>NC_064626.1:75119240-75720312 GCF_023864275.1 Schistocerca cancellata | reverse complement strand
TGGAGACAGCCTCAGGGGCCACAAGGACGTCATTCGCGACCTTCAAGCCAGAAACTGGTGAGTGGACCTTAGTGCCAGATAGCCGGCGCAGGCTACCCCAGACAACAGAAGAAGGAGTAAAACTGTTGAAGGTGCTTGTGAAAGCAGCCCAGCTGGCTTTCTTGCTGTCTTTGATAATACGACGACACTGAGCACGTAATCGTTTATAATTAATACAATTCGCACACTGTAGGGTGGCGTTTAAATGTGCGTAAAGCACGTCGAAGAGCACGTAAAGCGTCTCTACATGCTGCGGTCCACCAGGGGACCGGTACGCGACGTGGAGAAGAAGTAGGGTGAGGGATGGAATATTCAGCAGCAGCGAGAATGACTTCCGTGAGGTGTGCGACCTGACGATTGCAGCTTGTGAAGGTTTGATCCTGAAAGGTCGCCCTGGAAGAGAAGAGCCCCCAGTCTGCCTTGGAGATGGTCCAACTAGAGGAGCACGGAGAGGGAGTATGCTGCAGGAAATGGATAACACACGGGAAGTGGTCGCTCGAATATGTATCAGCAAGTGCATACCACTCAAACCGGCGTGCAAGTTGGGGAGTACATATAGAGAGGTCTAAATGGGAATAGGTGTGAGATGTGTCCGAAAGAAAAGTAGGGGCGCCAGTATTGAGGCAGGACAAGATTGAGCTGGTTGAAAAGGTCTGCTAACAAGGAGCCCCTCGGGCAGGATGCTGGAGAGCCCCAAAGGGGATGGTGGGCATTGAAGTCTCCAGTTAACAAAAATGGTGCAGGTAGCTGAGCAATAAGTTGCATCATGTCTGCCCTGGTAACGGCAGATGACGATGGAGTGTAAACGGTACAAAAGGAAAACGTAAAAGTGGGGAGAGTAATGCGGATGGCAACTGCCTGCAGGCCGGTGTGCAACGTGATGGGATCGTAGAGGGAGAGAGAGAGTGGGGGGTCGGGGGCGGCGGGCAGGATGCTGGAGAGCCCCAAAGGGGATGGTGGGCATTGAAGTCTCCAGTTAACAAAAATGGTGCAGGTAGCTGAGCAATAAGTTGCATCATGTCTGCCCTGGTAACGGCAGATGACGATGGAGTGTAAACGGTACGAAAGGAAAACGTAAAAGTGGGGAGAGTAATGCGGATGGCAACTGCCTGCAGGCCGGTGTGCAACGTGATGGATCGTAGTAAATATCATCCCGGACCAGCAACATAACCCCTCCATGAGCTGGGATACCCTACCACAGGGGGTAGGTCAAAACGCACAGAGGTGTAGTGTGCCAAGGCAATTTGATCGCATGGGCGTAGCTTCGTTTCCTGGAGGGCTACGACGAGCGGACGGTGCAAGCGGAGCAGCAACTTCAAGTCCTCTCGGTTGGAGCGAATGCTGCGAATATCCCAGTGAATAAGTGCCATTGTAAGAAAAGGAAGATGAGAGAAGGGGTCACCGCGAAGGCCGCTTAGGGCCTGGCTTCGAGCGAGCACTGCCGCCGCTATCAGTAGGCGGACAGTCATCGTCCATTGGGTCTATAGGGTCATCGGCCATCTCGGGAGGGATGGCCGGGGAGGGGGAGGCTTCCTCCGCCGGTGAACGGCCAGATGTACGGCTACCAGCGGTGCGGCCAGGCGAAACGGATGACGGCCTGGGGCGGCAACCGCTGGGTGGCGCAGGAGAAGAAATGCGCCGTGGCGGAGAAGGAGAACTGTGCTTCCTATGCGCCTTTTTGGAAGGACGTTTTGATGGAAGTACCGGTCGAAGGCTGGGAGGTCGAGGTACGGAGGAAGTCTGCACGGGATGGTTCCTTCTTGAAGGCCCGTGCATCTGACTTCGGGGGTCTTCGTCTTAGCAGAAGCTGAGGAAGGGGCTGGTGTCTGTGGGGTGATGGGAGGAAGAGGAGACGTCGACCGCGCGATCTTAGCACTGGCCGAACGGACGACCGTGGTGCTGAAGGTCAGATCGCATGTCTGGGTTGCTACCTCCCGGGTAGTCCGAGGAGAGGCGAGGACAGTACTGTATTTCCCCGCTGGGAGCAGCGTGGACTTCCTACTAGCCAATAGCTTGCAAGCAGCCGAGGTGGACACTTTCTCTTTGACCCGAATTTCTTGGATACAGCGTTCTTCCTTATAGACAGGACAGTCGCGGGAGGATGTGGCATGGTCACCTGACAGTTCACACAACGAGGAGACGGAGGTGGACAGTCACCCTCATGGGCATCCCTGCCACAAGTGACACATTTAACCGCATTGGAACAAGACTGTCGAGTGTGATTGAAACGCTGACACTGGTAGCAGCGCGTAGGTGTCGGGACATAGGGGCGAACAGAAATAACCTCGTAGCCCGCCTTGATGCGCGATGGCAGCTTAACACTATCGAAGGTCAAGAAAAGTGTCCGGGTCGGTACACGGTCATTGTTGACCTTTTTCATGACCCTATGGACAGCCGTCACGCCCTCCTCAGCGAGGAAAGATTGAAGCTCCTCATCAGTCAATCCGTCGAGGAAGCTAGTATAGACTACACCACGAGACGAATTCAAAGTTCGGTGGGCCTCCACCCCGGACAGGGAACGTGTACAGGAGGGTGGCCCGAAGCAGTTTTTGTGCCTGAAAGGCACTCTCAGTTTCTAGTAATAAGGTGCCGTTACGCAACCTGGGTACAAGATTTGACAGATCCGGCCGGCTATGGCATCTACACCCTTCTGAATAACGAAAGGGGTTGACAGAGGAAAAATCCTTTCCGTCCTCAGATCGAGAAACTACGAGGAACTGTGGGGCAGGCGGTAGTACTTTTGTCACTGTTGGCTGGTCACGTTTCCCGTTTTTGGGTCGAAGTCGAGAGAGATGGAGTAGAATCCATTGCGGAGGAATCCCCCATGATTGCCAGCGTCTCCGATGGCGCGCTCCTTCCTTGTGGGGACCCTCTCAGAGGGGCACTCCCGCCTTAGGTGAATGTTTACACCTCAGGTCACACCTCCCGAGGAACAGACGGAGGGACCAATCGGCATGGTCAGAAGGTATCAGCTCAGGACATCACCCCTCCCCGGGCCTGGCCTTTACCAGGGGGTACGCGCGTGCCTTACATGTCTACCCAGGGCGGGGACTTACGCGTTACCCCGTCACCGGCTACGCGTGCGAACGCGTGGGTCGGCCTTCAGGCACGCACAGGGAGGAAGGAAGAAGAGGAAAAAGAATAGAGAGAGGGAGAAAGAGGACAGACTGTCTCAAACGCCAAGCGGAGACCAGAGAAGGCAAGGAGAAGAAGGCAATGAGAAAGCAAGGACAAGAAGGCAATGAGAAGGCAAGGAGAAAAAGGCAATGAGAAGGCAAGGAGAAAAGGCAATGAGAAGGCAAGGAGAAAAGGCAATGAGAAGGCAAGGAGGAAAAGGTCAATGAGAAGGCAAGGAGAAAAAGGCAATGAGAAGGCAAGGAGAAAAAGGCAATGAGAAGGCAAGGAGAAAAAGGCAATGAGAAGGCAAGGAGAAGTCAAGGGAAAGAGTAAGGAAGACAGTGAGGTGGAGAATAGCAAAGAAAGGAACCAACAAAAGGAAGGAAGAAACGAGAAGTGAAAAACCAAAAAGACCACGATTATAGGTCGTGGAACCGTCCGTCTCCGGACGCAGGCGCTAACTACCCCCGTGAGGGGGATGGACTCCTTTTAGTCGCCTCTTACGACAGGCAGGAATACCTCGGGCCTATTCTAATCCCCGGACCCGCAGGGGGGGAGGGAGAGGGGGGAGATCGGGTGCGGCGGGAGAGAGGGGGGAGATCGGGTGCGGCGGGAGAGAGGGGGGAGATCGGGTGCGGCGGAGAGAGGGGGGAGATCGGGGGCGGCGGGAGAGAGGGGGGAGATCGGGTGCGGCGGGAGAGAGGGGGGGAGATCGGGTGCGGCGGGAGAGAGGGGGGAGATCGGGTGCGGCGGGGAGAGAGGGGGGGGTCGGGGGGCGGCGGGGGGAGAGAGAGAGAGAGAGAGAGAGAGAGAGAGAGAGAGAGAGAGAGAGAGAGAGAGAGAGAGAGAGAGAGAGAGAGAGTGGGGTCGGGGGCGGCGGGAGAGGGAGAGGGAGATGGGGGGTGGGGACGGCGGGAGAGAGAGAGAGAGCGAGAGAGAGAGAGAGATATGGGGGTCGGGGGCGGCGGGAGAAAGTGTGGGGGGGTCGGGGGCGGCGAGAGAGAGAGGGGGTGGGTCGGGTGCGGCGAGAGAGAGAGGGGGAGTGGGGGGCGGGGGGAGAGAGAGGGGGTGTGTGTAGGGGCGGCGGGAGAGAGAGGGGGTGTGTGTAGGGCGGCGGAGAGAGAGGGGGTGTGTGTAGGGGCGGCGGAGAGAGAGGGGGTGTGTGTAGGGGCGGCGGGAGAGAGAGGGGGTGTGTGTAGGGGCGGCGGGAGAGAGACGGGGTGTGTGTAGGGCGGCGGCGGAGAGAGAGAGGGGGGTGTGTGTAGGGGCGGCGGGAGAGAGAGAGGGGGGTGTGTGTAGGGGCGGCGGGAGAGAGAGGAGGTGTGTGTAGGGGCGGCGGGAGAGAGAGGAGGCGGTGTAGGGGGCGGCGGGAGAGAGAGGGGGTGTGTAGGGGGCGGCGGGAGAGAGAGGGGGGGTAGGGGGAGGCGGGAGAGAGAGAGGGGTGGGGCAGCGGGGAGAGAGAGAGGGGCAGGGGGCAGCGGGAGAGAGAGAGAGGGGTAGGGGGCAGCGGGAGAGAGAGAGGGGCATGGGGCAGCGGAGAGAGAGAGAGGGGCATGGGCAGCGGGGAGAGAGAGAGGGGCAGGAGGCAGCGGGAGAGAGAGAGGGGGCAGGGGGCAGCGGGAGAGAGAGAGAGGGGGGTAGGGGGTAGGTGCAGGAGAGAACGGCATGAGCAGGAGAGTGCGGCAGGGGCAGGAGAGTGCGGCAGGGGCAGGAGAGAGGGGCAGGGGCAGGAGAGAGAGGGGCAGGGGCAGGAGAGAGGGGCAGGGGCAGGAGAGAGGGGCAGGAGAGAGGGGCAGGGGCAGGAGAGAGGGGCAGGGGCAGGAGAGAGGGGCAGGGGCAGGGGCAGGAGAGAGAGGGAGGGGCGGGAGAGAGAGGGAGGGGCGGGAGAGAGTGGGAGGGGCGGGAGAGAGGGGGAGGGGCGGGAGAGAGGGGGAGGGGGCGGGAGAGAGGGGGAGGGGCGGGAGAGAGGGGGAGGGGCGGAGAGAGGGGGAGGGGGCGGGAGAGAGGGGGAGGGGCGGGGAGAGAGGGGGAGGGGCGGGAGAGAGGGGGAGGGGGCGGGAGAGAGGGGGAGGGGCGGGAGAGAGGGGGAGGGGCGGGGAGAGAGGGGAGGGGCGGGAGAGAGGGGGAGGGGCATGAGAGAGGGGGAGGGGCATGAGAGAGGGGGAGGGGCATGAGAGAGGGGGAGGGGCATGAGAGAGGGGGAGGGGCATGAGAGAGGGGGAGGGGCATGAGAGAGGGGGAGGGGCATGAGAGAGGGGGAGGGGCATGAGAGAGGGGGAGGGGCATGAGAGAGGGGGAGGGGCATGAGAGAGGGGGGAGGGGCATGAGAGAGGGGGAGGGGCATGAGAGAGGGGGAGGGGCATGAGAGAGGGGGAGGGGCATGAGAGAGGGGGAGGGGCATGAGAGAGGGGGAGGGGCATGAGAGAGGGGGAGGAGGAGGAGGAGTGGGAGGGGGGTGAGGAGGGAGGGGGAGGAGAGCGAGAGCAAGAGCGAGAGAGATATGACCTACCCATTTCAGAATGAGGAAACCATGCATTAAGTAAATTTTATCAGGGAGGTAATTATGCAAATAGATACATAACAAATCTTCTGCAATTTTACTGGAATCTATCTGGGACCACATTCGCAAAGTAGAAGTATCATTGTTGTCACAGTGATATTGCCAAGAAGGTATATATAAACAAAGCTGCCAAGAAGGTGTATGTAAACAAAATGAAATTCATAGCTGAGATGTACTTAATATATAAAAACAAATGTGACAAGAGATTTTGTCCAACACTACAACAAAATATTCTAAAGCCTTTCATGCAGAATTCAGTATTTCATTTAAATCGCTTGTGTAAGAAACATGCAAAGGAAACAATGAGTGTAACACTTGAGAAAACTAAGAAATATCCCTGGCTTTAAAACTTCATAATGAGGGAAAGCCTAATGCAGTTTAAAACCATACTAAAATGGTTCTCAGTGGGTTACAAATACTGAAGATTTAGATTACTGTCTGGATTTATAGCAAGTACTGGACATTGCAAAGTTAACTACTAAAAAATTCTTTCATCTCATACAGCTTTGTGTCGACAATGTTTGGTATCATGTAACAGAGTTCAGAACCCATAAGGTATTCTGAATTGACATCCTGCTTATACGCCACACTAAGGGTAGCAGAGAATAAAGTGGTTGGTTTTATTTTCAGATTCAGTTCAAGACGTTAGATGTATTTTCCAATTGCTTGTATTTTCTAGCTATTTAAAATTGTGGATGACATGTGGAACTAAAAATAGTATAGCAATACAACATCTGGCAAAAACTGTTTCTATAACTTTTTTTTCCTTTCTCAGATTTAGAAGCTTATGGGATAGACCCCTATGACATCAGGCCCTTCAGTTTTCTTCTGTATTCGAACTCTTCTTATCCCAACAAACTGAATTAATGCCTTCGACTCTAGGCTGTATTACTTTTTTAATTCTGTCTTCCTTAGTTTCACTACAAGTAAAAGGAAAGGTTTATTAAGAGTTCAACAAAACATGAAAACATTACAAATGCAGCACTGGCTTACTTGAAAAGAATGGAGAGCATAAAATGGCCAAAGTCTGTTCAGGGAAATCATCTCAGTGTTCATCTAAAATGACTTAAGGAAACAAGGGAAAATATACTTATCTAGAAATTTTTAACTCTGCTGCTCCAGAAAGCAAATCAATCTCTTAATCATTAGTACATGTCTTCTTGTGAGTGTCAGAGAATTTAGGTGGATCACTATTTCTGAAAAATGCTTACATCTGAAAAATGTAGTGGCAATGTCAAATACCTTCTCAGTACATAGTGAACAGAATAGTATATGCAGCTGAAACACATTCCACAAAGATAGATGAAATTCCGCTGAATATAAAACGAGCAAGTCTTCTACAGTAATATAAAGAAACTGAAGTGCATCATCCACATATCAATAACTGAATTGCTGTTAGCATCTCTTTTCACAATATTTACTGCAATTATTTCATTGATTTGACTCATTACAGTTTAATAATTGTTTACCTGATGGTTATTAAGTTTTTGTGTTATCAAAGGACTTGGCTTTAAATTTTTTTGAATTTGGAGTCAGCACATATAGTTAAGAAAGCCTATTTGTGGGAAATATCATGTTTGGAAATACTGAATTTACAAAAAATGGAATTTGTCAAGAAGAAAGAATATCAGTTGTTCATTCTTGTTTCCCTAATGATCACAGAACATTGCTCCTCAGTTGAATGATTCTTATCATGGCAGTCCAACTGCAAATATGGAAAATATATTGTAGAAAGATCTTGTGTTTGGGAGAAGTATCCAGATTGCACAGGTTATGAAGCAGCCATTGAAATAAATCATTTTGTACTCAGCAGCGTGTCTGCCACTGTGTGATCAACTCTGTTCATGGCCACATTTTGGAGGTGGCCATTTATACGGGTGGACAAATGCTTGGTGGTCATGCTGTAATAGAATGCTGTGCAGAAGTTACAGAAGAGCTGGTATATATGAGAGTAACGTTTTCACATGTGGAACTGTCTCTGATATGATAGGATACGCCAGTGATGCCACTGGAGTACAATGTGCTTCACAATCAGTGTTATCTGGATACTTCACCCTAACAATTGCTTTCTGAACTTCAAAAAAACAAGATGTCCTTGGAACACATACTTTGATCTCACAATACTCCTGTATCACACACAACTCCCCCTGCCTCCACTGCCCACCTCATTTTACCCTTACCCCCTCCACCAAACCTAGTCCTACATGCCAGTGAAGCTGCTGTGCTTGCAGAATGTAGTCAGCTGGTACAAAGAGAGAGAGAGAGAGAGAGAGAGAGAGAGAGAGAGAGAGAGAGAGAGAGATGTCACCCTGTATAATTTAGAAAATGGTGTTGCACAAAAGTTAGCATAATTCTCGTCTTATTTATGTGCCACTTTACGACCTGGCAGCTGTATTATTCAGTGAGCTGTTACCTTTAGTCCCTAACATATTTAGATTCAACAAAAAGTTTCTGTTACATGAAGGTACAGATTAGCTTGACCTTAGCTTCACTGTGCCAGAAGATTAGGCCATAGGGGAAGTAATGACAAAAAGTATGCACAGCATGCTAAAAATCTCAACTTGGTATCAACACACTGAGAAATATTTCTAAGTGCAATGCAGATAGAACTGAGGTTTTTAGTTAAGTAAACCATGTGCTGGTGGTACCTCAGTTTGTTATCCATCTGGATGTCAAATAATTTCACAGACAAACATTAATTTAGCGTGCACCCATTGATGTCTATTTGTGATATTGTAAACCATTTTTTATTTATTTGAAGTTGGACAATATGAGGCCTTTGTTGGATTATAGGTTAAACTGATTACAGAGAATTCTCTTCATGACTAATAATGCTCTACACCTCTAGAGCTTTGTTTCAAACTTATGCACATTTCAAACTTACTTCCTTTTTTTCTGGCACAGCAAAGAATTCTCTAATATCATTTCTCATGCACTCTGATGAGAGCTAGTTGTTCTGCATAAAATGGGACTTCTCTATCTCTCTAACCACTTACATCCACGCTGGAGAGTAGGATGGGAGGGGGAACTTCCATCTATTTTTGGGGAAGTGGGTGAAATGGAGGAACAAAGCACAATTCCTTACAAAATAAAACACAGGAATATTGAAAAACTGTTTTTTAATCACAGCCCCATATTAGGTACCATAACTACAATGTACTTCACTGAAAGGTTATAGTTTGAGACTTGAATGTAATTATTTTGCTATTGACATTACTTGTGAATGGGAGAAGCAATGCTATGTAAAGCTTTTAGAGCTCATAGCAATGCAGCATTTTCAGTTGCAAGGAGAAGACTTGTGAACAGCAGAGTAGTTCTGATATTTCCTGACTAATGATTCTGGGTACACTTGCTGGGTCAGGAGGAGTGTTCTATATGAGTCGTCGGCTTTGGCCAGTGGCATAATGTTAATGGCACATGTCATGTCAAATTTCAGTGCATATATTCATAGGTTTGTCGTTAGTTGGTGAAGCCAACAATTTTGGTACTAAAAAGATCTTATGGTGACAGATTGATCTGGAGCTCAGTTTGAAGTCTAGGTTAACTTGGAAGATGACAATTTGGTTGTGAGTTGGTGAAGAGAACAAATCTGCTATTAAACTAAACCTGGTTGTGGTGACAGACTGATCTGCAGCTTAACCTCTTTGAAAAACATCAATAATATCATATCATCATACTGTTTATGGGATTTGTCTCATGTTTCCTACATCACTAGTCAAATCAAACACTTGTGTCAAACATACTTCTGTATCCCACTTGTTATTACTCAGTTCCGATTCTCTTCAAACTGATACCAAGTTGAAGGGAAACTCTCAGGTTTCCAGCCATGTGGCAGTGTTAAAATACCACACCACTTTGAAGAGTGTCATTATCTTCTGACTCTCTTTGAAATGTCACATTATTTTAACACTGCCACCCAGCTGGAAGTCCAAGAGCTTTTCATCAATAGTACATGCCAGGAGAGTCTACATTCACCCATGATACCAAGTTGATGTAACTATGTGTGGTGGTGGTGACGTGATTTCAGATTTTGAAGGCCTCTCCTACCCCCTGCTTACATCCATAGCAGTCTCTACTAATGACTTTCTTGAAAGTCTCTAATAGCTTATACCTAACAAATTCCATATCAAATGTGAGAAATGCTATCTTTGCCAATTTTTTCAAAAAAATTCAATTGCTTTTTGGCAGCATTACTATTAAAATGTATACTATTGGCACAATACAACCATAAAAGCCTGATAGAATGGAAATTATATTTATGAAGAAATATTGGACATTGAATATGCTTGCAGTTTACTGTTATTTATTTGAACACTAAAATTCCCACGAATATTTGCACCACCAATGTTCTTAAGATGTGACCAAAGTAAATTATGATCCTGTGCATGGGCTTATGTCAGTTCTAGTGCTCCAGACAATGAACACTTTAAGCAAGTTCTTTTTTAAAATTGAGATATTTCTTTTAAATATTTATTCTTACATAGCACATTCATTACAACGGTACCGAACAGGTCAGATACATTACACAAATCGTACATGCATACAGAAAACAAAGTAGGATAGGATTAGGTGAGCATAGGGCAGGACATCAACCATGGCCTAACCAAAGGAAACATTCCAGCATGAACCTTTGCCTTTAGTTCTATTATTTTGTTAAACTCTGCACTACATCACAGTGTTTGATTGACAGCTCTGAAATGCTGCTTCAGTTTTTTTTGTAATGTTGTCATTCACTGTCAC
This sequence comes from Schistocerca cancellata, assembly GCF_023864275.1. NCBI lineage: Eukaryota > Metazoa > Arthropoda > Insecta > Orthoptera > Acrididae > Schistocerca > Schistocerca cancellata. The sequence continues at coordinate 75,709,856 of NC_064626.1, read as the reverse complement.
TTTCACATTTTTATAATTCTTTGTGTGTCTTTCTAGTGAAACTAGTTCACAGTTAAGGTTGCACAATTTACTACAGGTTGATGCCTATCCACTGGTCAGAAGAACACTGACTGGCAGCTAGTTTTTAACATGACATACTACCACATCAATAACTCATCAAAGATAAAGCTTAGTGATGCCATCTGTTCTGTCCACCATTTCCATATTGTTCTCCTACTGCTGGTGATAGTTACTACAGCTAGTTGCAAACAACTGGGGAATGGTAATCTAAATGTCACACTACTTTTTGTTGTTTCTCTATGCAACATGTTTAACTTATATAACATAATGTTTGAAGCTAGCAAAAAGGGATAACGTTTCTATAATAATACAGCAACATGCATTACAGAAGTTTGTGGAAATTTATACATGCTCAAGGACTCAAACAGTTGCAGCTGCCAGAGTCACACTGCTCACATGAGTAATGGCAAACTGACAACACAGCCCCCTCCTTCTCTCGACCATATCTGACCTGCCGTCACCCTGTTATTGTGATGCATGGCATACTGTGGTGTTAACACAAAACATCAGGTTGGTGAGCGCTCTGTTTTTATGTGAAAGATTCTCTTGATTGTGTCTGTCAGTGCAAAAGAAAGCAATCTGATGTGAGCGTTGAGAAAGTAAAGGCTACAAATCAATTGGGTCCACTGAACTTATTGATGCTAAATGTCAGCTTCTCAGACTACATGCCACATCATCATAATGTTGCATCATACTTACACAGTCAGAGAACACCGACTTAAAAAAAAAATCTGTATTAGATTTTGGAATGTAGGCTGTGGTAACAGGCTAGCCTATAATGTAGCCTGACATCAAGGTTAGGTTGGAAGACGACACATTGGTTGAGAGTTGGTGAAGCAATATCTAACACTTCAGTTAACACAGTTAGCCTGTTACAAGACAAACAGTAGATAATCTACATTCTGTGAAACACAATCAACTGCTTCCAATATAACTGAGAATTGGGTGAACAAACTGGGCAAACTACATAACTGAGCCACCCCATTTAGAGGTCAGAAATATTAGTGTTAACAAAGCCCCACTTTTTGACATACAGAAAAGATATATGTATCTCTCCTGATAATACGGTAAAATCAACTGCTTCTCCACATTTCCAAACATGTAAACATTGCTAGCATGATTAACGTTCCTTTCCAAATTCCTTCCTAATGTTCCTATAACTTATTAATATTCAGTGGTAAACTGAGGATTAAACAGACCTAGCTTTGTCATATAGTTTACAAAATTATGACAACAGATTGTTAACATCAATTAAGAAGATAATAGCTGTTTATATACACAAAGTAATTGAGTTTTATTGCTAGGCTAAGGTAAAGTATTTTTCTTCATTACACACAATTTTTTTTTATCCTGCAATCCTAAACTACAACGAATGTACCACTAGTAATAAGCCTGCCTTTTTATAGAAAATGTTGAGTATAGAGAGTATCTCAAAGAAATCATTTAATTTGGGAGGTTCATTTACATTATTTTCATTTTACAGCTCTCATTCACATTTTATTTTCATCAAAATTTTAATATGTTAGGGTAAATAATAGGAGTATTTACTTTACCAGTTTGTTGTTCATGCTGTGTACGACAGCTGTTATCCACGGCTTTAACCAATTTCTCAACCGCTTTATAACATAGTGTCGCCAAATTCGATGGCGCTTCTTCGCGCAAAGCTCGAATTTCTGGTGCAGGAACTAATGTAAACACATCCTGCACGTTTGTCACATTTTCCGACCAAAACTGATCCCAGAAACTGTCATCTCCTGCGTCAATTGGCTGGAAGAAGCATCAAATATCAAAACAAACTTTAGTTTTGTCACACGTATGTTAATTTTTCTTTTCATTGTTTTGAAGAAATAATTACTTCGGAAACATATGTTTCGAAAACACTCCTGATAACTACTTTTATGAAGTGTACATCGTCTTGCCACATATATATATTTACAAACGAACTGTTGTTTCTGACACACAAACTTGCAGACGACGCTCAGACATGTCATTATTGGTAATTTGATCTTTACCTGTGTTTTGGAGGTAAGTTGTACAACAGCTTTGCGAAAATTAAGTTTTGTATCCGTGTTCCCCATACTTGTACTGTGTTCTCGCACTTGTTTATAGTATTTACATCTGACGTATACTTGTGTCAACTTCCTTTCCTTTTTTTTTACCCCTACAGTCTTTGTGCGCTCCCCCCACCTACGGAGGATTAAACCAAGGATTATTACTGTTTAACCAGAACACGAGTACCACGGCCGCCTGTAATAGAGGCGGCCGTGCTAGTACATAAGGAAGGTTCCACCACCTTGGATTCCAAAACGCTAATGTTACTTGAATGAAGCGTGGCTAAATTCCTGTACATAGCTTCCTGGCTTTAAATTATTCACTATTGCCTGCATTTTTTTGAACTTGCAATTTCATTACATTAAGAATTCGTACATTCTCTAAAACCTATAAAACATTCCAAGGTCATCAGCGTTATTTAAATGATAGTTTCCACTATTTCTTCATTGAGCCAGTCTAGTAACACTGGAGAGGCTTGTAAAAAGTCTGTAGTCCGTTGAAGTTAAGCAAATCTGTAAATTCTTGTAGTTTTCTTCACACAACGTAAATTAAGAACTTTACGAGACTAAGCGGAACGTCAAAACTTTCCACAATGTATTTCAAATGGCGAAATTCGCATAGGCCGTCAACGGAAAGGGACGGGACGGATCGCTACGTAAAAGTTAGGCTTCTCGGAATAAAGTGTTGACGTTGGTCGTCTGCTAATATCGGAAGTTGCCCTATTTTTCATGGTGCTCACTTTTGTAACAGAAGTTGATTTTGTGCTTCTGCTTTTCCTTAGTCTTTATTTTATTATTCTGCTTTGTTTTCATAGTACATTGCAAATGTTCCATGGCAACTTGGATTTTTTTCCATTGTGTGTTCTTCCGAAAGCGAAGTCACATATCTGAAAACCGAAAAATTATTTAAGTTTTACAATAACAGAACAGAGTTGGCACCTACACTGTATTTAAATAAGAACATATAGTAAGTTGATGAAGCAGTATCACATTAAGTGAAAAATTGAGCTCTAATGAAGATATCAGCCACCATCCGAACAAATTACCAAGCGATGTGGTGCACTGGTTAGCACGCTGGACTCTCATTCAGGAGGACAATAGTTCAAACCCATGTCCGGCCAAGGAGATCTAGGTTTTCCGTGGTTTACCTAAATAGCTTCAGGCAAATTCCGGGATGGTTCCTTTGAAAGGGCACAGCCGACATCCTTCCCAGTCCTTCCCTAATGTGATGTGGCCAATGACCAATCTGTTTGGCTCCCTCCCCCCAAATCAACCAACCAAACCAATTACGTCTGCATGTTCGAGAAAATCAGTCGGAATAGAACACGAAATATATACTCTCATGTACCATGAACTTTAAACATTTATTAAAGAATACAGAAAACAGAAGCAAATATTCTGCAAGAGCATGAGACTTGTTATGCACAAGAATAGTGTTAGTCGAGATCTGTCCCTATTTACAAGGAAGTTCTCATAATGTCACAATAAGGTCATGGGTGAGGCATTGTCCAACTTTTGACATGACACGTAAGTGGTGCCTTTAAATAACGATGCCAACTTTGACCATGTTGTTGCTTGCTGTGTGGAAACTGGTTGTCCTGTGATGCAGAGAGCCACAGAATTTACTGAGTTGAGTACATAAATCTTACTCAGATTGTCAGCTGTGGTCCATGGTGATGCGCAGTGGACAAACAAAAGCGTGAAATCCAATTTGACACCAAGGCAAAGGCTAGCATTGCCATCAATATGTTATAGACTGGTATAGCTTCTGGCCAATGGGTGAAACGATCAATTGCAGTTAACAGATAGAGTTGACTATAGGACAATGGTGGTGGATCTACTATATCGACATGCATGTGTGTGAAACGTTATAGTGTCCGGTAAATCTCCAACTGGCTCATGCACACGACAGAATATCTTACTGCACTGACATTGAAGACATGTTCAAGCTTACTCATGACAATAATTTTGCATACTAGGCCAGATAAAACATTTTGAAACCAGACGAGTTGATGGTCCAATGCCAGAGTGGCATAGGTTGTGGGGGATGCCACTGACTTGCTGCAATAACACTTCACTGATAGCTGTCTGGCTAGCATCAACTACCATCACGAGACGTGCATCCTATGTGTGGTGTGACAGGAGTGCTGTATTGTCTATGCTTCCCTTTGCTACCTCAAAAGCAGATTCAGCACATTTGTCCAGTGGATCGGTGAAATCTCCTTAGTCTTGGGTCCAATAAGTGCTGCAGTCAGCAGTTCTTGCAACTTGGCTGAACAGAGGTGGATGATGCTGATAAAAATTCTGTGTTCACAAGAAATGGTGTAGTTCTTTGTTGGTTCTGGCCATGAGAGCTTCATGGTGGCTTCTAGTTTCTCAGGTGGTGGCAATGTTTCTGATGACAAAATTTGATGGCCCAAGAAGATAATATGTGGTTTGCCAAAGGGCAGTATTTAACACCACACCACTAAGTGTTGCCGGCACCGTTCTGCTGTGGCTGAAAAGACGAGGAAGTCATCTAGGTACACAAAACAGAACGACAATCCTTGCAACACAGAATCAATGAACGTCTGCCAAGACTGAGCAGTGTTTTGCAAACTAAATGTCATACAAAGACTCTCAATCAAGCTGGATGGAGTGATTATGGCTGTCTTTGTAACATCTTTGTCTGCCACTGGAATTAATGTAAAGGCCTTCATGCAGTCCAGTACGCTAAACACAGTTGCACAACAGAGAGCACAGTTGTATTCTCTTAACAGGAGTGCTGGGTAACTGTCGGAAATTGATCTTGGATTAAGTGCACAATACTCACTACATGGGCGCATTGTGCCACACTTCTTGGGTACTAGATTGGAAAGATGATTACCAAAGACTGCTAGAAGAACTGATAATTCCTTCCCTGAATATTGAGTCAAATTCTGCGCTTCTGATGGTGAGGCATTCAGGAGCTAAACGCCTAGAGTGGCATGAAAGTGTTGGGCCACCAGTCCTTTTCGTGTAATGCATGGTGTTATGATGTACCTCCCTTGGCTGGTAGTCGCGTTATGGCTGGAAATTCGTCAAGCAACTCAGCGTATTGCTTCCTGCTGCATGAATTAGCTTGGTGCTGTGTGTCACTGCACTACATTGGAATCCAGCAGCCGAAAGTCTAGTCATGCTGTCAGTAAGCCTCGTTGTTGCCACATCAGGCAGAAAGTGGCAACACACCAGGGAAATGGCTCCAGTTATTGACTCAGTGACAGCAGCAACTATAAAATTCCAAATGAAGGCGCATCACAGCCCATCCATGACTATCAATGAGTTGTTTGCAAAAGAAAGGCAGAATGTAGTTGGTGGTCAGTAAGTATAGGTGAATCTGAGGATAAATGCATAAATCTGAACCAGTATATAAAAAAAAATTGTGTCTAGTCATCCGATCACTAATGTAAAGACATTGAGATACCACACAGCACTAGGATGCACTTGTGTCTGACTGTCACTGCAGTTTAGGTAGGTGTAAAGCGAGATGCACTTAAATGCCTGATTTTTGGTGAGACCAGCGTATCATAGGGGACTGCTCTACGCCACTGAGGACCAAAGATTTCATCATGGAATAACTATGCGATCTTCTGTGACAGTATCCTCTGTGATTGCTGGAGCTGAGACGACATAGTAGTTTACTTATCTGTTAAGCCAGAGCGTCGACCTTATCTGACAGGCAATCATATGTGCACGAGTCTCTGCCTATGATGAAGGAATGTTGCATGGTGCTGCTACTGCATTGATTGATGGTGACATCACTGCATCTTGAATCTTATCAGCCAGATCTGTCACATTGTCTAATGGCATTTCTGTTTGATTAGACACTATTACAGTTTTAACTTGGTCAAGAGTACAGCCACTCCAAACCATATGTAGCAAGACGCCAGGTACACTTCTCGTGTCGACTACACTGTGAAGTTGTCTCAGGTACTGTGACAGCTTCCTGCCTCCAGTGTCTTCCTGTCTTACAAGCTGACACACACATTCTTCTTGTGATGTGGACACTTCGTGAATCAATGCTGTCTTGAGTTTGTCATAAGAATCTTGTGTATGTTGTGCTGTAATTATGACTTTCACATAAGTTGCGTAATGGAGGTCGAGCTGACTAGCCACTACAGCAAATCTGGTTGAATCAGTAGTTATTCCTGCATAATGGAAACTTCCTTCTGCCTGTGCAAACCAGAGAGTTGGGTTGTGAGGCCAGAATGGTGACAGTCTCATGGCAAATTGCAACACTGACAGACCCTCTGTGCCTGCTGAATCTTGAATTTTCATAGCTCGCAAAAATTCTTTGGTCACTCTTGAGTGTTCGTACTGCTTCTTCTGCTCTCTGTAGGCTTATCATGCTGGGGTCACCAATGTCAGCATAACTAAGGAAGTAACCACCCAAACTAATTACATTTGTCTGTTCAGGCAAATAAGCCAAGATAGCACACAAAATGTAAACACTTGGGTACCATGAACATTAAAAGTTTATTAAATAATACAGAACACAGACAAAGATATTATGTAAGAATTTGAGGCTTTTTAAGCACTGCAGTAGTCCTAGTCGAGACCTGCTTCTCTTTGCAAGGAATTTCTCACACTGTTACCGAAAGTCGCAAAAAACAGAGACAAGAAGTCAACCATAGTCAATGATCTTGATTGGTACAAAGAAGAAAAATACAGTTGTTTATGACATTAATAGTTACTTAAAAATGGATAAGGTAAACAGGCTCTATTTTATTCCCTTATAAATATTGTTTGATGTGTTTGTATGTATATAGTGTCACTAGTAAATAAATGTCGATCTTTTGAAAAGTTGTTTCACTTCTCAGTAGTTAAATATATAAAACTTTTCAAGAATATAAGTCTTGAATTTTGCTTTGACCATTAATTAAATTTATCATTGGTTGTTTCTTACATGTGATAAAATATTCTGACTTCTTGTATCATGGACAGTATCTCATAACCTCACTTTTACCTTTAGGTACTGGACTAAGCCATGGCCTTCTAGTCGAAGGGGCATTATGATTATGACGTCACCAGATGTTGTGTTCCATTCCATTGTTTTTTAGTGTGAATCGAGCTTAAAACTCTATCACATTGTCCCAGAATCTTAATATCACCGGGAACATTGCCTTGTTGTTTCGAAAAAGTAAATCTCAAACCGCTATTCGAGAAAAGGAAGAAATAAGTCATAAAAAATTATTGGTATGTTGTACTATCATCTGGTTCATAAAAAATAAAGGTAGAACTTAGCACTATAGAATGACAAAACATTTTACAGTGCTTTCTTTCAGATGGCAGCATTAACACATGCTGTCAATGGAATGAAAGGAGACAGAATGGGATATAAGTGTTGGTTGTCAAGCTAGACAATTTTTCAGTTTTTTTGTTGTTCTCAAAGACAGTTGTTCTGCTTCTTTTTTTTAAATTTGTGAGTCTGCAGTTTGCTGGATTTGTCGCAGATGAGGAGTTGTAATGCAGAGAAAACTAGAAATTAGTATTCCTTCATTTATTAATCTATTTTTACGTGTTTTGGAGCCACCTATCATCAGAATCCTGGTGCAGATAAATAATTATTTAGTTATATGGTTGACTTCCGATGAGCAACTATGTAATCCTCTAGTTTTTATCTGTACCAAGATTCTGATGATGGATGAAGCTAAAACGCTTTAAAAAAGAATTTATAAATGCAGGAATACTGGTCTTAATTTTCTCTGCATTAAAATTCCTTCAACTGTGATCAATTCAGCAAACTGTAGACTACACAAATTATTCACGATGGTCGGCTACCTCCTGGGTGCCTTTATGGCACACTTTTGTCAGTTGTACTGTTGACAACAAATTTCACTTTTCTTAATTTCAGACTGGATGATTTCCTGAATTGAAATGAAATGTTGATCAACGCTCAAAACTGGTTTAGGAAGAACAAATCAACAGAAACAGCAATCTTTCAATTCATGAAAATGGTCATAAATACCTTGGACATAAACACATTAAGCTGCAGTATACTCTTCAATTTATCTGAAGCATATGATCTAAAGAGCCATGAGTTACTGCTTCTGAAGTTAGATTGTTTCAGGGGCTGGGGACTGCTCTTCAAGTGGTTCAATCCCTATCTCTTCATCAGTCAACAAAAAGTACAAATATGATATCCAGGAAAGGAAGGATTAGCAGTTGTTAGTATCTCATTTAGATAGTCACCTATCACCAGTTAGTTCCATTAAGATGGACTTAGAGGGATTATGGGCAAAGTTTAAGCAGACTGTAAATTGTGGTCTGGAGAATTATATGACCAGTAAGTGGATTAAGGATGGAGAAGACTCGCCACAGTTTAATAACGAGATTCGGAAAATGCTGATGAATTACAAGCTCTTGCACTCTTGGTTCAAAAGAGAATGTGCAAATGACAACAAGCAGACATTAGAAGAGATTAGTGAGTCTTTGAAAAGATCTACACGTGAAGCATTCAACTACTACCACTGTCATACCTTAGCATAAGATCTGGTAGAGAACCTGAAGAAATTCTGGTCCTTTGTAAACTAGCTAAGTGAGTCTAGGGCTTTCATCCAGTCACTTGTTGACCAGTCTAGTGTGGCAGTTGGAGATACGAAAACGAAATCCGAAGTTTTAAATTTCACTTTCAAGAAATCGTTCACACAGGAGAATCATACAAACATATCTTTGGTTGACTTTCGAACAGACTCCTGTATGGACGACATGGTAATAAGCCTCCCTGGCGTAGGGAAACAATTGAAAGAGTTGAAAATAAATAAGTCCAACGGTTCAGATGGAATCCCAATCCAGTTTTTCAAAGCATACTTACAGCATTGACCCTTACTCAACTTGCATTTATAGCTAATCTCTTGGCCAACATTAAAGTCCCAAGCGACTGGAAAATGCGCAGGGGACTCCTGTGTATGAGAAGGGAAAAAGAACGGATCTGCAAAATTACAGACCAGTATCCTTAAGATCATTTTACTGCAGAATCCTTGAACATATTCTCAGTTCGAATATAATAAATTTTCTTGTGACTGAGAAGCTTCTGTCAAGAATCAGCATGGTTTCAGAAAGCACTACCCAAGTGAAACTCAGTTTGCCCTTTTCTCACATGATATACTATGAATCTGTGAATGAAGGGAAATAGGCAGAGTCCATATTTCTAGATTTCTGAAAAGCGTTTGAGGCAGTACGCCAATGGTGGCTGTTAAAGAAGGTACGAACATATGGAATAGGTTCACAGATATGTGAGTGGCTTGAAGACTTCATAAGTTATAGAACTTAGTATGTTGTCCTCGATAATGATTGTTCATCAGAGACGATAGTATCATCAGGAGTGCATCTCGAAAGTGTGATAGGACCACTATTACAGGGTTATTACAAATGATTGAAGCGATTTCACAGCTCTACAATAACTTTATTATTTGAGATATTTTCACAATGCTTTGCACACACATACAAAAACTCAAAAAGTTTTTTTAGTCATTCACAAATGTTCGATATGTGCCCCTTTAGTAATTCGGCAGACATCAAGCCGATAATCAAGTTCCTCCCACAGTCGGCGCAGCATGTCCGCATCAATGAGTTCGAAAGCATCGTTGATACGAGCTCGCAGTTCTGGCACGTTTCTTGGTAGAGGGGGTTTAAACACTGAATCTTTCACATAACCCCAAAGAAAGAAATCGCATGGGGTTAAGTTGGGAGAGCGTGGAGGCCATGACATGAATTGCTGATCATGATCTCCACCACGACCGATCCATCGGTTTTCCAATCTCCTGTTTAAGAAATGCCGAACATCATGATGGAAGTGCTGTGGAGCACCATCCTGTTGAAAGATGAAGTCGGCGCTGTCGGTCTCCAGTTGTGGCACGAGCCAATTTTCCAGCATGTCCAGATACAAGTGTCCTGTAACTTTTTTTCGCAGAAGAAAAAGGGGCCGTAAACTTTAAACCGTGAGATTGCACAAAACACGTTAACTTTTGGTGAATTGCGAATTTGCTGCACGAATGCGTGAGGATTCTCTACCGCCCAGATTCGCACATTGTGTCTGTTCACTTCACCATTAAGAAAAAATGTTGCTTCATCACTGAAAACAAGTTTCGCACTGAACGCATCCTGTTCCACGAGCTGTTGCATCCGCGCCGAAAATTCAAAGCGTTTGACTTTGTCATCGGGTGTCAGGGCTTGTAGCAATTGTAAACGGTAAGGCTTCTGCTTTAGCCTTTTCCGTAAGATTTTCCAAACCGTCGGCTGTGGTACGTTTAGCTCCCTGCTTGCTTTATTCGTCGACTTCCGCGGGCTACGCGTGAAACTTGCCCGCACGCGTTCAACCGTTTCTTCGCTCACTGCAGGCCGGCCCGTTGATTTCCCCTTACAGAGGCATCCAGAAGCTTTAAACTGCGCATACCATCGCCGAATGGAGTTAGCAGTTGGTGGATCTTTGTTGAACTTCGTCCTGAAGTGTCGTTGCACTGTTATGACTGACTGATGTGAGTGCATTTCAAGCACGACATACGCTTTCTCGGCTCCTGTCGCCATTTTGTCTCACTGCGCTCTCGAGCGCTCTGGCGGCAGAAACTTGAAGTGCGGCTTCAGCCGAACAAAACTTTATGAGTTTTTCTACGTATCTGTAGTGTGTCGTGACCATGTGTCAATGAATGGAGCTACAGTGAATTTATGAAATCGCTTCAATCATTTGTAATAGCCCTGTATATGAGAAGTTTAGTAGGAAAGGTGAATTGTCGACTTCGGTTTATTTGGAGAATTCTAGGAAAGTATGGTTCATTTGTAGAGGAGACCCCATATGGGAAGCTAGTGTGACCAGTTCTTCAGTACTACCCGAGCGTTTGGGATCCATACCACATAGGATTGAAGGAAGACATCGAAGCAATTCAGGGGCGGGCGCTAGATTTGTCACTCGTAGGTTCGAACAGCACATAAACGTTACAGATATGCTTCAGGAACTCAAATGTTAATCCTTGGAGACAAGGCGATGTGCTTTTTGAGGAACACTATTGAGTAAATTTAGGGAACCAACATTTGGAGCTGACTGTAGAAAGATCCTGTTGCCTCCAATACACATTAAGTATAAGGACTACAAAGATAAAGTATGAGAAATCAGGCCTCATATGGAGACGTATAGACAGTCATTTCTCCCTCGTTCTATTTGCAAGCGGAATGGGAAAGGAAATATGCGATTGCAGTCTTTCTCGGCGTATTCCACTGATGACTTCTTCTCCGGTTATCAGCCGAGCGGTGGCGTCGTCTTTTCGCAACGCTTCAATGAGTTTCGTACCCATCATCTTCTGGCCAGAAGGAATCATGGAAGGTGCAACCATCCGGAAAATGTGGCGAGCCTTGGAATGACTGATGAAAATTGTCTGGGCCGTGAGGTCATATGTGGACCAGAATCAGTATAAAGGGTAGACATAAAATTATCATTTTGTCCTTCCATCGAACACCTGAATCACCTCCAAAACGTCACTGAAAACTTAAGTGTAAATCACAGCTTTCTTGGCTATACAGGGTATCCAAAGATGATATGGCGGCAAAGATCATTCAGAGCAAAAAAGTCCGGTAAATATGTGCTCCAAAATGCATATCCTAAGAGCTATGAGTACTTCTTTGTTTGCAATACTGCGAGATAAAATGTCTAGTAAACATGGTATGTAAAACGCCTTCCATAAGAGCTATGAGCACTTGTTTAGTAGAAGAGATTTGTTGCACAGTAGCAAAGATGAACTAGAAGTGATAGCCCTTAATGTAAGCTATCTTCAGAATTCATTTACCAGTCATTTTTTTCTTATTTTGCTCAATACTATTAGAGAACCTACTTATACCTTCCAGCTTGTGATGAGAATGTCTCCTCAGATTTGTAATGATTTCATGTTCAAAAGAACATTAAAAAAACATAGCCAAAATGCAATTAATGAATATCACATTTTACCTAACACCATAGTAATATGAGAGATTACTTTGCACAATATCTCGTTAAAACAATGGTGTTTTTTGCTGCAGCAGAACCTTCTCATGAAATTTCAATCACCAGTTTTCTCCTCAGAGTGTGAAAATATTTTGTCGGCGCCCATCTACATTGGGAGAAATGATAATCATAAGAAAATAAGAGAAATAAGAACTCGAACAGAAAGATTTAAGCAATCGCTTTTCCCATATGCTGTACGAGAGTGGAATTATAGACAAGTAGCTTAAAGGTGGTTCGATGAACCCTTTGCCAAGTACTTAATTGTGAATTGCAGAATAATCATGTAGATGCATATGCAGCTGTAGAAACAACAGTCGGTGAAACAGCACCAATCGACCTCCCTTTTAAGTACTTGAAACCTGATAGCATGTAGAGAAGAGCTCCATATTACTAATGTCTCGGGTCTGTAACTTGACACGTGACTGTCGATGCATCAGAAAGTACCATACATGGGTCACAGTCCAACCCAAAACACATCACAAGATGGCTGCCGTACACTGTGGCACGACCTAGCGTCTTAATACAAAGAATGATGATGTATATACAGAAATAAATTGAAATAAGTAGGTTGATAAGCACTTACACTGTAACTGAACACAGAGAAATGGTTTTAAGAGTGCTATTTCTTTTTCAGTCCCCAATCGGCCACGAAATTAAAGCCACAGTGAAAATTCGGTAAAACATAGCACAGATGGGTTTGCAGTGTCTATAGTATGGCCGTTGCTCACGTAAGGCCACACATTTCAGTTCTGAACCCACAGGAAGCATGTAAAGATGATTAGAAAAGTAGTGCCTCCCGCCTAGGGCAAGGTGCGTGCTGCAGGGTTTCACCTAGCTTCATGCAGCTTACTCGTACATAACGTAACTGTCATGCATTCTCTTTATGACATTTCTCGCCCATACAGTGCAGGTGCAACAAAGACACTCCTGCAGCTTTTTCGATGGGGAGTGTTTGATCACCACCATACAGCCCAGACTTGGCTCCCTCTGATTTTCATCTCTTCACTCACGTGAACCGCTGGCTATGAGGACAGCGTTTTGGTACAGAAAACAAGCTGCAGACCAGCGAAGAGAATTTGCGGAAATCACAGATGTGTGATTTCTGTGGCGAGGGTTTCGTAGTGTTTATGCCACACTATAAAAAATGTCTAATCCTGAGCAGCGAGTATGTAGAGAAGTAGCTGGAAGGTGAAGCTAAATGTCTTAAATAAAACATCTATGATTTTCACTGTGGATTTTTTTGGTGCCAGATCGGAGGTTGAAAAAAAAATAGCCCTCGTACAAACCTACGTGGGTGCTAAAATCTACAAGTAGAAGATTCAGATTGTCGTCAAGAAGACAGAACATTATGTTCTCATCTCACGGTTTTGAACAAAGCAAGAATTGATTCATGTTTTAGGAGAGAGTAACGACATTGAATATACAGCAAACTGAGTTAAAAGATATGTGAGACACTATAATTAAGTTTCATTCAACTGAGTTTTCATTTACCACATGCAAGCACAGGGCCCCAATCCTGCCCACAGAATAATTGCGATCAAGTGATGACAAATAACCTCACCACTTTAAGCTTCACCATGGCAAATAAATTGGAATGGTTACACCCAATTCTTTATTCATTGTAGAATCTCCATCACAGAATGGACGTCCGTCAGACAGAGGCAATCTTCTCTCCAATTACTACGTTTACTACATGCTAATCTTGTGAGGATATCTACACTCCTGGAAATGGAAAAAAGAACACATTGACACCGGTGTGTCAGATCCACCATACTTGCTCCGGACACTGCGAGAGGGCTGTACAAGCAATGATCACACGCACGGCACAGCGGACACACCAGGACCCGCGGTATTGGCCGTCGAATGGCGCTAGCTGCGCAGCATTTGTGCACCGCCGCCGTCAGTGTCAGCCAGTTTGCCGTGGCATACGGAGCTCCATCGCAGTCTTTAACACTGGTAGCATGCCGCGACAGCGTGGACGTGAACCGTATGTGCAGTTGACGGACTTTGAGCGAGGGTGTATAGTGGGCATGCGGGAGGCCGGGTGGACGTACCGCCGAATTGCTCAACACGTGGGGCGTGAGGTCTCCACAGTACATCGATGTTGTCGCCAGTGGTCGGCGGAAGGTGCACGTGCCCGTCGACCTGGGACCGGACCGCAGCGACGCACGGATGCACGCCAAGACCGTAGGATCCTACACAGTGCCGTAGGGGACCGCACCGCCACTTCCCAGCAAATTAGGGACACTGTTGCTCCTGGGGTATCGGCGAGGACCATTCGCAACCGTCTCCATGAAGCTGGGCTACGGTCCCGCACACCGTTAGGCCGTCTTCCGCTCACGCCCCCAACATCGTGCAGCCCGCCTCCAGTGGTGTCGCGACAGGCGTGAATGGAGGGACGAATGGAGACGTGTCGTCTTCAGCGATGAGAGTCGCTTCTGCCTTGGTGCCAATGATGGTCGTATGCGTGTTTGGCGCCGTGCAGGTGAGCGCCACAATCAGGACTGCATACGACCGAGGCACACAGGGCCAACACCCAGCATCATGGTGTGGGGAGCGATCTCCTACACTGGCCGTACACCACTGGTGATCGTCGAGGGGACACTGAATAGTGCACGGTACATCCAAACCGTCATCGAACCCATCGTTCTACCATTCCTAGACCGGCAAGGGAACTTGCTGTTCCAACAGGACAATGCACCTCCGCATGTATCCCGTGCCACCCAACGTGCTCTAGAAGGTGTAAGTCAACTACCCTGGCCAGCAAGATCTCCGGATCTGTCCCCCATTGAGCATGTTTGGGACTGGATGAAGCGTCGTCTCACGCGGTCTGCACGTCCAGCACGAACGCTGGTCCAACTGAGGCGCCAGGTGGAAATGGCATGGCAAGCCATTCCACAGGACTACATCCAGCATCTCTACGATCGTCTCCGTGGGAGAATAGCAGCCTGCATTGCTGCGAAAGGTGGATATACACTGTACTAGTGCCGACATTGTGCATGCTCTGTTGCCTGTGTCTATGTGCCTGTGGTTCTGTCAGTGTGATCATGTGATGTATCTGACCCCAGGAATGTGTCAATAAAGTTTCCCCTTCCTGGGACAATGAATTCACGGTGTTCTTATTTCAATTTCCAGGAGTGTATATCCGTCTCCAGTCTCAAGAGAAAAAACATTAACACTATCATTATCCCTCCCCTACCCCACCATCAGCACACATACAGGCTGTCTTATGTCATGTGCACTGTGCTTTCACCACAGATATTTGTGGACTGCATCACACCTGTTGGGCAAACATTCGGATGAGCCGTCTATGAATATTACAAAGCCTCTCTCACAGGGCGATCCTCAGCCCAATATTGCATACCACAAGTATTGCTGACACTGAAATTTCTCTGCCACCAACTGATAAACTATTACAACATGCACAGGATATATGACTATTCCAGGGCCATATCTCTCCAGGATACCTGCTATAGTCTAGATCACACTACCATGTTAAGTAGGCTGTACTTTAGGTAAAAGGGGCCCTGCGACTGCCATGGGGCCCAAGAGAAATACGGGCTCACAACGAACCTGTGACGTCACATCAGTCGCCTTGTTCATCATACTTCGCAAATGCTCGGCTCTATCCAGGGCCCATGAGAAATCAGAATATCAATGAAAACGTACCCAATGAAGGTCTTAACTTTGTCATGTACTATCGAGAAGTTGCACACATTTAAAGTCGCCGTTAAGAATTATGAAATTCGTCCCAAATAGATACTCGCAAGGGACACTGCTGCTCAAGTAAGCCCTGCAGTACGATGTGCAGAGACGTACCCATCGCAGTCTGTCTTTCGCATGTGCCTTATGCTGCCTTCTAGCCAACGATAAATACAGATCTAAGCGCATGTCTGTGTGACGACAGTAATGTAGTGTTAATTGTCGGCCGACACAAACACATACTTTGTCAAAGATTTTGTCAAACTTCTTTGGTTAAACTTCTTCTCTGGACCTGATCGTAAAATTTGTTGTCATACATGTTCGGAAATGGATCCAAACAGATGGCAACAACATATGTTTTTGGCGAGTGCACTGCTTGAAAAAAAAAAAAAAAAAAGAGAGAGAACTGGAAACCATAGTCAGTGAAACCGTGCACAGCGAGAGGAGAAGCTCAAAGTGTTCACTAAATTTAGCTACATGAGCTACAGCGAGAGGACACAAAGAACAAGACTCATTTAAGAAATACCATTTCTTAAAATCATTTGCTATAATACGTGTTTTTAGAAAGCCTGCAACTGTGTGATTCACGATTTAAACAATGAAACACTGCGCTAATTATGTATTTTTGTGCATGATATGACGCTTTTCGAGAATTTACTCTCATTATCAAAAGGAAACAGTCACATACGTATGTGTTATGTGATGTTTGTATGTGTGTAATTCTGTCTCTCTGTACCTGAGGCTGGGTCTTATGGTTTACTGGAGCCAGACAGATTTCTTTTGTCCGATTTTCAGAAAAATTACATAAAATACCTATGCAAATATTTGTACTTGATCATGAGATTAAATTCTCGCAAAGCATCGTGAAAAAATATGTGTTTGGTACAGTGTTTCACAGATTAAATCATGAATGCTGTTTCTGCTAAAGATCGTCTCATTGTTAAGTTAAAATTTTTAGCACCAGGCGAAAGCTATTCCAGCTTGCAATATAGTACTCGAAGTCCCGTGTACTATTCTACGTATTATTCCAGAAACATGTCAACCAAAATATTAATCACCTAATGAAGAATGTATGAAGGTTAAGTTATTTAGAGTACAAATAAATACACTTATTTCACTTTCGTACACTTCTGAAAACACTTGGCTTCTCACATTCCATCTCCTTCCACATCCTTCCTTTATATATGTAAGCTTCACAGCTTCCACAGTGCAGCAACTTCGAATGCAGCTGATTGCTGCAACTTTTTTTTTTTTTAGGTACTAACCGCTTATTGCGGTTTTTGTAATCCGCGTGCTTTGAATTGTGAATAACTTTCTTGACACTTTGCAATGATCACTGTGGAGGTAGCCACACACCAAATATACTTCGTCATTTTATAGCTTAAATGCACTAAAGTAGCGAGTCGACATGTAACAACGGCCCTCGCTCTACCTTTCATCAAAGAATTTTGCAAAGAGCATCCCTAGTACACAGTCAAAAGTTTGACCAAAGGGCTTTGAAGAGTACTTATCACTGGCCACCACAGTCTAACATAACAGTCGCGACACTTCGCCTCGATTTTGTTGCCTACAGCGCCAGCAGCGCCCCAAGCGGCTGGTAGGTTGAACTGTGAGTTCGGCGCGATCGTGAAAGCAAATAGTGATTTATTATTTTGATTTATGCAATGGTTTATACCATCGGGAGCGTTTGTAGCGCAATAAATTGCAGCAACAACAGGAAGAAGACACCACAGCTGTCTCTTTGTAGGTTTCCTAAGGATCCTGAGAGGTATATATCATCATGTTACTAAACTGTATCGTCAGGATTCACTTGCAAACTATATGTGTATAAATGATGAATGTATCGTTTTAGGAGCAGAAAATGGCTTGTTAATAGCAGACGAGAAGACCTTATGAAGAAAGACCCAGTTTACCTGTGTAATAATATTAGGTTTTTGTCCGCTACATTTCGAAGAAAACCAGTTCATGAACGCAGACAATAACAAACTCGTGTGGAATGCAGTACCCACACTGACATCCTAAATAAGCCACCTCAACTGACGATGAAGAGGAAACTGCCACAAAGATTCGACAGTCAATCTAAAGCTGTAAAACAGTCGTATGACACAGAAGCAGCCAGTTCAGCTCTCCATGTATCAGTGCCAGATTCGTGCGAATCGTCACCACAGACGTGCTTCGACGATAAAGTGGTTAGATTAAGTGCAGCTGTTCATGTCTTACAAAACCGTGTGAAGTGTCAGAATGTGCAGATCGAGCGAAACTATTATGGGACAAGGAAAGTGCCTACAGACATTGTTTGAAAATTATTCAAATATTTCGTTTTTCGTGAAATGTAATGGAATCAGCTCATTATAATGTTTTAAGCATATTTCTACCACTATTTGGCAGTTGCTTTCCCCACTTTGAATAGTATAAAGATTAGGGTCGAACTTGTGACAACAGGCAACAATGACACACACAGTAGGCCTACTGAACGATAAACGAGCTGTCGATCGCTTTTGCATGTAGAGGTACATGTCTGTGCTTCTTGCATGTGAATCTGTGTGTTTATATTCTTTTGATATCAACGTGGTAAGCTGCAATTCTGTCCAATGTCACAAGTGTTTCTTCACGAATGTGTTGTAGCTTGCCACTCTATTCATGGTTTTTGTCCATACTTGCGCTTATTTTAGAATCATGAATAGAAACATATATGCCTTCCGATACTAAACAAACTCTTGGAAGCAAGAAAATAACTCGAATAATTCGGAAATTACGTAGGAAATGGATGTAAACAAACATTATGCTTACAACGCGTCTGATGTTCACCTTACCTGCCGCTTGGAGCGCTAGTGACGCTCTATCTGTCAAACGGCAACAACTTTTACAGCAGTGAGTGTCGCGACTGTTATGTTAGACTGTGCTGGCCACTAACACTAACCGAGGGAGGTGGCGTGGCGGTTAGCACACTAGACTCGCATTCGGGAGGACGGAGATTGAAACCCGCGTCGGGTCATGCTGATTTAGGTTTTCCGCGATTTCCCTAAATCGCTTCAGGCAAATGCGGGATGGTTTCTTTGAAAGGACATGGCCGGTTTCCTTCCCCATCCATTCCTAATCCGATGGGACAGATGACCTCGCTGTTTGGTCCATTCCCCCAAATCAACCAATCAACTAACACTACATTGCCAAATCAACCAATTAACTAACGCTACATCGCTGACTGCATACATACTCAAGCCTCTATTTATCACTGGACGTGGGCTGCCACTAGTGACGTCACAGCCTAAGTGCTATGCACAGGTGCAGGCGTGAAAAAGCTGTGCAATATGCGGTATGAAATTTTGTTGCAAGCGTATAAATCATCAAATATTGCACTTTTCACACAGATTATGTTACGCTGTAGAGGAATAAAGAATGAAAAGTAAAGGCTATAAACACTCTTTAGCAATATTACTTAACAAAATCTTCGTTCAAGATGACTGCTTTCTTCATTTGCAAGATTTTGTAAAATGTGCACCCTGGAGCTTGATCTAATGTCAAATTCAGCTTCTATGTCACTTAACAAGGAAAAACTAACGTTTAGAAGAGGCCATTAATAAGGAAAATAAATACTAGTACACTGAAATGAGTTTCTTTTGAAAATTTAAGTAACTGCTGTCTCCTGTTGTTTATAATGAGGTTGTGTTTCATTTTAGAGTAATCGTTTGTTTAGCTATTTTTCAAAATGTGCCATGTTTTTGAAGTGATTTCTTTTACATCTTTATCACAATGACGTGTCTCAGAAAAGCGAGCATAGTTAGCCATTATTCCCAAAAGCTGTTTCATCATTTTTCTTTGATTTGCACTTCTTACAAACAAACTTTCAGCGTTATCACACATAAACGTTTGAAGAAACTGGCATCTTTCAACAGCAATTTGAAATATTAAATTAGATGTTTGCTTTAAGGTACCTAAGCACAGACTAAGTACATATAAAGTCACTGTTTATCCCACTTGCAGTGAACTCATCTTTAGTGTCAACAAGTGGTTTACATTTACGCTACCAGTGAAATTTAATAAACAATGTGATACGTAGCCTCCTATGTAGATCATGAATCAGAGGTGGTAGTACGGACCAAAACAAGAAACTAATGTAGCTCCAAAATCTTTTAAGACTTAAGAGCATTTGTTCACCTTGACTCCTATGAGACACAAGTCTTCTGCTGCAAGCTGTTTGCTCTCCATACTTTGTGAGAAGGTAGAATGGGCCAAACAGAAAAAAATGCTGTAAACATGGGCCCTACTTAAGAGCTATGAGCACTTGCTCAGTAGAAGAGATGCATTTCACAGGAGCGAAGATGAATAAGTACTCAAACCCTTTAAGGTCTGCATTTTAGAGCCCATGCTTACTGGAATTTTTTTTCTTACTTTGGTCCATACTATCGCCTCTTAAAATATGGAAAAAAGAGCTTTTAGTAAAAGAGATGCCTCAAAGTAGTGATGATGCATAATTGGTCGTACCTTTTAAGGTGTGCATTTTAGGGCCCATGCATATTGGCCATTTTTTTCTTGGTTTGACCCATACTACCACCTCTAAAAGTTTGTTGGTGCAATTCTAGTTCACCCTGTGGATCAGGACACTTAAGTTATTCTGAGAGGTTTTTATTTTACTTGCATGTTCATGAAACTGTTCTAAATCACTATATGTGTAATACCACACTTGTTCAACAGGTGTTTCTTCAGAGGTTAGTGCCAGGTCTTTTGCACAGAAGTCCCCAAACTATGCAAATCACATTTTAATACACTTATTGTTTTTTAGTTTCTTTTCAGAATCTATGACCTAAACTGATACAAGAGAGTATGCACTACCAATTTTTCTACAACTAAGCCCTCTCATAAGAGGATCAGTCTGAAGCTTACTCAATAATAAATGTTTCCAGCATACAGAAGTGCTGGCATCATATTTAATAAAACGAGTGAGTGTAGTTGTAATATATAGCAATTAAAAAGTATATTTGGTGTAAGTTTTTCAGTATGTTTAGGGGAAGGCACAGGTAGTGGTTTTCTCTGCAGCAGGAACTTGAAAGCATTTAGCAGGTAGTGACTAATGGTGTCATCGATCCTGTGTACTGGTTGTTGCGCCATATTCCCGGACAGCTTGTCGTAGTTTGTGACTGTGTTGGTCTTCTTTTGTGTATATCAGAGAACTTAGTATAAAGAGAGATGTACCGTAACTGTTGGTATTTTCAGTTTTTGAAATATGGTCTATAAGACTCATTATTTCTGACTCCACAGAAGCTTCTGATTGCCTTTTTCTCGCCAAATGAGAACTTTTTTTGTTCCAGAGGAATTGCTCCATAAGAAAGTAGTATATGTCAAGTGGGTGTGGCAAATGGCATAGTATGATCTAGAGACATCTTAAGTCTCAACTTTATCTATGATAATCAATTTGTACCCGGCCTTCACACAAATTTTACTTCATTGTTTTGGCCTTTGTTCATTATCGCGGCCTAGCATGCATTGAGTAACAGCTTATTACAAACACAAGACCTTAGTATACCTAACAAATATGTAACGCAAGTTAACTTAGCGCAATTGAAATAAGTAGGACTCTTGCATGTTAATTTTAAGTCAAGATGGATCCCAAGAAGTTTAGCTGAAACATAGACATTGCCATCGTTTTTAACACATAAGTTAAATGTGCCAGTTACTTGACAACCATACATATACACTCGCTCGACGAAAGATCCACACCTAAGGACTGGTAAATAGGAAGTCTCACCAGTACTAAAAAGAGTAGGAGTAATCCGATGAAGTACAGACGACATAGTGTCTCGTGAGTAATTGCTATGGAAAACGACCTGTTATCTTTAGCAGCAGTGGTAATTTGTCCCCGTAGCTCCGCCGATATTTACAAAATAAATAAATAAAAAGTAAACAAAAGGAACAATAACTGAAACGTGTTTTGGAAAGCTTCTCTTGGGAACTGTAGGTTATGTTCCAGAAAATGAGAAGTGGATTGTGTATATCTTACCAACGTGATGCTACAGTTCATTTTCATTTACTAGCCCTCATTCGTTTTTCATTTATTAGTTTCATAGTTGAACACCAAGTATTTGCACAGTGGTTTTGCAGTCTCGATGTGTGTATGGAAATGTTATCAATATCGGCACTGTTGATTTCCATAACTCTTGATGTAAATAGTTTGAGGGACAA
This sequence comes from Schistocerca cancellata, assembly GCF_023864275.1. Taxonomy (NCBI): domain Eukaryota; kingdom Metazoa; phylum Arthropoda; class Insecta; order Orthoptera; family Acrididae; genus Schistocerca; species Schistocerca cancellata. Next base: position 75,687,878 of record NC_064626.1, on the reverse strand, counting down.
TTAGATTATATGAAATGCCAAGGCACTCGAGCATAGCTGTATTACAGGTATACCTTAAACATTTGAATTATAAGTGCAGTTAATATTGTGTCATCGTATTTAGAAGTTAAAAACTTTTAATTATGCTTGCAGATGTTTAATAAATAATAGAAAACCACAAAAAGAAGCGCAGTATATCTTTACTATTATTATTATTATTATTAATTTCCCACGTCCGCCCCAGTAGCTGAGTGGTCAGCGTGACGGATTGCCGTCCTCCGGGCCCGGGTTCGATTCCCGGCTGGGTCGGAGATTTTCTCCGCTCAGGGACTGGGTGTTGTGTTGCGTTCATCATCATTTCATCCCCATCCGGCGTGCAGGTCGCCCAATGTGGCGCCGAATGTAATAAGACCTGCGCCAAGGCGGCCGGACCTGCCCCGCGAGGGGCCTCCCGGCCAATGACGCCAAACGCTCATTTCCATTTCCAATTTCCCACGAAGTTCTACGTTGACAGCAGAAACATCAAGATGCTTATTACTACAAAATCAATGTTTTATTTTTGTAGTCTTTTTAATCCAAGTGACAATTCTTACTTCAACTTCACTTTTAGTGTCGTTCGTGCTCCATGAATAACTATAGATCCAAAGTACAGCTCTTACTCGACGTGAGCAAAGCGAAACGAAACAAAACACAGTCACGCTTCATAAGTAGACAAACGAGTCTCAGCCAGGCAACCACAATGCAACATATCGCAAGCGATTCATCAGACTGCATGGGAATTCCTAGCTGTCAGCGATCTATCGTTGTGAGCTGTTATTCGCTTACACACGTACCATCTGCGAACAGATACCACGACCTGACGACGCATCGCTGCAACCTCTCGCTCGTGTGTCTGGCGCCTTTAGGAGAACGAACGTTCAAAATATCGGACGTAACGTACAGGATTTCCAAGGTCATGGTGACTTTTGAAGCTGGACCCCGGCCTGGCGCGTCACCGTCTACGTGCCGTCACGTGAGCCAGCTACCTGTCTGTTGCCGGAAGTTCTCTATTCCGTAGCGGACTCTGCTGCCGGGTTCATACCGAATCTGCGCGGCGTTTAGCTACCGTTGCTCTGGTAACCCGGGCGGTCCGAGGGTGTGTTTCAGGCGATTTTTTAATCTTGTTTTAGCAAAGTTTGCTGCTGACTATTGTGGAACGAAGAAATTAAAGAAATGTATGATGAGATAAAAGAAATTATTCAGGTAGTGAAGGGAGACGAAAATTTAATAGTCATTGGTGACTGGAATTCGATAGTAGGAAAAGGGAGAGAAGGAAACGTAGTAGGTGAATATGGACTGGGGGGAAGAAATGAAAGAGGAAGCCACCTGGTAGAATTTTGCACAGAGCGTACCTTAATCATAGCTAACACTTGGTTCAAGAATCATAAAAGAAGGTTGTATACGCGGAAGAAGCCTGGAGATACAGACAGGTTTCAGATAGATTATATAATGGGAAGACAGAGATTTAGGAACCAGGTTTTAAATTGTAGGACATTTCCAGGGGCAGATGTGGACTCTGAGCACAATCTATTGGTTATGAATTGTAGATTAAAAACGAAGAAACTGCAAAAAGGTGGGAATTTAAGGAGATGGGACCTGGATAAACTGACTAAACCAGAGGTTGTACAGAGTTTCAGGAATAGCATAAGGGAACAATTGACAAGAATGGTGGAGAGAAATACAGTAGATGAAGAATGGGTAGCTTTGAGGGATGAAGTAGTGAAGGCAGTAGAGGATCAAATAGGTAAAAAGACGAGGGCTAGTAGAAATCCTTAGGTGACAAAAGAAATACTGAATTTAATTGATGAAAGGAGAAAATATAAAAATGCAGTGAATGAAGCAGGCAAAAAGGAATACAAACGTCTCACAAATGAGATCGACAGGAAGTGCAAAATGGCTAAGCAGGCATGGCTAGAGGACAAATGTAAGGATGTAGAGGCTTATCTCACTACGGGTAAGATAGATACAGCCTACAGAAAAATTAAAGAGACCTTTGGAGAAAAGAGAACCACTTGTATGAATATACAGAGCTCAGATGGAAAACCAGTTCTAAGCAAAAAAGGGAAAGCAGGAAGGTGGAAGGAGTATATAGAGGGACTATACAAGGGCGATGTACTTAAGGGCAATGTTATAGAAAGGGAAGAGAATGTAAATGAAGATGAATTGGGAGATACGATTTTGCATGAAGAGTTCGACAGAGCACTGAAAGACCTAAGTCGAAACTATCCCCAGGAGTAGACAACATTCCATTAGAACTACTGACGGCCTTGGGAGAGCCAGTCCTAACGAAACTCTACCATCTGGTGAGCAAAATGTATGAGACAGGCGAAATACCCTCAGACTTCAAGAAGAATATAATAATTCCAATCCCAAAGAAAGCAGGCGTTGACAGATGTGAAAATTACCGAACTATCAGATTAATAAGTCACAGCTGCAAAATACTAACGCGAATTCTTTACAGACGAATGGAAAAACTGGTAGAAGCCGACCTCGGGGAAGATCAGTTTGGATTCCGCAGAAATGTTGGAACACGTGAGGCAATACTGACCTTACGACTTAGCTTAGAAGAAAGATTAAGGAAAGGCAAACCTACGTTTCTAGCATTTGTAGATTTAGAGAAAGCTTTTGACAATGTTGACTGGAATACTCTCTTTCAAATTCTAAAGGTGGCAGGGGTAAAATACAGGGAGCGAAAGGCTATTTACAATTTGTACAGAAACCGGACGGCAGTTGTACGAGTCGAGGGGCATGACAGGGAAGCAGTGGTTGGGAAGGGAATGAGACAGGGTTGTAGCCTCTCCCCAATGTTATTCAATCTGTATATTGACCCAGCAGTAAAGGAAACAAAAGAAAAATTCGGAGTAGGTATTAAAATCCATGGAGAAGAAATAAAAACTTTGAGGTTCGCCGAAGACATTGTAATTCTGTCATAGACAGCAAAGGACTTGGAAGAGCAGTTGAATGGGATGGACAGTGTCTTGAAAGGAGGATGTAAGATGAACATCAACAAAAGCAAGACGAGGATAGTGGAATGTAGTCGAATTAAGTCGGGTGATGCTGAGGGAATTAGATTAGGAAATGAGACGCTTAAAGTAGTAAATGAGTTTTGCTATTTGGGGAGCAAAATAACTAATGATGGTCGAAGTAGAGAAGATATAAAATGTAGATTGGCAATGGCAAGGAAAGCTTTTCTGGAGAAGGAAAATTTGTTAACATCGAGTATAGATTTAAGTGTTAGGAAGTCGTTTCTGAAAGTATTTGTATGGAGTGTAGCCATGTATGGAAGTGAAACATGGACGATAAACAGTTGGGACAAGAAGAGAATAGAAGCTTTCCAAATGTGGTGCTACAGAAGAATGCTGAAGATTAGATGGGTAGACCACATAACTAATGAGGAGGTATTGAATATTATTGGGGAGAAGAGGAGTTTGTGGCACAACTTGACTAGAAGAAGGGATCGGTTGGTAGGACACGTTCTGAGGCATCAAGGGATCACCAATTTAGTATTGGAGGGCAGCGTGAAGAGTAAAAACCGTAGAGGGAGACCAAGAGATGAATACACTAAACAGATTCAGAAGGATGTAGGCTGCCGTACGTACTGGGAGGTGAAGCAGCTTGCAAAGGATAGAGTAGCATGGAGAGCTGCATCAAACCAGTCTCAGGACTGAAGACCACAACAACAACATTGTGGAACGCGTACGTGTTTGTCTGGCGCTTCGACTATGTACCCTTTGCATCGCAAAGGAGCTCAAACGGATGGTGGTCACACTTGACTGCTAAGGTGAAAATGCACTGTTCAGCTGTATTGTCAAAGAATATCACTAGAATGGCCACAAGCTCAACTGGGAAAGCCAGGATAGAAAAATTCGCCTCTGATTTCAGGGTCATTACAATTAAAGTTAAACATTCAAACCGCTGCAGAAATAACACCAGTGGTCAGAATGGCGCCAAATTGGAACGGAATATTATCGGGGAATGGGTAAAACGTATGGCAGAAGAAAAATAAATAGTTATAAAATGTAGCAATAGATGACGCTGTAAGCATCATAATTTAATAGTGGTCGACTACAAATGACAAATGAATCATACAACAATGCCTAAGGTGTACGTTTGACGTTAAACAAACTGTACTACTCAGTGTGTATGGGTGTACAGATGTAATACTGTTAGTTAGGTAAGCCCATCAACCGCGGGGACTGATGACCTTAGCTGTTTAGTCCCCCTTAAACATCCCAATAACAACATCAACCGCGGCAAGGTCAGATCACATTGGATGGGAAAAATCGGTTTTCAGTTGTCCTGAAGCCAAAAACCGCATAAAAAGCATCACTCACGTCGGTTTTTAACTATCCTGAGGCCAAAAACCACGTAAAAAGCATCAATCAAAATCAAATCGGATTATTAATTTCCGTGTGACTGGCACAAAACATGTTGAGTATGCTGTTCACCGTTCTCTGCAAACAAGTTGAAATCGAAAAACAACATATTCCTCAACTAATCGAAGTGTTTCCGGGGTCACGTTCAGATTGTGTTGCGCAGTGCTTGCCTTCAATACAGCTAAGTCCGCAATCGGAACACTGAACACATCTTTCAGATAGCCTCACAGCCAGAAGTCACACGGATTAAGATCAGGTGATCGGGACGGCCAGGCTGTAGGGAAATTGCGGCTGGTAATTTTAGCATTTCGTAAATGGCGCTTCAGCAACTGGTTAACAGGATTTGCAATGTGCGGAGGTGCGCCATCTTGCATGAAAATGATCCCATCCATGCTGTTAGAGAGCTGGAATCACGTGACAGAAGACACTCTTACAAGGGGAGGTCGCCAATTGTGAAATTCAGATTCGATTCATACTGCGCATAATAAAAGCTGATGGCCAGAGGTGTAATGTGGCAAAGCACCAAGATGCACTTCTCAGCCATTGTCGAGAAAATCGACAGTTAAAAGAAACCGTTGAGGTGAAATACTCTCTACGATTAGTAATTTTCGGCAGCGCCGTGGCGCAGCGGTAAGCGCTCGGGTTCATAATCCGAAGGTCGCCGGATCGAATCTCGCGCCATGCAATTCTTTTTATTATTAGTTTTTTGCTTATGCGTGTTGGTGAAGGCGGATCGCTCTCCAATTGTACCGCCTCCATTTTTCCGTTTGTTTAACAGGGTGTACCAAAGCTAGGGACTGCATCTACCTTCTTTCGAAGTTAGCAGGCAAATACGCTGTTATGCGGCGGCTCGTTTCGGCCCATTCAATATCTGTCCTTCAAGTGTAACGAGCGAGTAACGGAGTTTATATTTCATACCTGCCACAGCAAATTTGTGTTCGTGGGGTCTCTATTCTAATTCGAACGTTTGACTTACGCTATACGTATTCGTTTCGGAATATCGTTTCTACGTCTTACGTTAACTATACGTGGTTAACATTATGAAAACAATTAATAACATTTGTGAAATAAAACTTTGTTGGCGGAAAACATAATGATGTTCGAAGTTGCCAGTTTTTCCACGACAAACGACTTTCAACAACTTATTATATGCATAATTGTTGCAACTGATTGCCGGGAATATACACATTTGAATTACAAAAAACAAATACCTAGAAAAAGGTGGCATGGCGCGTGATTCGATCCGGCGGCCTTCGGATTACGAACCCGAGCGCTTACCGCTGCACCACGACGCTGTAGAAAATTATTAATCTTAGAGAGTATTTCACCGCAACGGTTTCTTTTAACTGTCGATTTTCTCGACAACGGCTGAGAAGTGCATCTTGGTGCTTTGCCACATGACACCTCTGGCCATGAGCTTTTATTATGCGCAGTATGAATCGAATCTGAATTTCACAATTGGCGGCCTCCCCTTGTTAGCACTTACCAGTGAGGGTACAAGTAACATGACCGGAAGCACCTGTCTCTTCGAAAAAATATGGCCCTATGATAAATGACGCCGTAAACCCTCACCATGCAGTGACCTTTTCAGGATGAAGTGGTACTGGTTGATTTGCATGTGGATTTTCCGTTGCCCATATTCGACAATTCCGTGTATTGATATATCCTGTCAGGTGGAAGAGGGCTTCGTCTGTCCACAAAATCGTGCGAGGCCAATCATTGTCCACTTCCATGCGAGCAAGAAATTCTGAAGCAAAGCTCTCTCTTGCTGGCACCTCAACAGGAAGCAACTCGTGCACATGGTTAATTTTGAATGGATAGCAAAGAAGGATGTTTCGTAGGATTTTACGCAGCGTGCTCACGGGTATGCCCAATGTTCAGGCAATTCTCCATGCACTAAACCAGGGGCGGGCAGGAATTCTGCACGTGTGCGGTGCACATGCACGTGTGCAATTAACAGGTGTTCTGCGTGCACACAGGGGCAAGCTGGCCACCCGCTTCTCACCCCTCCCCACCATACCGTCTCTCCGCTTCTTCCTCTGTAACGCGTTTTGTTTCCTGGCCTGCTTTATTAAATGAAGGAATAAGGTTAGTATAAGTGCTTGACAGAAATCATGGTTTGAAAGAGTACCTATTACCTACGATACGTTTTATTTAATTATCACAGGCGGAGTTTACAATACGTTTAACGTCTGGAACAAAATTTCTACATACAGACAAACGCAAACAATTACGTAAATTTTCATTACTGATGTTTGCTCTTAACCGAGACTTATTAATTTTCATAACAGAAAAAAATCTCTCACAAAAGTATGTCAAGCCCAACATTGACTATCTTCATGGCTTCACGATGGAGACGAGGAAACTCTTGCTGTGGAAAGTCGTGATAAAAATCTATTACACGTCTTGCCAAAAGGAACTTGTCTCTCAGACGAGAATTACACTGTAGATCTACTAATTCCATTTGTAAACTGAGATGAATATCATCTACAGAAACCAGATTCTCTCGAGAACTATTCAAAACCTTGGGATAAGTAAGATATATCCCCAAATCGCTTGAGAAATTCCTCTTTTATTGCACTAAAAACGTCAACATACTGAAATTTATTATAATGGCGTTCAATATTAAACTTCCGCTCACCAGCGACAATACTGTCACATATTATACATTTCCAATTTTCACGTTTTTCCACAGAGAACAAATGATTCTCCCATTCCTTTTTAAAAGATAGCAAATCTCCAATTCTCCGTTTCCTTGATTCACTCTGCATTTTCCGGTTATTGAAATACAACGTGCACTACGTAGTGGTCGCTTCGCTTCAACGTCCGCAGCTTAGCCTGGCACTACACTGCCACAACCTGCAGGCTGTCGGCACTGTCCCGTTCGACGATTGCACGCGAGCAGCACACGTGCAGCGCTGTGTGCTCATGAGCCGCGTGCAACGTTTGCCCGCCCCTGCACTAAACGCGTGCACACCACCAGCCGTCACCTCCTGCATTGCTTCCACTGATGTCCAGTCAATTCGTTTCCACCAAAAGAACCCGTCTTATCGAGTTTCCGAATCATTTTCTCCAGACCCATGGCAGTCATCGGACCAACGCCTTTTTGAACCCTTCAGTGGCCGGAACCTCTGCAGAGCGACGTGTGCGCAGTCATCATTGTTGTAATAACAGCTTTAAAAACAGAGTGCGAACTTTGCATTGAGACAGTCATTGCGAACGTCACAGACGCGAAAGGAGGAAAAGCCGTGTACCCGGCGCGTTCATACCAACTTCAATGGGTCGTGCGCATGATAGGCGTTTTTATTTACGTATTCTGACACACACAGCGCCATATAGGGAACAATTTTACACTATTTTTTTTCTTCTGTCATACATCTCCCCTCTTCTCCGATAATATTACGTTGCAATTCTGAACTGTGGTGTTATTTCTAAAGCGTTTTAAAAGTTTAACTTTAATTATAATCACCCAGTACATCTAAAGCTACAGTCTGTAAACGAGAGTTAAGTGCATGGTAGAGAGTTCTTCCCAACGTACCACTTATTATGGCTTCTTGGATTAAATGCCTCTGTGTGATCTGTAATATTAGTTTAATCTTGTCCTCGCAACAACTATAGGAGCGATACGTAGGAGATTGTTGTATGTTTCTAGATACGTCACTTAAACATTCACATTCACGCATGGCTATTTGAGACAGTGAGACCACAGATGAGGTAGCACACGGAATTCAGTGGACTCGTTCCAGAATAGTACGCTTTTAAAGAAGAATAACCAAGAATATATAATATATTAAATAGGATTGGGGAGAAGAGAAGTTTGTGGCACAACTTGACCAGAAGAAGGGATCGGTTGGTAGCACATGTTCTGAGGCATCAAGGGATCACCAATTTAATATTGGAGGGCAGCGTGGAGGGTAAAAATCGTAGGGGGAGGCCAAGAGATGAATACACTAAGCAGATTCAGAAGGATGTAGGTTGCATTAGGTACTGGGAGATGAAGAAGCTTGCACAGGATAGAGTAGCATGGAGAGCTGCATCAAACCAGTCTCAGGACTGAAGACCACAACAACAACAACAACCAAGAATACTTCAGTAAAATTATAAAAAACTGCTCAATGCCATTAAAATTCAGTTAGTTCGACGGTGATGTCAGCAATGTGGCAGTAACAAATGCGAGGATGGCATAAGACACATGAGAATTTAGAATATACACTGCGAAATCAGTAACGACTACGTGAAATTATCAGTGAACGACACCTTTTGAACACATCATTGACACATCGAGTGATTCATGAGGAGAAAACGTGCGATACATCTACATCTACATCTACATGGATACTCTAAAAATCACATTTAAGTGCCTGGCAGAGAGTTCATCGAATCATCTTCATAATTCTCTATTATTCCAATCTCCTGTAGCGCGCAGAAAGAACGAACACCTATATCTTTCCGTACGAGCTCTGATTTCCCTTATTTTATCGTGGTGATCGTTCCTCCCTATATAGGTCGGTGTCAACAAAATATTTTCGCATTTCGAGGAGAACGCTGGTGATGGAATTTCGTGAGAAGATTCCGTCGCAACAAAATACGCCTTTCTTTAAATGATGTCCAGCCTAAATCCTGTATTATTCCTGTGACACTCTCTCCCATATTTCGCGATGATACAAAAGGTGCTGCCTTTCTTTGAACTTTTTCGATGCACTCCGTCAGTCCTATCTGGTAAGGATCCCACACCACGCAGCAATGTTCTAAAAGAGGATGGACAAGCGTAATGTAGGCAGTCTCCTTAGTAGGACTGTTACGTTTTCTACGTGTCCTGCCAATAAAACGCAGTTTTTGGTTAGCGTTCCCCACAACATTTTCTATGTGTTCCTTAAAATTTAAGTTGTTCGTAATTGTAATGCCTAGGTATTTAGTTAAATTTACGGCTTTTAGATTAGACTGATTTATCGTGTAACTGAAGTTTAATGAGTTCCTTTTAGCACTCATGTGGATGACCTCACACTTTTCGTTATTTAGGGTCAACTGGCACTTTTCGCACCATTCAGATATCTTTTATAAATTGTATTGCAGTTTATTTTGATCTTCTGATGAATTTATTAGTCGATAAATGACAGCGTCATATGCAAACAACCGAAGACAGCTGCTCAGATTGTCTCCCAAATCGTTTATATAGATAAGGAACAGCAAAGGGCCTATAACACTACCTTGGGGAACGCTAGAAAACACTTCTGTTTTACTCGATGACTTTCCGTCAATTACTACGAACTGTGACCTCTCTGACAGGAAATCGCAAATCCAGTAACATAACTGAGACGATATTGCATAAGCACACAATTTCACTACAAGCCGCTTGTGTGGTACCGTGCCAAAAGCCTTCCGGAAATCCAAAAATATGGAATCGATCTGAAATCCCTTGTCAATAGCACTCAACACTTCATGTGAATAACACAGGAACGATTTTTTCTAAACCCATGTCGACTCTGTGTCAATAGAAATTGATTCATGACGAGAAGACGTGCGATGTAATAAAAACTACGGCGCCAGGATTTTCAAAACAAAAAATCTCTAGCCACGTCCTCATCCATAACAGTGAGTGGGGCTCTCGTAGTCTATGGCGGGGAATTGTGCACTTTTGCAGTGTGCAGCTCAGCTCATACTGTGGCGGAGTGTTTCTGTGGCCACGTGACCAGACTGTTGTTAAATTACGTCAGGCGCAATGCTAACTCGACGATTGGCGGAGGATTTAAATGAAGAATATCATCCCGCTCCAATCAGTCCCATTTGCCACCACTGCACCAGCAGGAACACAGTGATGCTCGGAAGTGAAACAACAGAAAAAGTGGCCTACCTTAGAAAACAAAAACAAAAACAATTACAGCCGAATACACTGGACCAGTTGCGTGTGTGACAAATACGCTGAGAGATGTTGTTGTTGTTGTTGTGGTCTTCAGTCCTGAGACTGGTTTGATGCAGCTCTCCATGCTACTCTATCCTGTGCAAGCTTCTTCATCTCCCAGTACCTACTGCAACCTACATCCTTCTGAATCTGCTAAGTGTATTCATCTCTTGGTCTCCCCCTACGATTTTTACCCTCCACGCTGCCCTCCAATATTAAATTGGTGATCCCTTGATGCCTCAGAACATGTGCTACCAACCGATCCCTTCTTCTGGTCAAGTTGTGCCACAAACTTCTCTTCTCCCCAATCCTATTCAATACTTCCTCATTAGTTATGTGATCTACCCATCTAATCTTCAGCATTCTTCTGTAGCACCACATTTCGAAAACTTCTATTCTCTTCTTGTCCAAACTATTTACCGTCCATGTTTCACTTCCATACATGGCTACACTCCATACAAATACTTTCAGAAATGACTTCCTGACACTTAAATCTATACTCGATGTTAACAAATTTCTCTTCTTCAGAAACGCTTTCCTTGCCATTGCCAGTCTACATTTTATATCCTCTCTACTTCGACCATCATCAGTTATTTTGCTCCCAAAATAGCAAAACTCCTTTACTACTTCAAGTGTCTCATTTCCTAATCTAATTCCCTCAGCATCACCCGACTTAATTCGACTACATTCCATTATCCTCGTTTTGCTTTTGTTGATGTTCATCTTATATCCTCCTTTCAAGACACTGTCCATTCCGTTCAACTGCTCTTCCAGGTCCTTTGCTGTCTCTGACAGAATTACAATGTCATCGGCAAACCTCAAGGTTTTTATTTCTTCTCCATGGATTTTAATACCTACTCCGAATTTTTCTTGTGTTTCCTTTACTGCTTGCTCAATATACAGATTGAATAACATCGGGGAGAGGCTACAACCCTGTCTCACTCCCTTCCCAACCACTGCTTCCCTTTCATGTCCCTCGGCTCTTATAACTGCCATCTGGTTTCTGTACAAATTGTAAATAGCCTTTCGCTCCCTGTATTTTACCCCTGCCACCTTTAGAATTTGAAAGAGAGTATTCCAGTCAACATTGTCAAAAGCTTTCTCTAAGTCTACAAATGCTAGAAACGTAGGTTTGCCTTTCCTTAATCTTTCTTCTAAGATAAGTCGTAAGGTCAGTATTGCCTCACGTGTTCCAGTATTTCTACGGAATCCAAACTGATCTTCCCCGAGGTCGGCTTCTACTAGTTTTTCCATTCGTCTGTAAAGAATTCGTGTTAGTATTTTGCAGCTGTGACTTATTAAACTGATTGTTCGGTAATTTTCACATCTGTCAACACCTGCTTTCTTTGGGATTGGAATTATTATATTCTTCTTGAAGTCTGAGGGTATTTCGCCTGTTTCATACATCTTGCTCATCAGATGGTAGAGTTTTGTCAGGACTGGCTCTCCCAAGGCCGTCAGTAGTTCCAATGGAGTGTTGTCTACTCCGGGGGCCTTGTTTCGACTCAGGTCTTTCAGTGCTCTGTCAAACTCTTCACGCAGTATCGTATCTCCCATTTCATCTTCATCTACATCCTCTTCCATTTCCATAATATTGTCCTCAAGTACATCGCCCTTGTATAGACCCTCTATATACTCCTTCCACCTTTCTGCTTTCCCTTCTTTGCTTAGAACTGGGTTTCCATCTGAGCTCTTGATGTTCATACAAGTGGTTCTCTTATCTCCAAGGGTCTCTTTAATTTTCCTGTAGGCAGTATCTATCTTACGCCTAGTGAAATAAGCCTCTACATCCTTACATTTGTCTTCTAGCCATCCCTGCGTAGCCATTTTGCACTTCCTGTCGATCTCATTTGTGAGACGTTTGTATTCCTTTTTGCCTGCTTCATTAACTGCATTTTTATATTTTCTCCTTTCATCAATTAAATTCAATATTTCTTCTGTTACCCAAGGATTTCTAAGAGCCCTGGTCTTTTACCTACTTGATCCTCTGCTGCCTTCACTACTTCATCCCTCAAAGCTACCCATTCTTCTTCTACTGTATTTCTTTCCCCCATTCCTGTCAATTGTTCCCTTATGCTCTCCCTAAAACTCTGTACAACCTCTGGTTCTTTCAGTTTATCCAGATCCCATCCGCTTAAATTCCCACCTTTTTGCAGTTTCTTCCGTTTTAATCTACAGGTCATAACCAATAGATTGTGGTCAGAGTCCACATCTGCCCCTGGAAATGTCTTACAATTTAAAACCTGGTTTCTAAATCTCTGTCTTACCATTATATAATCTGTCTGATACCTTTTAGTATCTCCAGGGTTCTTCCATTTATACAACCTTCTATCATGATTCTTAAACCAAGTGTTAGCTATAATTAAGTTATGCTCTGTGCAAAATTCTACCAGGCGGCTTCCTCTTTCATTTCTTAGCCCCAATCCATATTCACCTACTACGTTTCCTTCTCTCCCTTTTCCTACACTCGAATTCCAGTCACCCATGACTATTAAATTTTCGTCTCCCTTCACTATCTGAATAATCTCTTTTATATCACCATACATTTCTTCAATTTCTTTGTCATCTGCAGAGCTAGTTGGCATATAAACTTGTACTACCGTAGTAGGCGCGGGCTTCGTGTCTATCTTGGCCACAATAATGCGTTTACTATGCTGTTTGTAGTAGCTTACCAGCATTCCTATTTTCCTATTCATTATTAAACCTACTCCTGCATTACCCCTATTTGACTTTGTGTTTATAATCCTGTAGTCACCTGACCAGAAGTCTTGTTCCTCCTGCCACCGAACTTCACTAATTCCCACTATATCTAACTTTAACCTATCCATTTCCCTTTTTAAATTTTCTAACCTACCTGCCCGATTAAGGGATCTGACATTCCACGCTCCGATCCGTAGGACGCCAGTTTTCTTTCTTCTGATAACGACATCCTCTTGAGTAGTCCCCGCCCGGAGATCCGAATGGGGGACTATTTTACCTCCGGAATATGTTACCCAAGAGGACACCATCATCATTTAATCATACAGTAAAGCTGCATGCCCTCAGGAAAAATTACGGCCGTAGTTTCCCCTTGCTTTCAGCCGTTCGCAGTACCAGCACAGCAATGCCGTTTTGGTTACTGTTACAAGGCCAGGTCAGTCGATCATCCAGACTGTTGCCCTTGCAACTACTGAAAAGGCTGCTGCCCCTCTTCAGGAACCACACGTTTGTCTGGCCTCTCAACAGATACCCCTCCGTTGTGGTTGTACCTACGGTACGGCCATCTGTATCGCTGAGGCACGCAAGCCTCCCCACCAACGGCAAGGTCCATGGTTCATGGGGGGGGGGGGGGGGGGGGGGGGGTGAGATAGTAGTACTGAAAACGCGTTCATAGAAATAGCGCAACCGGACGAGAAAATATAGATATGTATACTGCCAACGAGCAGGGGAACAAATGACCAGGAATGCCAAACATCATGCCTGGGAAAAGAACAGAACCATCAGTTGCCACATAGAAAAACGCAGGTTTCAACGACAAGAATCGTTGCTGTGTGTATAACTAAGTGACCGTGCCGCAACCCAGAACAAGTTTCAGGTTGCCTATCTAACGGCTACCGGGGGCAGCAAAAATTTGATTTTCAGTACTTCCCGCAATTATTGACCAGTTTCAAAAATTTAAAATTCTGTCATAATCTACTCTTCAAGAGGTATAATCTTAGGTTAATAGTTTAATGCAATAATTCAAGTATTACGGTTAGGAGCTGTGTGTTTGTCTTTCGACAGCGTAACTGATGGCACGCAAATCCCCGGACTTTACTCAACCAGTATTTGAGAACGAGAGAACTTAGCGACTTCCAATAAACTCTACACATAATGCCAAACCTTTACGATACTTTCTCGCGGGTATCTCCCTCCCCCACGACAACCCCGCCCCCCCACCGCCAAAAAAATACATGATGGGGAAAAAGGTTATCGCTTACTGCATTTTGTCTTCTTGCAGGAAAACTTCAGAATAAGACAGGACTTTTAATTTATTACTTCTTTACTACCGCCTGTATTCGCAGCACAGTTTGCAGACAACATCTACATACTCCACCGAATGTACTTACAAAATTATATCGTTGTAGAACAGAGCTCAGCAGTTGTAATGTCATAGACATTCAGATGCGTGAAAAACTAGCTTCTGTTTAAAATGGAGCCCAGTAAAACTTCAATATCAGGCACCACGTTTAAATACTTATTTCTGTGCTACCAGCTCTGATCGCAATCGCAGCACACTTTGCAGACAGTGTGGTCGTGACCAGGCCAAATACCTCACGAAATAAGCGTCAAACGAAAAAACTACAAAGAACGAAACTTGTCTAGCTTGTAGGTGGAAACCAGATGGCGCTATGGTTGGCCCGCTAGATGGCGCTGCTTTTTTTTTTTATAGGAACCCCCATTTTTTATTACATATTCGTGTAGTACGTAAAGAAATATGAATGTTTTAGTTGGACCACTTTTTTCGCTTTGTGATAGATGACACTGTAATAGTCACAAACATATGGCTCACAATTTTAGACGAACAGTTGGAAACAGGTAGGATTTTAAAATTAAAATACAGAACGTAGGTACGTTTGAACATTTTATTTCGGTTGTTCCAATGTGATACATGTACCTTTGTGAACTTATCATTTCTGAGAACGCATGCTGTTACAGCGTGTTTACCTGTAAATACCACATTAATGCAACAAATGCTCAAAATGATATACGTCAACCTCAATGCATTTGGCAATACGTGTAACGACATTCCTCTCAACAGCGAGTAGTTCGCCTTCCGTAATGTTCGCACATGCATTGACAATGCGCTGACGCATGTTGTCAGGCGTTGTCGGTGGATCACGATAGCAAATATCCTCCAACTTTCCTCACAGAAAGAAACCCGGGGACGTCAGATTCGGTGAACGTGCGGGCCATTGTATGGTGCTTCGACGACCAATCCACCTGTCATTAAATATGCTATTCACTACCGCTTCAACCGCACGCGAGCTATGTGCCGGACATCCATCATGTTGGAAGTACATCGCCATTCTGTCATGCAGTGAAACATCTTGTAGTAACATCGGTAGAACATTACGTAGGAAATGATGTTCCACTTGTCGCAGCCATCGTGGATTTTCCGTTGCCCAATAGTGCATATTATGCTGGTTTACGTTACCACTGTTGGTGAATGACGCTTCGTCGCTAAATAGAACACGTGCAAAAAATCTGTCTTCGTCCCGTAATTTCTCTTGCGCCCAGTGGCAGAACTGTGCACGACGTTCAAAGTCGTCGCCATGCAATTCCTGGTGCATAGAAATTTGGTACGGGTGCAATGGATGTTGATGTAGTATTCTCAACACCGACGTTTTTGAGATTCCCGATTCTCGCGCAATTTGTCTGCTACTGATGTGCGGATTAGCCGCGACAGCAGCTAAAACACCTACTTGGCCATCATCATTTGTTGCAGGTCGCGGTTGACGTTTCACAAGTGGCTGAACACTTCCTGTTTCCTTAAATAACGTAACTATCCGGCGAACGGTCCGGACACTTGGATGATGTCGTCCAGGATACCGAGCAGCATACATAGCACACGCCCGTTGGGCATTTTGATCACAATAGTCATACATCAACACGATATCGACCTTTTCCGCAATTGGTAAACGGTCCATTTTAACACGGGTAATGTATGACGAAGCAAATACCGTCCGCACTGGCGGAATGTTACGTGATACCACGTACTTATACGTTTGTGACTATTACAGCACCATATATCACAAAGCGAAAAATTTGGTCCAACTACAACATTCGTATTTCTTTACGTACTACACGAATATGTAAAAAAAATGGGGGTTCCTATTTTAAAAAATGCAGTTTATATCCGTTTGACTTATGGCAGCGCCATCCAGCGGGCCAACCATAGGGCCACGCCGGACATTTGCCACGGTTTTACGGAGGATGCTAAGTTCACCCAACCCGGATATGATGTGACGTCATTATGACGTATTTACGGTTTAGTCGATTAACACACCTATCGACTTTTACTAACGTTCGTGATTCTAAACTGTCGTCAGCTAGTGGTTTGTTATGACACGTGCGATTCTGAAAACAGCTCAGTGTGGCAGCGTATAATGTATTTCGCCAAAATAAAAGTGCTGGATACTAATAGAAATATTCCTGACCGTGGCCATGAAAACATCACGTAAAAAAGTGAAGTCTTCTTATGTCCCGACCAGATTAGATTGTGTGATTGTTGTTCAAAATGGCTCTGAGCACTATGGGACTTAACATCTATGGTCATCAGTCCCCTAGAACTTAGAACTACTTAAACCTAACTAACCTAAGGACAGCACACAACACCCAGCCATCACGAGGCAGAGAAAATCCCTGTCCCCGCCGGGAATCGAACCCGGGAACCCGGGCGTGGGAAGCGAGAACGCTACCGCACGACCACGAGATGCGGGCTGTGTGATTGTTGTATTGAATGCTTACGCCGAAAATAATATTTATTTATTATCAACATTTTAGTATGGTTTCATACAATTGGTCTTGTCAGTACATATTAGATTGTAGCAGCATACTCTTGCTGACTTTTTTTTCTTAATTTATATAGCTGAAAGAGAACTCGTGCAAGTTTGTTAACTAAATAATTTATATGTCCATCCCAAGATAGTCTTTTATCAACCGTAATTCCAAGTAATTTTACACTCGGACCGCAGAGACAGGTACCTTAGTGTCCAGTAATGACTGATGTGTAGAATGATTGAATTTCGAACTTAAAAAGAAAAATATGAGGCATTGTTGAAGAAAAATCGTCGACCGGAGAAGAAATACGAGGGGAAGTGGATTTCTCAATGTAATCTTAACCAAAGGTTAGTGTCTAGTACTGATTGACGTATGAAATGATTGAATGCAGTGTCAAAGCATTCCATGGTGGTATGATAGTGTCAAAGCATTCTATGGTGGTAAGCTTTCCTCTCATTAGTCTCTCGAATGCTGAACACATAATTAGAGACGAGCAAACGAAAAACAACGCACAGGACACAAACACAGTACAATACACGATTTAAACGTAAGGAACACAAAACACATTTAAACGAATGGCGCAGAGCACAGCGCTACCCTGTCACAATCTCTCGAAAGTTCACAAAGGTCGAATAGTCGATGTACGGTTTCTATCGTTTTCCATGTAGCGTGTATACGTCATAATGACGTCACATCGTATCCAAGTCCGGTGAACTTAGCATCCTCCGCTTCGAGGGGTTGGGTCCCTTGTCTCCCCCCCACCCTCCTCCACCTCCTCCTCCTCCCCCTCAACCGCCCGCCCAGTTTGCTTTCGAAGCTCCTAACGTGACCATCAGTACGGAAGTTATTACAACGAACAAGGGCAGGCCTTCTGCTCATTACAATGGTTACGCGCATCTTAAACAGAGGGAATCTAAAGAAGGTGTTGTTACATGGATGTGCTTACGCCGAAAAGCGGATCATTGCAAGGGAAAGCTGCTTTCGAGGAACGGAGAAGTGTTGAACGTATTAGAACATCTCTGTGGACCACCTGACGACGCGGCCCTGAAAGTGAGAAAGCAAGCGGGAAGAGCGAAGAGAAGGTCTCGAGAGGAAACTACACAGTTATCGAAGATATACGCGGATGAAATGGGAAATCTAGATAATAAAGTTTATGACTTTGTTACAGTGATGCCTAATTCAGAATCTATGAAGAGAACCGTGTGTCGTCGATGGAGTGAAGAGCGGGGGAACCAACAAGAGTCTAAGAACTCCTATGAAATTGATCTTCATGAAGATCTATTAAAAATGGGAGATGGCAGTTTTCTTCTGGAAGACGATAGATTAGAGATGAGAATAATGATTTTTAGTGGACGCAAAAGAAAAAAAGTTTAAAAACATGTTCCCATTTTTTTATGGATGGAACATTTAAGAGATGCAGCAAGCAGTTTGCACACGTCTACACCATAAACGTAGACTTAGGATGCCCGATTAAAGAAACAAACATTCTTCCTACTGTATTTGCACTGCTCCCTAATAAGAAGAAAGACACATATGTTCGTCTGTTTCGTCTGATAACAGGCAGTCTCTGAGTGGCGTCCTAAACAAGTAAAGGCGGACTTTGAGGCAACTGCGATATCGGCCATTCGTCACGTTTTTCCCACAACTGAAATAAATGGATTCCATTTCCATATGAAGAAGAGTTTATGGAGAAGAATTCGAGTTCTCGGTCTAACTGAGGAGTATCGCTAGAACGAGGATTTAAGACTTCACGTCAGCATGTGTGCAGCGCTGGCAGTTATAAAACCGGAGGACGTAAGCAATGGATGGATTCAGATTCATGCAGAAGCTCCTGATAACGGAAGTTTTTCTCAATTTTTTGACTACTTTGTGGATAACTGGCTGGAGCATGAGGATATCGCAATAGAAATGCGGGACTGTTACGGAAAAAGGCATCGAACGACGAATACTGTTGAAGGGTGGCACAACAAAATAAATAGTATTATTGGAAAACCTCACCCTAGAATCAACTATTTGGTGGAGTGCTTGAAAAAGGAAGCAGAGCTCACAAACTGCATGTACATGAAATTGGAAATGAATCTTGAAGGTAAGAAGAGGAAGAAGAAGTACTTGAAGCTGGACGACAGGAAAGAGAGAATCGTAAAGAATTATGAAGAGGCCGGCAACATTCGGCCTTGCTTGAAAGCCATTGCCCATATTCAGAAACTGGACTAAAATACGTTAAAAATAATGTATTAAGAACTATGAAGACCACTGAGTCCTCGAGGATTAAAGAGATAAAATTATTAAAACATTGAAGCAGCATTATCGGAGCTAATATTAAGTTGTAATTGTATAAATAGAGTGTACATTAGTTCAGCGTGTTTACGCTGATTTTACACACGCTAAATGGTAGATGGTCATTTATCATTTTCACGGTCCAAAGCCTGTGCAAAGTGTTTCAAGCTTCACAAACGTATCCCTATTGTTGTCACGTTAAGATAACTTTTTCTCCCTTCCAATATTATGGCCATACTATTAAATAATTGTGAGTTCTAAAATAATTTTCTGAAGCTTCAGAATCGCAACTATCACCTAAAATATCATGGTTTGTTAAACGGATAGTATACGTTTTTGTAAAAGAAAATGGGAACTGAACCTTTGAATTGCACCTAAAACTGACATCCCAAAACTGATCTGATCCTAAGGTTGACAATTTTGCCACCTCAAATATTTTTTATTTAAGTTTAGCTGCAAACATTTACAGTAGATGTAAATCTACTGAAGTACATTTAGATAGAGCCCTTTAAAAATTAAAATTTCTTAGTAAATCGTTGATTATCTTTAAACAGGTCAGTAAAAGCAAGGAGCTTACTATTGAAAATTAATTGTCACTAAAGAACGTCAGAATCAAATGTATTAGACCTACTTTTCTTATACATTAGAGACTTTTTGAAAAGATATTTGATCATTTCCTCTGTCACTGACAGTGTAATTTCAGTTGCTTTGCAACACCAGGGATATCTACTTCTAAATTATGTTTGCAGCTGTTCTCATTTCGAATTCTGGAATATTTACTTCGTCTTCTTTGGTGAAGGAATTTTGGAAAATGCATTTACTAACTCCACTTTAGTGGCACTGTCATCAGTAACATTACCGTCGCTGTCGTGCAGTAAAGTTACTTACTGTGCCTTTACTTAACATGGGAACAGTATCTCTTTGGATTTTCCGCCACATTTCTAGAGCGAGTTTGGTTTTGGAAAGTATTAAATGTATCTCGCATTGAAATTCGCACCAAATTTCGAGCCTCAGTAAAACTTCACCAATATTGGAGATTTTGCGTTCGTCTAAATTATACGTGCCTTTTGTGGTGCTCCTGAAACAGCTTTCTGTCGTGTTTTGTGTACCATGCAGAATCAGTTCAGTCTCTTATTGATTTATTTGGTATATGTCGAGTGCTGTTGATACTATTTCTTTGAACTTAAGCCACATATGGTCTTCATTTACATAGTTCGGAAGGATTGGAGACTATCTCTTAGAAAGACGTCACCCGAATTTTTAGCTGCTTTTATAAATAGATATATTTCACGTTTAGTTTTGGTGAATTTATTTGTTACGGAATTGAGCCTCACTACGACTGCGTGTTCACTAATCCCTGTATCCGCCGTGATGCTCTGGATTATTTGTGGCTAAGAGGTCAAGTGTGTTTTCGTAACCATTTACAATTTGAATGGCCTCGTCAACTAATTGTTAAAAATAATTTTAAAAAAGCGTTTAGAACAATTACGGAAGTTGTCTTCTATTTACAATAGGGTATGAAAATGTATTTTTGTCAACATACGGAAGGTAGATTCAAGTCACTGCCAACTATAATTGTATGAGTAGGGTACCTATTTGTGATGAGACTCAAGTTTTCTTTGAACTGTTCAGCAACTGTTTCATCTGAGACAAGGGGTCGGTAAAAGGAGCCAGTTATTAATTTATTCTGGTTGTCGAATATAACCTCTGCCCATACTAAGTCGCAGGAACTATCCGCTTCAAAGTAGATTGTGAGCTTACATTATTTTTCCTTAAGTTGTCCTTCTTGTTTCTATTGTAGTGCAGATAATTACAATTACGGCTTTTCCCTCCAGAACCTAAAATGCTTTCTATGTGACCCTGTAAATACCAGAGCTAAACAATGTAGAACAACAACGTACGTTACAAGCGTAGCATTCTGTATTACTTCATTTCCTTATTTCTAACATTTCAAAATTGTAAATCGACTTTATATGACATGTCAATCATAGATGTTCTTATCTCTGTTTAGTGAACGTGTTTTCAGTTATGTTTTGAACATTGTCCCGCTACACTTTTATTAACTAATGTTTTTAATATGCAGAACAAAAAGAAATGATTAGCGTACATTCGCATTCTCGTTACATCGTTCCTTTCTTGTTGCTCCCATGCTGATGGACTGTTTCTATCGCAGACACCACACTTGCTAGGTGGTAGCTTTAAATCGGCCGCGGTCCATTAGTACATGTCGGACCCGCGTGTCGCCACTGTCAGTAATTGCAGCCCGAGCGCCACCACACGGCAGGTCTAGAGAGTTAATATGTATGTCGTTCTTCTTTTCAAACATTCACATACCCATTTATTATTTCCCTGTTGTCTTTTGGCTATGCAGTTGTAGTAATTAAAGTAGGCACAAATGCAGTGATCGAAAAGAAATGATTAGCGTACATTCGCATTCCCGTTACATCGTTCCTTTCTTGTTGCTCCCATGTCGATGGACTGTTTCTATCGCAATCAGTAAGCGTGAAAGGAAGCTACCGTACAGACAGAGGAATCTATATTTATACTTGGCAGAACTAATTACATACTGACATAATCGTCGGTATTGCTTTCGTTTCCCAAAAGTTATAAATATTTCGATTTCGGAAAAGAAGCTCTGTATTTGGCCAAGATGTCGAAGAAGAAGGTCCCTTACGTACTGGTTGTATCGAGTAAGATGTGGAGACGGCGGTTTGAAAGCGGACAGAAGAGGTACGAGGAAGGGCGTCCCTTACCCGAGGGATCGCTACCTGGCGAAGGGGCTAGTGGCAAATGTCCGGCATATTCAACCATAGCGCCATCTGGTTTCTCCCTTCAAGCTAGACGAGTTTCGTTCTTTGTAGTTTTTTCGTTTGATGCTTATTTCGTGAGATATTTGGCCCGGTCACTATCAATGGACCACCCTGTATATCAAACAGAAGCTAGTTTTTCACGCATCTGAATGTATATGACATTACAATTGCTGAACTCTGTTCTGCAACGATGAAATTTTGTAGGTACATTAGGTGGTATATGTAGATATTGCCTGCAAACTGTGCTGCGAATACAGGCGGTAATAAAGAAGTAATAAATTGAAAGTCCTGCCTTATTCTGAAGATTTCCTGCAAGAAGAGCAATATGTAGTAAGCGATAAACTTTTTCCCCTTCATATGGGAGATACTAGCGAGAAAGTATCGTAAAGGTTTGGCATTATGTATAGTGCTTATTGGAAGTCGCTAAGTTCTCTCGTTCTCAAATAATGGATGAGCAAAGTCCGGGTATTTTCGTGCTATCAGTTACGCTGTCGAATATATACACGTAGTTCAGGAGAAATGACGCAGGAAACATTGAGATGCGTAAAAAATACGCTTTTTCTTGGAATGGACAGCAATTTACCCAGACTATATTCATCCAGTGTGTAATAATGAGAACACTTAGCGACTTCCAACAAACTAAGTATAGTTTCAAACCTTTTCTAGACCTTTTGCTCACATCAATGCTTAACGTCAAATATTTTACACATTAACCAGTTCGTAAAGTAATCAGACGTCTGAACTTGTTTTGTACATGGGAGTTCGATTCTTTAAAGAATCTGGTATCGACAGAGAGCAGATCATTGCGGATGAAGACACAGACAATAGTGATCTGAACTTTGAAAGCGACCACACAAATCAGCGCAAAAGAGATGGAAACGGCACAGTAATCTTACAGGGTGTTTCAAAAATGACCGGTATATTTGAAACGGCAATAAAAACTAAACGAGCAGCGATAGAAATACACCGTTTGTTGCAATATGCTTGGGACAACAGTACATTTTCAGGCAGACAAACTTTCGAAATTACAGTAGTTACAATTTTCAACAACAGATGGCGCTGCGGTCTGGGAAACTCTATAGTACGATATTTTGCACATATCCACCATGCGTAGCAATAATATGGCGTAGTCTCTGAATGAAATTACCCGAAACCTTTGACAACGTGTCTGGCGGAATGGCTTCACATGCAGATGAGATGTACTGCTTCAGCTGTTCAATTGTTTCTGGATTCTGGCGGTACACCTGGTCTTTCAAGTGTCCCCACAGAAAGAAGTCACAGGGGTTCATGTCTGGCGAATAGGGAGGCCAATCCACGCCGCCTCCTGTATGTTTCGGATAGTCCAAAGCAATCACTCGATCATCGAAATATTCATTCAGGAAATTAAAGACGTCGGCCGTGCGATGTGGCCGGGCACCATCTTGCATAAACCACGAGGTGTTCGCAGTGTCGTCTAAGGCAGTTTGTACCGCCACAAATTCACGAAGAATGTCCAGATAGCGTGATGCAGTAATCGTTTCGGATCTGAAAAATGGGCCAATGATTCCTTTGGAAGAAATGGCGGCCCAGACCAGTACTTTTTGAGGATGCAGGGACGATGGGACTGCAACATGGGGCGTTTCGGTTCCCCATATGCGCCAGTTCTGTTTATTGACGAAGCCATTCAGGTAAAAATAAGCTTCGTCAGTAAACCAAATGCTGCCCACATGCATATCGCCGTCATCAATCCGTGCACTATATCGTGAGCGAATGTCTCTTGTGCAGCAATGGTAGCGGCGCTGAGGGGTTGCCGCGTTTGAATTTTGTACGGACAGAGGTGTAAACTCTGGCGCATGAGACGATACGTGGACGTTGGCGTCATTTGGAGCGCAGCTGCAACACGGCGAACGGAAACCCGAGGCCGCTGTCGGATCACCTGCTGCACTAGCTGCGCGTTGCCCTCTGTGGTTGCCGTACACGTTCGCCCTACCTTTCCAGCACGTTCATCCATCACGTTCCCAGTCCGTTGAAATTTTTCAAACAGATCCTTTATTGTATCGCTTTTCGGTCCTTTGGTTACATTAAACCTCCGTTGAAAACTTCGTCTTGTTGCAACAACACTGTGTTCTAGGCGGTGGAATTCCAACACCAGAAAAATCCTCTGTTCTAAGGAATAAACCATGTTGTCTACAGCACACTTGCACGTTGTGAACAGCACATGCTTACAGCAGAAAGACGACGTACAGAATGGCGCACCCACAGAGTGCGTTGTCTTCTGTATCGTTCACATCATTTGCAGCGCCATCTGTTGTTGAAAATTGTAACTACTGTAATTTCGAAAGTTTGTCCGCCTGAAAATGTACTGTTGTCCCAAGCATATTGCAACAAACGGTGTATTTCTATCGCTGCTCGTTTAGTTTTTATTGCCGTTTCAAATATACCGGTCATTTTTGAAACACCCTGTATACACAGACAGTATACAGAAGAACGAACACCAGAATTGCCATCAAGCACACTATCATCTAATGATTATTCAGAAGAGAACGAGTCAGACAGCAACCAGATTAGAAAGAGAAGGAACACAAGGAATAATATCTACAGGAGCATTGGGACAAAAAAAAAAAAATACGAAGGAAAAGCGTGAGCAGACTCATCGAAAAACAAATGCGATATCCGAAAGCGAAACGAATGAAGGGAATTAGACTCGAAGACCCAGTAAAAAACATTTACAAGCAGCGTTTGACGCACGCCTACACGCACAGGTCGTAACTTCCGCCAGCTGGACCAACAGCTGCGGAGTAAACACACGTACAGCGGCTTCCGAATGAAAGGATTAACCTTGGCTAAAAATAACCTCACACACACCGTTACTAAACATATTGCATATCGGTATCAGTTTTAAACATTCGCGGGCTGCAAAGGGACACTAAAAGAAATACTTCAAGCAAAGTGACATTAAAGAGCAACCTTGAAGGAATACCTAAATGCGGCTGCAGTACATGTGGCGATGTTACTTCAGTATAGATGACAAAACCTGTCACAAAGCCATACAGAACAACGGAATCTGTCGAAACACAGGCGCTGTTATCAGAATGAAGGGCGGACTTAAAACCGAAGAGGTCCAAATGTTGGAATCATGTCACAATATAGTGTGAACAGGGGAGATACGATAACTATCAGTACAGTGTATATCGGTACGCATGCGACAGCGACTAATACGTTCCAAAACGCCGCACATAAAAACTTGGTTCTACCGAAGAGCCTTTGGGCGATTTGTATACCTAACAGAATAATCACCTTTATGTTCAAATGGTTCAAATGGCTCTAAGCACTATGGGACTTAACATCTGAGGTCATCAGTCCCCTAGACTTAGAACTACTCAAACCTAACTAACCTAAGGACATCACACACATCCATACCCGAGGCAGGATTCGAACCTGCGACCGTAGCGGTCGCGCGGTTCCAGACTGTAGCGCCTAGAACCGCTTGGCCACTCCGGCCGGCTATTTCATTAACAAACAGTACTGAGTAACCCACCGCTTTGAAATGTAAGGTGAGTCGAATGCTCCTGAATGTAATAGGAAAGACTTCTCATTGTTACAATCTTATTGGTATACAGTTGTTAATGCTTTTTTTATAATAATATAAAGAACATAATACATAAAGATTTCTCTGGGGTTACAGCGAATTGAATGTTTAACAATTATTAAAATTGTTCCATGTAATTGGTTACTACCTAGTTGATGAGAATATAATTTATATAATGCAAGTGTCAAAGAAAAATAAAAAAAATAAAATGTAGCACAATGAGCGTGGTGAAAATAATTTGTAGTATGTAGAGGGAAGTGATATTTGGATGTGTAATGCAGTCTAAGTAGCATGTTGGTTAATAATGGCCTATTTCTACCTATTTCAGATGAAAAGGTCTCGGTACAACCTCGAGTTATTCTCATCTGAAATGGTACAATGAAATTTATTTCAGGGAAACTCTTATTGTTCGTATGCCAACCTACGCATCCTCGGGGACAACATTTCTTTCCTATGCCTACGCCGATCATCGCTGCTCCGACGAATTGCTGTCGTCCAGATTTTCAAAACACACGATTTTTCTCGCTGCTGCCCGCCACATGCGTGTAGCGTCAACAGCGCAGGAGAAGAGACAGGAACCAATGTGTGGTTGTGCCTCAGCAGACCAACACCGCTCACCGACCTTACCGCCGCCAGGCGGAAGTAAGCAAACAGTAACGTACGTGAGTAGCCTCAGTAACACAGCCTCATATACCCCACGCAACGTTCAGTCGCACCTACAAGCCAGACTCTTTATTGCCTGGTGCTCACAGGTTAGCAGAAACAGAATCAACGACAGCCTCGAGTTCACACTTATAGTCGATAAGATATTACATGTTACAGACGTTGTTACTCCCAACAAAGAAAGCTTGCAGAGAGCCTGATATAGTCCTGTTATGCGAAACATGGTTCAAGTCTCAGGCGACTGCTCATTTTAAAAACTATTCCATAATAAGGTAGGAGCATCTCGCTAGGAAGGATGCAATATGCAATTGCTATATTGGTAAACCATTCGCTGCCACATCAACCATATGCGCTCAATGTGAAAAACAACTGTTGTGACCAGACGAAACAACTTTCTTCCAGCCATAACTGTGGATTCTTCGATTGCTTTGGGGAAAGCTCGTCAAACTCGAGCACATGAAATATTTGTTCACTTTGTCATATAAATGAATAAAAGATATATTTTAACTTTGACACACTTCTTTGCCACAAGAGTTCAAATGGTTCAAATGGCTCTGAGGACTATGGGACTTAACATCTGAGGTCATCAGTCCCCTAGAATTTAGAACTACTTAAACCTAACTAACCTACGGACATCACACACATCCATGCGCTAGGCAGGATTCGAACCTGCGACCGTAGCGGTCGCGCGGTTCCAGACTGAAGCGCCTAGAACCGCTCGGTCACGGCGGCCGTCGCCAGAAGAGTGCTTGATGATTTATACCGTCATTGACTATGATAGCATCACTTGCTACACTATGTAAGAAACTGTTCTCTTGAGATACTATGTTCGACATAAACAACAGTACAATTTCATCCGAACTTTAACAACTCGTTGGTCCTACACAGTGAGGCTGACTGCTTCAAATGAGGTCAAGAAATGGGGCTGCGCTCTTGCATGCTCGACACTATATTGACCCCAGTGTGAGAGCCCTGCTACGATGAGAAGGAGGTGTGGTCTTCTGGAGTGCCTCCCATTGATTGTTGCAAGACCACGAGCTGTGGACAGTATTGTGGAAGGTGCCTGGAGACACTTAATAAGCCAACTTTGTCCACACTTTATAACAGGTAGAAGGTTGAGTTTCCATCAAATAGTGTGGGGAGGAGACATGACAGACAGAAATGGGAGGACCTTGATGAATGGTACTGAAGATAATAACCTAGTGATAGCCAAAATGGTTCAAATGATTCTGAGCACTATGGGACTTAACATCTGAGGTCATCAGTCCTCTAGAACTTACAACTACTTAAACCTAACTACCCCAAGTACATCACACACATCCATGCCCGAGGCAGGATTCGAACCTGCGACCGTAGATGATAGCCACTGACGAAGGTTGTAGTATGGTATATTCACGTATATTCAGTAGACGTTCTACAATAGATGTAAATCTGTCATCTCCTTAAACGGTTCCATATTAATATAAAGGTTGATACTACACAGATATGCTACGCTACTAGTAAGTGGAAATTTGCAGAAGCCACTTGCGGCAAATATAACAGCACAGTTCGACGGACACTCGAAAACATGCGATGTGATTTACGGGAAGAAGAAGCGCTGTGGATGTCAGCACTCCTAAGAAAAAGGAGTTTCTGTTATGAAGCAACATTCCCCTCCTTGGCGGAATCCTGAATGCTTTCGAAGAGTTGCAAAACGCAGACTTGTTCTGAAAACAGCGCCATAATCCTACTGTGGAGAATTTCTTCAGAAGGAGAGGAGTAAACGTGCTTCAAAAATTTACTGAAAAAAATAAAAGGACAATTGTGTTAAGTTTCAACCTTCACTTAATAAAGCACCTAGCATGGCAAGCATATGGTGTAAAACAAAAGCTTTTGAAAACAGCCTATTGCCTTCCCCTGTTCCTACTACCAACGCCTGGTTGGAGGACTTTATCGATCAGCTCGCTGCTCCCACCTTTCCATTCCCAAGTCATCCGTCACCGTTGAAGATGAGCGACGTCTTGCCCTGCTTCGTCCTTTCTCTCAACAAGAACTCAATAATGCTTTTAAAATATCGAGTGACAGTTGTCCTGCTGTTAATTTTATTCGTTTCTCTACGCTTGCAAGCCTGGCCATAGTAGCGAAAGATTTGCTCTTGTACATTTTTAATAGATATTGGATCAAACACAAATTCATGGCAACACGGAAGACACAACTCATAGTTCCAGTTCTGAAAAGTGGGAAAGATTGAAATACGGCCTTTAACTATCGACCGAACGCTTTGCCGTCACTTGTTGCAGAAACACTGGAAAGAATAGTGAAAAGGAGAGTAGTGAGTTGGCTTGAAAATGGTAATATGGTTCAGAAAAGGCAAGGGGGCTATGGGCAATCTGTATTCGTTTGTTAAGAATATCACGTCGGCCTTTCAAATTAAACAATCAGTCGTAGTATGATTTATGGCATCAGTACCCTCGTCGCTCTAAGAGCATTCTATGCCAGATTCGAAGGCTACTTGCTCGGACCTTTTCATGTCTCCCAGGGCTTGCCACAGCGTGCAAGCTTAAGCCCGCGTTTGTATGTATACGAGGTCTGTTCAGAAAATTCCGGAACATTCGTAATTTCGCGTCAGTGGTGTGTAGGGACGATATGCTGTTGGCATTCCTGCAAACGCCTGCTTTTAATGTGTAACTGTTGGAAGCTTTTTTGTGTCATCTCGTTGCCACTGTAGAGTCTTGTACCATGAGAAGCAAGGAGAGGATGTTGTTTCGTGGCCGGTATCCTCTTTCTACAACAAAACTGCACGCATGCACTAAAAGGGTTCTTTATTAACATAAACAGAGAGCTACTTATCTTAAAGCAAGTTGTTGTGGTACAAGCTCTTCTGTAATAGTCCACGTTAGTCTCACTGCTGGTGAAGTACAAGTCCCACTATGTACACTACTCTGGTTGCTATGTACTGTCTGGCTCTGAGCTAAAGACTGTGACTCCGACTGACTGTCTGCGATTGGGCTGTGGATGTCTGAGACTGACTAGGCCTCTGGTCTTCGGCGGAAATCTGAATATTGGCGCTCGAGAGGGCGTTGGCGACGGATTACTTGAAAGTCTATCTTTGGCCTCTCTGCTGATACAGGGTGTTTCAAAAATGACCGGTATATTTGAAACGGCAATAAAAACTAAACGAGCAGCGATAGAAATACACCGTTTGTTGCAATATGCTTGGGACAACAGTACATTTTCAGGCAGACAAGCTTTCGAAATTACAGTAGTTACAATTTTCAACAACAGATGGCGCTGCGGTCTGGGAAACTCTATAGTACGATATTTTCCACATATCCACCATGCGTAGCAATAATATGGCGTAGTCTCTGAATGAAATTACCCGAAACCTTTGACAACGTGTCTGGCGGAATGGCTTCACATGCAGATGAGATGTACTGCTTCTGCTGTTCCATTGTTTCTGGATTCTGGCTGTACACCTGGTCTTTCAAGTGTCCCCACAGAAAGAAGTCACAGGGGTTCATGTCTGGCGAATAGGGAGGCCAATCCACGCCGCCTCCTGTATGTTTCGGATAGCCCAAAGCAATCACACGATCATCGAAATATTCATTCAGGAAATTAAAGACGTCGGCCGTGCGATGTGGCCGGGCACCATCTTGCATAAACCACGAGGTGTTCGCAGTGTCGTCTAAGGCAGTTTGTACCGCCACAAATTCACGAAGAATGTCCAGATAGCGTGATGCAGTAATCGTTTCGGATCTGAAAAATGGGCCAATGATTCCTTTGGAAGAAACGGCGGCCCAGACCAGTACTTTTTGAGGATGCAGGGACGATGGGACTGCAACATGGGGCTTTTCGGTTCCCCATATGCACCAGTTCTGTTTATTGACGAAGCCGTCCAGCTAAAAATAAGCTTCGTCAGTAAACCAAATGCTGCCCACATGCATATCGCCGTCATCAATCCTGTGCACTATATCGTTAGCGAATGTCTCTCGTGCAGCAATGGTAGCGGCGCTGAGGGGTTGCCGCGTTTGAATTTTGTACGGATAGAGGTGTAAACTCTGGCGCATGAGACGATACGTGGACGTTGGCGTCATTTGGAGCGCAGCTGCAACACGGCGAACGGAAACCCGAGGCCGCTGTCGGATCATCTGCTGCACTAGCTGCGCGTTGCCCTCTGTGGTTGCCGTACGCGGTCGCCCTACCTTTCCAGCACGTTCATCCGTCACGTTCCCAGTCCGTTGAAATTTTTTCAAACAGATCCTTTATTGTATCGCTTTTCGGTCCTTTGGTTACATTAAACCTCCGTTGAAAACTTCGTCTTGTTGCAACAACACTGTGTTCTAGGCGGTGGAATTCCAACACCAGAAAAATCCTCTGTTCTAAGGAATAAACCATGTTGTCTACAGCATACTTGCACGTTGTGAACAGCACACGCTTACAGCAGAAAGACGACGTACAGACTGGCGCACCCACAGACTGCGTTGTCTTCTATATCTTTCACATCACTTGCAGCGCCATCTGTTGTTGAAAATTGTAACTACTGTAATTTCGAAAGTTTGTCCGCCTGAAAATGTACTGTTGTCCCAAGCATATTGCAACAAACGGTGTATTTCTATCGCTGCTCGTTTAGTTTTTATTGCCGTTTCAAATATACCGGTCATTTTTGAAACACCCTGTAGGTGCGTTTGATTCAGCGTCTATTATCAATCTTCTTGTAACCTCTTTGCCGACCAGTGCGCTGGCGACATCTTACGCCAGCATAAGTTTCATTGTTGTAAGTCTGTTAGTTATTGTCCAGTGCTGTACTGAGTAGAACGTTCTGTCGCACAATTTTGCGAATTTCGAGATGGCAGTTAGAGGAGCAACGCGTATGCATAAAATTTTGCGTAAAACTCAAGAAAACCTTTTCAGAGACACACCAAATGATGCTGGAACCCTATGATGGCGAGGGCTTAAGCCCTATTTGGTGTTATGAATGATTCACATGGTTTAAAAATGTCCTGACGGAAGTTCCAAGTGACTCCCGTTCAGGACGGCTTTCCATGTCGACCGATGACGCTCATGTCAGGAATGTCAATGGAGCTGTGCATGCCAATCGATGACTGACTGTCCGAGAGATTGCAGAAGAATTTAACATTTCAGTTATCCCATGTCATGAAATCCTGACACTGCATCTTGGAACGCACCGTGTTGCCACCAAGTTCGTCTCACGGCTCATGACTCAAGACCAGGAAGACCATCGCCTCGCAATCTGTGAAGAGCTTTTGGATCACGTAAACGAGAAAGAGATGTTCCTATAAAGAACCATAACTGGTGATGAAACGTGGGTTTACAATTATGATGTTGAGACCAAGGTTCAGTCTCCACAATGGGTGGGGAAAGGCTCTCCAAGAGCAAAAACAGCTCGTCAGGATAGGTAAAATGTCAAAACCGTGCTGATAGTTTTCTTTAACTTTGAAGGCTCAGTTCATCATGAATCCGTGCCACAGGGTTCAAAAATGCTTCAAATGGCTCTAAGCACTATTGGACTTAACATCTGAGGTCGTCAGGTGAGCAACTGGGAGGAGCAACTATGACTCTCTTAAGGTAGCCAATGCCTCGTCTCCAGGCAAAACCCATCAGCAATCTCGAGGAACACCTGGCAGGAGTAACGATGACTCTTTTAAGATACACACCTAGTGGCACATCGCTTCTGGCAGACTAGCCACAGTAACAAAGAAACCTAAACCTAACTAACCTAAGGACATCACACACATCCATGCCCGATGCACGATTCGAACCTGCGACCGTAGCAGCAGCGAGGTTCCGGACTGAAGCGCCTAGAACCGCTCGGCCACAGCGGCCGGGTCGTGCCACAGGGACACACTGTTAATCGATGGTACTATCGGGACGTGTTCCGACACCTGTGAGAAAATGTGAGAAGGAAACGGCCTGATATATGGCGAGACAATCCACGGCTCTTGCATCATGATAACACACCTGCGCATTCATCCCTGTTGGCGCGTGACTATCGCTCAAAAGACGAAATCACTGTGCCGCCTCACTATTCGTACTCTCCAGACCTGACCCCTGCGGACTTTTTTTATTTCCAGAGTTGAAAACCCCATTGAAAGATTGGTAACGACAGATGAGATAACAGAAAATTCACAGACAGCAGTTCTCGCGATCCAGCATGAGCCGTACCAAGGCTGCTTCCAGAAGCGGAAACGGCTTTGGGAGCGGTGCATCGATTGTGGAAGAGAGAGCATTTCGAAGATCATGCACCGTAAGTTAGAGGTAAGTGTAGAAATATTCTGTGGTTAAAGTTCCGGAATTTTTTGCACAGACATCGTACTTATGATTTTGGACGCAGAATCACCTCTCTCCCCACTAAGATATTGCAGTATGCAGACGGTGCAAGTGCTTATTCCACGATCGAGTCCTACCTTCAGACTAACACGACATTACTCACTACCAGAGCACACATCGATCAACGGCTGTCAAGTAACGGGCTGGAGATTTTGGCTGAGGATTTGGTGATCATCCCTTTTACAAATCGAGTGCTGCTCACTTTGATGCTGACGCCACGCGAGGAAAGTACACTTTCCAGATAAATCTCTTGCTCGATTCCTCGGCTAAGCTGGGCGCCTCATATGCGGACTACTGTTACTGAGTGTGCAGAAGGTTTTTTTTATTATTATTATTTCAATTTGTTGACTTTCGGGTGGACTCATTCAGCCATCTCTATAATGGAGATGATTTTTCTTGTCAATTACGACGATACGAACGTAAGGACAGAACAACACCCAGTCTCCGAGCGGAAAAAATCTTCAACCTGCCTGGGAATCGAATCCGGGCCCGTTGTCACCAACCTGCAGCCGTGATCCGCAGCTATCGAGGCGGGCATGAACAAGAGTTAAATGTAATGCACTCTTGCACCCGTGTGTGGTGAGAAGCACATCACAGTACTTTACTCACCATGTGCTGAGGAATTATTCGATCTCGACAAGATGATGCTTGTCTCTTGTATCACAATGCGCTTAGCTTTGCGCCTTGCGTTCGACGCCCACGAATGTCCTTTTAGTGGAGGCACGGGAGACTCCCTTGATCATTAAACGCCAAATGTTATCAGATAAATTTTACAGTCAAGGCATGGTTTTCGTGTACTATTTTGTATTTGGAAGTCGAGATTGTATTTACCGATTATGGACTACACCCTATAGAAAGAATAAACTTCCGTCCGTCTGTATAAGCTGTAACGCTTAGTTTCCTATTTTATGTTCTACTCTACGTCCTTCGCATTTGCCTTTAGTTTAATATGACCTTGACACACTCAGCTGCCAGATTCCGGTCTATTATTTTAAAACGACCATCTCCGAAAGTGATGATGTAATTTATAACTTTATTCGTCTCGTTGGAGCTCAGTGGCTGGTGAAGGGGGGACGTTGATGAAATTGACCAAAAATGTCAACTTTCGATTTATTTTTTACTTGTTAGTACAACTCATGGACAATAAGTTCCCAAAGTTTCAATGTTGAAATCGCACCCGAAATGCCCGAAAATTAATTAAAAGTGTGACGCGGCCTCCCTTGCCACGCCAAGCTCAGAGGGATAACAACCCCTACATTCACAAGGAGAGATTTCCAAATGGTGTCCTGGATCTTGTCAAGCCCACTTACAGGTTTCTGGCCAATCCTGCACTTCTCAAAAAGTGTGTTCATGGCAAAACCCAAAATCCAAATAAGTCTCTAAATTCACTCATATGTAAACGATGCCCTAAGAACACATTTGCATCTGCTACAGTTGTCAGCATTACAACGTATGATGCAGTTATTGTTTTAATGATGGGAACGTCGGGAGGATGAAGGAATTAGAAAGAAAGGGCTTCAGGATAGGAAATTCTACTCAAGACATCCTGAGAAAAATAGATTTACTGCGCGTCTCTGCAGCTGAAAAGTCAGTTGAAGACCTGGTAAAGGAAAGAAGACAGACAACAAGAAACCAGAAGAGAAGCCTTGAAGCGAAAGACTACCCAGAGTACAAACGTGGTGCCTTCTGAAGAAGTGACATAAGGAAAAAAGTTAGACTGAACTTTAAAATGCGTTTCCTACAAAGTTTGTTTTTTAAAGTTTATTTATCTTTTCTTCAGATTCTATGAATGCTAGAATTATGAAATTTTGTGCGCATATTTCTGTAAACCTAATAAACGTTGTCTCGAGAGCAAATTTTGAAACTCTTCTGACAGAGTTCATGCGAACTTTCTGTGCAGATTCACGAACGTGGTGGTCGTCATATCACACAACTGTTGTAATATCACAATAAATGTGAGTGAAATGTATACTTCTTGTTTTACTTGTAACATGGAAACGAACCGTTTCCGGACATGTGTTCCTATGTAAAACATGATCTACTAAGTCCCCTCTACAACCTCTAGAAGTGTGTAACATGAATTGTGAAACACCCTTTATAAAAGCTTTCGTGGCGTAGCCATAAGCTCAGCTGCCATAATCTTTCCTTCGTGAGGCAGCACAGATTTTTCACGTTTGTGACAGCAGTAAGCACAATCACGCCTATCTTCATTCCTCGAAGCGTCATTGTATCTTATAAGTATGAGGAGTATGTTAAACAATTATTGTTTTCCTCGTAAGAGAAAGGGCTATTAATTCTTGTTGTGCCACACTTACGAATTCCCCTCGGGTGCCCTCATTCATTGTCCTCGTACAAAAATAAGAGACTGCGTGGGACTCATGCATTTGTTTCGAGGAATACACCAAAATATAAATTCATTACGTCCAATACTTAGGTGAGTGCGCATGTCAATTCTGGCGCTGCCGTACTAATCGAATAACAGAGAGCGATTGCTAACAAGGGAACCTCCCCATCGCACCCCCCTCAGATTTAGTTATAATTTGGCACAGTGGATAGACCTTGAAAAACTGAACACAGATCAATCGAGAAAACAGGAAGAAGTTGTTCGGAACTATGAAAAAATAAGCAAAATATACAAACTGAGTAGTTCATGGGTAACATAAGAAACAACTAGGATGATCAGAGCGCAGGAGCGCTGTGGTCCCGTGGTTAGCGTGAGGAGCTACGGAGCGAGAGGTCCTTGGTTCAAGTCTAACTCGAGCGAAAAGTTTACTTACCGTATTTTTGCAAAGTTATGATCTGTCCGTTCGTTCATTGACGTTTCTGTTCACTGTCATAAGTCTAGTGTCTGTGTTTTGCGACCGCACCGCAAAACCGTGCGATTAGTAGACGAAAGGACGTGCCTCTCCAATGGGAACGGAAAACATTTGATCCAGGAAAACACGTCTGATATATTCTATACGACACTGGTGACGGCATGTGCGTCACATGACAGGAATATGTTGTCGACCCACCTAACTTGCACACTTGGCGAATAGGTAAAAAGATTATTCTACCTTGCCCGATTTAGGTTTTCTTGTGGATGTGATAATCACTCCCAAAAAGTGATGAAAACATAAGAGTGTGTCACATAAACTGCAACAAATGAATGCAACAGTTTCACAGTCGCACAGTTTTCTCTGTGCTCTGTCAAAACATATGTTTTTCACGTTTTCAAATTTTTCCTTGTGTAGATCGTCAAATCCTGCATATGTCCAAGCAAATCTGAACATGTCCTGGAATTTTGGAGAGCGAAGTTGATTATGTGTGAGTGCCTGAACTCTGATAATTGTCTGAAAATAAAAATTTAAACTTTCACTCGAGGGAAGACTTGAACCAAGGACCTCTCTCTCCGCATCCGCTCACGCTAACCACTGGACCACGGCGCTGCTGATCTCAAATCATCCTTGATGTGGCCTGTGTCGCCCATGGACTACTCAGTTTGTATATTTTGCTTTTTTTTTGTAGTTCCACACAACTTCTTCCTATTTTCTCGATTGATCTGTGTTCAGTTTTTCAAGGCCTTTCCACTGTGCCAACTTATAACTAAATCTGAGGGGGGTGCGATGGGGAGGTTCCCCTGTAAGTAATGACACTTGTATGTAGACGACTGCCCTTTGTAGACGAGTGGTCATGTTGCACAGCGCTGTTGCGCGATAGCGTTTATCAACACGAGTAAAGCCGGCTCATATCTCGGTTGCAAGTTGAAACCGTTACATACAACAGTGCCGCCGCGCATTGACACCATGTTACGTGAAATACCCAAGAATAAGACTCGTGGTTGAAAAACCTTCTTAGTAATGTCATAAACGGACCGCTATCTTCCGAGTTTTTGTTCTTGCACCCAAGCTCTTCGAAAACAAACGGGAGGTGTTCGTCATCAAAATAGCTGATCCCTTTCCTCCAGATACGAATTCACGAAAACACCATGGTAATTCGTGATGATACGTTTCTCTATAAAACCGATGTACACTCGGCTGGAGGGAGTAAGTACACACATCTTCCTGTAGTTACATTGTCCCTCTTTCAGCTGAACTCTTACCTGAAAATTAATGACAAACGTCGTATGTTCGACATTTTTTATGTTTCCATCGTCCATTAGTTGCTTCTGTATTCTTGGAAATGTGGTCCGTCTATGCAGCTGAGTGAAAGGCAATTTGTTTTATACCATATGCGTTCCACTTCTTTTTAAACATCAAAGCATCTTCATTGGCCTGTAATACATGTTTATCTTATGTGGCGGTATATAACAATAGTGTAATATTATTACCTGTATTATAGTTTTTTGTTATTGTCTTACTGTCCGGTAAGAATTTACATGTTCATCTGCCTACTGGAGCAGAGGCACAGACTTCGGGGGGGGGGGGGGGAGAGTAGGGTTATTGCCCTCCCCCCCTCGCCCCAAAAGTTCAAACTTGCATTCCCCACCCTCTGTACCAGGAAATCCGTTAAACCTTCATAAACATTGTTGCTTAAGAGTATGTAATGATTAGTTATGAGAAAAATGCCGATTTGACGATCTATTGCGAGTTCATCTCTGCTACTGCTGTAACCTCTGCATGTGACGAGCTATCTTGACGGAGTGTCCCTTGCATCATATCCAAAGATCTTACCGTTTTAGGCTGTACGCCACCAATACGGAACAAAGTGGACAACATCGATGGCCAGTTAGTGTTACTGCGGCTCGGTCGAATTATTAATCAGTCATTCGCCCCTTACTGGCCACATTAATACTGACATGTTATAATTAGGAAGAAAAATGATAATGGCGCCAAAAGTTAGTGATGGTCACTGGCGGCTCATGAGTATACATGTATTTGTGAACACTCATGTTCACAAATATTTAGATTCAGGTAAACTTTAAAAAGTGAACAAATTTATACAACTGCAACTACTGTCAATAATAATAATAATAATGTGCATAACTTGTCTGATAAAAGAAAGAATTGTTTTTATGCAATTTTGTTGTTTTGTACGTAACTAAGTACAGCTTGGAGCAAGAAAATAATGTGTTAGCTTTGCTACTCTCTGTTTCGCATTTTTGTGTAGGTGGGAGTTTTCGTGCTTTTTTATTATTATTTTTTTGGACAAATGTACAAAATCCCTACCCCTTGCATTAGCCCACGAATTAACTTCTGGGCTGAAAAAATCAGACATGGGAAATAACACAGTGCGTTTCCTCCGTTGCGCCCGCACAACAACTTATGCTTGTTGTAAACTTCGTTAAATGTTCGCTTGTAGCCATGCTTATTTGATTTCGTCACTTTCTCAATCAACAAATCTAGTCTGGGCGGCCCTAGTTCCTTTGCGACTAACTTGGCCGTAATTCAGTTTTTTGTTAGCGCTTGAAATAGACAACAGAGTTCATGTTAACACTGCACACGAAAGCCAATTCACTGTTTGTCGATCGTACTGCTACCTGCATAGTGAACAACTAACTTCAAACCCAAACCGCCGTTTCAGGAAACAGTTAAATTCAAGTAGTAACGCCTCCCAACATGGTCGCTTGACCACAGGTACAAGAAACCCACTAGACAAGCCTACTTTTCTATTAGGAATACAAAATGATTACTGTGTGATAAAATCAAAAACTCAGTATATTGTATCTCATTCAGAAACCCACAAAATAAATTTTTCTGTCACTATAATTACGACATACACTGACATCCCATCTAATTTTACTATGTAACGAGTGCTGTCATCTAGCAGGATTTATGCCAAGCGAATGGAGATAAAACGTCTGCCACAGTGTGTTGCCACCTAGTGGCATTGGCATAAACTTGTAGTTAAGGGCTGACTGTGCACGCCATGACCTGCCCATGTATTTATCAAATCTATATGTATTTGCCCCCCACGAACAATGGACCTTGCCACTGGTGGGGAGGCTTGCGTGCCTCAGCGATACAGATGGCCGTATCGTAGGTGCAACCACAATCTGTTGAGAGGCCAGACAAACGTGTGGTTCCTGAAGAGTGGCAGCAGCCTTTTCAGTAGTCGCAGGGGCAACAGTCTGGATGATTGATTGACTGATCTGGCCATGTAACAAATTCTAAAGGTGGCAGGGGTGAAATACAGGGAGCGAAAGGCTATTTACAATTTGTACAGAAACCAGATGGCAGTTATACGAGTCGAGGGGCATGACAGGGAAGCAGTGGTTGGGAAGGGAATGAGACAGGGTTGTAGCCTCTCCCCAATGTTATTCAATGTGTATATTGAGCAAGCAGTAAAGGAAACAAAAGAAAAATTCGGAGTAGGTATTAAAATCCATGGAGAAGAAATAAAAACGTTGAGGTTCGCCGATGACATTGTAATTCTGTCAGAGACAGCAAAGGACTTGGAAGCCCAGTTGAACGGGATGTACAGTGTCTTGAAAGGAGGCTATAAGATGAACATCAACAAAAGCAAAACGAAGATAATGGAATGTAGTCGAATTAAGTCGGGTGATGCTGAGGGAATTAGATTAGGAAATGAGACGCTTAAAGTAGTAAATGAGTTTTGCTATTTGGGGAGCAAAATAACTGATGATGGTCGAAGTAGAGAAGATATAAAATGTAGACTGGCAATGGAAAGGAAAGCGTTTTTGAAGAAGAGAAATTTGTTAACATCGAGTATAGATTTAAGTGTTAGGAGGTCGTTTCTGAAAGTATTTGTATGCAGTGTAGCCAGGTATGGAAGTGAAACATGGACGATAAATAGTTTGGACAGGAAGAGAATAGAAGCTTTCCAAATGTGGTGCTACGGAAGAATGCTGAAGATTAGATGGGTAGATCACATAACTAATGAGGAGTTATTGAACAGAATTGGGGAGAAGAGGAGTTTGTGGCACAACTTGCATAGAAGAAGGGACCGGTTGGTAGGACATGTTCTGAGGTATCAATGGATCACAAATTTAGCATTGGAGGGCAGGGTGGAGGATAAAAATCGTAGAGGGAGACCAAGAGATGAATACACTAAGCATATTCAGAAGGATGTAGGTTGCAGTAGGTACTGGGAGATGAAGAAACTTGCACAGGATAGGGGAGCATGGAGAGCTGCATGAAACCAGTCTCAGGACTGAAGACCACAACAACAACATATGCATTTGACCCATCATGGAATTACGCCATGCCAGTTACGCATGCGCAAAGGTTCCTGAAAATGTGCATAAGTGAACAGTTGTGGACTTGACCCGGGGGCCAAGTTTCACGGAGTCTAGATGAGTAGCAATGTAGCATAGCGAGGTAGATTTAAGTGCCTTATATTTCATTCAGATTACCGCAGCTGTGTCACGTTTAACACAATTCAAAGAAAAATAACCAATAAATCCGCAATGTTAGGTTCTTCACGTGCACTTGTAAAGCAGCCGCCACTGTGATGGTGAACCTGTGTCCGCGTGTCAAAACGAAGGCAAAGATGTTGGCGGTAGTGTGGCAATAACAAAAAGTACTATTCCAGGGTAAAAAAAAACATCGCAGTTTCATCCCTCTTGAAGCCACCAATTTGTGTGGATCGATTATAATAAGGTAAAGGATACTATTATTTTGCAAACAGGTACTTGAAGGCGCTGCAGTCATGAACTGTGCGGCTGATCCCGGCGGAGGTTCGAGTCCTCCCTCGGGCATGGCTGTGTGTATGTGTTTGTACTTAGGATAATTTAGGTTAAGTAGTGTGTAAGCTTAGGGACTGATGACCTTAGCAGTTAAGTCCCATAAGATTTCACACACATTTGAACAAACAGGTACTTGAATGAAATCGTCATTAGTTATCTCATAAAATGGAAAAAAAAATCTTAATGGAAATTGGTTTTTCGAACTGGAAGAAACGGTCAGAAAGGTTGAAAGTGCATGAAACATCAAACTTCCACAGAAAAGCTGTACTGATATTCAAATCCTTAAAATTAGTGTCAGTGTATTTAGCCAGTTTCATACGAAAAACTGACACAAATGCTATAAAACCGAGCTTGTTTACTGAAAATCATATCTTCCTTCCGTTACTCTGCTGTGCTGAGGTTTGCAATACGAGGGCATACTGATGAAACTTGTAACTTGCACAGCTTTTTACGCCTTCAATGCGAAGATAACCAGCAACTTTTAACGTGTCTACAGCGCGAAACTTATAAATGGACATCCTATGATGTAAGAAATGAAATTTTGGTTGCTTTAAGTCATACACTTCTTAGAAAATTGTTGGTTGATATCAAAAGTGCATAGTACTTTACAATCACAGCAATGAAACAACACACCCGAAGAGTAATTTAGTGTCTGTATAAGATTTGTTGATGCTTTGCTAGAAGTAGAACAATTATTGTTTGGGGCTATCCTCTACACAAATTACCACAGCTAAGGCTCTGTTTGATTTTATTATAGTAATTTTAATAAGACGATTTGATTTGCCTGTGTCGAATTGTAAAGATCATTGATTTGGTGGTTCAGCTAACATGGGCGGATTATATTCTGATATTCTGACTGATATTCAGACAAAATTGACGGAAATTGAGAAGAAAGCTGTATTTGCTCGTTGGTATCAATGCATGCACCAGGGCTGGGAGGAGCCTCGCGGTGCCGAACTGGAAGTCAGAATTATCCATGCGGTCTCTAACGATCCCTAAACGGCATTTAATCATGATTGCTCTCTGCTGAATGTATGTCATAAGCATGGGAGCCATTGAACGGAGGTGTCTGGTATTATTTAACACGTCTTTCTCGAGACTTGCCAGCTGTGTAATGTCGCCCTCGATGGTCCCTCGGTTATGCTCCACGTCTGCCAGCATCTAATGTGATACTGCGTTCACGTTTTCTAAAATGGTTCAAATGGCTCTGAGCACTATAGGACTGAGGTCATCAGTCTCCTAGAACTTACAACTACTTAATCCTAACTAACCTAAGGACATCACACACATCCATGCCCAACGCAGAATTCAAACCTGCGAGCGTAACGGTCGCGTGGTTCCAGACTGAAGCGCCTAGAACCGCTCGGCCACTCAGGCCGGCTTACGTTTACTACATCTTCCACATCAGCGCTACTGAGGACTACCTTTAAGATCCGATCACCTGCGTCTATCCGTCATCAGTTCTCTCAAACTGACGGAATTATTTCCATAGTCAGGCTAGTTTTCAAAGGTACACGACTCCATACGTTTTACGAAATTCACGTTCAATTACTGTTTGACAGTCCCAGTATTTATTTTCCCTTATTCCAACAGAATGTTATGGCAGATGGGTCCCCCCTCGTTTTAAGTATCTCTATCGTGTCGGCCATTCCTAGGAGACGTCAAGCGTACTTGTTTTTCGTCTGCAGTTAGAATCATTCGTGAATTGCATGCGGAAAGAACGTCTGTCTGTCAGAAATGTTGTGCCGCAGAGAAATTCCATAACCTTATTCATTACATTTTATATACACTACTGGCCATTAAAATTGCTACACCACGAAGATGACGTGCTACAGACGCGAAATTTAACCGACAGGAGGAAGATGCTGCGATATGCAAATGATTAGCTTTTCAGAGCATTCACACAAGATTGGCGCCGGTGGCGACACCTACAACGTGCTGACATGAGGAAAGTTTCCAACCGATTTCTTATACACAAATAGCAGTTGACGGGCGTATCCGGTGAAACGTTGTTGTGATGCCTCGTGTAAGGAGGAGAAATGCGTACCATCACGTTTCCGACTTTGATAAAGGTCAGATTGTAGCCTATCGCGATTGCGGTTTATCGTATCGTGACATTGCTGCTCGCGTTGGTCGAGATCCAATGAGTGTTAGCAGAATATGGAATCGGTGGATTCAGGAGGGTAACACGGAACGCCGTGCTGGACCCAACGGCCTCGTATCACTAGCAGTCAAGGTGACAGACATCTGATCCATATGGCTGTAACGGATCGTGCAGCCACGTCTCGATCCCTGAGTCAACAGATGGGGACGTTTGCAAGACAACAACCATCTGCACGAACAGTTTGACAACGTTTGTAGCAGCATGGACTATCAGCTCGGAGACCATGGCTGCGGTTACCCTTGACGCTGCATCAGAGACAGGAGCTCCTGCGATGGTGTACTCAACGACGAATATAGGTGCACGAATGGCAAAACGTCATTTTTTCGGATCAGCATCATGATGGTCGCATCCGTGTTTGGCGACATGGCGGTGAACGCACATTGGAAGCGTGTATTGCGTCATCGCCATACTGGCGTATCACCCGGCGTGATGGTATGGGGTGCCATTGGTTACACATCTCGGTCACGTCTTGTTCGCATTGACGGCACTTTGAACAGTGGACGTTACATTTCAGATGTTTACGACCCTTGGTTCTATCCTTCATTCGATCCCCGTTTAACCCTACATTTCGCCAGGATAATGTTCGACCGCATTTTTCAGATCCTGTACGGGCCTTTCTGGATACAGAAAATGTTCGACAGCTGCCCTGGCCAGCACATTCTCCAGATCTATCACCAACAGAAAACGTCTGGTAAATAGTGGCCGAGCAACTGGCTCGTCACAATACACCAGTCACTACTCTTGATGAACTGTGGTATCTTGTTGAAGCTGCATGGGCAGCTGTACCTGTACGCGCCATCCAAACTCTGTTTGACTCAACGCCCAGGCGTATCAAGGCCGTTATTACGGCCAGAGGTGGTTGTTCTGGGTACTGATTTCTCAGGATCTATGCTCCCAAATTGCATGAAAATGTAATCACATGTCAGTTCTAGTATAATATATTTGTCCAATGAAACCCGTTTATCATCTGTATTTCTTGTTGGCGCAGCAATTTTAATGGCCAGTCGTGTACATACATTTAGTCCACCTACTAAGATACCAGTCCATCTATTTGAAGACAGACAAAACTCACGGAAATATGTGCACTATCCCTCTTCTCAGTCACTCGCGAAGTCTCTGATGACGGTCCATCCGTTTCTAAGCACACAAAACTGAAGAAAGAATGTTGTCCCACGCTGCCTGATTTTGCACCTAATTTAAAGTTCTTACTGACGCGTTTCTGGTTTAGCACAGCCAGTAGCGTGATTGCAAATAGAGAGAAGAAGGGGAGTGGACCCTCATCGCCATCTGGTTGTGCTAAATCAGTGGCACCTTTTGTATAAAAATAAAAGAAATGTTAAAAAAAGCTAGTTACTTTTACTTCAATACCTTCACAGCGCAATTTAATTAGAGGTAGGCCACCAAAATCTTTAACGAACGAGGGCTGATCCTTTGTGGATGACACAGCTTTCCCCCAAATATTCTCGCCTTTAACAGTTCTTCCACTAAAAACACTTCGACCATCGATATATACACTCCT
Source organism: Schistocerca cancellata (assembly GCF_023864275.1). Classification (NCBI taxonomy): domain Eukaryota; kingdom Metazoa; phylum Arthropoda; class Insecta; order Orthoptera; family Acrididae; genus Schistocerca; species Schistocerca cancellata. The sequence goes on along the minus strand of NC_064626.1, from coordinate 75,644,108 downwards.
GGAAATTGAAATAAGAACACCGTGAATTCATTGTCCCAGGAAGGGGAAACTTTATTGACACATTCCTGGGGTCAGATACATCACATGATCACACTGACAGAACCACAGGCACATAGACACAGGCAACAGAGCATGCACAATGTCGGCACTAGTACAGTGTATATCCACCTTTCGCAGCAATGCAGGCTGCTATTTTCCCATGGAGACGATCGTAGAGATGCTGGATGTAGTCCTGTGGAACGGCTTGCCATGCCATTTCCACCTGGCGCCTCAGTTGGACCAGCGTTCGTGCTGGACGTGCAGACCGCGTGAGACGACGCTTCATCCAGTCCCAAACATGCTCAATGGAGGACAGATCCGGAGATCTTGCTGGCCAGGGTAGTTGACTTACACCTTCTAGAGCACGTTGGGTGGCACGGGATACATGCGGACGTGCATTGTCCTGTTGGAACAGCAAGTTCCCTTGCCGGTCTAGGAATGGTAGAACGATGGGTTCGATGACGGTTTGGATGTACCGTGCACTATTCAGTGTCCCCTCGACGATCACCAGTGGTGTACGGCCAGTGTAGGAGATCGCTCCCCACACCATGATGCCGGGTGTTGGCCCTGTGTGCCTCGGTCATATGCAGTCCTGATTGTGGCGCTCACCTGCACGGCGCCAAACACGCATACGACCATCATTGGCACCAAGGCAGAAGCGACTCTCATCGCTGAAGACGACACGTCTCCATTCGTCCCTCCATTCACGCCTGTCGCGACACCACTGGAGGCGGGCTGCACGATGTTGGGGCGTGAGCGGAAGACGGCCTAACGGTGTGCGGGACCGTAGCCCAGCTTCATGGAGACGGTTGCGAATGGTCCTCGCCGATACCCCAGGAGCAACAGTGTCCCTAATTTGCTGGGAAGTGGCGGTGCGGTCCCCTACGGCATTGCGTAGGATCCTACGGTCTTGGCGTGCATCCGTGCGTCGCTGCGGTCCGGTCCCAGGTCGACGGGCACGTGCACCTTCCGCCGACCACTGGCGACAACATCGATGCACTGTGGAGACCTCACGCCCCACGTGTTGAGCAATTCGGCGGTACGTCCACCCGGCCTCCCGCATGCCCACTATACGCCCTCGCTCAAAGTCCGTCAACTGCACATACGGTTCACGTCCACGCTGTCGCGGCATGCTACCAGTGTTAAAGACTGCGATGGAGCTCCGTATGCCACGGCAAACTGGCTGACACTGACGGCGGCGGTGCACAAATGCTGCGCAGCTAGCGCCATTCGACGGCGAACACCGCGGTTCCTGGTGTGTCCGCTGTGCCGTGCGTGTGATCATTGCTTGTACAGCCCTCTCGCAGTGTCCGGAGCAAGTATGGTGGGTCTGACACACCGGTGTCAATGTGTTCTTTTTTCCATTTCCAGGAGTGTAGATGTACAACATAGCAGTAGTATCGTCTTTATTTCTTTCCTAACCTCCCCTAAAATATTTATCGAGAAAAAACGAAAAGACGTAACTTCTCCTGCTGGATGTCCCTCAGTGAAAAACCTTCACACCAGTTCCTAATTCTCTCATTGCAGTTACGAAACGTATGTGGGAGAGAGCAATATGTCTACTTATAGATAACTCTTAGAAGAAGCGGTAAAGTGATCACCTCTCGGTCTCCCTTTTGTCAGAATGCACGGATCTTCCAGGCTTCAATATACGGCGTTTGCATCGACCTGAGTTTGATGAGTAAAGCTGGTTATAGATATCCCCAGCGAAGTCACAGGGCCCTGCTTATTCACTCGAAATCTCGTCATGTTGTCACAGCACTGTTCCATGAGTTAGAAGGTTGTCTGCCCTCTACCCGGCACTGGCTGTGTAGAGAGCTATCACAACAAGAAAAAGTAACAAACTAACGTACAGGAAGAAATTCGATACCGTGCGGATGGTTACGTCTAGATATTTTACGATTCGTACTGTATCTTGGGAGAGCCAGTCCTGAGAAAACTCTACCATCTGGTGAGCAAGATGTATGAAACAGGCGAAATACCCCCAGACTTCAAGAAGAATATAATAATTGCAATCCCAAAGAAAGCAGGTGTTGACAGATGTGAAAATTACCGAACAATCAGTTTAATAAGCCACAGCTGCAAAATACTAACTCGAATTCTTTAGAGACGAATGGAAAAACTGGTAGAAGCCGACCTCGGGGAAGATCAGTTTGGATTCCGTAGAAATACTGGAACACGTGAGGCAATACTGACCTTTCGACTTATCTTAGAAGAAAGATTAAGGAAAGGCAAACCTACGTTTCTAGCATTTGTAGACTTAGAGAAAGCTTTTGACAATGTTGACTGGAATACTCTCTTTCAAATTCTAAAGGTGGCAGGGGTAAAATACAGGGAGCGAAAGGCTACTTACAATTTGTACAGAAACCAGATGGCAGTTATAAGAGTCGAGGGACGTGAAAGGGAAGCAGTGGTTGGGAAGGGAGTAAGACAGGGTTGTAGCCTCTCCCCAATGTTACTCAATCTGTATATTGAGCAAGCAGTAAAGGAAACAAAAGAAAAATTCGGAGTAGGTATTAAAATCCATGGAGAAGAAATAAAAACGTTGAGGTTCGCCGATGACATTATAATTCTGTCAGAGACAGCAAAGGACTTGGAAGAGCAGTTGAACGGAATGGATGGTGTCTTGAAGGGAGGATATAAGATGAACATCAACAAAAGCAAAACGAGGATAATGGAATGTAGTCGAATTAAGTCGGGTGATGTTGAGGGTATTAGATTAGGAAATGAGACACTTCAAGTAGTAAAGGAGTTTTGCTATTTGGGGAGCAAAATAACTGATGATGGTCGAAGCAGAGAGGATATAAAATGTAGACTGGCAATGGCAAAGAAAGCGTTTTTGAAGAAGAGAAATTTGTTAACATCGAGTATACATTTAAATGTCAGGAAGTCGTTTCTGAAAGTATTTGTATGGAGTGTAGCCATGTATGGAAGTGAAACATGGACGGTAACTAGTTTGGACAAGAAGAGAATAGAAGCTTTCGAAATGTGGTGCTACAGAAGAATGCTGAAGATTAGATGGGTAGATCACATAACTAATGAGGAAGTATTGAATAGGATTGGGGAGAAGAGAAGTTTTGGCACAACTTGACCAGAAGAAGGGATCGGTTGGTAGGACATTTTCTGAGGCATCAAGGGATCACCAATTTAGTATTGGAGGCAGCGTGGAGGGTAAAAATCGTAGGGGGAGACCAAGAGATGAATACACTAAGCAGATTCAGAAGGATGTAAGTTGCAGTAGGCACTGGGAAATGAAGAAGCTTGCACAGGATAGAGTAGCATGGAGAGCTGCATCAAACCAGTCTCAGGACTGAAGACCATAACAACAACAACTGTATCTGGTGATTTGTGGTCAATGACATAACGGAACAGTAACAGATCTCTTCGGTTCAAATGGTCCCAAACACTCTGAGCACTATGGGACTTAACATCTGAGGTCATCAGTCCCCTAGAACTTATAACTACCTAAACCATCCAACCTAAGGTCATCACCCACATCCATGCTCGAGGCAGGATTCGAACCTGCGACTGTAGCATCCTCGCGGTTCCGGTCTGAAGGGTCTCTTCGGGTATTTTAGTTTCAATCGTTACATTTATGTACATTCAGCTCAAACTCCAACCAGTCCTGAACCCTATCCAAATCGCTATAGCCTACCGGTCTCGCAATCATGCTGTAGACAGGAGCCTAAATCTAAACACATATTTCGCAAAACTGCGCAGTGTGGATTATGTGGTAGCAGTGTTATCGATTGGTTCGCCCCTTTTCCACTCGCATAAAAACTAAACTCCTCGCGAACAGGCCATGAAGACCCAACGGTATCGACCGGCCGCCGTGTCATCCTCAGCCCACAGGCGTCACTGGATGCGGATATGGAGGGGCAAAATGGTTCAAATGGCTCTGACGAGGTAACCTCCCCATCGCACCACCCTCAGATTTAGTTATATGTTAGCACAGTGGATAAGCCTTGAAAAACTGAACACAGGACAATGGAGAAAACAGGAAGAAGTTGTGTGGAACTATGAAGAAAATAAGCAAAATACACAAAGTGAGTAGTTCATGTGCAAGATAGGCAACATGAAGGATAGTGCGAGCGCACGAGCGCCGTAGTCCCGTGGTTAGCGTGAGCGGCTGCGGACCGAAAGGTCCTTGTTTCAAGTCTTCTCCAAGTGAAAAGTTTAACTTTTTATTTTCAGACAATTGTTCTCTGTCCGTCCGTCCGTCCGATGCGAGGTAACTGCGCCGTAGTTTGCGGACGCTACACCTAAACAAACATCGAAACAGTCGACCACAGCGCACGGAAGAGAGAGTATTCCTGCTAACGAGGCTCCCTGGCTGGCAGTTGACTGTTCGCTACTTTGGATGAGAGTGCATTAAATACGTAACATGTATTCCGTGGGCTATATGAATCCAGCAAATATAGCTCGCGACTTCAATAACAAGGTCAATGAATATTTTCCGAACTGCAAGTTTGCGGTGCGGTCGCAAAACACAGACACTAAACTTATTACAGTGAACAGAGACGTCAATGAACGAACGGACAGATAATAATTGTCTGAAAATAAAAAAATTAAATTTTTTAGTCTTGGGAAGACTTGAACCAAGGATCTCTCGTTCCGCAGCTGCTCACGCTAACCACGGGACCACGGCGCTCGTGAGCTCACCTTGTCCTTGACGTTGCATATTTTGCACATGGACTACTAAGTTTGTAAATTTTGCTTATTTTTTTTTCATAGTTTCACACAACTTATTCCTGTTTTCTCGATTGATCTGTGTTCAGTTTTTGAAGGCTTATCCACTGTGCCAACTTATAACTAAATCTGAGGGGGGTGCGATGGGGAGGTTCCCTTGTGAGCACTATTGGACTTAACATCTATGGTCATCAGTCCCCTAAAACTTGGAACTACTTAAACCTAACTAACTAAGTACAGCACACAACACCCAGCCATCACGAGGCAGAGAAAATCCCTGACTCCGCCGGGAATCGAACCTGGGAACCCGGGCGTGGGAAGCGAGAACGCTACCGCACGACCACGAGATGCGGGCTATGGAGGGGCATATGGTCAGTACACTGCACTCCCGGCCGTATGACAATTTACGAGACCGTTTCCTCTCACATGCGAAAAGCAAAAATGATTGCCTGTATACTTGTATACCCAAACTCCTCTATCATCGCTATGCAGGTTTTTTGAAGACGAAGGGAGCAATGCTGCTGCACCTATAGTTTACGATGACTTAACAAAGTAAATCTAATGGATAAGATCTGCAGTTCGTCGATTTCGAATGAATGTCTATAAGTACGTCCCTGTACATCTCTTAATGTCCACAGCTCGTGGTCTTGCGGCAGCATTCTCTCTTCGCGTGAACGGAGTCCTGGGTTCCATTCCCGGTGGGGTCAGGGATTTTCCCTGCCTCGAGATGACTGGGTGTTGTTCTGTCGTCTTCATCATCATCAATCATTACGGTCGGAGGAAGGCAATGGCAAACCATCATCCCCTACGCTGCTCAGAGTATGGGACCTCATCATCATCATCACATGTCTTAAGGGGCTCCGGAAAGGCTAAAAATCATGAAAAGTTCAATTTTTACTTTTTTGCGTTTTCTGGATCTGCAGACTATTACCTTTTAATAGATATATAATTTATTCAATTCCGAAGACTACAACTATTTTTAAATTTTTTTTGAAATGTGTTCTACATGGGCGTGACCCACTGTGGCGCTGTTAAACTGCTGTCAAATGGTGTTATTATTAACGTCCGTGTTCATCAGGTACATTTTAGTGATGTGAGATAAAGTATGTGTTGTGGCTAACCTGTGTGGTTCAATATATATCGCTGGTGTGATTGTCGATTGTTTCATGTTTATTTACTCTGTCGTTATCTCGAAAATATTCGTAATTAATTCTGTTTCTTGAGTCTCTGTTTTGTTGAAGTATAATAATGAGTAAAAGTAAAGTTATTAGAAATCCTCTGAAGGCTTTTAAGAAAAGGAGAAATGTTGGAAAGCCAAAGGTATGTGTTATTACTGTAAATAATAACATTCTAACATGGTACGAGCGATGCTTGCTTTAGACAAGGAACGCCTTCGGGCTGCAGACAGGGCTGTAAAGAGTCTAGAAATACAAGCAAGAGTAAACAGGAGGAGGAACAAGAGGAAGCTGGAGGAGGAGTTTGCAGAGGATGAAGATAATCCATCCTATGGACCTGGAATGCACTAAAAAGTTAATCCAATCTTTGTCGCTCGATTCCCAAAACTTTTATTTTCTCATACTAATTACATGTTTTCTAAGGATCTTCCAAACATATTTGTTTCAAACTTTCAGTAAATGTTACACAGTACCTTCTGCATAATTTAACACAGCCTTTTTCCAAAAAACTATATATTTTTGAATATATAAATAAAAAATTGCAAAAAAATGTTGTGAATTTTCATTACAATTGAAAAAAATCATCTTTAATAACTGAACTAAAATTTTGTAAAATCCCTGTGTTAAGTTGTAGCCATATTCCAATAAATAATCTGTAAAAAGTTCAACTTCCTACCTCAAATACTTTGTGAGGAAAGATGTAATTTATTAGCGTTATTTTAACATTGCGAGTATAGTGCGTTCCGGAGCCCCTTAATAAGCTTTATCGTATTTCTATGATCGCTACACTAGTTGTATGATGTCATAATGGTGTCAGAGTCATTGTTGAATGCCTAGCATTTTGTGCGAAATACGTCGCCTTGTTTTTCAAGTGGAATATAGCGGCATAATGCGATTCTAACAGTGTCACAGAGCTCCCAACACGTAAACTCGCCCTAGAATCACTTACACTGATGCAGCTGCTTCGCAAAACCATGCATAATTTATCATATTCCACCTGGAGCAGTTGGCAGTGCGCATACGTCTTTTCGAAACAAACACACCAGTACTTACAGTCATTTCGAGTTGTAGTGTTGGCTAACATGCGGACGGGATTTGCGGCTGCTTGCGTCCCGCACAATCTGACAGGGTTGCATTCTTCTTCAGCTCGCTCCACATGCTTACGGCTAGGCATTTTACTGCGTTCAATGCTTCCGACGAGAGTGTGCAGGATTTCTAGTCCTACTAACGTACAGTATTTGAGACCAGTGGCTGACTTACCGCAGTCATGGACTGTGGGGCTGGTGCCGGCGGAGGTTCGAGTCTTCCCTCGGGCATATGGGTGTGTGTGTTTGTCCTTAGGATAATTTAGGTTAAGTAGTGTGTAAGCTTAGGGACTGGTGACCTTAGCAGTTAAGTCCCATAAGATTTCACAGGCATTTGAACATTTGACTTACCGCACAGTGTACTAGCGATCCGCGGAAGCAGATGTGAGATACTAGCAAGTGCTAGACCTGCAGTTGCATGGCAAAACTTTATCACTGTACAAGCGACCAAGTAGGGTACAAATTCGCGCACATGTGGCGTGCTAGAATACTTAGGGCTAGTGGAAGGAGGCGCATTACCATAGTCCAGTTAACATTACTTGATAGTTGATCCTTCACGCGTTAGAGCTGGTTTGCTCCAATCAGAGCGCTCAGCGTCACGTTCTAATCGTTTGCTGTCGCCAAACTGCCACAATTGCTCAGTTCTCCACTAATTCCTTGTCCAGCATTCTTTCTTGATGTATTTGGATCTCGAATATTGGGTCTCGCCCTTTTGTTTCGTGTTTCATCATACATGATAACCATAACAAAAACAACAACCACACGCACAAATGATGTTACTGAAATACGCACTTTTCTTACACAGTACTAACAAAACACGATGCGATTCAGCGACACATGTACAGGTATTACAATCGTAGAGGTCGGCTTACATTAGAAATATTCGCACGATATTCCGTGAAAACGGATTGTAGAATTGTAACGGATCGTTATGACTGGAGGAGGCTGCAACTCATCGTTATGACTGGGTCACCAGAATCATAAATACATAACAAACTTGTGTAGCGTAGTGCACTAGCATACTGGTTAGTGTATAAACTCGAAGTGTAGAAAGTTTTAGATTCAAATGTTGTCAACTACACGAATTTCTTTTAAAATTCTAATTCTAATCAAAAGCCTTTGATTATTATTTTTATCCAGTTAATTCGTTTAATGTATTTTTTATTTCTGGCACATTGTTACGTACTTTCATAATTGTATTGACTTTTTTATTTGCTCTAATTTTTTTCCTATAATTTGTTTTTCTACTTGAATCTGTCTGTGTCGCCTATAATCTGCAGTCAAGTATCAATCAGGATTGCTCATCGGATGGTAATGCGGTGGCTCGTGTAGCCACTGTGAGGATACTTTCAGGTCCCGGTAACCGTGTTAGCGAGATATTGTGGTTTGCTTTTAGCACTGAAGCTCAAAGTTTTCCCTCTCGAGTTTGCTCGTAGAGGCTAACTTTAATCGCCATGAAGAAAGTGATCATGATTTTAGTTCTGCGACAGAGTATTGAACTCCATTTTCCCGGATATTTTGCACACCACAAGTTTGTGTTTACGTTAGGGCACGAGTTTAAATTCAGCGCTACAAAACATGACGTCTGCCAGTTCAGTAACCGACCATTTGAAAATTAGCTGCCGACTGAGCATCACGCATTTCTGTCGTACCTCACGAAGGCTGCTGCAAACATTGCTCTGAATTAACAGCATTTGCGAAGTGACCTGATGTGTGTGTGTGTGTGTGTGTGTGTGTGTGTGTGTGTCTTTTAATCGAGTGGCAGCCAGCAGCTGATGTGGCAACACTGTAGCAGCAAGTGAAAGACATCAACTATCAAGTAATTTTAATCAGACTACAGTTTTTTAATTGATATACGTCCATCGCCTGTAGAGGCTGGCTGCAGCGGTAGACACCTCGCTTCTCTGCCCCCTGGACACTGGGCGGGTGAGTGGATCGGGGCAGCGTGGGGAGGGTGGTGGGTGGTAGTTATATGGGGGAGCTGCTTAAATAGTACAGAGAACAGTTGTCACAGGCAGTGACCTGCACAGAATTGAGCGTTACTGGACTGTTCAGCTGTGGGACAGAAGCTGTATGGAGGTCATCACAGCAGTACTCTATGGTGCATTTGGGGGAGACACTACCACAGACATGGCAATTATTCGTGCACTATCCCAGCAGTTTGTCCCTAAAATACCGAGCAGTGGGTGGTAGCGGCAGTTACACAAGTTGGAAGTGACATATATCCGCCAGGCACACGTGAACATGCACAGTTTTGTTCGCCCCCAGCCTACTGCGGACTGTGTGAGTGCATATACAGTTCTCTGTAGAAGCGTTCCAGCCGCTATCCCACTATAATCACACAGTTTTAAGGGACCTGACAGTTACTTCATACACAAGAAGCGAGGAGGATAAGTTCGTTTAAGCGAAATGTAGGCGAAATGTAAGCGAAATGTATGTATTTAGCGTATGGCGCTACACACACGGTTTACACTTATTACATTATGAAATTATATGATAAAATACACTATAAAATACATAAGTGAAGGATACATATTCAGATAAAGTATGATACATAAACACAATAAAAAGTAACACCACAGCAGATATTTTGCATTACACAAGCCTTCAAATTCTGACGTCCAAATTGGCCATCCATTCGAGGCAGGGCAGTGTGGCGTTGAAGAAGTCAGCCCGACTACCCTGGTAGGCTCTTAATTCACAGTCCTGGGCGATGTGCTGTATTGTTTGATTAGGTACCCAACAGTCACAGGTTGGGAAGCTTTCCCCACTTGTGTAGATTGTGTGCACATAGTCCATGTCCTGTTTGGATTCTGTTTAGGCTTTTGCATAGCTGTCGTGGAAGTTCAAAGCCCTTAGGTTTCTCTCATGGACAGATAAGTTCACGGTTGTCAGGGGAGGCACTATCACTCCAGCTCTCGTGCCATTTAGTATCCATGCTGAAGTTGGCAGCTGACAGTTGTTGGGCCAGTCTTAAAGGGGGATTTCTGGAGCGGAGTCGTATTCTTTCCAAAGTTGGGACATCTTCATGGATAGGAAGTAGGGGGTTATTCATTATTTTTGTGTATTCCTTCATCAGAGCTTCCTGTCTTCGCAGGGAGGGTGGAGCTATATGACTAAGTGTTGGAAGCCAAAATAGTGGGGTAGTCTTTATGAATCCAGTTATGGTTCTCATAGCAGCGTTGAGCTGGGTGTCCACCTTGTTTACATGCTTGTTGGTTAACCACACTGGTGCACAGTACTCGGCTGCAGAGTACACTAAGGCGACTGCAGAAGTTCGTAGTGTGTCTGCTGCTGCTCCCCAGTTAGTGCTGCAGAGCCTCTGAATGAGGCTGTTCCGTGAGCTTATTTTATTGGATACATTTCCAGGTGTCTTTTGAAGGATAATGTCCTATCTAGAGTGACCCCCAGGTACTTTGGATGTGGCTGATATCGCAGTTGACTGTTATTCATATGAACCTTCAGCTCATATCCCGCCATTCTGTTGTTCAAATGAAAACAGCTGACTTCAGCCTTGGGGGGATTTGGTATTGGCCTCCATTTGGTGAAATACTCATGCATTTTGTTTAGGTCAGTTGTGTCGATGTTTTCAGTGACTTCAAACTGCTTGCTTTGGATAGCTAGGGCCATATCATCAGCATAGCTGAATCTCCTTGAGATGGTTTTAGGCAGGTCAGAGATGTAAAGATTAAAGAGCATTGCTGGTAAAACTAATCCTTGAGGCAGTCCATTGTTCAGTTTCCTCTGTTTGTTTATGTCATTACCCTGTATCACCGGGAAGTACCTATCCGAAAGCATGTTGTTGATAAGTCTCAGTGTCATACGGTAGGGGATTACTTTTATCAGTTTGTGTAGAAGTCCTTCCTTCCATACAGTGTCATAGGTAGCTGTTACGTCTATGAAAGCTACCGCAGTCTTTATTGTTTTTGAAAACCTGCTTCAATTATGTCGTTAGACTTAGAACCCGGTCTGTGCAGCAGCTACTATTGGGTCTGAAACCTGCCTGCTCTGGTGTGATGACTTCTAGGATTCGTGGACCCAGCCTGTTGAGGAGTAGCCCCATTCCAGAAGCTTGTAACAGCAGCTGAGAAGAGCGATAGGGCGGTAACTTTCGGCTTTATCTGATGGTTTGTTTGGTTTCAGCACAGCAACTATTTTAGTAATTTTAAAAGCTTTTGGCAGGCAGTATGATGTTAATATGCATGAGTAAAACTTGGTCATCCATTTTTTCATTTCCTTCCCACATCGAGTCAGGAATTCAGGGTGCATTCCGTCATAACCAGGCGCCTTACCCGTTTTAACATCACTGAGAGTAGCTTCTAGTTCTTCAATTGCGAAGCTCCGAGAGTATTCAGTTTCTTGAGGTGTTGTTCGCTGTATGTTTCAGTATCCCCTTTTTACTTTTTGTGTGTGGTGTTTGTCTCATGGTGCTCTAGACAGTGATACAATTCGACTTCCTATCTGGTCTGGTAGCACTGTATGAGCTGCTTTGATTGTTGGCTTGCTTCCCCCTAACTTCTTTAGTAAGCTACAAGCTTTTCTGCTTGACTTCTTAAAATCCATTTCAGCAGTATGTAGACCTGTGGATACTGTTAAATAAAAATTGTTTAACGCTTCATATCCGTGTAATTTATTAGGTTACTATGATATGGTGAGTGTTTGACTGATATTTTTACGTATGTTTTCCTGAAAAAAGTAGCTGTTTGTGGAATACTAGGAAAAAATCTTTAAAAACATACATATCAGCAGTGTGCTTACAGATGATATTTTGCAGAATTTTTTTATACATTCACAGGAAATTACACATGCAAGTTGCCCCAGAACCATAAACATTGTCATACATTAAGATGCCTGCTGTAAATGAATGGTGATGCTATTTAGAAACCCGTATTTATGTGCGTGTTTTTAAAAAGTGGGTAAAATTTGTCACAAAACCAGTATTTTTGTGTATCTTCGTAAAGGTAGGAGAAAATAGAAGCAAAACCAATATTTATCTTTGTTTTTATAAGGTAAGGGAAAATTAGAGCGAGACCCAGTCCAGAGACTAGTTTGAAGCAGCTCTCCATGCTATTCTATCCTGTGCAAGGTTCTTCATCTACAACTGCTGCAACCTACATACTTCTGAATCTGCTTAGTGTACTTATACCTTGATCTCCCTCTATGATTTTTACCCTCCATGCTTCCCTCCAATAATAAACTGGTGATCCTTTGATGAATCAGAACGTGTCCTACCAACCGATCTCATCTTCTAGTCAAATTGTGCCACAAATTCCTCTTCTCCCAAATTCTATTCAGTACCTCCTCACTAGTTACGTAATCTACCCATCAAATCCTCAGAATTCTTCTGTAGCGCCACATAGCGAAAGATTCTATTCTCTTCTTGTCCAAACTATTTATCGTCCATGTTTCACTTCCATACATGGCTACACTCCATACAATTACTTTCAGAAAAGACTTTCTAGCACTTAAATCTATACTCGATGTTAACAAATTTCTCTTCTTCAGAAACGCTTTCCTTATCATTGACAGTCTACATTTTATATCCTCTCTACTTGGACCATCATCAGTGATTTTACTCCCCAAATAGCAAAAGTCATATTCTACTTTAAGTGTCTCATTTTCTAATCTATTTCCCTCAGCATCAACCGATTTTATGCGACTACATTCCATTATCCTCGTTTTGCTTTTTTTATGTTTATCTTATATCCTCCTTTCAAGACACTATCCATTCTGTTCAACTGCCCTTCCAGGGCCTTTTCTATCTCTGGCAGAATTAAAACATCATTGGAAAACCTCAAAGTTTTTAATTCTTCTTCAGGGATTTTAATTCCTACTCCGAATTTTTCTTTTGTTTCCTTTACAACTTGCGCAATATACAGATTGAATAACGTTCGGGATAAGCTATAACCCTGTCTCACTCCCTTCCCAACCACTGCTTTCCTTTCATGCCCCTCGACTCTTATAACCGCCATCTGGTTTCTGTACTGATTGTAAATAGCCTTTCGCTCCCTGTATTTTACCCCTGCCACCTTCAGCATTTGAAAGAGAGTATTCCAGTCAACATTGTCAAAAGCGTTCTCTAAGTCTAAAAACTTTAGAAACGTGTGTTTGTCTTTCCTTAATCTAGCTTCCAAGATAAGTCTTAGGGTCAGTATTGCCTCACGTGTTCCAATATTTCTACGGAATCCAAACTGATCTTCCCCGAGGTCGGCTTCTACCAATTTTCCCATTCGTCTGTAAAGAATTCGCGTTAGTATTTTGCATCCGTGGCTTATTAAACTGATTGTTCGGTAATTTTCACATCTGTCAACACCTGCTTTCTTTGGGATTGGAATTATTATATTCTTCTTGAAGTCTGAGGGTACTTCGCCTGTCTCATACATCTTGCTCACCAGATGGTCGAGTTTTGTCAGGACTGGCTCTCCCAAGGCCGTCAGTAGTTCCAGTGGAATGTTGTCTACTCACGGGGCCTTGTTTCGGCTCAGGTCTTTCAGTGCTCTGTCAAACTCTTCATGCAGTATCGTATCTCCCATTTCATCTTCATTTACATAATCTTCCATTTCTATAATATTGTCCTCAAGTACATCGCCCTTGTATAGACCCTCTATATACTCCTTCCACCTTTCTGCTTTCTCTTCCTTGGTTAAGACTGGGTTTCCATCTGAGCTCTTGATATTCATACAAGTGGTTCTCTTTTCTCCAAAGGTCTCTTTAATTTTCCTGTAGGCAGTATCTATCTTACCCCTAGTGAGATAAGCCTCTACATCCTTACATTTGTCCTCTAGCCATGCGTGCTTAGCCATTTTGCACTTCCTGTCAATCTCGTTTTTGAGACGTTTGTATTCCCTTTTGCCTGCTTCATTTACTGCGTTTTAATGTTTCCTCCTTTCATCAATTAAATTCAATATTTCTTCTGTTACCCAAGGATTTCTACTGGCCCTCGTCTTTTTACTTACTTGATCCTCTGCTGCCTTCACTACTTCATCCCTCAGAGCTACCCATTCTTCTTCTACTGTACTTCTTTCCCCCACTGCTGTCAATTGTTCCCTTATGCTCTCCCTGAAACTCTCTACAACCTCTGGTTTAGTCAGTTTATCCAGGTCCCATCTCCTTAAATTCCCAACCTTTTGCAGTTTCTTCAATTTTAATCTGCAGTTCATAACCAATAGATTGTATCCAGTGTCCACATCTGCTCCTGGAAATGTCTTACAATTTAAAACCTGGTTCCTAAATCTCTGTCTTACCATTATATAATTTACCTGATACCTTTTAGTATCTCCGGGATTCTTCCATGTATACAACCTTCTTTTATGATTCTTGAACCAAGTGTTAACTATGATTAAGTTATGCTCTGTGCAAAATTCTAACAGACGGCTTCCTCTTTCATTTCTTACCCCCAATCCGTATTCACCTACTATGTTTCCTTCTCTCCCTTTTCCTACTACCGAATTCCAGTCACCTATGACTATTAAATTTTCATCTCCCTTCTCTATATGAATAATTTCTTTTATTTCATCATACATTTCTTCAATTTCTTCATCATCTGCAGAGATAGTTGGCATATAAACTTGTACTACTGTAGTAGGCGTGGGCTTCGTGTCTATCTTGGCCACAATAAGGCGTTCACTATGCAGTTTGTAGTAGCTTACCCGCACTCCTATTTTTTTATTCATTATTAAACCAACTCCTGCATTACCCCTATTTGATTTTGTATTTATAACCCTGTATTCGCCTGACCAAAAGTCTTGTTCCTCCTGCCACCGAACTTCACTAATTCCCACTATATCTAACTTTAACCTATCCATTTCCGTTTTCAAATTTTCTAACCTACCTGCTCGATTAAGGGAACTGACATTCCACACTCCGATCCGTAGAACGCCAGTTTTGTTTCTTCTGATAACAACGTCCTCTTGAGTAGTCCCCGCCCGGAGATCCGAATGGGGGACTATTTTACCTCCAGAATATTTTACCCAAGAGGATGCCATCATCATTTAACCATACAGTAAAGCTGCATGCCCTCGGGAAAAATTACGGTTGTAGTTTCCCTTTGCTTTCAGCCGCCCGCAGTACCAGCACAGCAAGGCCGTTTTGGTTAGTGTTACAAGGCCAGATCAGTCAATCATCCAGACTGTTGCCCCTGCAACTACTGAAAAGGCTGCTGCCCTTCTTCAGGAACCACACGTTTGTCTGGCCTCTCAACACATACCCCTCCGTTGTGGTTGCACTTACGGTATGGCTATCTGTATCGCTGAGGCACGCAAGCCTCCCCACGAACGGCAAGGTCCATGGTTCTTGGGGGAGGTCGGCCTAGTATAGAGCTTCTATATACTCCTTACACCTTTCTGCTTTCCGTTCTTTGCTTAGGACTGGTTTTCCATCTGAGTTCTGGATTTTCATTCAAGTGGTTCTCTTTCCTCCAAAGGTCTTTAATTTTCCTGTAGGCAGTATCTATCTTACCCCTAGTGATATATACCTCTACATCCTTACATTTGTCCTCTGGCCATCCCTGCTTAGCCATTTTACGGTTCTTGTCAATCTCATTTCTGAGACGTTTGTATTCCTTTTCGCCTACTTCATTTACTGCATTTTTATATTTTCTCCTTTCGTCAATCAAATTCGATATCTCTTCTGTAACCCAAGGATTTCTACTAGCCCTCGTCTTTGTACCTATTTGATCCTCTGCTGCCTTCACTATTCCATCTTTCAAAGCTATCCATTCTACTACTACTGTATTTACTTCCCCCATTCTTGTCAATCGTTCCGTAATACTCTGTACAACCTCTGGTTCTTTCAGTTTATCCAGGTCCCATCTCCTTAAATTCCCACCTTTTTGCAGTTTCTTTAGTTTTAATCTACAGTTCATTACCAATAGATTGTGGTCAGAGTCCACATCCGCAAATGTCTTACAATTTGAAACCTGGTTCCCACATCTCTGTCTTACCATTATATAACCTATCTGAAACCTTCCAGTGTCTCCAGGCCAATGATTAAGTCCTTCTCTGTGCAAAATTCTACCAGGAGGCTTCCTCTTGCATTCCTTAGCCCCATTCCATATTCACCTACTACTTTTCCTTCCCTTCGTTTTCCTACTATCGAATTCCAGTCCCCCATGACTATTAAATTTTCGTCTTCCTTCACTACCTGAATAATTTCTTTTATCGCACCATACATATCTTCAATCTCTTCGTCATTTGCAGAGTTAGCTCGCATATAAACTTGTACTAGCGTGGTAGGCGTGGGCTTCTTGTCTATTTTGACTACAACAATGCGTTCACTACGCTGTTTGTAGTAGCTTACCCGCCCTTCTGTTTTTTTATTCATTATTAAACCCCTCCTCATTACCCCTATTTGATTTTGTATTTATAACCTCTATTCACCTGACCAGAAGTTTTGTTCCTCCTGCCACGGAACTTCACTAATTCCCACTACATCTAACTTTGACCTATCCATTTCCCTTTTTAAATTTTCTAACCTACATGTCCGACTAGGGTACTGACATTCCATGCTCCGATCCGTAGAAGACCAGTTTTGTCTCATGATAACGATGTCCTCCTGAGTAGTCCTCATCCGGAGATCTGAATGGAGGTCTTTTTTACTTCCAGAATATTTTACCCAAAGGACGCCATCATCATTTTACCATACAGTAAAGCTGCATACCCTCGGGAAAAATTATGGCAGTTGTTTCCCCTTGCTTTCAGCCATTCGCAGTACCAGCACAGCAAGTTCGTTTTGGTTAATGTTACAAGGTCAGACCAGTCATTCATCCAGACTGTTGGCCCTGAAACTACTGAAAAGGCGGCTGCCCCTCTTCAGGAACCAAACGTTTGTTTAGCCTCTCAACAGATACCCCTCCATTGTGGTTGCACCTACGGTACGGCTACCTGTATCACTGAGGCACGCAAGCGTCCCCACCAATGGCAAGTTCCATTATTCGTGGGGGTATTTATACGTATCTTCTTAAAAAATTCGGGAGAATCAGAAAATAGCAATGAAATGTGCTTCGTTTTTTAAAAAAATTGGAAAAAATTAGCCACAAAACCATGAATAGCGTTGTATGTTGCAGAAAATAGAGTGTGTACCAAGCATTCTCAAAAAATAGGCCACTACTGCTGGGTGCTACGCTACGCTGGAAAATATCTTCTGAATTTGCTGATGGTGATGCTGCTGCTGCTCCAGTGAAATCGACGTTGAGAATGATAGTTACAGAACACTAAGGGCCAATGGGGGCTGTGGTGGTGGTGGTGTGAGTGACAGCGGGGAGGCGACCAATAGCAGCACAGTGGGGTAGCAGCATGGTGGGGCTTTCAATTTAGTTGGGTCATAAATTACCACCACAAAAAATAATAGTTATCACTTTAAGCTAAAAGCCTTGATCACTTGGGTAAACATGAACCCACTAGGCCACCGTCTTGCCACAAATTATGATAATTATCATGACAGTAATTGACCATTAATTATGGCATGAATAAACAAAACATGAGCCCAAGCAAACAGTTTGCTTACATAAGGGCTGTCGGTTGTTGCAGGGGACATGCTGCCCGCCCTTGTTTGATATGTTCGGTACATAGGAACAGAAGAACAGATTTTATTAATTGAAACATGTAAGACTACTGTCCACTTGTAACTCAAGGATAACTCAACTGAATCTTTAGCCTCATTACAAAATTACAATTTTTAATCAGAAAGGACGCCAGAAACTTGGTAGCACCATGTCGGAAGTAGTCAAATAGAACAACAAAAGAAAAGAAATATAAGTCTAGGAGTAAACGTGCACACGGAGAAATGAAACGCATGTGTAATGGAGCGATCCTGGTGACCAGGCGCGCAACTACTCCATGATGTGTCTGCTGCCTGATACAGTCCAGCATCTGCCAACTGCCATAGTACCTCATCTGCTGTAGACGACCTGTTCCGACCACCGAATTCACATCCTAGTGAAGCTCTTCGATACTGTTGCTCTACTTCTGCCAGGGGCGGGGAGGGGGGGCTGATGTAGTGGCCTACGCGACAGCCTCCATGTGTTCATGCAAAGTGCAGTATTGTGCAGTGAAAGTGTAGTGTAGTGTGTGCGCAGTAGTGCACCGAGAAGATGCCAATGACGAACCTCGCTCTGGACGCCCCAGCGCATCAACAGGAGATGATAACGTCAAACCTGTGTAGAAAATTGTTTTGGAAAACCGTCGAATTACCGTTAGAGAAATAGCTGAGGATGTTGGCATATCGGTCGGATCGTGTCATGCAATTTTTTTTCGTATGTTTTGGGCATCAGACGTGTGACAGCGAAGTTTGTTCGAAAATTTCTCAATTTTCATCAGAACAACCGTCGCATGAGCATCACTCAGGACCTCTTCAATGACGTCAGTGATGATCCTGATTTGCTCAAAGGGATCGTAACTGGTGACGAAACATGGGTTTACGGTTATGACGTCGAAATCAAAGCCCAGTCGTCCCAGTGGAAGCGTCCCAGAGAGCCAAGTTCAATCAAATGTCAAAGTTTTGCTCACTGTTTTTTTCAATACCCATGGCGTGGCGCGTTATGAATTTTTGCTTCAAGATCGTACTATCAATAAGGAGTATTGCCTTGAAGTTATGCGCCGTGTGCGAGAAGCAGTACGCAAACGTCCAGAATTGAGGAAAAACAATTCACGGCTTTTGCATCACGACAATGCACCTGCTCATTCATCGTTGCTTGTGAGATTTTTTGGCTAAAAACAACACGACAATCATGCCTCAGTCACCATATTCACCGGATTTGACACCTGCGACTATTTCCTGTTCCCAAAACTGAAGATACCCATGAAAGGACGAAGATTTTCAACGACTGAGGAAATAAAAACTACATTGCTGGAAGTATTCAGGGCTGTACCAAAAATAGCTTATGAGAAGTGATTCGAAGATTGGAAGAAGCATTGGCACAAGTGTATTGTATCTGAGGGGGATTACTTTGAAGTGGACAACATGAATATTGCTGAATAAATAAATATCTTTTTATAAAAATGTAAAGTCACCTTAGTTTTTGAACACACCTCGTATAATGCAATGTTTGCCTTGTTTATTATTGCCATCACTAACTTTGTAGCACTGTTGTGAGTTACCCATCGACCAAGCAGTTCATCTATGCTCCATAGCCCCAAGCTATGTTCACCACTGGATACCTTCAGTCCCACCCACTCTTACCATTAGCACCTATTATTGTGAAAGGCATCGAATGCCATAAACATCGGCCTTATGCGACCTTGCAGTCAAGCAGTTCGTTGTTATATTAATTTGTTCTTCCCTTTTACCTCCAAGTACGTAATATGCGTTTTACTTATTGTAGTATGTAGAAAACAAATAATTGTTTGTCTTTTGCACAGTATAGCCTATTGTAAAATCATAGCTGATGATTGTTCAATATAATCAGATGTCACTGAGGGAAAAATTAGTATATATTTGGGTTTTTCTGGACATGGATCATTGAAATAACATCAGGGACCGCCACTACGCCTGCACTGATCGCTAGTAATTTGTTTTTTCTATCCTACAGTGTTTGACACTATGCTAAACTAAGCTAAAGCCTGGCGAACTCAGTAGGCTTGCGACTCTGCCATTGACACAAGTTGCATTTACTTGTGAACAGAGACAGATATCGGGGTCACTACCAATACAAAAACTTTTATGTACTTTTAGCTATATTTCATTCAGAATTGTGTATGGTCTAAAACGCATCTAGCAGTAAGCTACCTGGTACCAACCTTTTTCACTATAAGATTTGTAAATGAAGTGCAAGAGGTTGACAAATAGCATCATTTCACAATGACTGTTATTGAAAGGTAAATGGTTTATTAAGAAGCCAAGATGCTACACTACCAAGTGTACAAAAATCATATTTTTAAATGGTACATTTTTTTAAAAATCGATTGACAACCATTCCATAACTAAAATAATCACGCTAAAAAAAAGTAGGAGTTTTCTTTCTTCACGAATAAAGTAAAGCTTTTAAAGAACAAATAAGTTCAGAAAATGTTGTCACATAGTCTTATACATCAGAAAGAGTTTTGGCAAAATCGGCAAGTGGATTTTCCCCTTTTTCATCCTCCCGTCCGGAGAGAAATGTGAACACCCAGGACGGCAACTTGACCTGGCTAGGTGTGGGCTGGGCTTGTACATGACGTGACAGCCCACCCCAGTGCTTAGTGTGAACTCATGATCCGGGTAAAGGACCTTGAAAACTAACTGCAAGTCCCCTTGAACAATATCTAAATGACAGTACCTTTGCTCAGAGGTGTGCTTTCTTAATAGACGTACTCTGCCCCAGTATGTCTATATGATGCTACAAATCGCATTTTAAAGAACATTACACAAGAATGAAACATGGGTGAGTACTTAAATAATGGAATAATGATCAAGATTATTACAACTGAGAAATTAGTACACTGAAGTGGTGAATAATTTGGTTACATTACTATTAATATTTCCTTTCAAAATAGCACTTTACATCAGCCTGTGCCACCTGTTCTGACTATATATTTGTATATTCAGTGTACTAATACTATTGAGTGAGCTAGTAAAGCAAAGGTGCCTAATCAAATCCCTTCTGCTCAGATGTTGATGAGAGATGAAGAAGTTGAATGAAAGTCACCCAAAACATATTGTGCATGAAATTCAATCAGGGTGCCTCTCTGTAAGCGTTTACTGTCTTTGCTAATAACTAGAGTTCTCGGTGTAAATATTAGCTGCATTTAATCAAAACACTATGGAGGACTGAGTCTGCCAAACACTTATCAACCACATCAATAAATTAAAGAACTGAATCTTTGCTGCCATTGTCACATTTGATGCAGATATGTCGCACCAAGTGTAGACAGAGCTTGAATACTGGCTGGATGTTGTGTATGCCCCAAAGGTGCACATGTTGAAACTGATTGAATGGCATAAAAACTTTGTGAATTAGTGTGTCAGATTAGCCAAATGTGGTGTGAACATCTTCATTAATTTGAGTGTTATAACACATTAAAGTTGTAATGTACCTTTTGAGACATTCTGTACGTATTTTATTTTAGAAAGATGTATGTTATTGGCCTATTTTAGCTTCCCAGGCTACAATTGTGAACAATAAATAAATAAATAAATAAAAACAATAAATAACATCACTCCATATTTCACTGCGATTTTAATGTTATAACAAAACTGTTGGCTGGTGCAACATGGAAAACTAATTGCAGACAACTGTTTATAAACTCAGAATATTTCTAGGGATTTACAGGAACTGGGACCTTCAGTTAAGATGGGCCTATATTCTCAGTTATTTATAGACAATTACAGAAAAAGAGGCATACTGACAGTCCTAATGTTCAACTCTAAATGACAATGCAGAATATGTAGAGCTTATTGAGAGGCACATTAGCTGTCCTGCCAGAGAAAAACAAAATTTAACGATTTTAATTTGTTGTTTTCCATAAGTGTAACCATAAAATCTTTATTTGAAAGGATTTTTAGGAGCTACTCTGGTTCTCATAGACCATCAGTGGTTGGAAATATTGTTGAATGAGTGAATGTTTGGAAATATTGTTGAATGAGTGGAGATTTATTGCAAAAGAAAACTGGCCACATTATGGCTGTGGCTTACTTCTGCCAGATGAAAGTAAAATAGATGTTAATGATTATAATTGTTGATCAGGAATATCACTATGCAGGAAAAAATCACATCCCTCTTTGTTGTCACATTTAAGAGAATGATACTGTGTAAGTGTCCATTGTCAATAATCTCCAGAGCCAGTCATTGTCATAGTATAAAGGTAGATACTGACAATAGACCTACTACCAACAGAGTATTTGGAAGTGACAGAATAATCTTACAAATAAACCATAAGTATGAAAAGTAATGTTAACAAAATCTTTCATACACATCTGCCTCCTGAACTAATTTCGGGCTGGCAGAAAATGTAGTTTCTCGTTCTCCAAGAGTTCTAGAAAAACCAAGTGATGGTGAGGTCAGCATTATCATTATTTAATCATCTGTCAAAGAACATACCAGGTACCTGCAATGAAATTTTGACTGATTATAACAATTCAGGAAGAAAATCAGCATGACCTGTAGTTCCAGTGAAGAAGAAAAATGGGAGCCTTAGTTTAAATTTCAATTGCAAGTAATTCCTAAAGTAATTAGAAAATGCAGGCAACTACTCCTACAGTCAGGTAGTTGTCTCAAGTGAGGTTACCAACGACTATGTATCAGGCTGAACACGCAATATGCTGACTGAAATAAAATATTCCTTCTGGAATATAGAACTTAACTTTTCATTACAATGATATTTTTAAATGTTACCATTCATGCACAAGATATATTTATCCCTTCAGAAAAGTCAATGTAATAATCACTGTTTGTAATGTTTTCCTTTGTACAATCGTTCCAAGCAGGACTAGGAAATTCCTCAAATTTCAATATTTGCTTTTCTTGGGTTCTGTCAGCTTTGTACACAGCATCAACATCACCATTGGTAAACAAACATTGTGCCATGGGATAGATCTGATCACCCAAAATGATCATGTAATCTTTGGCAATAACACGACCATGTAGACCCACAGAATACCATGACATCGTTGCCCAAATCATCACTGAACCTATGCCATATTTCACTGTTGGAATACACCATAAAATGTGGTCAAATAGGACACCTTCTTCCATCTACTGGTTTCTCCAATTTAATCCAAGTATACATATAATTTTATGTCCAAAATCCTAGTGACCTTGTAGTCTGTACATTTTGTGAAAGTTTTCAATTTAGTTTCGCATCTGACAGCCTTATTAAACAAAAATTCAGGTGTCCTAAGTTACCCTACAGAACAGGGTAACATAGGAAAACTACGTTTTATTTCACAAAAAGCTGGTTTTTGCAACAGAAGGATAATGAAAGTTATTCAAAATTGAGTAATTTGCAACACAAAAGAATCTTCTTTTATTTAAATATGAAGAACTGGTCACCCTTTCAAATTTGAATTGAACAGATCATAGTTCAAATTGAAACCTGTAGCATCCTTGTTATGCACTTTGCGGTGTCACTAATACCATTATCAATGTCATTCTGGCTTTCATTAAATCATCAATATCTGGGAACATGTGATTTATTACATCTTAGTGAACTTTGTCTGAAACTTTCCCTAACCATTAATTGTGAAAATCATAGATGCACAAAATTCTTTTCATATTCTTTCATACTGTCATTGTTATACATAAGTATTATGACTACAAATGCACCTACTAGTTCATAGCTTGGAGGAAACTTTTGTTCTTAGATGACAGTTGGCCTTCTTCCTTTTCTCCTGCTAACTACTCTACAGAAGAAACGATATGTTTCCATTCGAATTAGAGTCATGATGTGAATGCTTGTCGCATTCATCACTGTTTGATGTGTCTGGTTTCTTATCTTCATTGCTGTTGACATGTTTCCTTGAAGTCCTTGAAGTCATAGGACCTGTGAGTGTAGCGCAATCCCTCAGTGATATAGCTTTTCCTATTGCTTGTTGTGTTTCTTTTTTTCCTGTTTCCTCAAAAAAATTTCCTAAGGTTTGAACCCATTCTGGTTCATTTCCATCAAGATTGAGACTGGTGGATTTGGATCCAGGCAATTCTCTCAGCAGTTGTTCCTTGTCTATAGCAACAATGCCTGTGCTTCTAAACCTTGATTTCAGATTCTTTCCACAGCTGTCACCAAGCTCACCAAGACATTTCTTTAGCAGTCCAGGAAACCTGTGCTTTGGAAAACTTCCCCTGTTCTACTGTTTCCAACCATAAATCACATCTCTCCATTTAATTTTTAAAGTCGTGAAAAATACATCATGAAATGGTTGCCATAAGGATTCATTATTGGGAGGAAGTAAAACAAATCTAATGTTGTTATTCTAACATTCAAGTATTACCTTTTCTGATACATTGCTACTTAGATCGCCTCCAATTAAATTTTTGGGACTGAGTGTGAATTGCTTGAAATCCATGTCATAAATGTCCATTGGGAACCAATCACTTTTGCTTTTATTCTAAACTGTTGCTTGAGGAACCTACTGTCCAGCTGTTGTACAGATTTTCAACTTTATGTGCCACATAGCGAGGCAGCACTATCTCACTAGCTGTTCCCAAAAACATGAATGAAACATAACATATAAGAGGGCCATTCAGAAAGTAACCTCCGGTTGATTTAAAAAAATACACCAAGTTAAATAAAAATATTTTAATGTATACATCTTACAACTACATCTTTGCACTATTTTTCTACATAGTCTCCATAGCGATTGAGGCACTTATCATATCTCTTCACAAGCTTTGAAATTCCTTCTGCATAAAAATCACCCGCTTGTGCCTGGAGCCAGCCTGTGACCGCATCTTTGAGCTCTTCGTCGTCATCAAACCGCTGTGACCCGAGCCATTTCTTCAAATGCATGAAGAGGTGATAATCACTTGGCGCCAGGTCTGGGCTGTAAGGTGGATGGTTGATAACGTCCCACTTGAAGGACTCAAGAAGGGCCGTTGTTCTGCGAGCAGAGTGAGGACGGGCGTTATCATGCAAAAAAACGATACCGGTAGTCAGCATACCACGGCGTTTGTTCTGTATAGCCCGTCGTAACTTTTTTATTGTTTCACAGTACACATCTTGATTAATGGTAGTACCACGTTCCATGAATTCAACCAACAACACCCCTTTGGCATCCAAAAACACCGTTGCCATCAGTTTTCTGGCAGAAAAATCTTGCGAGGCTTTTCTTGGTTTGGTAGGCGAATTTGAATGTGCCCACATCTTTGATTGTTCTTTTGTCTCAGGGTTCACGTACTTAATCCAGGTTTCGTCACCGGTCACGATTCTGTTTAACAATGGTTCTCCTTCGTCCTCATAACGTGACAGAAAGTCTAATGCAGAGGCCATTCTTTGAGTTTTGTGGTGGTCGGTAAGAATTTTGGGCACCCATCGTGCACAGAACTTACGGTAACCCAATCTTGCTGTCACTATCTCGTACAAGAGAGTCTTAGAAATCTGTGGAAAACCAGTAGACAACTCCGACATTGAGAAACGTCGATTTTCACGAACTTTTGCATCAACTGTCTGAACGAGTTCGTCAGTCACCAATGATGGTCTACCACTCCTCTCTTCATCATGAACGTTTTCTCGTCCACTTTTAAATAAACGTACCCATTCACGGACAACTCCTTCACTCATAACTCTTGGTCCGTACACGGCACAAAGCTCACGATGAATAGCTGCTGCAGAATATCCTTTGGCTGTAAAAAACCTTATGACAGCACGCACTTCACATTTGGCGGGGTTTTCTATTGCAGCACACATTTCAAACTGCCACAAAAACTAAACTAGCGCAGGTACGACGTTTACTCGACCACGGCTTGATACCGACTGACCTGTTGAGTGCGTGAACGCACAGATGGCGTCGCTACTCCCCCTACAACCCGCACTGTGACCGATTGGAGGTTACTTTCTGAACCGCCCTCGTAGTTGAGGCGACAATACTTTTGGGATGTCAGCAGCAACATCTGACAATGACTGACTTTTTTCCTGATTCATCAGTGCTATTGATCTCATCATAATTTAAAATAAGATGTGGTACCACAACTTCAAGAGGTTGTTGTAATTCATCAAGACATTGACTTATTATCTCAGGAGTGACTTGTACCCTTGATCTTTGTACATTCTGAGACAATCTTTGTGAGAATTTCTGTTTGTGATGAGATAAAAATAATAAAGCCAAATCTTGGCCTGGTAAATTGTTGTTGAATGTTCTTTCAATAATCCCTTTGTGATTGGAGAATGATTTTACAATTAGACGAATGTCTAAAGATGTCACAGGGAAGCAAGCCCCAGTCTCCAGCAGAAGCTACACAAAATAACAAGACCAACGATCATCTTCAGAAATTGTGTAAGGGCTGCCCACTTTTACAGTTGGTTGGTTGATTTGGGGTGAGGGGACCAAACAGCTAGGTCATCGATTCCATTAGATTAAGGAAGGATAGAGAAGCAAGTTGGCCATGCCCTTGCAAGGGAACCATCCCATCATTTGCCTGAAGTGATTTAGGGGAATCGCAGAAAACCTAAATTCTGATGGCTGAGCACAGGTTGGAACCATCATCCTTTTGAATATGAGTTCATTGTACTAACCATTGCACCACCTCTCTCGATGCTTTTCCAGTCTTTACAGCACATATATGATGGTCTAAAGTGTATCTGGTGACCCCATATAATTCAGCGCCTCTTTTTAGAGATGTGCATTCATTTTTCAATGCATCAAGCTTTTTCTGTAGTTGTTCATAATTGAAATCGCGATATTTACTTGACAGAGGCTTCTCCTTTCATTTCTAGGCATAATGATTCCCCTAAAACAGAAAGAAGATACTATCAATATGTTGAAACTGTGCTTATAAATAACAAGGGAGGTAACATAGGACACTGAAATAAAAAGGCGGTAACAATATCCCATGTTACTGTACATACTATCTAGGTACAGCTCTGATGTAAACATTTTATGCATTCCAAAGGATACTGCAAAGTACTTAAGCAAAGAATCCAGAAATAAAATTAGCTTTATTGTGAGAAAAAGATAATTACATTGGGCAACAAAAGAAAAACTATATGGGATATGGTGAAGACAGAGACAGGTGGGGCCAAAAGAAAGACAAACAGTTAGCTCCAAAAATAAATGAGACGTTGGTAACAAGTGTATGTAGTGTTGCAAATTTCTTAAACAAGTACTTCGTTTCTGTTACTCACAGATGGGATTATCGGGTTCAGTAAACAGTGCAATGGAATATCTGACAACAGTCTTTATAAATAACTTCAGTAAAATGGAAATGATATGACGCTCACTTTTGACAAAGAAGTTACATCCATCATAAAATCCTTAAAATCAAAATGTTCTAGTGGTTATGAGAAAATAGCAACAAAATTAATTCAATGGTGGTCATGTCATTTCTATCCAGAGTTATTTGTGTAATAAATCTCTTATCAGTGAAAAATTTCCACGCTGGCTAAAATCTGTTTAAGTTAAGCTTCTTTACAAGAAGGAGGATATTGAGATACTATCAAACTATCGAACAATTTCACAACCCTTTCAAAAATATTTGGAAAGGGTGTGTTGAAGTGTCTTGTTAAGCATCTGTCTTCTAATAATATATTGTCCAAATCACAGTTTGTGTTCCTTAAGGGTTCCAATATAGGGAAAGCTATTTACATGTACAGTGAGAATGTACTTAATTCATTAAATAACAAATTAGAGATTGCTTGTATTTTCAGTGACATGTCAAAAGCCTTTGTCTGTATGAAGACAGCATTCTCTTAAGTAAATTAGAACACTATAGTTCACTGGCAATGGTGCAAAATGATTCAGGTCTTACCTAATTTACAGGAAACAAAGGATGTTGTTGTGAAATACCTGTGGAGTAAGCAAACAGTCTTCATTTAATAGGGAATTAATTACATGTGGTGTTCCTCAAGGTTCCATCTTGGGTCCATTACTTTTTATTGTGCTCATTAATGAACTCTCATCTGTTACATTGTGAGAAGCTAAGTTCTTTTTTGCAGATGATACAAACATTGAAAAAATAGAAAGTTAAGTACAGACTTAGAAATGGCTTCTAATCAAATTTCCACTGACATTAATAAACGGTATAAAGGTAATTCACTATTATTAAATTTTGAAAAGACCTGCTATATGCAGTTCAGAACCTGTAAGAGATTCTTTTCTAGCATGTGTATATGGGATTACAGCTTATAATAAATTCAGTTGGGAAGGGCATACCACAGAGTTACTGAAGCGCCTAAACAAGTCTGTATTTTCAGTGCGAATTATGACACATGTAAGAGATATAAGTATAAAAAATGTACATACTTTGCTTACTTTCATTCTATTGTGTCATATGTGATCATATTCTGGGGTAACTTGTCAAGTCAAGCAAAAGGTTTAGATACCAAAAGCGTGTAACAAGACCCATTTGCAGTGTAAATTAAAGAACAACATATAGAGACCTGCTCAAGGAACTGGGCATACTAACCACTGCTTCTCAGTATATTTATTCCTTAGTGAAATTTGTTGCAAAGAATATGTCACTATTTCCAACCAACAGCTCAATAAATATTATCAGTACTAGAAATAAGAACAGTATAAATGAGTCCAGAATGAGATTCTAACTCTTCAGTGGAGTGTGTGCTGATATGAAACTTCCTGGCAGATTAAAACTGTGTGCCCGACCGAGACTCGAACTGGGGACCTTTGCCTTTCGCAGGCAAGTGCTCTACCATCTGAGCTACCGGAGCACGACTCACGCTCGGTACTCACAGCTTTACTTCTGCCAGTATCTCGTCTCCTACCTTCCAAACTTAACAGAAGCTTTCCTGTGAACCTTGCAGAACTAGCACTCCTGAAAGAAAGGATACTGCGGAGACATGGCTTAGCCACAGCCTGGGGAATGTTTCCAGAATGAGATTTTCACTCTGCAGCAGAGTGTGCGCTCATATGAAACTACCTGGCAGATTAAAACTGAGTGCCCGAACGAGACTCGAACTCGGGACCTGTATCCATGTTTCATCCACAGTGACGAAATGACGGTTAAAGTCCTGCGGATTCTTCCTGAACAGCTGCAAACCATCCTTGCTACACTTCACACGATTCCGTTTTTGGTCAAGCGTGAGCAATCGTGGAACCCATATTGCAGATAGCTTTCTCATGTCCCAATGTTTATGCAAAATATATACCCGTTCATTCGAGATGCCCACAGAACTAGTAATCTCACGCACCTTAACGCTTCTGTCATCCATCACCATATCATGGATTTTATCAATGATTTCTGGAGTCGTAACCTCCACAGGGCGTCCAGAACGTTCAGTATCACTTGTTCCCACATGGCCATTGCGAAAATTTTAAAACTATTTACAAACTGTTCTAATCGAAGGTGCAGAGTCACCGTAATGTTTATCAAGCTTCTCTTTAGTCTCCTGAGGCGTTTTGCCTTTCATAAAGTAATGTTTAATCACCACACGAAATTCTTTTTCGTCCATTTTTTTGACAATCACTCGACTTCCTCTATTCACACGAATGCCAAACACAAAGAAATAGACGAATATGGCTGCAACTTGGTGTGCGTTCTTTCCAAACCTCGACACAGTCTAATATATACAGTCGCGACACTTACTGCTGTGAAAGTTGTTACCGTTTGACAGTTCAAGTGACACTAGCGCCCCTAGCGGCCAGAAAGCTCGCCTTCCTCTGACAGCAGATGCGACGTAAAAATAATGTTTGTTTTTAATTCGTTTTTTACTTAATTAACAAAATAGTTAATATATTTTTGTGTCACAAGTGTTAGGAGAACAGCGAGAGACATAAATGATCGTGAAATATAAGTAAACAGTGCACAAACTATTGAATGAAGTGACATAAGTTGCAACATATTCTTGAAGAAATAATTAAGAAGTAGCATACAGTCCCACTTATTCCACTGAAAGTAAGAGAATACACACTGTATATCCCACATATGAAGTATATAGATGATCTTCCTTGTGTAAAAATGTAGCGAGACATCACTTTTCATTACATTCTGCTTTGCAGGAGGCCTGCTTCCAAAAATACAATTTCCGTCTTATTCTTTGTGGTATCAGGTTATCTCAATAAAAAGTATGACTGTTTTAAAACTTTATTACGTCCCATTGATACATTTAACGAAAATAAAATTAAATGAATGAGTCAGTCCTAACACTTTAGCAACCCCAATGAGCCAGCTTCATCACTTTTTTATTTCTTCTCTTGCTTCTACAGACTAAGTCTTGATTCCTGAATTTAATAATGTAAAAGAGCCTCACTTTCACAAACAGTCTTATTAACAGCAGCTTGGTTTCAGCACAGCACCCAGGTGAAAATTGGGGATGTCCATCAACATGTTCACAAAGAAAGCACCACACTTACTTATGTGAGCATATTCATCAAAAGTAGAAGTCATCTTAGTCTCTCAATGAGTTAAAAATTCTTTGACATCTTCTGTACAAATAAATAGGCTTCCAAAGTTCCCTTCATAACTTTTAAAATGACAATAAACTTTGTCATTTGAGTCTAAGACTTGGCTGCCATCTACAAGTACTGTCCTACATTTATAACAGACATGAATGGTAAGCAGTTTATTTAATACATAACCAAACACGTATGTCATGCTGTTTGTCTCTCCGAGGTGTGTTTGGACTTCCACATTTGGTAGTCTGATCACTGAACTTGTGTCACTGATGTCCAACAGTGGTGAAACAAGTAATTTGGGCGCTGCTTTCATATCCACTATTGTCTGACCCCAGTTGATCCCCTCACAATTGGAGGTGGCTACACTATGTGTGTTCATTAATTTGCTTAAAGCACAATTATTGAATGCAGCACAAAACTGTCGTGGTGATGGGTTGCTACAAAAACCACCTTTATGCCTTATCACTGAGAAAAAGTTTTCCAGTGGATCTTGATTAATTTTGCGTGTTAATAAATATAACTTGGTTCCATCCAAAACGTCATCAACAAACATGTCCAAAGCGCTTATGTTACCCAGAAGTCCTTTAACACACTTAATCCTAGATGAAAAATCTTTCCCATCAACATCTACAAATTTCCATGACTGTATCCACGGCTTCAGTGTCGTTAATATTTCTAAATGTCTTGAGTTACTTGTAATCCAGTTCCTTAAGGATACAGGCCCTTTAACACTATATGCATTAAATATGTCAAAAATATCGTTTACTTTTTGGCAAAAATATGCAGTAGCAGTAGCAGATGATGGTATGGTGCCACAAGTAACAAGTGTTTCAATGCCTGCTGCTACAGTATGACTCAACACACGAACTGCAGTGCTTACCTTCATTTTTGAAAATGCTGGCAGTTGGACAGCTCTTTTAGTGAGCTTGGGGGCCAACTTGTACTTCCTTTCACAATCATTTGAGTACAACTGACAAATGTCCTTCCATGAAGCAGTGCCAATCCCTCTTTCATCTGTTCTGTGGATAATGTTATACCTGAATAAATTATTACGTATGCTTTGTATCAAGTGTGGGGTGTCATAAAAAAAGTAGATCTTACTCCCTTCGTGTACTAAGCATGGATTAACTGGTGTGATAGCCAGTCTGTTCCTCCACACCACAAAACAACTTAAAAAAATATGCGCGTCAGATGGGTGGCTCCTACTGGTCCTTTGGAGAAATAATATACTAATGGCTGTTTAAAATTTGAGGAGATGCCGTTAATCATTATAACTAATGCAGTATCGGCAACCACAGATGTACGTATGAAACCCATGTCTTCAAATCCAATAACACGATCCCTAGAGCTGTCATATATCAAATTTTCCATTAGTGACATCTCATCCATAGACAAATTAACAGTTATATCAGTTTCTGGTAACTGCTGCACTTTCTGCTTTAAAAGATGAAATATGTTATTATTTATCCCACAATTTATTTGTATATCTTCCACATACCTTTGTAAGGTACGTACTGATGGAAGGCTAAAACAGTGTGATAAAAAACTGTATGCCTGAGTACTATAATACAACAAATTAAGTGTAAATAATTTAGTTTCATCTTTCCATCTCGCACCACGTTTTCCATTCAATGGTATACTGATTTGGCTCATCAATAAATTGAGAGCATCTTTTTTCAAGTACTTGGAACCAATACTTTTTAAATGAGCTTGTCCTTTTGTATTTGTGTCCTGTGACGTGGTTGCAGTTTATTCTTAGGATGGGCACTTTCCTTGTCACGTAGTAATTTTGTACAAAGTCTAATGATTTGCACATTTTTACATTTCACACGATTTTCCAACACGCGAATAATTTCACGTAATCTAAGTATTTCATCTTCATAAGATGTCTGTGTTGCAGATTCCTTTGTTAGTGATTTTATATGTGTCTCTCGTGTAGTAACACTTGTGGTAGCTGTTTCTTCTGTGTCAGGAGACAGTTTTATTGTTTTTGCAGTAACACTTTCACGTTTGTGTGGCAATTTTCTCTTCATCGTCACTAGTTGTGGCTTATTCGGCACGTCAAATAACTTAGGAACTGCATTCCATACCAATGTCTTCTTTTCCGCGCTCATGAACTGGTTTGACTCGAAATGTAACGCACAAAACTTCACGTTATTGTGCAAATAAAGGACATCTTTTTGCAGCAGGTCCTGTCTTCTACTATTTATTAACCATTTCTTGCTCCTAAAAAAGAAAAACAAATTCACTAATTCAATACAGTTTAGAAAAAAATCGTAAATAAAGAGCCCTCTAATGTGATGTTTCATACCTCTCAGGGTCCTTAGAAAACCTGAAGAATGAAAAATGTGGTGTCTTCTTCCTATTATTACTGCAATTGATTGCGCTACATACGCTGCCTTTCTTAAATACCATCTTAAAAATGAATATAAACGATACTGTTTACGTTTACTGAATACCATATTCAGCAGGGTAGCTTCTCCACTGCTTGGGGCGCTGTTCTCGATGTGTATACCAAAAATCAGCGAGAGTCTCGCGACTATATATTAGACTGTGATAACATAGACAATATCACTAGACCAACAGTGTAGTCACCGTGTACTTAACACGGTGAAAGTCCAAGTAGCTCATGTTACCCCACTGTTCTCTTTTACCCTGTTTCACTGTAAACTCTGTCAGAAGTTGCGAACAATGGGAAACAGGAGTTGTCCGATAAAATGACATTCTTCAATTTCTCCATGACTGCAAGAAACACTAAAAGAGCTCAGATTCCTTTTTCTTCTTGACTTTCTGTGGCTATCGTTGCTCCTACTCCTGTTTGTCCTATTGTTCATTCCTCTACTCTTGTAGAGTATCCAATATTGGATACTTATAATTATGGTTGATTCCTGTTATTAATTTGTTGTATAACTATCAGGTTTTATGGCTTTGGTATCACGTTTTCTGGTTATGGGCATTTGCATCACTGATGAGTGAATTTGGAATTGGAGTATGACATTCAGGTATACAGTAGCTACAACAGTTGTCGTTGCCTTATTTTTCGTCACAATCCTCCTCAACGACCATCCTTAACTGCCATTCAACACATACTTTCGTCCGCGTTGTGAATTAGCGGATGATGTTTTTCCGCTATCCCTGCATGCGGGAGAGCGGCCGTTCAACCCCGCGTCCAGCCACGCTGATTCAGGTTTTCTATGATTTCCCTAAATCGCTTCAGGTAAACGCCGTGATGGTTCCTGTGAAAGGGCACGGCCGACTTCCTTCCCCATCATTTCCTAATCTGATTGGGCCGATGTCCTCACTGACTGGTCCCGTCGCACGAATCAAACAACCAACTCGGAATGCGGTATAAATCTACGACATGGTGTCGCCTGAAACACCAAGCACTTTGGCTATCTTGGGTCAGAAGCACCCACCATACCAGCATCAACAATTTTCCCACATTCTAATTTACTTAGCTCCGACAAAATGCAGTTACAACTGCACAGAACATTGTTCTGCCCACGACTGATAGTTGCAACGTATTGACGACATTGCACAGGTGCCGCTCGTGCTGAAACACAATATCACAACATGCAGGCTCGGCTCGCATTTGCATTTATGTTCGAGCATGCATTTCTCGCAATGTTTGCATCTGTTTGTTCAGTCCCTGTATTTGTATCTATACACGTCGTAGGCGAAGTATTAGTTTACTTGCCAATGATAATATCCATTTCTGTTTGTCTTAGTCAACATTCCGTTCATTTCTTGGAGGTCTTTCCACGCTAAACGGAATCGAACGGGACGGTACGGTGCTCGTACGATGTCTCAATTTGTGGGTCACACAATCATAATCTCTGTTTTGTGTTTACCATTTATAATCTTTGAAGCTACTGTTGTTGTATGTTTGGTGCATTGACACTTGTTTGAAAGTATGATATAAGTGTCGTGTGAAGTATGTGATAGGTATTTAACGTTTCTGTTTCGTAGTTGTTAATTGTTACAGTTATAACAAGAATTGCTTGTCTACAAAAATAGCGCCATGGCTAGTATAAGTACTGCTCATAAACGAAATGTTGGTACTGTGTGGTTGCTGTATTCCTATTAGTGTTCTAATTAATCATGTCGGGACACGCTGTTGTTGTGTGGGAATGGGAAAATAGACACGGACGTTGGCGACCGTACAGCCCAGAGGTTTCACAGCATCTTGAAAGAGCTAACTGCAAGAAACTGACAAGGGTCTTCCTGAGTGACGCCGACCCATCGTTAGAGAAGTACTACATAGATCTGAAAACGAAAACCCAGTGTTCCGAAGATGCAGGTAAGGAATAACATTAATTATACGAATTGCAACAAGTAGCTATTGCAGGCGGCCTTTTTCTTTCACTTTTTGGATCCCCAGTCTTCATTCTCAGTGTGCTAGTTAAGTATCTCAGTGAGTCTTTCATCGAGAAACTACTGTGTTCTAGTGATTGTTCAATAACCCTAAAAACACACTCGTACATTTCGTGGAATGTATATTTTGCCCAGAAAGTTTCCTTTCTTTTTTGGCTTAACACTTCCTCGCCATTTCATAAGTAAATGTGTAATCAACTAGCAATTTCAATTTTATCAATGTTTTATTCAGTGGGTGACCAATTAATTTTGCTTGTGTGACTATTTTTCTTGATTCTTACTATTTAGGAATGGAGGAAGTAAGTTCTGCTCATTGCAGGGTGTACACAGAGGAGAGGAGCTGTGTTGGTGTAATAGGTCCCATAAACCTGATGCAAAATGATGCACTAAGCATATCCCCACTGTAGGTAGATTAAGTTCTTTCCCAAGAAGAATTTGTAGATATTGCTTGCAATGGACCAGGAGCTATTCACCTCACTTACCACAAGCTACTTGAACCCCTGTAAAATTATCTTTTAATTATTCTAAAGGACTGTTTGAAAACTTTAATGTCTGCTAATGACACAAGTATACAATCCAAGGACCAAACTAAACCATACCAGACATGCCTGAGGTGCCACATAAACAGAGATGCAACTGCTTTGCAACTTACAGTTTGTCTTAATGTCTTAAAGAATTTTATATGTTACTCAAACAAGAAAATATGACCTCTTGCCAAAAATAGCAATTAGGCCTAATGGTCATAGTCTAATTATTTAGAAAAAGTGAGCAATAAAAATATTGTGTATTGTGGATCATGCAGAGGCATCTGTATAGATTATTCAGTTATTACTGAATAATATTTGCTGTTAATAATAAGTCAGTTTGAATTGAATTGTGATTTAGGATTCAGCTCGGGGCTCTGTAATCTGATGCTAAGATTTAGGTCAGCTTTAGCTTTCATTAATGGGTGTCAGCTCTAACTTTTAACTTATCGAGGTCTTGATATGACATATCCAAAAACAAAAAATGGGGGGGGGGGGTCCTCTTAAATTAAAAAAGGCCAAAAATCCATAAGAAGTGGTCGAGGGATGGAAAAGAAAAAAATGTAAAATTGCCATGGAGTGTTCCACGAGAAGGCAGATGTTATCAGAAGGCACAGTTTGCTTCATTGAGACAAAGCATATGTTCGGTAGTAGGCCTAAATACTTTCTGTATAGCAATTCCCCACCTGACAAGTTGCAAAGCAATGAAGAATCAAATCACCGATGTGGTGAAGATGCTACCAAAGTCTGTGTAACAAGTAGGGGTTCTCTGTTTCTAGTAGGATGACAAACCTGTTGAAGCACTAGATATGCATTCAGGAGGAACATTGAGGTTAAGGTTTCCTGTGGTGTGTGTAAAACCAGTTGATTCTGAGAGTTGTTCCTGTGAGGAGAATATGGGTGATTTCCTTTGCCAAGCTTGTATATCCAAAGTAGTGTTTCTGTAATGGCTAATCCTCAACAAAATGTAAAACCCTATATTTTAATTTACTTTGTATAAATTTGATTTGTTTACACTTTGTGTGGATTCCTGGCCTGTAGCAGGAATGTACCATAAAATGAAAACAATGTTGTACTGAGCATATTATGCTCTAATACATACATGTACTTCAAAAACATGGATAGTGGAGAAAAGGCGGGGAGCAGGGTACAGACTTGCGAGATTAAATTTTAAAGAAGTAAGACAGGACTAACAAGAATGGATAGAGTAAGAAATGAGATCGTGAGTGAAATTGTGAAAGACAAACCCATGCAAGAAATCATAGAAAAGACAAGATTAAGATGGTGTGGGCATGTTAAAAGAATGGGAGTGGTCAAGATACCAAAGACAAGGCCACAAAATGAGAGTAGAAGGCCAAAGACCTAGAGGGACACTAACAGACAGATGGATCGTTGGAGTGAAGGACCTTATGAAGAAGAGAGAACAACACTGGAACAGAGTAAAAGGAGAAGAATGTTGAAAGGACAGGAAAAGATGGAGAGGCTTCTGTTCCAAGCAGACTCGGCCAGGATTTGGAAACTGTAAAAGATGATGTGGGTGTCATCTCCACATAAAAAACTAAAATTGTTACAGTGCCACTGATGTATTAGCCAGAACACTTCACAGGTGTTCTCCTTTTAAAGAGTGGTGCAGGAGTGTGTATTAGTAGGAGGCCGCACATTTCACTCTGGGGCAGTCACAATGATGTGAACCGTAGTATGCAGAAATGTGCGAAGTAAGAACCTAAGATGCAGTGGCAGTTCTGTGTTATCTGACAGGATAATGTGTAAGTTGGTCCTCATTTTGGCCCAACTTAGAAAATTGCAAACCAGTGAGAACACTTGTTGGTGCACAGCAATGAGTGTAGTGTTATGTCCCAGGGGTAGTGTGAGGACTAAGGATCACATGTGTTCATTTAACAAATCTGGACCCAATCAGATTTTTGCATGACTTTCTGTTGATATCAAGGCTAGGCGGAAAAACAAACCCTTTTGATTGACACAGTTACTGCATGTTCTGTTAATGTTTACTTAAAGTTAGAAACAGCCGCAAGTGAGATGGAGATCAACTTTAATGACACTGTTGTCCAGATGATGATGTGTTGCTTTCTTTTCCAATGGCTGGCTATTTTAATTACATTCATTGCAGGGAAATACAGAAGCGTCCGATCCTACCCGTCGGCTTTGACCCATGACGTCACAAATATGGCGGAAACGACCATAAACGACAATTCCAATATGGCGGATATAAAAACGTCGCATACGTATCATAAAGACGAAAATACATAGAAAAACAACACACACACAGGTTTCACAAAAAGCCTAATGACTCTAACGGGACAAGCGTGGGAAATTGGGGGTTTTTGGGTGGGGAGAAACTAAATATACACAAATTTAGCCACCCACCGCCATACAAAACCACGCAAGACGACGAAAAAAATCGACATCACAAAACTCACCAAATACCACAAAACACATTCTTATCCGGAATCTGACACTTCCCTTGACCTATATAGATCTACAGTAGCTCCCGATCCCATAAATTAGGATCGAACACTTCCCTTGACCTATATAGCTCAACAGCATCTCCAGATCCCATCCCCCAATACAAAAATCAACATACTCCACCAAACATTGAGATTTAACACTTCCCTCCAACTACATAGCTCAACAGCAGCTACCAATCCCATAACTTAGGATCGACCACTACCCTTGACCTATGTAACTCAAAAACATCTCCCAATACGAATACCAAATATGGCGGATATAAAAACGTCGCATACGTATCATAAAGACGAAAATAGCCCTCAACCGAGAACTATTAATCCGGCCTTTCGTATCCATTCCTGAACAAAAAACCACAACCGAATACACTTAATAACAAACTCAGCCGACGTACAGCAATCATCATTACATTAACCATCACACAAAACCGTTAACTCACTAATACAAATTCCGCTTCAAAAAGACGCACGCAGCACTCACCACTGACCAACAGCAAACTGAGCCCAACACACCAAACAAACGAAAACCATGAACATACCACCAGAGGGCACAACAAACAACAACATGACATCTACAAACACACCACACTCACAAACCAAACTCCGCGCCATAATGACGTCACACACCACAACACCCTTACGTCACGGGTCAAAGCCGACGCGTGAGATCGGATGTTTCTGTTGACCCCGTTGCAGTATCCTGTCTCTTTTGTAACCTTATTCTCATATTTTTGTGATCAGATGTAGTCAGCATTTCCCACAGTGTTTGCTGTCAGTGTAGATCTGTAATTAAAGGTAATGCTAACTGTTCGCTTCATTGCCACTATTCTGGAGTAGTGAGATCCAAATTGTATTTTGTACGTAAAATTTTAATATAATTTCTCCGTGCTGTGATCTGAAAGGATGTAACTTGTGGTTCCAGTGGCATACTTCAAGTCAGGTTCGGTCTACAAAAGCTCTAGTTGTGTATATGCTTGTTCTTTTTCTGTGCTTTACATGATTCATATTTTCTCATTTATAATTATTCTGACAGAATGATATCTACTTTACAGGTGTTCCCCACAATGTTCGGAGGAAATGTTATTCCCTGGATTCACCTGCAGCAAAAGGAGCAAAGTGGGAATGGGCTGGTGACAGCCCGGGAGACTGGCATACTTACGATATGGATATCCAGTGCCTTATAGAAACAGCATGGGCAAGGGTAAGACATATGACGTTATTTTCGTATTAGCTATATATGATTAGAACATTTTTGAAGGTTAAGTTACCAAGCTATGCAATTATGTTAGCTGGTTACATGTTGCTGGGTTACAAGACATATTTTAGTAGAATACTAATCAAAAATTGGCAGTGCCATTAATCAGAAGCTTAGAAATATCTTTCATGCCTGGTGAACAGTAGTTGCCCCTTTTTTAGGATAAATTTGTAAATTAATCAACAGATACCAAGCAAATGTTCATTACTGTTAGTTAGCTGGAGTCATATCAATTATAGTTGTGTCATATAGGGGAAAATCTGAGTAACAGTACAAGTTAAGAGTAAATTGCCACATAGAGGGGGCATTGAGAAGCAGACACGTACATTTAAAAGTGGGCTGTTGGATAAGCTATTGGAGTAAGACCTTCAAACAATGGGAAATATTAGATGGAATAACGTCAATTTTATAAAAAGCATAGAGTGCTCCTCACCATTAGCGGAGATGTTGAGTCGCAAACAGGCACAACAAAAAGACTGATAAACATGCGAACTTTTGACCAAAAAGCCCTTCTTGTAAAGTAGACCACACACACACACACACACACACACACACACACACACACACACACACACACACACTCATGAAAGTACAACTCACTCACCCATGACCAATGTCTCTGGCCACTGAGGCCAAAGTGGCCAGAGACAGGAGTTGTGTGCGAGTTGTGCTTGCATGAATATGTTTATGTTGCCTACTTTAGAAGAAGGCCTTATGGTCAAAAGTTCACTTGTTTAGCAGTTCTCCTGTTGTGCCTGTCTACTCAACAACTCCATCTCCAAAACATGGTGAGTAGCAGATATCTCTCTCTCTCTCTCTCTCTCTCTCTCTCTCTCTCTCACACACACACACACACACACACACACACACACACACATACATTTTGGGATGCTGAGGATTGACTGAAGTGAGTAGTGAATCACTATACTGAGAGGGATAGCATGGTAGAGGTGGAATAAGATACTGTAGTGCGGCCTGTGTGACTGTACACGGATGTGGCAGGAACAGGATGCTGGGCTGTTAGGTGCAGTATTGGGAGGCTATGGTGGGTGGGGAACACCAGAGAAGAGAAGCAGAGTAGGGAAAGGTGCTATACTGAATCCCTGGAAGCATGCAAGGTGTGTGTCAGGCAGGAGTGGGAACAGGGAGGGGATTAAGGCAAGTGAAGGACAGGTAGTGAAGAGACAAGGGATGTTATGGGAACAAATGGTATTTTGCAGGGAATGTTCCTACACATACACTTCAGAGAAACTGGAGTTGGTTGAAAGAATGCAGGTGGCCCAGGCTGCGAAGTAGTTGCAGAAGTCAAAGCACACAGTTTTGCGCTGCATTCTCACCAGCTGGATTATCCAGCCATAGTTTGGTGGTAGCCATTCATGTGGACAGACAACTTGTTAATGGTTATGCCCTCATAGATTGCTGTACAGTACTTGGAGCTAAGGTGATGGACCACATGGCTACTTACACCTTTGGTCCTGCCTTTGATGGGTTAGGAAATGCCTGTGGCAGGAATCGAGTAGGTGGTATTGAGAGGATGTGTGGGACAAGCTCTTCATCAAAGTCTTTTCCAGGGATATGAGTCATGGGGCAAGAGTGGAATAGATATGAACAGGGATGCTGTGTAGATTGGGTGGATAGCAGAATACCTCTGTGGGAGGGAGGGGCAACAAGAGATAGGAAACCATAGTGGAGAATATTGTAATGCTTTATTGCTGCATGGCACTGAGTCATGAAGGAATTACTCCTTTGTGACAGATCAATAGGTATGCAGATGGTGGTGGGTGATGGGGGAGACAAGGTGCAGATATGTTTTCTGAGCAAAGTGGGGATTATAATTTAAATTTACAAAGGCCTCAGCAAGACTCTCGGCATATCTGGAGAGGGACTGCTCGTCGCTGCACATGTGACAACTGTGGGGGTTTGGCTGTATGGATGGGATTTCTTTGTGTGAAATGGATTGCAGCTGTTGAAATGCAGGTATTTTTTGTGGCTGGTAGGTTTCTGTGAGGTGGAGATTGACATCAGTGTAGGTGGGTTATTGGATTAAGGAAAACCAGGTAAGTGAATGAGGTGTTAAGGTTCTGAAGAAATGTGGATCACATGTCCTCATCCTTGATCCAGATCATGAAGATGTCATCAGAATTTCTGAACCAGGTGAGGGTTGTGGGATTCTGGGTGACCAGGAAGGATTCATCTTCACAGTCCATTCCATCTGGAATCTTCCCATCTACACTCAGCTTTTCTGAGTTGCACACATGGGAACTCTCCGTACAGTATATCCTTTCCTCCCGTAATCTCCACTGGCCTCAACCTTTACTAGTCCCTGTCCTCCATCTGCCTCTGGCCCCTACCATCCTCCTCCTCCTGCATCTCCCAGACATCTGTAATCTCTCCAGTACATCTGCATAGCTGTTTGTCCTTCTCTCCCTTTTTTCCCCACAGCCATCTAGTGCTGTTCTGTGCAGCACACCATCCTCTCCCCGTCATCTCGCTGCACATTCCCACAGGCATGGTACACCATCTTCACCCACCCCTACCGTGCTACTCCTCCTTCATGCCACATGCGTCTTCTGTACCCCCACCACCCACCCCAGCTGAAATCGCTACTCACCTCAGTTGCATCTCAATGCTCAGAGACAACAGTGACAATGTATGAGCTGAATATGTGTATGTGTGTGTGTGTGTGTGTGTGTGTGTGTGTGTGTGTGTGTGTGTGTGTTCTACATTTTGTGAATGAGTTGATCTGACAACTTAACTAAATGTTCCTGTCTGCTCCTGAGTGGCTTGTCAGTGTGGTTTGTAGACATCTGTTCGTATTCATTTAGTAATATAAAAATACTTGTAATATATATTCCTTGTTTACATAGATACCATAAACGGAGCCAACCGAAAACGATTTTGAAAAACATTTGTGTATTGATAAGATCAGACAATGGAAAATCCAGAATGGAATGATGTATTACGAGGGTCACTCCAAAAGAAATGGACACTTTTTTTTTTAAAAAAGATCCATAATTTATCTACATGTTTGAAAGTTTTACAGTGTGTAGATACATCCTTTAGGAACAATATTTTCATTTCTCCACATAATTTCCACGCCTCTCAACTGCCTTACGCCATCTTGGAACCAGCACCTGTATACCCGCATGGTAAAATTCTGGATCAACCTGTCCACTGTTTGGCAGCATGCACAAGGGAGTCATCATCTTCAAACCTTGTTCCATGAAGAGAGTCTTTCAGTTTCCCAAAGAGATGATAGTCACATGGAGCCATGTCAGGACAGTAAGGCGGGTGTTTCAGTGTTGTCCATCTGAGTTTTGTGATCGCTTCCAGTGTTTTTTGACTTACGTGTGGCCGTGCATTGTCGTGCAGCAACAAAACATCCTGCTTTTGCCAATGTGGTTGAACACGACTCAGTTTAACTTGAAGTTTCTTCAGTGTCGTCACATATGCATCAGAATTTATGGTGGTTCCACTTGGCATGATGTCCACAAGCAATCGGAATCGAAGAACACTGTAGCCATAACTTTTCCAGCAGAAGTTGTGGTTTTGAATTTTTTGTATTGGGCGAATTTGCATGATGCCACTCCATTGATTGCCTCTTTGTCTCTGGTGAAAAATGATGGAGCCATGTTTCATCACCTGTCACAATTCTTCCAAGAAATTCATCTCCACCATTCTCGTACTGTTCCAGAAGTTCACTGCATACCGTTTTTCTTGTTTCTTTGTGAGCCACTGTCAACATCCTGGGAACCCACACGGCACAAACCTCTTTTAACACCAACACTTTCAGTATTCTACCAACACTTCCTTCCCCTATCCCAATGTAGCGTGACAATTCGTTCACTGTGATGTGTCTGTCAGCAGTCACCAATTTGTTAACTCTCTGTGTGCGGTATGAGGCCTGCCACTGCGAGGACAATCCTCAATATTGCCGTGCCCGCTTTCATTACGTAACCTGCTTGCCCACCGACTAACTGTACTTCGATTGACAGCAGCATCTCCATACACCTTTTCCAACCTCTTGTGGATGTTTCCCACTGTCTCGTTTTCACAGCACAGGAATTCTATGACAGCACATTGCTTCTGACAAATGTCAAGTGGAGCAGCCATCTTGAAGACGTGCTGTGAC
This sequence comes from Schistocerca cancellata, assembly GCF_023864275.1. Taxonomy (NCBI): domain Eukaryota; kingdom Metazoa; phylum Arthropoda; class Insecta; order Orthoptera; family Acrididae; genus Schistocerca; species Schistocerca cancellata. The sequence goes on along the minus strand of NC_064626.1, from coordinate 75,601,378 downwards.
GGCGCCACTCACGGGAACAGGTTGAACTAAGTTTGAAAACAAGTGGGAAGGATATATCTGCACACTGTAAAACTTTCACACATGCAGAATGAAAACTATTTTTACAAAAATAGTATGCATTTCTTTTGATGTGACCCTTGTACGGAAAGGATAGATTGCTGCTCACCTTATAGCAGAGATACTGAGTCACAGATAAGCACAACAAAAACTCAAACAAATTGTTTGACAGTATCTTTATCGTGCCTATTTGCAACTTAACATTTCCACTGTATGGTGAGTAGCAATCTGTCCTTTTCAGAATACTGTCATTGCTTGTCAGTTATTGGGAGCTACTCCCATCTTCTTATCATTTCATTTATGGTTTTTACATAGCCATTATCTTTAATGACATCTTGTGTGATGCTGGGTTATGTAGCAATAATACATTTCTTATCCTTTTTTTGTATGAATACTTGTTATACCTTGTTATAGGTATAAGCAGTGAATATATATATATATATATAATATATATATATATATATATATCTCCTCATATGAATACATTAATTAATTTAAAATTTGTTTTGTAGAATGATTTGTAGGTTGCGATATTGTATTGCTTGACACATGTGCAGCATATTTAAACAAGTTAGAAGAAAAAAACTGACTATGTGGTGATTTGTTTAAAAACCACAAATCTCTGTGTTGTTTAATGAGGTTATTGTATACTGGATAGTGTTGTTGATAAACAGATTTATTTGTATGCTACCATGTTTGATTCTAAATGTTTCTAATTTTTCAGGGAGACCAGACGACTGACATTAGCAAGACCCATGGTGGTTTTCCCTACATTATTAATTTTTGTAACCTGACCCAAGTACGGAATAACACTGGTTATGTGCGTAATATCAGAAGAGTTCAACAAGCTCCTTATCCATTGGTGAAAGTACAGCCAGAAGAGATTGGTAGTGTGGCAGGTAATATTTCCTGTTCAGTAAATATAGTTACATAGGAAAAAATACATGGTGTTCTCCCTCCCCCCTCTCCCTCTCACATCCCCCCCCCCCAACACACACACACACACACACACACACACACACACACACACACACACACACACACACACACAGGGGACTTGCTGCTCTTTGGTGGGTCTGTGCTTGCCTGCCACAGGGCCCCGGCCTTTGCAGCATCTTTTCCATTCCATGCTGCATGTCTATCGCCTTGCTATCCTTTTCCCCTCCCTTGGGGAACCTGTCTGGGGTGTTTTTGTGGAATGTTCCACACTGTTTGTAGCTGACATAAGAACAGTCTCACCACTCTTTTTCGGTGTTTGGCTCCTCTTTTTTTCTTCTTCCTCCCTGTCTGCTCCTGAAGCCAGCCTATGCATTTGTTGCATAACAGGGGACTGGGTAATGCGCAATTCCCAGCCCCAGGTTGACAGATGCGGTTTGCACGTACTGCTTGGTGCAGTCCAGGCACAAGGAGGGGTGATTGCCTGAGCTATTATCTTTCCAGATTGACAATTTGCCCCTCTGGGAGGTGTGATCTGAGGTGTGAACAATCACCTAAGGCGGGTGTGTCTCCTTGTGAAGGGGGCCCCCAGTTGGAAGGAGTGGGCCATCAGAGACACTGGCAATCATGGGGTATTTCCTCGCAATGAGCCAATCATTGTCTTTGCAGTCCACATCTACCAAACATAAATGGAATGAAGCTTCCGATTCAAAGACCCTCCGAGTTGCACCATGCTTTCTCATCTTTTCATCTAGTGAAGACAGTCAGTCTTTCACCACGGTAAATCTGTTTATGATACAGAAAGTTGTTGATGCAATTACCGGCCCTGTGAAATTCTGCTAACATTCACGGAATGGCAGATTGCTTTTGAAGACTACTTCTGATACTCAAGCACAACCACTGCTTGCCACTTTGCTTCTCCACGGCTATCCTATTCGTGTCGTAGAACTCTGAACTCTTCCAGTGGTGTTATTTACACTAGGCTGCTTGACAGTCTGACTGAGGCCAAAATCCAATGTACCTCTCTGATCAGGGTTTCATTGCCGCCCATCAGTTTATGAAAAAGGTAGGTGTCTCCTTAGTGCCCACACACACTCTTTATTACCTTTGATAGAGTGGTGCTTCAATCCAAGATCAGAGCAGGCTATGAGGTTATCACAGTTTGACCGTACATTCCGAACCTGATGCACAGCTACCATTGTCACCATTTCAACTACACTCGAATGTCTTGTCGACTCCTGGCCAAATATGTAACCTGTGGTAGGGATGCGATCAAGAGCGATTGTCTGCCTCTTTCTCCCCACTGTATTAACTGCAATGGCGACCATGCCACCTCCTCTAGAGATTGTCCCGTGTATCTTGCTGAGCGGGCTCTCCAGGAGATCGGGTAAAGGAAAAAGTACCTTACCCAGTCACTCGCAAGTTATCGGTTAGTAGCAAACCCTGCGTTCTTGTGTCTGGCCCTTATCATACCATTCTTCTTACATCTAGCTCCATGAAGGATTGGCCACGCAGACATGCAACCTCAAATTCAGCTTTGAGGTTGTGAAATCACCCAGCATCATGGAAGCATCACTGTCCCCTCGTCCAGCTGTGCAACAAGCCGTCAAACTCTTTCCTCATGGGGCAAAGTCACCAGCAGGTCAGAAAGGAGAGGAGGAGTACTCCCATGAAGACTTCCTATGTCCCTCCATCCCTCCAGCCAACCAACAGCTGAGTCTTCCTCTGCTAACCGGAAAGGCTCGAAGAAGTCCAACAAAAGCAAAAGATCTTCTCCTTCGATGACTCGAAGATCCTCTTCAACTACGTCACCACATGTTCCCTCACCAGGCCGGCTTCATGTCGCTGGTATGCACTACCTACTATTTTTCTGTGATGGACTCCACGGGCCAAAATCAGAAGGAAACTGACGCTTCTGTGGACCTCATGGAACAGTATCCTCCTGCCTCTGTACCCTGTAGCAGCAAGTCTTCACAGGCCGTCACTCGCCAGCCGCCGAGGTGACACCCCTTCATTTTTTCTCATCATGACTCTCCTCTAATGGAACATTCATGGCCTATGATCCAACAACAAGGGTCTACATCTTCTTTTAGAATTGCAGTGTCTACTTGTACTTTGCCTTTAGGAAACAACATTGTATCCTCAGGACTGCTTTGAGCTTTCACATTTCTCCCCAGTCCGTTTTGATCTTCCCCTGAGGTCGGCATTCCGCCTGATGAGGACATCATGCTGCTCATACAGTCTACCCATCTTCAGAATGTTGCAGTTCGCCATTTCCTTGCTCACTTGACCTTTTCCCTTTGTACTGTTTATATCTGTTTGTCATTTGATGTCACCAGGACAGACTTCCTGTAGTTTATTGGGCAGCTACCTCACCCATTTCTGCTGCTCGGTGACTTTAATTTGCACCATCCCCTTTGGGGTTCTCTTGGAACCTGTCTGAGAGGTGCCTTCTTGGCTGACCTTCTTAATCAACTTAACCTCTTCTGCTGTAACACAGGAGCATCCACATTGCTTTCAGACTCCTCGCGCACCTATTCTAATCTGGACCTAACCTCCTGCACTGCCCAGCTTGCCCATCGTCTCGAGTGGTCTGTTCTTTTTGACACATACTAAATAACTATTTCCTATGTGCTGATTCCTACCCCACCTGTATGCCCATCCAAATGACATATTGCTAAGGCTAACTGAAGACTTTACTCCTCCTGGTGACCTTCGATGAACAAGATTTCACAAGTTGTGATGTCCAGATGCAATATCTAACAACCATTATCCTTACTGCTGCAGAATGTCCCATTCCTCACACTTCGTCTGTACCACACCGTGTCCTGGTCCATTGGTGAATCGAGGCATGCCGTGACGCAATTCATTTGCGGAGACGTGTTCTCCGTGTTTTTAACCATCACCCCACAATGGAAAACTGCATTTGTTATAAACAGATGTGCACATAGTGTCATTGTGTTCTTCAGGAAAGCAAAAAAGCTAGCTGGACTTCATTCACTAGTTCTTTTAACAGTTCCCCTACCTTTTCTGTCGTGTGGGCCAACCTCTGACAGCTCTCTGGAGCCAAGATCCATTCCCCAATTTCTGGCCTGACAGTAGCAGACGATGCCATCGTGGACCCTGTTACTATCTCCAACACCTTGGGTCGCCATTTTGTGGAGATATCCAGCTCTTCCACTATCCCCCTGCCTTCCTCCACCTGAAATGAGTGGTGGAGGCTCGGATGATACCCTTCTCTTCTCAAAATTGTGTTACAGTGCTGCCTTTCCTATGAGGGAGCTAGATCATGCTCTCACTTCAACTCGATCCTCTGTCCCAGGGCCAGACGCTGTTCACATTCAGATGTTGCAGCATCTTTCTCTTGCACTTTCTGCTTAATACATACAACCGTATCTGGGCAGAGGGCACGTTTCCCAGACACTCATGTGAAGTCGCTGTCGTACCCATACCTAAGTGTAGTAAGGACAAACACCTTCCTTATAGCTACCACCCCATTTCTGTCACTAGCTGTGTTTTCAATGTAACGGAACATATGATTCATGCCCAGCTGGTCTGGTGACGCAAGTCTCACAATTTACTAACCATTGCAGAGTGTGGATTTTGAACCGTCGTTTTGCAGTTGACCATCTCGTCACTTTGTCCACTCATGTCATGGATGGTTTTCTGCAGAAATCCCAGAGTGTGACTGTATTTTTCAATTTAGAGAAAGCCTACGACACCTGCTGGAGACTGGTATCATCCGTGCTCTCTACACTTGGGACTTCTGTGGCTGCCTGCGTCATTTCCTTCAGGAATCTTTAAAAGACCAAGTTTTCAAGGTGCATTTGGGTTCTGTCTTGTCGGACATCTTTATCCTGGAAAAAGGTGCGCCTCAGGTGTCTGTCCTGAGCATGTAATGACCTGTCTCCCGCCAAGCATCTCGAGCTTCCTTTTTGCTTACAATTTTGCCATCCATTTACAGGGTGTTTCAAAAATGACCGGTATATTTGAAACGGCAATAAAAACTAAACGAGCAGCGATAGAAATACACCGTTTGTTGCAATATGCTTGGGACAGCAGTACATCTTCAGGCAGACAAACTTTCGAAATTACAGTAGTTACAATTGTCAACAACAGATGGCGCTGCGGTCTGGGAAACTCTATAGTACGATATTTTCCACATATCCACCATGCGTAGCAATAATATGGCGTAGTCTCCGAATGAAATTACCCGAAACCTTTGACAACGTGTCTGGCGGAATGGCTTCACATGCAGATGAGATGTACTGCTTCAGCTGTTCAATTGTTTCTGGATTCTGGCGGTACACCTGGTCTTTCAAGTGTCCCCACAGAAAGAAGTCACAGGGGTTCATGTCTGGCGAATAGGGAGGCCAATCCACGCCACCTCCTGTATGTTTCGGATAGCCCAAAGCAATCACACGATTATCGAAATATTCATTCAGGAAATTAAAGACGTCGGCCGTGCGATGTGGCCGGGCACCATCTTGCATAAACCACGAGGTGTTCACAGTGTCGTCTAAGGCAGTTTGTACCGCCACAAATTCACAAAGAATGTCCAGATAGCGTGATGCAGTAATCGTTTCGGATCTGAAAAATGGGCCAATGATTCCTTTGGAAAAAATGGCGGCCCAGACCAGTACTTTTTGAGGATGCAGGGACGATGGGACTGCAACATGGGTCTTTTCGGTTCCCCATATGCGCCAGTTCTGTTTATTGACGAAGCCGTCCAGGTAAAAATAAGCTTCGTCAGTAAACCAAATGCTGCCCACATGCATATCGCCGTCATCAATCCTGTGCACTATATCGTTAGCGAATGTCTCTCGTGCAGCAATGGTAGCGGCACTGAGGGGTTGCCGCGTTTGAATTTTGTATGGATAGAGGTGTAAACTCTGGCGCATGAGACGATACGTGGACGTTGGCGTCATTTGGACCGCAGCTGCAACACGGCGAACGGAAACCAGAGGCTGCTGTCGGATCACCTGCTGTACTAGCTGTGCGTTGCCCTCTGTGGTTGCCGTACGCGGTCGCCCTACCTTTCCAGCACGTTCATCCGTCACGTTCCCAGTCCGTTGAAATTTTTCAAACAGATCCTTTATTGTATCGCTTTTCGGTCCTTTGGTTACATTAAACCTCCGTTGAAAACTTCGTCTTGTTGCAACAACACTGTGTTCTAGGCGGTGGAATTCCAACACCAGAAAAATCCTCTGTTCTAAGGAATAAACCATGTTGTCTACAGCACACTTGCACGTTGTGAACAGCACACGCTTACAGCAGAAAGACGACGTACAGAATGGCGCACCCACAGAGTGCGTTGTCTTCTATATCTTTCACATCACTTGCAGCGCCATCTGTTGTTGAAAATTGTAACTACTGTAATTTCGAAAGTTTGTCCGCCTGAAAATGTACTGTTGTCCCAAGCATATTGCAACAAACGGTGTATTTCTATCGCTGCTCGTTTAGTTTTTATTGCCATTTCAAATATACCGGTCATTTTTGAAAGACCCTGTAAGTTCTCCACAGACCTGTCTCATTGAGCGGTGTCTTCAGCAATGTCTCGATCGTCTTTACTCGTGGAGCACCGACAGTGTGTTTTGCTTCTCCACCAGCGAAACCATTTGTACCAAGTTCTGGCAGTACAATTGGTTTCTCCCACCATCTTTACATCTTGGGCCTGTTATTATTCCTTTCATTGAAACTACGAAATTCCTGGACTCGTGCTAGATAGGAAACTCTCCTGAGCCTCCCACGTGTCTTACCCGGCAGCCAACTGTACGCGGTCCCTCAATGTCCAATGTGTCCTCAATGGTACTTCTTGGGGGTGCAGATCGAACTACCCTTCTCCATTTGTACTGGTCCCTTGTTGTTCAGAACTAGATTATGGGTGCTTTGTTGATGCATCTGTACATCTGTCCGTCTTACACTGTCTCAATACTATCCACCATCGTGGCATCAGTTTGGTCACTGACGCCTTTTACACTAGCCCGGTTGAGAGTTTGTATGCAGAAGTTGCCAAACTACTACTGTCCTACTGCCGTGACTTTCACCTCAGCAGATATGCATGCCATTTGTCTGCCACGTGTGGCCATCCTTCCTATACCTCCTTCCTTGATGACTCCTTTGATCACCAGTATAGGGCATGTCCATCTCCTCTGTTACCTCCTGGAGTTTGCTTTTGCCTCTTGCTCCAACATATTAATATCACACTTTCTGCAACTTTCCCGGTGAGTGTGAACCCTTCACCACCTTCGTGCGGTGGCCTGTGTTCACCTTGGACTTCATTCTCTTCCTAAGGACATTACTGCAGCCTCACTCTATCACTTTAAGTTTCATGACCTTCACTTGGACCTTCACGATAGTACCTTTGTGTACACTGATTGCTCTCAGACTGACCGTGGTGTCGGGTGTGCCTTTGTCATTGGCACTGGCTCTTTTCAGTATCGGCTTCTGGCACACTGCTCAGTATTTACAGCAGAGCGCTTTGCCCTGTATCAGGCCACCGAATACATCCGGCGATACAGGCTTTTCAATTGTGTCTTCCGCTCAGACTCTCTCAGCGCCTTTCAAAGCCTCTGTGTGCTGTACACCATCCATCTCTTAGTGCAACTGGTCCGGAAAACAGTCACTTGCTCACCCTTGACGGAGCCACTTTGATGTTTATGTGGGTTCCTGGTCATGCCTGTTTGACAGGAACTGAGGCTGCTACCAAGGCTGCAGTCCTCGTACCTCAGCCCACTAGTTCTTACCGTATTTACTCGAATCTAAGCCGCACTTTTTTTCCGGTTTTCGTAATCCAAAAAACCGCCTGCGGCTTAGAATCGAGTGCAAAGCAAGCGGAAGTTATGAAAAATGTTGGTACGTGCCGCCACAACTAACTTCTGCCGTCGAATATATGTAGCCCTACGCAGGCAATTTTGTAGGCACAAAGATAAATACTGGCGCCAAAACCTCTGCGTCAGTAAATAATTTTTTTAAAAACGTGGAAGACGAGGTTTTTTTCTCCGCCGTGACTTTCGACCACTGCATTTTCATACATTATCCAACGAAGTAAATACAAATTCCGTATTGTTCATCTTCGAATGTAGCACAATTTCAGTGTACTACGAAAATCTGACTGGCGAGACTGTTTGGGATGTTTGTCAATATGGCCAACTCTACGTTCTGAATTTTTTCCTATCTGTGAGAAGAGATGGTTGCTAATAGGAACCTGATGAAATTTGAATCACATACAGTATTCTCTTCACCATAAGAATAATACGAATATAAACATTTTGCCATGTATTCTTTCGTGTTTTCTGCTATATCATTCAAATCCTGTCTGCCTAATAAACCACGAAACTCGAGTGAGACAACAGCAAACGCGGAAGAATATACGTATCGTCTCATGTTTATATTTGTAATATTCTTATGCCTAATAGTGATACAGCCAGAAATGAAGCACGGCAAGTGACTTAGATTTTTAAATCTAAGATGACTCTAATTTCTGTGCAGAATTTGATGTAATAAAGAAGCGGCCGCAAAGATTTTCAAACGGAGAAAAATTTTCGCCTAATTCTCGTTCAGAACATGTTCTATCATACGCAGTCTATTATTTGATTCTTGTTGATCATTATCAAAGAAAGCAGCAGTATAAGTAACAACAAATAGCAGTCTTGTCATTGTTTCGCTTATGAGACGATTCCTCTCTCTTCTTTTTATTGTACACGGCGGTAGCGCGCACAAAAGCAAGCCATGCCGCGAGCCGCGACAGGCCGTAAACCCGCAGTATCAGAATGCGACAAACAATGCATGACACAGTGCAGTAATGCATTTTCAGCTTAAGAGTGACGCAAACACCTATAACAAAGAAAATGGCATTTATCAGATCAAAGCAAAATAAGCAATCGATTCAAACCAGACGAAGCACGTGAAAAAGGAAGGATACCCGTATAAATACAGACGGAGCGCCTGACGCATAGCAATGGCTACGTGGTAAAGCTTAATTGCTAAGCTTACGACTGGAACCAAACTACTGTAGCTGTATCGTCATTCATTCGACCTAAATTGTCTCTCATATTACAATGGACCAACTTTATTTCGATTTGGAGGTGCGGCCTAAAACTTTTCTCTTCCCTTGAATTTCGAGTCTCAAATTTCAGGTGCGGCTTAGATTCAGGAAATTTTTTTTTCCTTTATTTCGAGTCAAATTTTTCAGGTGCGGCTTAGATTCGAGTGCGGCTTAGATTCGAGTAAATACGGTACATTCCCTCCGATGATCACTGTGTTGCCATCTGTCAGGAGGTGGTGTTACTTTGGCATCGCCTCTGAGCCTCCCTTCATGGGAATAAGCCGTGGGTTATTAAGCCTCTCCCAGCGGCTTGGATGACCTCCTCTCGGCCCTTCTGCCGCTAGGTGGTCATTTTAACTAGGTTGTGTATTGGGCACTGCCTTTTTAACGATTGCCATTTGTCAAGTGGTGCTCCCCCACCCCTTTCTCCACATTGCGCTCGACTTTTAATTACCTGCCATTTCATGATGGAGTGCCCTTTTTTTAACTGTTTACATTCCTGTTTGTGTTTGCTGTCTGATTTATCAGCTGTTTTAGGCATCATTTACGCACCCATGTCAGAACTGTAGAACACAAAGACAAAGAGGAGTTATAAACAACTACACACTAATCCCAATCAACGGAAGAGAAGACAGCTAAATACAGGGATGTGGAGAAAGATCTATAAAATACGCCATAGAGAAACAGAGGTCCAAAAGTAATCGAAACCGGTTTCCGCTTTTCTCCCAGTAAGACCGTTTGTGTCAATTTTTGGCGTCGTATGGAGTTTCTTCCGTCTTCCTTACATCTAGGCCCTGTCAACCTTCCGTTCGCGGATGTCGCTAAATTCTTGGGTCTTATGTTTGTCAGAAAACTGTGCTGGTCCTCCCATGTTTCCTATCTTTCGGCTTGCTGTCTGGACCCCTCAGCACCTTCCGTGTCCTGAATGGTACTTCCTGGGGAGGGGACAGAGTGGTCCTTCTCTGCCTCTATCACGCCTTAGTGCGCTCGAAATTGGACTATGGAAGCATAGTTTACTCCTCTGCTCGGCTGTCTGTTCTTCGGCGTCACCGAGCGAGGTGGCGCAGTGGTTAGACACTGGACTCGCACTCGGGAGGACGACGGTTCAATCCCGCGTCCGGCCATCCTGATTTAGGTTTTCCGTGATTTCCCTAAATCACTCCAGGCAAATGCCGGGATGGTTCCTCTGAAAGGGCACGGCCGACTTCCTTCCCCGTCCTTCCCTAATCCGATGAGACCGATGACCCCGCTGTCTGGTCTCCTTCCACAAACAACCAACCAACCATCTTCGGCGTCTCGACTCTGTCTGCCACCGTGGATTATGTTTAACGTCTGAAGCTTTCTACACCAGCCCTGTGGAAAGCCTTTATGCTGAGACTGCTAAACCTCCGCTGTCCAATCGACGAGCTGTCCTTCTGAGTCGTTATGCTAGCCATCTGTCTTCCATGCCTGCTAATCCACCCCATGACATTTTTTTCGACGCCTCCTTGGATTTGGGGTATGCAGGCCACCCTTCCTCTCTACTACCACCGGGAGTCTGCTTCCTTCAACTGCTACATTCTCTTTCCTTCCACTTTCCTAAAACTTTCTTGACAACTTGGGGTACAGCACTGCCTTGGCTCCAGCCCTGGACCTGCCTGCTCTGTGACCTTTGTCAGTTTCCCAAGGATGGTACCCCTTCTCTTGTTTATCATCGAGCATTTGCTGCTCTATGCGCACAAATGAAGGATGCCACATTTATTTACACTGATGGCTCAAAAACATCGTTTGGTGTTGGGAGTGCCCATATTGTTGGCGACACCCGTAATCGGTTTCGGCTTCCTGATCAGTGTTCGGTTTTTACTGCGGAGCTTTACACTGTTCTCCAGGCTGTCCAATACATCCGTCGCCATCAGCAGAGACAGTATGTTATCTCCTCAGATTCCCTCAGTGCTCTCCTCAGTCTCTCTACCCTGTCCACCCTCTGGTCCACCGGGTTCAGGACTGCCAACACTTGCTCCACTTGAGGGGCGTCTCTGTAGCATTCCTCTGGATCCCAGGACACGTTGGTATCTGTGGAAATGAGGCGGCCGATATAGCGGCCAAGGCTGCAGTCTCTCTTCTTCAGCCTGCAATTCGCATGATTCCCTTCGCCGATCTACGGAGTGTTTTATGTCGTCGTGTTGCTCTTTTATGGCACGCACATTGGTCGACACTTCCAAATAATAAATTGCGGGACGTGAAAGCTCTTCCCTGTGCTTGTACCTCTTCCTCCGAACCCGTCGTTGGGAGGAGGTAATTTTAACTAGACTCTGGATAGGGCACTGTCTTTTTAGCCACCGACATCTTTTAAGTGGCGATCCTCCCCCACTTTGTCCCCACTGCTCTCAACTGTGGATGGTGAGACACCTTTCACTTGAGTGCCCCTATTTTACTCCATAATGTGCCCGTCTACAGCTATTGCATGATACGTCTTCCATTTTAGCAGATGACACGCACTCAGCCTATCGCGTTCTTGAGTTTATTAGTGCCAGTGAGATGACGTCAGTCATTTGAAGCTCTTTTTGGAGACAAACAACCCCCCTTCTATAGTGGTTTTTGAAGCTTTTCTTCTGTTTTTAGTTTCCCCACTTTCTTGAGTTTCGCTCCCATTGCTGTTGGTTTCCAGTTTTTTTTTTTTTTTACCTTGGCCTAAGTCACAGACCGGGCGCTAACGACCGTAGCAGTTTTGCACCCTAAAACCATAAAAAAAAGAAAAAAAAAGTGGTCTACCTGTGATGTCAGACAGTTGTAGCTGCTTCACATCCATCAGGTCAGATAAAACTGCATGTGGAAACTGAATGCACTCCGCTCTCTGCCATATTTCTAGGCATCTAGGCATCTATATACTGCAGAGCTCTTATTTTTATCATAGCTGGAGTATGGATACCAGGAATGTGGTTCCGAGGCATCAGGCAGTGCAACTTCTAGACCTTGTTTGCCATTATGGGGTAAGGCTTGCCACCATGGTTTTCTGAACAAGTTGAGTTTTTTGGTGTAGTCAGGGATCCTACCTTTGCAATTTGAGCATTGTCAATTACTACTTATCTGTGCCTCCACTATCCACTAATTCTCTAACTACCTCAGCAAAGGGTGCCCATACAATAGCTTGTGCAGGGGTAGGGGGCAGGGCTAAACCTGGTGGTATCAAGTATTTTTAATCTTTTGAAAGACGAATGGCTGGTTGTAAGAAGCTGTAAAAAAAAAAAAAAAAAAAAAAAAAAAAAAAAAAAAAAAAAAAAAAAAAAAAAGTTCCATTTCCAACCCTGTTAAAAACCTAGGTAATACTGACTTTTTAATCATTTCCTTGGAAGAAGACCTCCCGACTATACTATAGTTAGGGAAGGGGTGCAGCCCTCCCTTGGCCCCAGTTGTGGGCAACCTGGACCTCAGTTTCACATATTTCTCCCTAAGAACTCTAACACTTGCTCAATGTAGGGCAGGACTCTAAACTGAAATTCAATTGGAAATCCTCCACAGAGATCATTTCCTTCCTCCACTTCACTGTATCCATCAGATCACTTCACACACCCCTCGCTAGTGTGTACCTAGATCTCAGCTGTACATCTTCACCTTATGCAGTAAACTGTCCCACCATGTTTCCTATAGTCTTCATTCATTCATTGAGTCATTCAGACATCATGTTCTGTAACTCCGGTAATGAAGGAGAGAGTCCAGGAATGTGGAAAGAATCAGGTTGTACATTATCAAGGATAAACAGCAATTTCTCAGTCTATTGGTCTGTGTAGATGACTATCCACGTGGTGGCTGATCTCTTGCATGCAGGGATCCACTTGAAATCTAGTGTTGTCATTATTGTTGTGTTAAAATGGTTCCAAAGGAGGCTCTGGAGGCTATTTCTGTAAAGTATGCTAACAATTGATTATGAGTAGCACTAACCTACTCATAATAACAGTTATAGGAGTTAAGTAGTGTTGTTTCCTCCACTGATGCCACCCTTCTTTGTCTGCTTATACATTTGAGTTTGTTAGTGGTGTACTGTGTGCACTATTAAATCTTTCTCATAGAGTCAATATGAATACACTACCCCTTTTAGAAACACTGGCTACAGTTGTGTACAGTAACTTTTACTCTCTCTTAGTTGCAACAGAAATATTTTTCCACAGAGGAAACCTCATGTAGACATTCGTGAATGTTCAGTCTATTTTATCATGTACGAGTGCTGCCAGCTGTTGGGGTTCACTATAAAAATATATGCAAGTCATTGTAGCAGTGTGCAGCAACTTGTGATCGCCAGAACAAATGGAAGTAGTTGGTTAGCTACATTCCACTGTATAATTGAATATTAGTATTGTTATTTTGCATGGTAATTATTGACTGATCAGTTTATTCATTACAACAGTGAATGTATCAAAATTTAGTTACTTTAGTCCATAGAAAGAAGCCAAATTTACAAAGTATATTTCGAAAATGGATAAATTTATATAAATCTTGCATCTAAAATCGTAAAATATCATTTAAGAGTAGAAAGAAATTTTCGTTCCTCCAGAAAAAAATTGGGTCTGAAGATTTATGAGAAATGTGAGCTTGCAGACCTGAATAAAGGGGTGGACTTGAATAATCAACACAGCAGCATGCATTTCAACCATGTTGGAAGCAATGAAGGCAGCAAGAACAAAGTTAGGGATTCGGTGTATACTCATGTCTTGTTCTGAATGCTGTTAAATGCATGCCACAGTATCAGCTTACATATTTCATGGCCCAGCAAGCTATGTATAGCTTCTGTTAGTCCAGTATCAACTGTCTTCTGGAATTTAAGTGTGCTGAAGTTTTCTCAGATCTCTTAAATCAGTCATCAGAGTGGATTCTCTTCTTTCCCTCACTCCTTTCCATGTCTAATGATGTTGCTGTTGTCAAGACATTAAGCTCACTTTCCTCCTCCTCCTCCTGTGAACTGGAACAGTAAATCATAAAAGATAACTTGCCACTAATCACATATGTAATGTTTTCACAGGAAGGAAGGTCAGTAACAACACCAGCAGCAATAAAGTTGTTACCCAGAAAACAACAGCAGGGCTGTCAAAGGATAATGTTGGCACAAGTAAAAAACAGACATTCTCTGGGATTAAAAAGAATGTGAAGAAAGGGAAAACGTCTAATGAAGGTGCTGGTAACATTGCACGTATCTTGAATAACTTGAATATATTTGGTGAGTAAAAAACTTATTTTCGTTGTAATATGAATAAATGCCATTTCTTTACCGAGGAAGTTTAACATTTTGTTCAGGCTGCTGTTCAGGTTTTTTTTAATAGTTATGAACAGCTTGGGTGCTGTGCCTGGCAGTGAGACTGAAAATTTAAGTTTCCTTGGTTTTGAAAGGCCATGATAGTTATTTGTATGTTCTGTACACAATGTTAACGATCTAATCTTGAATGTATGTTATTGAGAATGTAATGTGTTAGGGATATTCCAACTGATTGTGAGAAGTAAGTTTGAATGATGTGAACTGAAAGAACTAATTAGATGCTGTGTTTGTATTATGAGGTTGCATAGTTATTTTGCAGCTTACATTTTACTGTTTCAGAATAAAATGTGTGTTGCGAGTTTCAAGAACTGGCCGTTGACCTCGATCCAGTTGTATTACCTTTTGTTACTGTAAAATATTTTCACATATTCACTGGATTTGATATTGATACTTGTTATTGATAAAATCACCTGGTTAAAGTGTTATTTCTTCTACTATAAGTTACTTGATGTGGAGATAAATGATCACAACTAATATTATTGGTCAGGAGTATTTTATTTTGTTATCAGTATTTAATATTGTACTAGGTAACTAAACTTATCATTTAGTTATCTTTTAGTTTGGAAGTTTTACAAACTGTCAAGTGCCCATTTTTCAGGAAGAGGACGTTCTAATTTCTGTGTCTCTTGATGTCCACAACATTCTGATCAGCACTCATGCTGTTCGTCTCCTTCTCTGAAATTAATTTTATTGCGGTTGGAAAACACACTTCAAAAATAGATGGTGAAATGAAGTGTCATTAATCTGTGTTGGTCTGACACAGTTGAAGCAGCTATACTGTTAATAGAATCCAGGGCTCCTTCACCCGAGAGATGAAAGGAGAAAGAACTGGAGGAAATGAGAGTTCCTCAGAATGGAATGTGCACATTAAGTACAGGAATTCTGAAATATTGGTGGTAGCTGAACACAGTCTAATAAGTAAGCACCATATTATGTTTGAACATACAAGAATTCTGGTTCACACTTCTACTTATTGGACTCTGTTATCAGAGAAGCAATAGAAATTAGACTATGTGATAACAACTTCAATAATTGCTACACATTGAACAATGCGTGTGATGCTGGACAGTGAGCACAAATGTAATCTATGGATGCAGAGGGTGCCACACAAACATGCACCATCTCCATATGTCATCATGAACTCATTTAATCAGACGCCATCCTTCAGGCATAAAAATGTAAGCCTCCCTAGTTTCATGACAGACTTAACTCCTGACAATGGTGAAGGAGGAAGTGATTGAAAGCTTGGGATTTTATCCTAATTTGTTGCAGAAATTTAACCGAGAACTTTTTAGCCAAGGACTGCATTACGAAGGACTTGAACACAAAACTTTTCTTAATGTTCCATTCAAATATTTTGAAATATTTTCTAGTCTGTTCATACATCACTCTATTTTCCACTATACTATTTCATTGTTATCAGACAATTTATTTTGTATAGCCAGTTGTGCATTATCATCAGAGGTGAAATTCATGACTAACTAGACATTTAAGAGTTTACTTACAAATATGGTTTTTGATAGTACTTTGCTGTCATGTGAAATTCTGGTGGAAAAATCCATGGAATTCAGGTTATAAGTGGCAAGTAAGAGTTCTAAAATGTCTCTTCTATATGAAGCTTTGAGAAAAGTAAAATGTGAACAGATTATTATTTATCATTTGCTTTCCTTCATCTTCAGAGTGGCATAATAATGATACAAAGTTTTCTATAAATATTTTAAACATTCACATTTGGTATCTGTACATTCCAACAATTATTAATGGAATTTATAGTAGCAGCAATGCACGAACAAATTCTTAACATTTTTAGTCTAAGCATACAGTGGGGGTTACAATAGATTGGAACATGCTATTTCTAACATACGTTGTAACTCGTCCTTTCTCGCTATTTTCTCTGCAGGAATATACTGCTTCTCAGTTTAAAATTCTGTCCTTCCTTTCTGGTGGTCCATATTCACTCTTTGCCAGGTTGGAACTGGTATGGTTCATCTTCAGCATTCACAGAGAACCATCCCTACTGTTATACAGGCTATTATTATGGAGGTGTTGCTACTCCCAAAAACATTTTTAATTCTACTGCCAGCAAACTCCCGCCCTGGGGAGGAATTCGTGTAACCATTCTATCAGCATTTAGTGTACATTGCATGATCAAATATGTTAGTTTGTCAGTGTGTATGTGCGTCGCGTATCCAAGGTGGGACATGATGACCAGCTTGGTATTTATGTAGGTGAAACCACATCCAGACTGACCAGCACATTGGCCACTGTCATTAATCCTCGAGGTGGATTTGATCCAGAGCCAACAGTCCTCCCCGTGCTCCAGAAGTGGGCTCTTCAATGGGGTCAGTTGTCTGGCCAGGTTCTCTGTTTCACATATGGTTTCCTTTATGTGCGTGGTAGACAGACAGACAAGCAATACATCATCAAGAAGTTCATTCTGTGATGTACTTTTGCTAGTAATCTTAGGTATTAAGAATGTGTGAAAGTGAATCAAACTGAAAGTTCTAACAGTCAAATAAGTTGCCTAGCTGTGTAACCAGTTTCACAAGACACCATACATTTTGTAAATAAGGAAAGTAAACTATACTGTCTGTTGTTGCAGCAGTGCTGTAGTCTCTCTCAATTTTACGTCAGTTTCAGTTTCTTTTGATAAGCTGTCGCTTTTCACTGCAGTTTGCTCATACTGAATAACTTCTTTCCATCTTAACTTGAAAGGGGAAAAAAAGTGTGAAGAAGAAGAAGACACTTACATTAACTTTAGATCATAAAATTGTCAAATAAACTACAGAATGAGCACTCAATATGTGAATAAATATATTAACTGTACAAAATTAATTATCACTAAGTCCACAAAATGCTCACTTAAACTATTAATTTTCAGTCACTGAGATACATTAATTAAATGTGACAAATACACTCTCTCAAAAACATGCACATTTAATCAACCAGACATTATTTTATTTTTTTCACAAGATATTAAGCACTATTCTATTGTCAAAATATAAAGCTGTATTCACAGTGTTTATTGCAGTTACCTATTAATCTATATGCTAAGTCATTTACCTTGGCTCCATCTGGCCCTCCCCCCCCCCCCCCTCCCTCCCTTCCCCTCACCCTCTGCACGATTCTCAGCAACAAAAATTATCTATGTGGGAAGATGACTGTATCATGTTTCCTCATCCTCTGATGGAAAAGTACATTGTCTGCATCAGAATAGTAGGACTCAAGTAGACCCACAATTGCCTTCAGCTTTTAAAACAATATAATCCCTACTATATCAGAGAAAGAGTGAGACAGATGGGATATGAATGGTAATCATCATCTGAGACCATTTACTTTCAGTATGACAGTATGATTCTTACATGTGTGGGTTTGTGGCCTTTTTCCTGTTAGTAGTAAAAACAAAATTAACTGTTTATTATTATTATTATTATTATTTTCGATTATTCCCATTTAAGAGAGCGTTTGAACTTGAATTCCTTTATGATGATTGTTTATGTTTTTTCTGAGCCCAAATTTTCTTCATGTGTTCACTGTGTTGTTTCTTTCGCTCCGCTGTCCATTTGCATCCTGGTCTCTTCTGTGTTGTGGTGTCAAATTTATGTTTTTTGATGATGTTCCTGAATTCAGTTCTATTTTCTGCATCGTTTACTGTTGTGTGTGCTTGTCTGAGGTCCTCTTCAACGTCTTTTATCCATTTTGTTTTTCCCCTGCCTGAGTTGATGACTTTAAGAATTCGCTTTGAAATTCTGTTTTCATTCATCCTGTGGATATGTCCGTAGAACTGCATCCTTCTTTTCCTCATTGTATCCGTAATCTTGTCTGTGTATTTATATAATTCTGATGTTGGTCTCTTCTTCCAGATTCCTTGCTCTTGTATCGGGCCAAAAATTTTCCTGAGAATTTTCCTTTCTTGTTTCTCTATTTCTTTGATTTTAGTTTGCCCACCTATTTGTGTTGTTTCAGATGCATACAGTGCCTCCGGAAGTACGACAGTGTTGTAGTGCCTCAATTTTGCATTAATGGATATGGACTTTTTGATATAATAGTTCCATGTGAGTTTATATGCTTTCTGTAGTTTTTTTATTCTTTCTTCATTGGCCTTTAGGTTGATCCCTGATGGCTGGATGATTTCTCCCAGGTACTTAAAATGTGGTACTTGTATGATTTTCCCGTGGGTTGTCACAATAGGCAATTTGTCTTGGGGCACTCTTTCTATGTACTGGGTTTTCTCATATGAGATTTGCAGGCCAGTTCTTTGTGCAATTTCGTGTAACTTCTCTATGGCGTTAGTGGCGTCTTTTCTATTATTTGTGAGGATTGCAAGGTCATCCGCAAAAGCTAAACACTTCACATTGAATCTATTATCTTTGCTTATGCCAATTTGGATTCCTTTGACTTCTTTTTCCCATGTCCTGATAATTTTTTCAAGAAAGACATTAAAGAGTAATGGTGAAAGTCCGTCACCCTGTCGCACTCCAGTTTGGATTTCAAATGGTTCCGAGATATCCCCCATAAATTTAACCTTGGAGACTGTGTCAGTTAATGTTTCCCGAATGATTGCTCTTGTCTCTCTGTCAATGCTGAATTCTTCCAGCGTCTTGCAGAGTGCTACTCTGTCTATTGAGTCGTAGGCCTTTTTAAAATCTACAAAAGTAACCACTGTGTTTCGGGTGTTTCTCATCTGGAGAATAATTTTCAGATTCCAGATCTGCTCTGTGCATGATTGTCCCTTGCGAAAACCAGCCCGGTATTCTCCTATTTGTGGGTCAGCTTGTTCTTCTAATCTATTCATGAGAACTTTTGATAGGATTTTATATGTGACCGGTACGAGTGAGATACCCCTGTAATTATTTGGTTCAGTTTTGTCCCCTTTTTTGTGGAGTGGATGGATGAGTGCGCATTTCCATTCAGAAGGGATCTGTTCTGTTTCCCAAATGTTTAATATGATTTTGTGAATTTTTCCTGTTAATCTTTCATCATTTAGTTTCCATAGTTCTGCAATAATTCCATCTTCTCCTGGGGCTCTATTGTTTTTCAGTGTCTTGATAATTTCTACTATTTCGTTGATGGTTGGCGGTTTAGCGTCGGGATTTGGTGTAGATGTAGACGTCTCGTAGTGAATATCCTCTGTAGGTATTTCGCAGTTGAGAAGTTTGTTGAAATAGTCTGCGAGGATTTGGCAGTTATTCTTCGTGTTAGTTTCTAGTGAACCATCTGGTTTCTTGAAACAAAGATTGGGTGGCTGATATCCTGCAATATGTTCTTTAAACGTCTTATAAAAATTCCTGGTGTTGTTCTTCTTAAAATCTTGTTCTATCTCATCTAGTTGCCGTTTGTCATAATTTATTTTTTCCCTCCGAATAGTTTTTGATGTCTGTTTTCAGATTACTAGAAATTGTTGCCGTTTTTCTGATGTTTTGTGACTATTGAAGTTTTTCCAGGCATTGGTCCTTTCTTCTATTGCTTGGTCACATATTATATCCCACCACCTGTGTTTTCTCCTTCTCGGGGGTGACCCAATTTCATCGTGGATTTGAGGACGTCCACAAGTTCTGTCCAGTTTGTGGTGTTTGTCTGACTAATTTCCTGTAAGATGTTTTCCTTGTTGAGTTTTATGTATTCGGGGTCTGGTCTCAGCACTTTGTTTAGTTTTGGCTTTTTTCTATTGGGTTGTATTCTGGTCTTTATCTGTAGAAGATGGTGGTCTGAGTCAAAAAATCCTCTTCTCGTTTTCACATTCAGAATTTCTGCTGTGTTACTCTTGGAGATGGCCACATGGTCTATCTGGAATTCACCCAACATTGTGTTGGGCGACTTCCAAGTATACAGTTTCTTGTTCGGTTTTTTGAATTGTGTTGACATAATTACGAGGCCAAAATTTTTGCAAAAGCTTATCAATCTTTCCCCATTCTTGTTAGTTCTCTTGTGAGCTGTATGGATTCCGGTGATTTTCCTGTATTTTTTCTCTTTACCTAATTGTGCGTTAAAGTCGCCTAACAAGATTATTATATGGTGTTTGGCAATTTTGTTTGTCGTCTCTTCAAGATCATTCCAGAAGTCATCCACTTTCTGGCGGTTCTTCTTGTTATGGTTATTTGTAGGTGCGTGTGCGTTGATCAAGGTATATGCTTTGTTGGCCAATTTGACGGAGAGCGTTGATATACGTTCTGAGGCAGACTGGAAGTCAATGACAGAGTCACTGATAGATTTGTGGACTGCAAATGCTGTGCCAAACTGTTTGAGTCCTTTCTCATTAGTTTTAACTGCTGGTTTTCCTTTGTAGATCCTGTAGTTGTCTGTATCAAAATGGTTTTCGTCCGTAAATCGTGTTTCCTGGATTGCAAGGATTTTGATCTGGAATTTTTGCAGCACGTCTGTAAGTTGTTTGATCTTGCCCAGTTTGCAAAGAGTATTAGTATTAAGTGTACCGATGAAGTGTCTTTGTTTTGTGTGTAATAATTTGGACGTCGTCTGGTTCTCAACCTTAAGCGTAACATGATGCTCCTGGTCCCCCGGGATCCGATGACCAGGTAAAGCCAGCCTTGTGACTGGTGCCCGGGGTAGTGGATTCATTCCTTGTGTTATCGTCATGTTTGGTTTTCAAGTTGAAAACTAACTTGGTGGTGGTCCTTCCGAGGAAAGATCACGAGGAATACGACTTGATTGTTGAGATCAAGAAGGTTGCTGCAGCCGCACCATCTAGGCGAACAGACGCTGACCCCTAACCGCTGGATACCAGGCAGACGTTAGTGGATTTCGGTTGATAGTTTTGGTCCACCCTGGGTATTTTATTCCCCCGATACCCTCCATATCTGGAGAGCATTTCCCTATCCGCCACCTGGGGAGGCGCCCGATGGGAGACATTTATTATTATTATTATTATTATTATTATTATTATTATTCGGGGAAGATAGTATGTAACTGCTGAGGCCTCATTTAATCATTTAATTTGTGCAATTCGCTACTGGATGGCATAAAGTATGCTGAAATTTAAAATGGTTTTTTCCTACTCAATTTTTTTTCCTTTTGTATTTGTGATTTTCTTTGTCCTGTAACCCCTTTCTCAGTTCCTATGGAATAATCTTAAATTTCACAATTACAGTGTAAATCATGGTGTCATAAAATGACTGCAGTTAATCGTTTACAGGTAATAAAGCAAGTAACAACTCTCTTCCACTTCCACCTACTGTGACTGTCACAAGTTCCACTAAGGCAGTTCCTGTTCGTGGAAGCAGTGGTAGTGAATCAGTATTAGATGCAGATTCCAGCAGCACAAAAAGTGGGCGACGTCCTAGTGTTGACACAGTCTCCACCTATCTTAGCCATGAGTCAAAGGATGGAGAGCTCAGAGTTTCACAGGTACTAATTTTTGTGTGTGTGTGTGTGTGTGTGTGTGTGTGTGTTTGAGAGAGTGAGAGAAGATTGTTGCATCCATCTGTTTATGTTGAGTACTGGAATTTAATACAGAGTTTGTCTGCAAAGTAATAAGATTGGGTCTGGTCTAAAGAATTTATTGGTCTGATCAATACACATTGTTAAAATTCTTCAAAATTGTCTCCTTGGGCATTGATACATCACTGCAAACTTGATTCGTGTGCTGCAAAGACTCCCTGGATGTTAGCTGTCATACCCCCTTTCAGAAACTCTGTAACAGCCCACAGGATGGTGGGAACATTGTTGAAACTGTGACCTTTCAGGATTCTCTGTAGCTCTGGGAACAGAAAAAAGCCTAATGGGCTCATACTGAGGCCTTATGGTGGCTGCAGTAAGATTTCAATTGTACAATGAAGCTTTTCACAACCGGATGTTTCAGCTGCAGAGAATTCTTCCGGTTTGTATGGCCATGGTCCATGGAGCTCTTCTATCCCTAGAAGAGTTGCATGGACCACGGTCATACAACCTGGAAGAATTCTCAGCAAGATTCCAGTTCTTATCCGGGCCTTGTAGGCAGTCACAATGAAGGCAGTATGGGCTGGAGTGTTGTCATGGGGGAGCTTCCAGCTATCGATAATCTCCAGTGGTTTCCATCATGTGACAGCTTTGTGCAGCATGAAAGGACTTCCTTGGAGAAAACAGTTCATACCAAGGGTACAATTTTATTATTATTATTATTATTATTATTATTATATATTTTTTTATTTTGCCGCATTTCTGCACAAAACACTTGACCAGCATCCAGATCGCTCCATGTCTTCAGCAGCCTCCTGTCCGTTCTTGAACTCGCTGAACCAATGGAGAACGTGGGCCCTTGACAGGACATTGTCTTTGTAAGCCTTCTTAACAAAGGCAAGTGTCTCGGAAGCGGTTTTGCCCAGGTTAAAGCAAAATTTAATCGTGCAACACTGCTCCAGTGAATGCAGTATTTTTCCTGATGGGGAGTGTGCTACTGTCAACTGGAGTGCTGCTTGGTAGCCAGTCTCATTATTACTTTACAAACTAACTCTGTATGTAAACCTAAATGTTAGACCAATTGTCAGGATTGATGTTTTGTGTCAAAATTTTCTTCTTTCCCTCCTTAAGTTCCTTTATTAATAGTAGTTCAACCCTTAGTTTATGAACTGTGATATTGTACATAGCATTTTGAGAGTTTTAACAGAATTCTGTATGTTGGTGTCATTGGAATGCTACATGTTTGTTGCTTGTGCAGAGTTTGTTTCTGTTTTTGTCATTACTCTTCTGTATTGTGTGGAAAAAACCACCATTTAGGATAAAACTCCCACATTATGCACATCTTTGTGTTTCATTATTTGGTTGATAGTGATTTGCAGTACAGTGTTATTTACCAATAACAATGAAAACAATTATTGATAAAATTATTTAATTGGATAGAGAGAAAATCTACTCACCAAGTGGCGGCATAACACACACATAAAAGACTGTTGTTCAAATCGCAACAGTCTTTTATGTGTGTGTTTTGCCGCTGCTTGGTGAGTAGACTTTTTTCTCTATCTAGTTAAATAATTTTACTTAACAATAAAATACTCAAATTGAAAGTTATACTCTATTGAGGAATCTTTTTTACCAATCCTCATTAACTACATTAATATTGAATTAACACAACAGAAAAAGATACACTATTTTAAAAAAATACTTTTTGGTTGTTAAGAGGAGATAGCGTTATTATAACTTACAGATCCTGCAAAACTTACATAAAAAAATTAAAATGAAACATCAACACTGTACTTCCGTGTATCGAACCTTCATATTAATGAAATAGTCATTCTAATGGAAAACTAGGATATATGGTTCAAAATTGTTAACCAAAGTTGAACAATAGCAAAGGCTTTTATGCAATATTACTAAATTTGTCAGTGTGTGTAGAACTAGGTTGACATTTAAATCAGCTTACACACAGTGAGGAAACTTCTGGCAGAATCTAAATAATTTAGGAGTAAAGGAGACAACTCATCGAAAGCGGAATTGTTGAGTTGTCTACACCCACACACAAAAGAGAATGAAAACTTACTAGCTTTGCAAAGAAATCATTTTGAGTTGCAGATCACAACGAAAAGACTGTTACACATTGAGATTTCAGCCAAAGCCATCTTCGGAAAACACACACACACACACACACACACACACACACACACACACACACACACACACACACACCCCTGCGCCTGTACATTATGCCAGCTAGACACATTGTGCCAGTTTCGCAGTTCGGCAGATGGTCTTGGAGGGGACAAGAAGAAAGAGGTGAGAAGCAGGAGAGAGGTGAGAAGCAGGAGGAAGGGTTGGGAATGTGTAGCTAATGACTCAGAGGAAGGCAGCAGATGTGCTGGCTAAGAATGCGAGAGGGAGGGGTGGCTGGTGGATGTGCTAGGCCTGTGATACACGAATACACAAATCGGGAACTAGTAAGGTGTGAAGCACAATGAAGATGATGCAGAGGCTTGGATTGGGAGGGAGTGACATCACACAGGAAGGTGAAACTGTTCGGTGGAGGATGTGGGGACAGTGGGTTAGTTTACTTTGAGACCAAGACGATTATGGGAGCAAAGGATATCTTGCAAGGATGATTCCCTTCCACATAGTTAAGAAAAGCTGGTACTAGAGGAAAGAATCCAGATGGCAGGATTTGTGAAGCAGCCATTTAACTTAAGAATGTAGTGCTCAGTGTCATGTTGTGCACAAAAAGCTGTGCAGGGATTGCAGAGGGGTGGGTTCATGACATGGCTCCTTTCACAGGTGGCCCTGCCTCTGATGGAACAGTATAGGCCTTTGATACGCTTGGAGTAGGATTTGCACAAGTGAGTGAATCAGACAGCTCATGCAGCTGGATTTTACACAGAGGTATGACCCTGTACGGTGTCAATGGGTTGCATAATTCATGGAGGTGGTGTCTGGAGTGCTCTCCCATGGGCTGGAGGGCAATGGTTTCAATTTTGATCTGGTTCAGGTTCATTGTGATGTCTTTGTGGTTAGTACTCAGGGCCAAGATACCCTATCCTCATTTCTCGACAACATCAACATCTTCTCTCCCATCTGCTTCAACTGGTCCTCCTCTACCCAACATGCCACCTCCCTGCACTATGACCACCTCCTCTCTGATGACCCCGTCCACACCTCTGTTCATATTAAATCCACTAGCTATCAACAGAACCTACATTTTGACAACTGACACCCCTTCCATACTAAAAAATCACTTCCACACAGTGTAGCTAGTACATAACAGCACATCTGCAGTGACAAGAATTCCCTTGCCCAGTATACTGAAGGTATTACATGGCCAAAGACAGGCACTACCCCCCCCCCACTCCCCACTCCCCATTTCCCCCAAACCTAGTCTGAAAAGAGAATTCCCATGCCATATTCTCACACACCCCAAATCGAACCATCTCCTCCAAGAATCAGCTGCAAAGGACTACCTCTTAACAGGATTAGTTGTACTATATACTTCTCCAGGGCTTTGATTATGTACAGTCATGCCCGGAAATGAGGGACATGCTACCCAAGATTCTTCCCACCCCTCCTAAAGTGGCATTCCATCACCATCTTCCCAACCTACATAACATCCTGATCCAGTTCTTTGCCACTTTCATTCCCAAGCCCTTGCCAAAGGGACCATATCGCTAAAGGGGACCCAGGTACAAGACCTGCCTGATTTCCCACCCAGTACTTCCTACTCCAGTCCAGTCACAGGCTTATCCTATCTCATCAGAGGCAGGGCTACCCTTGAAAGCTGCCATGTCGTATACCAACTCTGCTAAAGTCACTGCATAGCTTTTAGTGTTGGCATGGCAACTAGCTGGCTGCCCACCAGAATTATTGGCCACCTTCAAACTGTGGCCAAGAACAAAGCTGATGGCCCAGTGGCACAACACACAGCTGAGCACGACATGCTCGATTTAAATGGCTGCTTCCCAGCCCATGTCATCCAGGCCCTTCCCTCCAGTACCAGCTTTTCTGAACTGTGTGGATGGAAGTTATCGTTACAAAACATCCTTCCCTCCCATAATCCTCTTAGCCTCAGTCTGCATTAACCCACTGTCCCAACATTGTGTACCCAACAGTTTCCCCTTCCTGTGTCATGCCTCACTATTCCCAATCCTCCATGATATCTTCATTGTGTGCCACACCTCACCGGCTCTGGTACCCATGTATTGCATGCCTAGCCCCTCACCTGCTACCCCTCTCTCTTACGTTCATAGCCAGCACATCTGCTACTGCCCTTCTAGCTGCCAGTTACCCATCCTCATTCCCTTGTTCTGCTTCACACCTCTTTCTCCCTTTAGCCACTCCACCTAACACAACTCTCATCCTGCCCTGGCAATGTGTGTTCCTGTTGATGGCTAAACCTTCTGTTGTTTGGGAAGTGCTCTCTTTTACTCCTAAATTATTTAAATCAATTTTCCATTTGTTTCACCTAAGGGATGTAATATATGTGTTAATGGACTCCAAGTAATTCCAGTAATGAAAAGCAGGGCAGCTTTGATTTAAGCAGTGATCGTCCTATTTCCTTACTCTCAGCTATATCAAAGATGAATGAAACAAATTGTGTACAATCAAATAACAGCATTTCTCAGTAAAATAGAATCATTGACCAAACACCACTTTAAATTTCCTAAGAACATCACTGTTAATGGTGCACTTTTCAGTTTCACTGACCAGATTCTTCGATGCTTGAATCAGGAGGAATTTTCCTCAGCACCTTTCTTTGATCTAAGGAAGACTTTTTATCTTATTAATCATTTATGGGTACTTCAGAAGCTAGAATTGTTTGGCTTCAAATGTATACAAGCAGTGAGATTTCCATTTTGTTTCACCGACTGATGGCAGAAATGATAAGCCCAGAACCAGAAAAAAAATTTCTGAGACAAAGCTCTGATAAACTGTGGAGTCTCACAAGACTCAGCGGTATACTCTGTCCTTTTTCTATTTTTTATCGGTGACCTTCGTTAAACCTCTCAAATGCTTCTCCTGTGTCATTTGCAGGTGTGGCAAATTTGATATTCCTATCCAGTTCTATGACTGAAGTCCAAGATTAATGACACATCTAAAGGCTACTGTCATGATTGCAGAAGAAACACAAGCAAGGCAACTCATATAATCCGACAAGAAGCCATCCTGCCCTCGAGGAAACCTTAAAAAGTCATGACAAACCAACTGAACAAGTAGCAAAGGCAAAATTTTCGAGAGTTTGCATTGTTAGTACACTTCAGTGGGAGTACTATAAGAGATCAACTGCTAAAAAAGTTGGGCAGCCTATGCTATGTACTGTATTTACTCGAATGTAAGCTGCGCTCGAATCTAAGCCGCACCTGAAAAATGAGACTCGAAATCAAGGAAAAAAAAATTTACCCGAATCTAAGTCGCTCCTTAAATTTGAGACTCGAAATTCAAGGTGAGAGAAAAGTTTTAGACCGCCCCTCCAAATCGAAACAAAGTTGGTCCATTGTAACTTGAAACACAATTGAGGTCGAATGGATGAAGGTACAGCTACAGTAGTTTGGTTCGAGTCGTAAGGTTAACTGTTAAGCTTTACCAAGTAGCCATTGCCATGTGTCAGGTGCTCAGTCCGTGTTTATATGGGTACCCTTCCTTTTTCACGTGCTTCGTCTGGTTTGAATCAATTGCTTATTTTTCTTTGATCTGATAAGTGCCGTTCTCTTTGTTATAAGTGTTTATGTCACTCTAAGCTGAAAATGCATTATTGGACTTTGTCATGCATTGTTTGTTGCATTCTGACAGTGAGTGTTTACAGCCTGTCGCCGCTTGCGGCATGCCTTGCTTTTGTGCGCGCTACCGCCGCTTACAATTAAAAAAGAGAGAGAGAGAGAGAGAGAGAGAGAAAGGAATTATCTCATTAGCGAAACAATGGCAAGAGACTGCTATTTGTTATTACTTACACTGCTGCTTTCTTTGATAATGATCAACAAGAACCAAATAATAGCTGCGTATAATAGATGATGTTCTAAACGAGAGTTTAGTGAAAATTTTTCTCCGTTTGAAAATCTTTGCAGACGCCTGTTTAGTACATTAGATTCTGCACAGAAATTAGTCATCTTAGATTTAAAAATTTAGTCAGTTGCCGTGCTTCATTTCTGACTGTATCACTATTCAGCATAAGAATAATACGGATATAAACATGACATGATATGTATATCCTTCCGCATTTACTGTTGCCTCGGTCTAGTTTCGTAGTTTATTAGGCAGACAGGATTTAAATGAGATAGCAGCAAACATGAAAGAATATATGGCATAATGTTTACATTCTTCTACCTTTTCTTTTAATTTATTTACTGATGCAGAGGTTTTGGCACCAGTATTTATCTTTGTGCCTGCAAAGCATACCTGGTGTTGCGCTACATACATTTGACGGCAGAAGTTAGTTGTGGCAACACCTACCAACATTTTTCAGAACTTCTGCTTACTTTGCACTCGATTCTAAGCCGCAGGCGGTTTTTTGGATTACAAAAACTGGAAAAAAAGTGCAGCTTAGATTCGAGTAAATACGGTATTCAGAATTTCCAGTCAGTCATGTGATATGAAAACACTGAGAACTATCATAGACCAAAACACTCAGTATATGGCATCCCTCTGTAGGGGGAGGGGGAGCTTCTCACAGAAATATTTTCCATTTGCATAAAAGAACAGTAAAAATAATAGAGGGGGTACCAATGTGACTTATATTCAGAGAAGTGAATGTTACCTGTGTTCTGTACTTATATTCTAGAAACAGTTTCTTTTGAAAAAGGGCAAGAAAAAACTTGATTTGTTTGCCTCAGTAGGAGAAACACACAAGCGTGACTTATGAAACAAGGTAAATATTCATTTGGTGAGCCAAACATTAACAGAAATTATGATGTGGTAAGAATTATGGGCAGCATACACTTCAGCAAACTACCCCTATCCACTGTAAATAAAACCATTACTTCAAGGAATAATGTAAAGGAAATGCTAATAAAACTTACCTTTGATTCTGTACCTGTAAATAAACTTGCATTAACTACATTACCTCATTCTCTCCACAATATAATTTTAATTGTAAGAAACATATACTCTGAAAATGCTACAAATACAGGTCAACTACACATATAATTTCTTTCCATTTTTGTGACTTGTTCTAAACACAAATATCCTAGTGTTTTATATCTTGTACACTTGTATATTATAAGATAAATAAATAAATAGTTTTGAGTAATAAGGGCAATGCCTAAGGGGAAATGTCCAATATCGTTATAATGTGAACTATGATTAAAGGAAAGTACAATGTTGAAATTCACCTGACATTGTACCTAATTATAGTAGTGCAGATGCAATATCCTGGGAAAGTTTAAGCAAGAGTGTACCCAGAAAACTGTATAACGTTACATTTTGTAGAAAGCATTTACTTGTCATTCTTCTTTTCTTTCATAATTGGGAAAGGCTCACGCAACAAGAGAAAACCACTGAATTTCCATTTTTTTTGGGAAGAAATGAAAGATAGGGAACTCAAAAACTAAAATGTTAGATATTACAGGTTGTGAAGGCAAGGAAAAAGTTAGCCAAAGCTAATCAAAGAGGCAGCGCCAGACATATGGTATTCGGCATGCACCAAGTTAGTGCGCACCGAATGTTGAGTAGGCAAACTGCTCACTGAGCTGTCAAGGAGGAGTCACCAGATGATGATCACGTTGAATTAGACATGTGCACATTGCCATACATTGTGTCACTCTGGGAGCAACAGATATTCATCGTTCAGTAGCTCTACAGAAAGGAAAACAATTGGAAACTTGTAGTTAGTGCCGCTGCTTTTGTAGTGCTGGTGTGTGACTGTATGTTAAGAGAGAAGAAGAAATCGAGGAGAAGATAAGGTTCTCAAACTTTACTGTATTTAAGCGGATCCTAAACTATACCATTAATAAATCCTTATTTTACAGTTTAGCGACATCGTATTTATGACATATCTTAAGTCTTTCCCAAGCAGCATAAGTGATGTACGAATTTTTGTAATCAGTGAAGATGAACTCCATATTACAGGTACATCGTGCTACCACTTCAAAACTTCCAATACTGCGTCACTAGGCCAACCCATTTGCAAACAAAAAATGATGATGTTGTTGCCTGCAGGAATGGCAGATTCAATACTTTGATCTCTGTTTAGTTAATAAGCTGAGTGCATTGCTGTGACCTTGATGGTTAGTAGCTATGAGATGCTGGGGCATCTGTAAGATGTTCTGAGCACAATTGTATAACAGCATTTGGCAACAATAATCGATGCTAAGGAGAATGGGATTTTACTGTTATATAATTACAAACTCTAGGCATCTAGATTAGCTGTAAGATCTTCACTTTGAGGGTAAAATTTTAGAAAATATGGACCTTTTCATAAAATATTTAGTTCACTCATTGTCACAGATACCATAACCTTCAGTGAAACAGTACAGGTATTGTTGAAATGTTGCTCTTTTTTTTTAAATTCTGATCAATAGTTTGGGCAGAATAAATTCTTTCTTACCTCTTCAGAATTTGTTTAGATTAAATAACCACCCATATCTGGATGTAAACAGAACAGCAGAACAGGGATGGCAACTCTGCCACACACTGAACAGTGGCAAGCAGAGAATGTAGATGTAAAGACAGATATACATCTGTGTACGCACACACACACACACACACACACACACACACACACACACACACAGTATCCTGCCCACTCCCTCATGCCCCCACCACTGTGTTATTTCCATTCTGAAGATGCCATTATCATAATATCAGATGCTGTAAATATTAATTTGATTCTTACTTTCATTTTGTAATTTTGAATGTAGTGCAATGTATTAATACCATCAAATCTGAATAAAGAAAGAGAGCCTTTGCCAATTAGAAATTTAGTCTCTTCCCTCCTTTAAGACTGTAATAAAAGTTTTTGATGTTAAAATATGCAAACTGACCTGATAATTTCTTAATTAATTCTTTTGAAGATGCAGTTTGCTTAATAAAGTATGCGATGTATGTCATGGAACCTTTATATGCAACCTTAATTGGTTAATTTTCTGTTATTTCATCACCATTAACGTTTTCTTGTTTGTTTGTTTACAGAGGGATTTGTTGGATTGCAGTGCTGGAAGTGAGGATGTATTTGAAAGTGGACATAAAACTAATGTTGCTTATAAACAGAAGAAATATCCTACAGAGAGTGGCACAATAGTCGGTGTTGACCCAGCAAGCAATGTTATATCCCAGTACGTCCGAGTAGTAGAAGATGGTTGTTGGACTGATGCTCGGTGTCCCATTTGCTTGATAGGACTGGTGGACTCGGGTAGTGTGGTTGTGGCATTGACAAGATGCTGCCATCAACTTCATCTGGATTGTCTCAACTCTATGCTCACCAGGCAGATACCGGGAGGGAAGGTATTACTGGGCAGAGTGAGATATGGGCCCACTATATAGCTATATGCTAGATATCTAGTTCTCTATAAAAGTAACTATTGAAATTACCAACTTCAGGTCTGCCTGTTACACAAATAGCTGTTGTTTATAAATGCCCTAACATGTTTCAGCACTTTTGTGTTATCATCAGTGGGTACTGCGAAAAGGAAAGGTGCTACTCACCATATAGCAGAGATGCTGAGTCGCGGATAGGCACAACAAAAAGACTGTCACAAATAATAGCTTTCGGCCAGTAAGGCTTTCGTCAGAATTAGACGGCAAACACACTCGTACACACTCATGCAAACTTGCTTTTGCGTGATTGTGTATGTTTGTGTGTTTGCCTTCTAATTCTGACCAAGGCCTTACTGGCCAAAAGCTATTATTTGTGACAGTATTTTTTTAGTGCCTATCTGTGATTCAGCATGTCCGGTATTTGGTGAGTAGCTACTTTCCCTTTCACAATATTGTTACATTCCTTCCTGGATTTTCCATTGTTTCATCAGTGGGTATTTTTATTCCGTTACGTACAATGTAAACATGATTTATGTAATAATTATTATAATGAAATTAGGCTCAAAACAGTTTGCCAGTTGTAATTATTACCTTATTTTTTTGCATTGTTGGATTCTGTAGGATGCTATTTACCTCTCTGTATACTGCTTGTTTGTCATCTGCAACTAAGTGATGTTACTGTGAGTTTGGTTGGTGAGTTAGCATATCACTTTGTCTATGAAATGAAACTTTGTCATGTAAAAATATGTTGCAACTATATTCTGCAATTAGTTACAATTAGTTTTAAAATATAGAGTCTGTATTCTCATTTATAAACAACTGCTGTTTGCATAGAGGTGGATATGAAATCCAGTAATTTTTGTCCGCAAACATGGTTTCTGCCGGAGCATCAAAAACCAAATGATTGGTAAGAAATGAACTTTACAAGAAGACAGTCAAGAGTTAGGGTTTTTCATTTTATTTTATTAATTTTTTATGAAATGTAGTATTTTCTTCCTTTATGTTGTGACACGGAGGAGGAGGAGGAGGAGGAGAAGAAGAAGAAGAAGATGAAGATGCAGCAACATACATTTAAACAATTTTCTGTTGATGTAGATTGTGTTACATATAAGGTTCATTCTAGAAATTTGATACAGTATTACTAGTTCCAAATGTGCTAAAAATTACCTTCACATATTTCCTAAGTACTCTTCACGAAGTTGATTCTACTGGTGTAACCTCTGAAACCACTTGCTATCAGCTCCTTGGTATGTGTCCTTAGAACGGTTGAACAATTATACTCCATTATCATACACGTTATCGTACAGCCACTACTAGTGACTCATCACGAGAAAGCTATTTATTCTGTTAGAATGGAGAAGGGCGAAGAAGCCATATTGGGCAGGATCTGTAGCGTAACATGCAAACAGAAGAGTGTGTATTTAGGGTTTCTCAAGAAATGCTAGTGAGAAATATGAGACGGTGGTTAAGATTTGACGTGTTTTCAGGAGGAGTGAAGAGCAAATTTCCATTCAGCAGTCCTGATTGTTTTCCACAGTTTCCATAAATTACTTGAGATGAATGCCAAGCCAGTTTCCTTTCCCATCCTTGTCCAACGAGAGCTTGTTTTCTGTCTTTAATGACCACAACACCAGACTGAAAAATCTGCACAAACATTCAGTCAAATCTTCATAAGACTTCAGGGATTGACAAATTGATTGAAATGTTCAAAAATTTAAAATTGTGCACTTCACAAAATGGAGAAATGTACATTCTTGACAGCAATGTCAGTGAGTTACTGGTGGAATCTGTCAAATCATACAAAGATTCTGATGAAATGATTTGTGGGGATATGAAATGGAATGCTCATATAGCCCCAGTCATTGACAAAGCGGTTGGCAGACTTGAGTAATGTGGAACTATAAGGAGAAAATGCAGTCATTTGACAAAGCATATTGGTGTCAAAATACTTATGCAACCTATCCTAGAATATTGTTCAGATGTGTGGGGCCCATACCAAACAGAGCTAACAGTGAATATTGAACATATAAAAATAAGGGTACCATGAATGGTCACAGGTTAACTAGATTTGTGGGGGAGCATCATAGAAATACTGCAAAACCTGAACTTGCAGAAACTTGGGAATAGCCTTCAACCATGTTATGAAAGCCTAATTACAAAGTTTAAAGAATCTTATTAATTGCGGAATTTAGCCACCTACATATCAGTCTCTTAGGGACACTATTACACTAATTACAGTACACACAGAGTCATTTAAACGGACATTCTTCTCTTGACATAAGTGAATAAAATGGAGAGAAATCTCTACGATAACGTGTATGTACGATAACGTGTATGATAATGGAGTATAATTGTTCAACCGTTCTAAGGACACATACCAAGGAGCTGATAGCAAGTGGTTTCAGAGGTTACACCAGTAGAAATATGTGAAGGTAATTGCATGAGGTGCAAAGGAAAGTACCCTCTGACATGCAGAGAATGGACATAGATTTAGACATTAAAATCTGACCCATCTTTCTTTCTTTCTTTCTTCAAGAAATGCTTGACTTTTGGCTGTCCTTTAAGAGGGTTATTCTAACTTTATTTTAAGATGACTTTGTTGATTAGTCTGGGTTGTTTTGAATGTACTGAATGTGTGAATAGGTGCATTGTGTATCCTCTTTAATCATTTTCTGAACACAAAGATGTTTTGAAACTTCCTCGCACAATCAAACTGTGCGCTGGACCTTCACTCAAACCCAGGACCTCTACCTTTCACACGCAAGTGCTCTACCATCTAAGTTACCCAAGCACGACTCACAATCTACCCTCATAGATTTACTTCTGCCAGTACCTCATCTCCTACAATCCAAACTTCACAGAATAAAGAGATGAGGCACTGACAGAAACAAAGATGTGAGGGCAGGTTGTGAGTCTTGTTTGAGAAACACTTGCTTGGTAGATCACAGGCCTGCAAAAGGCAAAAGTCCACAGGTGTGAGTCAGGTTCTAGCTCATAGTTTTTTTATCTGCCAGGAAGTTTCATATCAGTGCACACTCTGCTGCAGTGAGAAAAATTCCTTCTGGAAACAAGGTTTCTTTTATACAACAGATGCTGAAAACATGAACTAACTTTCATCATAAAGAATAGTTGTTTCCTGTCTAAATTCAGCGAGTCACTAAGGCAGGCCACACTAGCGAAAGAATCCCCAGAGTATTAGGTAAGAAATGGTACAGCTGTCATCGACCAGAAGTTTGGTTTGAACACCATAGTGGTTTACTGCTCGTGCTTCTATTGTATTCATCTGATCTTTGAACTGACTTACCTAGCCACTTATAGGAGGACCTACAGTTACACATGGATTAGAAACCACAGTGCAACTCAGTATTTTTCACTTTAACAAACATTATCAGAGGGAAAGAAGTGATAAGTGACAGATAAAAATCCTAGGGCTGACTAGGGATCAAACCAGAGACCTTTTCACTGTAATCCAACACTTAACCACTAGGTCACCAATCCAAATCATTATTTCTTGAAATATCATAATTCTGTGAAGGCAGAACAAATGAGCAGAACTCAGTCCTCCTAACAACTTTCAAATTATCCTTCAAACACAGTGTAGCACTTAGAGTGTGAGCCTATTATAGAGATACATCAGTGTTTGACCTATCTTGACAGTGTGATAACTTAGTGTTGGATGGTGATCCAGTGGTGACAAGAAAAACGTTGGTCCAATTACACCAACTCACATTTAGCAGTTTTTGTGGTGATATATACAAACTTGAAAGGCAAAACTGAACTGAAAGATTTGTAGTAAGACAGGTTCTGATTGTAATCTTTTACAGAACTGCCTACTCTGTGGTAAGTTTCATGTTTCATCAAAATTGGTCATCTTGGTGACAGAGGAAGAAGCAGTTTACAGTTAACGCGATTTTGCACTCTGTTGCAGTGTAGAAGCAACTGAGCTCTTGTACAACCTCACTGATAGGGACCGGAAAATTCGCGTCTATTTGTGGCAAAATTTGCATCTATTTGTGACAAAATTTGCATTTTTTTCTGCACTAATATAAAAAGTTGTCACACTACATTGGTGAAGACGAACAAAGCCGTAGTTCTTTGAAATTTACTGTTAAAAAGTGCCGATTGGGAACTTTTTGACTGCATTGTTTGCTTCTGCAAAAAACTTCAACACCTTTTTGTTCTGAAATGGCCTTTGTTTTCTTGGTTTGGCAGTATTTAAGCTTTCAGGAATGATTGATCTGTTGAAGAGCAGCAGCATTTTCCCACCAGTGACCTGAATACATTGTCAAATTAAGGAGTTCTGGACATTACTTGTCTTGTCCCGCCCAATTCAATGATTACAAAGTCTGCAGACTATTAATTTCGAATTTTCTTGGGCAT
Source organism: Schistocerca cancellata (assembly GCF_023864275.1). Classification (NCBI taxonomy): domain Eukaryota; kingdom Metazoa; phylum Arthropoda; class Insecta; order Orthoptera; family Acrididae; genus Schistocerca; species Schistocerca cancellata. The sequence continues at coordinate 75,565,799 of NC_064626.1, read as the reverse complement.
TCATAGCTGTGTGACCCATACTTGACTACGCTAAAAATTGAACTGACTAGGTATTCCGCATAGAAGTAGAGCTGAACATATGGTAATTGTATTTTTATGTCTGGGGAAGGATTTCGCTGCAGTCAAAAATGTTACAAATTTTATTTTCCAGTCACTACAGCACAGAGTGCGGGTATCATTGGCTATAGTGGCAGATAGCCACAAGTGTAGAATTTTGACAGCCAGACGCGAGGGGAAAGGTGCAGGGAAGCAAGCCCCGCCTCGCTTTAGCAGGGCAGCAGTCTACAGCAGGACTGACACATTGTTACAGATGTCGCCAATCTCATCTGGTGTTGTAAGGATGATAATCGAAATCTGTGATAGACCAGTATTAATCGCTTCAGTTTTTTCAAAATAAGAAAAGGAAACCACAAGCAAAGTACGACTCAAGGCATTCGGGGACAGCTACATGCAATTGCTTGTTGAAGTTAGCAGTGCATTGTTAATGACGTAGTTCAGGTTCGACCTCTAGCAGTATTTGATGTGACTACAGTTCAAAACATTCACCACCTAATTTGCCACATTAAAAGTTTCCACATTATGTAATCTTTTGAGCTTTGGCTAACAAACATATGCGTTTCTTTGTTGTAAAATGCTGGGTGCCATGGCTGAGTACTTTTTTTTTTTTGGTCATCAGTCTACTGACTGGTTTGATGTGGCCCGCCACGAATTCCTTTCCTGTGCTAACCTCTTCATCTCAGAGTAGCACTTGCAACCTACATCCTCAGTTATTTGCTTGACATATTCCAATCTCTGTCTTCCTCTACAGTTTTTACCCTCTACAGCTCGCTCTAGTACCGTGGAAGTCATTCCCTCATGTCTTAGCAGATGCCCTATCATCCTGTTCCTTCTCCTTATCAGTGTTTTCCACATATTCCTTTCCTCTCCGATTCTGCGTAGAACCTCCTCATTCCTTACCTTATCAGTCCACCTAATTTTCAACATTCGTCTATAGCACCACATCTCAAATGCTTCGATTCTCTTCTGTTCCAGTTTTCCCACAGTCCCTGTTTCACTACCATACAATGCTGTACCCCAGACGTACATCTTCAGAAATTTCTTCCTCAAAATTAAGGCCGGTATTTGATATTAGTAGACTTCTCTTGGCCAGAAATGCCTTTTTTGCCATAGCGAGTGTGCTTTTGACGTCCTCCTTGCTCCGTCCGTCATTGGTTATTTTACTGTCTAGGTAGCAGAATTCCTTAACTTCATTGACTTCGTCACCATCAGTCCTGATGTTAAGTTTCTCACTGTTCTCATTTCTACTACTTCTCATTACCTTCGTCTTTCTCCGATTTACTCTCAAACCATACTGTGTACTCATTAGACTGTTCATTCCATTCAGCAGATCATTTAATTCTTCTTCACTTTCACTCAGGATAGCAATGTCATCAGCGAATCGTATCATTGATATCCTTTCACCTTGTATTTTAATTCCACTGCTGAACCTTTCTTTGATTTCGATCATTGCTTCCTCGATGTACAGATTGAAGAGTAGGGGAGAAAGGCTACAGCCTTGTCTTGCACCCTTCTTAATACGAGCACTTCGTTCTTGATCATCCACTCTTATTATTCCCTCTTGGTTGTTGTACATATTGTATATGACCCGTCTCTCCCTATAGCTTACCCCTACTATTTTCAGAATCTCGAACAGCTTGCACCATTTTATATTGTCGAACGCTTTTTCCAGGTCGACAAATCCTGTGAAAGTGTCTTGATTTTTCTTTAGCCTTGCTTCCATTATTAGCCGTAACGTCAGAATTGCCTCTCTCGTCCCTTTACTTTTCCTAAAGCCAAACTGATAGTCACCTAGCGCATTCTCAATTTTCTTTTCCATTCTCCTGTATATTATTCTTGTAAGCAGCTTCGATGCATGAGCTGTTAAGCTGATTGTGCGATAATTCTCACACTTGTCAGCTCTTGCCGTCTTCAGAATTGTGTGGATGATGCTTTTCCGAAAGTCAGATGGTATATCGCCAGACTCATATATTCTACACACCAACGTGAATAGTCGTTTTGTTGCCACTTCCCCCAATGATTTTAGAAATTCTGATGGAATGTTATCTATCGCTTCTGCTTATTTGACTGTAAGTCCTCCAAAGTTCTTTTAAATTCCGATTCTAATACTGGATCCCCTATCTCTTCTAAATCGACTCCTGTTTCTTCTTCTATCGCATCAGACAAATCTTCATCCTCATAGAGGCTTTCAATGTATTCTTTCCACCTATCTGCTCTCTCCTCTGCATTTAACAGTGGGATTCCCATTGCACTCTTAATGTTACCACCATTGCTTTTAATGTCACCAAAGGTTGTTTTGACTTTCCTGTATGCTGAGTCTGTCCTTCCGACAAACATATCTTTTTCGATGTCTTCACATTTTTCCTGCAGCCATTTCGTCGTAGCTTCCCTGCACTTCCTATTTATTTCATTCCTCAGCGACTTGTATTTCTGTATTCCTGACTACTACTGCGTTGCATTACATGATATGTATCTTCAGTAGACTATTCAACCATCCACAGTTGGCATGGCGCCAGATCATTGTGCCCATTGATACATCATTGCGTTTGTACACTTTTTGTTTTGCAAACAGGTTCTAACACCATTATCTTCCCAAATTGGGCTTTGCTAGATGATGTACAGTATCAGTAACTGAAAATTAGTTACATTTCCGATATTTATATGCAGAAAATAAAGCTATTTCAAACTATCTCTGATAAAATAGGTCATATGGATACAAATCACTATAAAATACTGTCTATTAAATAATTTTACGCTTTCGCATTTTGAGGCATAATTTGCATTTATTTCCCATTTATCACAAAATGTGAATTTTTCCGGTCCCTGCTCATTGAAAACAATATCAGAAATGTTTTGAGCTGTGAAAGGAACGAATGAAAGTCAAGGGTTAAGTGGGTTCCATCTTGAAAGTGATTACTACTAATAGAACATATTTGGTAAAGTGCACAGTTTTGCAGCACCACTCTCAATTCTTTTGCCACACCTTCCTTGCACATTAAATTTTTGAAGTAAACTCCTGCTCCAGTGAATTGATATATTTTAATGAAACTTGTTACAGCATAAGGACACAGTTAGAAAAGTCATGTTCTAATATGCCATATCAAATAATTCCTTAATAATACAAGCAGAACTCTTCTTTCTTGTCTACGTAGTAGATATTTAGTCCTGTTTGTTGTGAAATATTCCCAAAATGTGTCATCCATGGAAAGTCTGTGGAAAATTTTTGAAGAAAGCTGATGGTAGAAATGTTAAAGTCTAACACAATTTTTTTTCACTTAATTAATCTTCAATAAATTTCCTAGGCAGCATCACATAAAGTCAAATGTCAGATGCAAAAAACCCTTTCACCAACTTTTTTGTCCTTGCAAAGTGTTATTCTAACAATGTCTGTAATCATGTACTATGAGGTGTGTGTTTTGTGCTGCATATGAACATTTTGCTTCATTGCATTGCAGAATCTCTTCATCCAGTGTCCTGTATGTATGACAATATATGGTGAGAAATTTGGAAACCAACCAGAAGGCAGCATGGACTGGACAGTTTTGAATTATTCTCTGCCTGGACATCAAGGAGTTAGAACTATACAGATAACATATAAGTAAGTATTTTATCATATTGAGTACTTTTCTGTGCCAGGCAGGTGATATCAAACTCAAAAATTGAAAGCTACAGACTGCAACATGTAGATAAAGTGAAAATGCTTGGTGACAGCCTATTATGTAAAGTTTCAATCAAAGAAGTAGATAATTGATGACCTCTCATATATGAGCATGAAATTCAGGAAAGAAGAGGAATCCTTGAAAATTTAGCAAAGACTGGAAAAGGAAGAAGTCTCTCTGAATGCAAAGCAGGGAAGTACTAAGGCCTTTAAGAAATATACCATTACATGTGTGCCATTATTTTTTCCTATAAAAGAAAGGTTCATTGCATACCTTTTTCCCTGCTCCCTCCTCCTGCAGCACAGAACAGCATATTTATACCAATGTATACCCACTTTGCTTTCAACTTTCCAAAGTTTTTTGTATTCTGAATGTTGTTACAAATTTAGAGTGTGTTGAATAATTCTCTGGAGTGACATGCAGGAGCCATGTTCAAGCACTAGTTGTGATTATCCAGATCTGGCTTTGCCACAATTTTCACAGAATAACTTTAGAAGGCAGTAAGTGTAACTCCTCCATCAACAAGGCTATTGATTCATTTCTCCATGCTCATCTTACTGAGCTGTAAGTCAGTATGCAATCAACTCACTGGTAACAGGTTCTCAAAACCTAGCAGGGGCCCAATACTAGCCTCCTGCACTATTTTTTTTCCTCCATTTTTGTTGGAAAGGGGTAACACATATATTAAATTTGAAATCTAAATGTGAAGTGAAGTGAGTTTGTGTCATTACCATGAATTTAAGCCATTGGCAATCCTGTACTTTTAATATTAAATCATTCTTATGTTGGCATAAAGTTTTAATGCAGTGAGGAATTTTAGAAGTGAAACTTGGGTTTCTCCCAGTGCATAAAGTGTCCAAACAACTTATGGGAATGCAGACAGGTGACGTCTTCCATAACTGCCAGTATTTGAACAGATGAACACCTATTATTTTCAAGCCACAAATGCTATGACAGAGTCCTGTGCAAGGAAATTTAAATCCTCGGCAGGCAGGGCTATGCCTACTGAGCAACATAATGTAGCACATGCAGGAAGACAACACATGCATAACCAATGCCACCACACAACAGATTAGATTTACTTTCATTCCAATTGATCTGTAGTGAGAAGGTCCTCCAGGATGTAGAACATGTCAGAAAAACAACAATACATGACAAATATTTACAACTCAAACAAATAAGCTAATGTATCACTCCACAGGTCCCAAATGGCATGGTCGTCATTTTTTTAACCAACACTATATGAAAGAATCATTTTACAAATACTAATGCAATGAATTTAAAATAAAAAGTTTTTTATTTAAACACACACACACACACACACACACACACACACACACACACACACTTATTTACAATGAGCAAATTACTGCACTGAAATTGTGCAGAAGTTATGTTGGTTCTACTGAGAAATTCATGAATTGAGTAGAAGGAGTTGGCCACCAATAAATCCTTTAGGCTTCTCTTAAACTGAATTTCATTGGTTGTTAAGCTTTTTATGGCTGCTGGCAAGATATTGAAAATGTGTGTTCCTGAATAATGCACACCTTTTTGTACAAGACTAAGTGACTTTAAATCCTTGTGAAGATTATTCTGATTTCAAGTATTGATTCCATTAATTGAGGTGTTGGTTTGAAAAAGTGATACATTTTTAATGACAAATTTCATTAAGGAATAAATATATTGGGAAGCAGTAGTTAGTATCCCTAGTTCCCTAAACAGGCTTCTGTAAGATGTTCTTGAGTTCACACCACATATAACTCTTACTGCATGTTTTTGTGCCCAGAAAACTTTAGCTTGGCTTGATGAATTACCCCAAAAAATAATCCCATATGACATTATGGAATGAAAGTAAGCATAGTATGCCAGCTTTTTCATTTTTATATCCCCTAAGTCTGACGCAATTCACATTGCAAATAGAGATTTGTTAAGACGCTTCAGCAGTTCTGTGGTGTGCTCTTCCCAGTTGAATTTATTATCCAGCTGTAATCCCAAGAATTTAACTCTGTCCCCTTCTTTTATCTGCTTGTCATCGTATGTTAGGCAAATACTCTTGGGACACCCCTTACAAGTTCTGAACTGCATGAAATGTGTTTTTTCAAAGTTTAGTGAAAAAGAATTGGCTAGGAACCAGTGATTACTGTCAACAAACATTTTGTTAGCTGACCTTTCTAAGATTTGCTATTTATTGCAATGTTTGTATCATCGGCAAACAAAACAAACTTGGCTTCTGGTAATGTTACTGATGAAAGGTTCAATGATATACACAAGAAAAGGTAAGGGCCCTAAAATGGAACCTTGTGGGACCCCACATGTAATTAGTTCCCAGTTGGATGATGTCTGATAGCTTGATACATGTCTCTTTCCTAATCTCCTGCCAGAGATATAAGATTTGAACCATTTTGTAGCATTTCCTGTTACACTATAATATTCTAATTTACTTAAAAGAATATTGTGATTTACACAGTCAAATGCCTTTGACACATCACAAAATATACCAGTTGCCTGCAATTTTTTATCTAATGAATTAAGCACATTTTCACTGTAAGTGTAGATAGCCTTCTCAATATCAGAACCCTTTACAAATCCGAACTGTGACTTTGACAGTATGTTATTTTAGATAAGATTGTATATTACTTTTTCTAAAATTTTTGAGAATGCTGGCAAAAGTGAAATTGGACGGAAATTTGATGCTATTTCTTCATTTCCCTTCTTAAACAGTGGCTTAACTTCAGCGTATTTCAACCGTTCAGGATATATTCCACTGATAAATGACTGGTTACACAGATAGCTTAATATATTACTTAACTCAGAATCACATTCTTTAATTAACTTTGTTGATATTTCATATACCCACTAGATGTTTTTGATTTTAATGATTTTATGATTGATATTATTTCTGCTGGGGTAGTGAGGGTCAAATTGGAATTGTGGAAGTTACTTGAAATGTCTGGTCTGAGGTATTCCATAGCAGCATCTACAGAACCTGGCAACCCCATCTTGTCAGTAACAGTTATAAAATGTTTGTTAAAAAGTTCTGCAACACTATACACGCCTGTCACCGATGTGTCATTTACTCTTAATGCTATTTGTCCCTCTTCATGTCTGGTTCTATCGGTCTCCTCCTTCACTATATCCCATATAGTCTTTATTTTGGTATCTGATATGACTATCTTTTCCTTGTAATATGTTTGCTTTGATATCCATATTACCAGTGTGAGAAGTCATTGATAGTGATTATTAATTGCCAGTGGGTGAGCAGATACAAGGCATATTAAAATAGTAAGTGTACTGTGGCTGTAATGGGTTGGGATCTTTTGTTTTTTGAGGGCTGTCAACACTGAGTTGTAGACGGGGATCCCCTGACCAGAGCAAGCTTTGCAGGAAAACAATAGTACATAAACTCACATCATAGTTTCTAGTTGTGTGAAAAATATCAGTAAGAAATCCCACCAAGTGCAAGCCATATGCTGTGATTTGCTTCCTCCTTGCAGAAGGAATGATACGTATCGAGATTATTTTGTGAATCATAACGGTTCACAGCCAGTGTTATGAACAGAATGAGTACATTTAAGTGCTATAGGGAATTTAGTGGAAGCAGAACAAATATTCATAGTGAACAGATGAATTGGAGACCTACTATTTTGAATGATGAGTTGGTGCAAAAAAAATGAGGAAACTGTTTGTGAAGATCGCTGATTGACAGTGGATGAAATTTCTGCGATGTTTCAACAGCTCTCCAGAATTCTTTTATACACAACTGGCCATTAAAATTGCTACACCAAGAAGAAATGCAGATGATAAACGGATATTCGTTGGACAAGTATATTATACTATAACTGACATTTGATTACATTTTCACACAATGTGGGTGCATAGATCCTGAGAAATCAGTACCCAGAACAACCACCTCTGACCGTAATAATGGCCTTGATACGCTTGGGCATTGAGTCAAACAGAGCTTGGATGGTGTGTAAAAGTACAGCTGGCCATGCAGCTTCAACACAATACCACAGTTTATCGGGAGTAGTGATTGACGTATTGTGACGAGCCAGTTGCTCAGCCACCATTGACCAGATGTTTTCAATTGTTGAGAGATCTGGAGAATGTGCTGGCCAGGGCAGCAGTCGAACATTTTCTGTATCCAGAAAGGCCCCTACAGGACCTGCAATATGCGGTCATGCATTATCTTGCTGAAATGTAGGGTTTTGCAGGGATCGAATGAAGGCTAGAGCCACAGGTCGTAACACATCTGAAATGTAACATCCACTGTTCAAAGTGCCGTCAATGCGAACAAGAGGTGACCGAGACGTGTAACCAATGGCACCCCATACCATCACACTGGGTGATACGCCAGTATGGCGATGACGAATACATGCTTCCAATGTGTGTTCACCGCGATGGTGTTGAACACGAATGCGACTATCATGATGCTGTAAACAGAACCTGGATTCATCCAAAACAATGACGTTTTGCCATTCATGCACCCAGGTTCGGTGTTGAGTACACCATCGCAGGCGCTCCTGTCCAGGGTAACCGCAGCCATGGTCTCCGAGCTGATAGCCCACGCTGCTGCAAACGTCGTCGAACTGTTCATGCAGATGGTTGTTGCCTTGCAAACGTCCCCATCTGTTGACTGAGGGATCGAGACGTGGCTGCACGAACAGCCATGCGGATAAGTTGCCTGTCATCTCGACTGCTAGTGATACGAGGCTGTTGGGATCCAGTACGGTGTTCTGTGTTAGCATCCTGAACCCACCGATTCCATATTCTGCTAACAGTCATTGGATCTCGACCAATGCGGGCAGCAATGCTATACGATAAACCGCAATCGCCGTAAGCTACAACCCGACCTTCATGAAAGTGGGAAACGTGATGGTACGCATTTCTCCTCCTTACATGAGGCATCACAACAATGCTTCACCAGGCAACGCAGGTCAACTGCTGTTTGTATATGAGAAATCGGTTGGAAACTTTCCTCATGTCAGTTCATTGTAGGTGTCGCCACTGGCGCCAACCTTGTGTGAATGTCTGAAAAGCATTTGCATATCACAGCATCTTCTTCCTGTCGCTTAAATTTCGCGTCTGTAGCACGTCATCTTCATGGAGTAGCAATTTTAATGGCCAGTAGTGTACAGGACATAGAAACACTGGGATACCGGAAACTATATGCAAGATGGGTCCCAAAATAGCTGACAGAGCAGTGCAAGAAAAATTCAGGATAGCAGACGTGTGTTTCTTGAGAGACTTGAATTGGAAGGTGAGGATTTTCTAAACTCTGTTTTGATTAGAAATGAAACATTACACAACTGAAACAAAGAGACAGTCATCGCAGTGGCATCACACCAATTCCCCATTTGCCAAAAAACTCAAAACCACAATGTTAGGCAAAAAAATCATTGCCTCAGTGTTTAGGGACTGAAAAGCCATCATTTTGTCAAATTTCTACCACGGGGGGAGACTGCCAATGCTCAACAATATAGTGAGACTCGAAAAAAAAAAACTCAAAATGAGAATTCAGAACAAAAGGAGGGGAATGCTGACGAGAGGAGTGTGCTTTGTCACATGACAGCGCTCACCCTCTTGCAACCTTAGCCTTGAAGGCGCTCTTTGAATCACGTGTTTGGGATGTTTTGAACCACCCTCCACTTACACCTGACTTAGTGCCTTCAGATTATTCTCTTTTAATCTCCCTGAAGGTGCGCATGAGTTATGGAATTAACTTTTTGGCTGATGAGAGGTGCAGAAAGAGGTTCTGAAGTGGGGGAAAGAGTTGGCAGGAGAGTTCTTCAAGAAGGACATAAAGAAGTTTGTGCTACAGCACACCACATGAATTGAACAGAATGGTGATTATTAGAGAAATGGTCAACAGTGTATCAACAATATCCTCTTTTTTCCAAATATGCTTCTAAAAGAAACAAAAATCTAATACACTTACTTTCTGAATGTGGCTCGTACCATTAACTTTGGCTCTTTATTTTACCAGGGAGAGAGCAGGTCTCGAAGCAGAATTTAAGCAGAAACTTCTATCTCTATTTAGAAGGTGAAATGACAGGGTGGGTGTTCTCATCAAAATATTGACAGTAGCCAAAGACGTCACCCATCTGCATCCAGAATAAGTTGTTTGAACCTCTTACATAACAGGAGAAACTCAACAAGTGACCTTATAAATAGAGGTGGAGGTTTTTGGCTAAATTCTGCTTGGAATCTTACTCATTCCTTGGTCAGACAACATAGGCACAAAGATGATGCTACTTGCCCAACAGTTGGTAGTTAATGCCCAGTATCTATAACTTGTGATGTTGGTCATCTTTGGTTGTGTGATGGTGCTAGTGCTTTATGATGTATGTATTGTCTTTCCACATATTCATATTATGGTTCTTGGTGAGTGTAGCCTGACCGATTGAGTGTTTAAATTTTCTTCTTCAGCACTCTCTTTTCGCACTTGTGGCTTGAAAATGACTAGGTGTTCACCAGCCAAGATATCAGCGCTTTTAAATGGCATCATCTGGGTGCATTTTTGGCTTTTTGGAAGCCTGTTGATTTATATATTTTTTCTTGGACTACAACTGAATGTAAAATTTGGTGAGCTCAGTCCTTATTTTATACAGCACTAGAATCATTTGGAAAATTGGTATTATTGACTTAGCAACTCTGATAAGTAAGAATAGACAGCTTTCAGTCAGCATATCAATATAGAGACAAGTTTTTCTCCTAATAATCTCTTGCTGATTTGTAAGCGTTTATAAAAACTTTATCTAATAAGAGTAAAATCATGTAAATTAATATAAAATGGTCAAATTATATGCTTAGCGAGAAATGGCTTACTGCTAACAGAGTTTAGAAACATGTTATTTTTTAAAAAGTTATGGATGTATCTTGCTGAAAGTTATGTACACAATGTGGTGGTGTTATAACTTCCGATATATCATCATCTGCTTTGACGCTATAAGATTTTTATATGCAGCAAACTGTCAAAGATATTACGTAAGCTGAATTTAGTTTGCATTCAAAACGTCCTAGAAGGAATCCTGAATCTTTAGAAGGCGAACTAATTATTTGATTTATGCTGCCTGCAGAAGTCTAAAGAGGAACAAATGAGAAGATAGAATTTTTTTACTAAGAACTTCATGTCTATGCAGTGAATCTATGCAGTTAAAAAGTAATACTTCCAAAATACTTAATGAGTCCTTGTAACGTGCCGGGCTGTATCTTTGTTCGTTAGTGCCCGTCACAACTGGATGTACCGGTATTGAAACATTTCCTCACCCAGTAGATAGTGCACAGTGCACAGTGTTCCCAACCTACCTTGCTTTGCCTATTCAATATTGTCTCCCCGGTAGCTGCGTCCGTCTCACCCAAATCACACTGAAATTAAGAAGCCAGGATCCTAGATTAAGTTTTCCAAAACCAAAAGTCAAGACCGTATTCATTGTTGAACGTTTATGTCAACCACAGTGCGATTTGTTATCACTCACACACACAATATTCATGTGACCAGGCCTCTTACACTTAATCGTCACATTAGGTAGGTCAAAAACTTCCAGTCTTTAACAATGTTAACAATTACACTTTTTTTTGGTACCGACCGAAAAAAATTAACCGACTTGCCACACTTTTGCGCCATGAGAATCTGACCGAGAACTAACTTGAGAACTGCACCAGCTCGGACCTTATATAGACTAGTGCTTGAATATTTGACTATTTCTGTTAATATATTATAGTTTATAATTTCCCAGGGTCAAAATGATCCTTTCTAATTGGTTTTGAAGTTAACTATTTGATTTTATTACTTAAATAACATGAGTGAGCTGTATCAATTTAAATATACGGATCTAACTTATGCATCCGCAGTGGGAATTCCCGACTGATAACCATGGCAGCCATCTTGAACAATAATTTTTACTTTTTCAAATTTACTTAATTCTTAATTAATGCACTTACAAAGTTTAGACTGGAGTCATTTTACGTAGAAAAATAAAGGTAGCAAAAGTATCAAAACAGATCTCGGAATTATTTAGTAGTTTGGTCACAATAGGCACTGAAAGTCATACAGATTTCAAGTCTTAATATCTATTTAAGTAATAGACTTTAGGTTAATTTAAACATTTTGCAGGAATCAGTAAAATTTAGGCTTTCTTTTGGATGCTGTCTTATAGCTGAATTCGATCGATTAGCTCACTCGAATTTTACTTAATATGTATTGCACAATATATGTCATTGTTCATAACTGTTAATAGGATGCATTTCCAATAAAACTAATTAGCTCATTACTTTCAGAATAGACATTAGAATGTACTGAAATAATTGATTTTACTAGGGGAATTTTATTTAAACTATTTCTGAATTCTGTACTATGAGCCTGAAGGCCACAGAATCTGTAGTTGGAATCTGAGTAGTGGAAATGAAAAAAAAAAAAAAAAAAAAAAAGTTCATTGCTTAACTAAGTTACTGAAGGGGTGTAAAACCAAAACAGGATAGCAGTGGGCAACCCTGCTTCGTTACTTCCTGTGTACAACTTTTAAAAAAGACAACTAAGCTATTATAGACATGTTTAATGTTATATCTAATGCATTCTGCACTTGGTATTCGGCAAAGCTCCAATCTTTTCTTTTTTTCCAATTCAGTATAGCTTCTGGAATCCAGGGCCCAGAGCACCCAAACCCAGGACGACCATACTATGCTGTTGGATTTCCAAGAATATGCTATCTTCCTGATTGCGAGAAAGGGAGGAAAGTGCTGAAACTGTTGTCAGTTGCATTTGAACGGAGACTTATATTTACAATAGGGCGATCAGTTACTACTGGCAGGGAAGATGTGGTAACATGGAATGAGATACATCATAAGACTGAGCCAGGATTATCAAATATGGGACATGGTTATCCAGATCCAGGGTATCTGGACAACTGTTTAAGAGAACTGGCTGCTCATGGAGTTACAGATGAGAGTTTGTATCAAGAACTGTAAAATATTATGTTCCTGTAATGTGTTCTCTGTCTGATGTAAATACAACAGTGCATTGTGTGCTCTGTGATCATTTTTTCAAAAACTCGTCTCATTTAAAATTTTATGCAAATATCTAAGTGCCAAATTGCAAGTTAATATGTATAATAGATTGGACGTCGAGTAAAAGATTTTTATATATGTAAAATCATTTCATTTAATGAAATGAGAAATACTGTTTCCTTTAAATTCACCAAGTTGTGGTAGTAGCTCTGTCTCACAACTTTTGAAGCATTGTTTAATGGAGGATGCTCTTTAAAAAATCCACTTTTTGTTTGTAGAAGTAATGTGCTTATTGTGTTTTTGAAACAAAATTAAGTATTTGTCATACCTTATGATATTTGCTGTGGCTTTCAAAGCTGCTGATAGCTTGAACAGATGGTTATAAGATCTTTCATAATTCTGAAGTGGATGTATCTTAAGACTTTCATAGAACATGGAACTGAGATTAAGACAGTACTATAGAAGAAGTGTGCAATATGAAGTAGAAACAAAATAAAAAATATTTATTTAAAAGTTAATGGAGAAGCTGCAGAAAGGGTGAACAGTGTTTATTTGGCAGATAAGGACTTCTCTTAATTAGATTCCTGAAAACTTACAGAGGGTCTATGAAGCACACCTCTCTGTCTGTATAAAAAGTAAACTGCCAGAACAATTTTTTTGATGATGCTTTTAATTGTCTATGCAGTAAGATTCTTAAGAGTTTTGTATGAGCATCAAAAGACAAATTGTAACATTTCCTCTTCATGTTTCCAGTCTTTCTTCTCTATTACTATTGTAATAATTTTCTTCAATAGCTATGAAGTCCCTGGCTATCATGGAGCCAGGTGCATGTTACCAAAAGTTTGGCTTGTGAATAGAGCTTCAAAATATGACTAAGAGTAACAGTTGTGATTGAGAACATGAATAAAATATTGGTGTAGAGGTTCTCAAGTTAACTAGCTCTCAGTATTGTAGGATGTTGTTCCATTTAGTAAGTGAAGTAAGTAGGCACATTGTTTGGTGAAAAATTGTCATACGTCATATAAATTATAAGCACAAAGCAAAAATATATTTGTGCATCACTTTCTTACCACTTGACCTTATATTATCTTGTGGTACACTAAACTTGAAACCAGTATTGTTTCCTTTTTTCTGCAAATCATAAAATACGTTATTTACAAAACTATTTTAAATGGTTTAATTCCATTTCAAATCAGACCCTTCTTCTGAGTAGTGGGCTATTGTTCAGACAGCCAATGGTTAATTAGAAAAAAAATTAAAGTTGATTATGATTATGTCTTTTATGTAACTCTCAGCACAGTGTGAATACTTTTCAGTTAAACCTTCTCATCATTATACTGCTTCAGTGATTTGGTGAGATTTAGAATTACAGGTTCATCAGTATTGCAACTGTCACTCTGTTCAAACTTAACTCATGGCACCTATAAAAAAAAAATGGAAAAAAAAGTGTGCATCGGAAGTTCTCAAACCTTGAAGCTTGTTGTCTTTAGTTTCATCACAAATAGTATTAATGCAGTTCAAATTATTCTGTGGCAGCTGTCTGTGTATGTACATTGTTTGTATTTTGTGTTGTACAGTATTATGGGATATAGTTTCCTTTTGTAATATTCATTTCCATAAATTATGATGTTCAAATTAGGTATCTGAAGGATCAGATTATAGGAACGACACATTTTTAAAAAATCTTTATCTTTAAATATTTACTGCTCTCATGATATGAATGTAATAGTGTTACAAAAAAAGACAAAGAAAATAACCATTCATCTCTGAAATAGATATTGAATTTGATTTACAGCTTATCCTCCCTTGCAACTGTCCTGTTGTAACAAATTAAAAATAATGAACAAAAAACTAAAAATGTTAGTGTGAAACATGTAGCATACGGTTTCAGTTTCCCCCCCTTGTATCTGTGATATTTATGCAGGTAATTAAACTACTGTGCTGATCATTCAAATAAGTTAATATAAGTGTTTTGTGGCCTTTATATTGCAATGAATAATAGTATTATGCCTGCAGACTACCTCATTAATCCTTTGTAAGCATTTTACTAGTTCATATTACTTGTGTAATATATAGTGTGTGTGTCTGCATTAAAAACAAACATGTATCCAGTGAAGGTGTGTGTGTGTGTGTGTGTGTGTGTGTGGGAGAGAGAGAGAGAGAGAGAGAGAGAGAGAGAGAGAGAGAGAGTGCATATATGTGTGCTTGCACTTTTTTTTTTTAAATAAGATTCTATGTATCAGTGTATTACTATATATTTACCTAAGTTTTCTGTGACATTTATGGTTGCAGAATGAGATTAATGGAGAATTGCCATATATTTTGAGATGTACAAATTTTATTGTGAAATAGAAAACAAAATTAGATACAAAAATTTACACTAAAATTATCATGCTGTTGTGTAGAATTTATATTTTATTGAATATAATAAATTGTTTACATTTTATAATATTTCTTATTCATTAGTTGAACTAATGTTATTTCTCTAATGATTATTCACAGTTCTCTGTGTTCTGGATAAACAATCAGCTGGAACTCATTTCATTTTTCTCTAGTGACATAATACTCTTTCTTTACTGCACATTTTCTAAGATAAGGAAATCTAAACCAAAACTTTTTTCAGTATTTCATACAGGAGAGAAACAGCTTTTTACCATCAACGAAAACAGGAACAGTTTGTCGGCAGCTCACTGACTCAAGATATATATGGTTGCTTGTCTTGCTTTTATAACTTTTAAAAAATTATTTATTACAAAAAAAAACGTGAATGTAAGTAATATTTGTGATTATTGGAGGAATGGGAACTTTGTTTTAAAATCTGAATCTGGTGAGATGTATGATGCAGGAATGGATTTGGAAGTGACACTGGAATAGTCAACAAAAATTCAGGTACTAAAACTGCAGTTAATAATGAGTTGTCATTGTTAGTTCAAAAATAATAGCTAAATGCTTAAGTATTTACTGGGTACCATTTGAAATAAAATATAGATTAAGGTAACTAGAAAGTTCAAACTGGAAATGGGAGAATAATTCATTGGAGAGGTGAGAACATAAATTAAGAATAGGTGGATGATTTGAGTCAAATATGTGTCAGTTATAGTTTCTTTATCTGGAATCATAAAGCAGTGTTGTTTTAAGGGGGGAAATAACTGACCCAGGTGCTAAAAGCAATGTTCCCGATGTTCCATAGTATGTGTAGCAACAGAACAACAGGCATTGTTCGAGTAGTTATTTTGCCTAGACCTGTTGATTCTATCTTGATAGCAAGTAGACAAAACTTGCAGGTCAAATAACTGATCATAATCTGCTCTCATAGTTTATGTTTCCATCCATTTTGTGTGTGTAACCAGTAATATGGATGAGATGTAATACATTTTCAGGATGTATGTGTAAGCAATCATGAATAAGAGTTTTATAGGATTGGACAAAAATATAAAACCATTTTTTTGGGTGGCAGAAGGATATCTAGTAGTTTCAACAAGTTTTTTTCTGTAATATTATCGTATTTCAGGATATGACTGAAGGAGTGATGCCATCAGTATAGCTCCTGATTACCAGATTCTAGTGGAGTATGGTACTGAGACCTTATTCATGTCTTACTACCACATCATTTTGCTTGTGTCAGGCTATACTGGTGAGAAAATTGGCAAGTCTTTGGAAGTAAATTTTTTCTAAGACCATTGACTATGATGAAGGAATATTTTTGATGGTAACAACACATCAATCTTACATTGTTTTTGAAGAAATATAGTGGAAGGTTCTGGTAGAATATAAATAATTTAGGAGTAAAGGAGGCCATTCATGAATCACCGAACAGCAGAAGTTTTGAGTTATTGAAAAGCACACGTAAAATAGATAAAAATCTTGCTAAGCTCCTACATAGTGCTGGCTGGAAGCCCAATGGAGGAAGGGGAAACTGTTAGGTGGAGGGTTTAGGGACAGTGGGTTAACACAGATTGACACAAGGAGTGAAGGATGTGTATATAGGTAGTTCAAAGCTGGTGACTGAGAGAAGGATCCAGATAGCACGGGTTGCAAAGCAGCCATTGAAATCAAGCATGTTGTGCTCAGTTGCATGTTGTATCATTGAGTGGCCTACTTTGTTTTTGGCCACAGTTTCGCAGTGGCTACTCGTTCTGGTGCACAACTGTTTAGTTGTCATACTGACTTAAAAAGCTATGCAGTGACTGCAGCAGAGTTGGTATATGACTTGGCTGCTTTTGCCTCTGGTGTAGGGTAAGCCTGTGACCAGACTGGAATAGGAAGTACTGGGTGTGTATTGCACCTGAGTCTTCCACAGGGATGTCGTCCCTGTGGCAAGTGGATGAGCTGGGATGTTGTGTAGGTTGGGTGGGGGACGGAATACCACTACAGGAGGGAGTGGGAAAGATCTTGGGTAGTATGTCCTTCATTTCGAGGCTAGATAGGTACTCAGAGCCCTGGTGAAGGATACTGTTGAGTTTTCCAGTCCAGAGTGATATTGGGGAGGGGGGGGGGGGGATGCTCTTTTGTAGCTGATTCTTGTGGATGGTGGGAGAATTGAGGATGAGAGAGAGGATATGGCACAGAAAATCTGTTGTGTACTAGGTTTAGGGGTTAGTGCCTGTCAGTAAACACCTTAGTGGGACATTCAGCATATTGGGTGGGCAAAGGAGTTCTCATCACTGCAGATATGTCTATCAGTGGCTGGGCTGTATGGGAGTGACCTTTTGGTGTAGAGAGGGTGACAACTGTTGAAATGCAGGCACTGTTAGTGGTTAGTCTGTTTAATATGGACAGAGGTGTGGAGGAAGCCATCAGAAAGGCAATGATGAATGTTCAGGTATGTGACACATTGGGTTGAGGAGGACTGGGTGATGCAGATGGCAAAGAAGGTGTTGAGGTTGTGGAGGAATAAGGGTAGGGTGTCTTGGCCCAGAGGCCAGATCTAGAGGATCATCATTGAACCTGAACCAGACAAGGAGTTTGAGGTTTTGGGAGACTAGGAAGGTTTCCTCTGTATGCCCTCTAAAGAGGTTGGCATAGAAGCATGCCATGTGTAGGCCCATGGCTGTGCTGCAGATTTGTTTATACATGATGATTCTTATTAACATTTAAAAACCTCTGAGGTGGAGTAGACGATGCTGAGAGAATTAAGTTGATATATGAGTTATGTTCAAAACATTCTGTAACTTTCGTAATTTCTGCCAATGGTTTGTTGGAGCAAACTGTGGTTGACATCCCTTCACATGCCTGTGTTTAATGAGTAACTGCCTGAAGTTTAATTGTTGGATGTATGTGAGTTAATGTTCAGCACTCTATTGAAAAGAACATTGTGTCACACGAATTTTGAGATTTCAGAAAAAGACCTTTGGCTTGCAATCTGTGAAGAGCTTTTGGAATACACAGATGAGAATGAAATGTTCCTTAGAAGAATCATAACTAGTGGTGAGACATGGATCTGTGGTTATGAGACCAAGGTTCTGTCTTCACAATGGATCTGGAAAGGTTCTTCAGATCAAATGTCAAAGTCATGCTGGTAGTTTTCTTTAACTTTGAAGGATTAATTCATCATGAATTCATGCCAGTGACAAAATGTTAATTGGTGGCACTGTCAGAATGTGTTACAATACCTGCAAGAAAATGTGAGAAGGAAACGGCCTGATATGTGGTGAGACAATTCATGGCTCTTGCATCATGATAACACACCTGCACTTTCGTCCCCATTGGTGTGTGGCTATTGGACAGAAAATGAAATCACTGTGCTTGCTGCCTCATCCTCCATACTCTCCATCACTGGCCCCTGCGGGCTATTTTTAATTTCCATAGTCAAAAGGATGAAGATTTGCAATGATAGACGAGATAAAAGAAAATTCACAGATGACACTTCGCATGATCCAGCAAGAGGCATACCAAGACTGCTTGAGGATGTGGAATGGCATTGGGAGCGGTGTATCATTTGTGGAGGAGAGCATTTCGAAGGAGACTATGCACACTAAGTAAAAGGTAAGTGCAGAAAAATTTTATGGACAAAGTCCCAGAATTTTTTGAATAGATCTCGTAAGACACGTGCGGAAATACCCCAAAAGTGGATGACAAATGTTGAATGTGTGACGTCACAAGATGACATACTTCGTCGCATGTGCAGCAGTTAGCCTATTGGTTTGTTGCACCTGATCCATCCCAACCTAACTCAAGTACAGGGTTATTACAAATGATTGAAGCGATTTCACAGCTCTACAATAACTTTATTATTTGAGATATTTTCACAATGCTTTGCACACACATACAAAAACTCAAAAGTTTTTTTAGGCATTCACAAATGTTCGATATGTGCCCCTTTAGTGATTCGGCAGACATCAAGCCTATAATCAAGTTCCTCCCACACTCGGCGCAGCATGTCTCCATCAATGAGTTCGAAAGCATCGTTGATGCGAGCTTGCAGTTCTGGCACGTTTCTTGGTAGAGGAGGTTTAAACACTGAATCTTTCACATAACCCCATAGAAAGAAATCGCATGGGGTTAAGTCGGGAGAGCGTGGAGGCCATGACATGAATTGCTGATCACGATCTCCACCACGACCGATCCATCGGTTTTCCAATCTCCTGTTTAAGAAATGCCGAACATCATGATGGAAGTGCGGTGGAGCACCATCCTGTTGAAAGATGAAGTCGGCGCTGTCGGTCTCCAGTTGTGGCATGAGCCAATTTTCCAGCATGTCCAGATACACGTGTCCTGTAACGTTTTTTTCGCAGAAGAAAAAGGGGCCGTAAACTTTAAACCGTGAGATTGCACAAAACACGTTAACTTTTGGTGAATTGTGAATTTGCTGCACGAATGAGTGAGGATTCTCTACCGCCCAGATTCGCACATTGTGCCTGTTCACTTCACCATTAAGAAAAGATGTTGCTTCATCACTGAAAACAAGTTTCGCACTGAACGCATCCTCTTCCATGAGCTGTTGCAACCGTGCCGAAAATTCAAAGCGTTTGACTTTGTCATCGGGTGTCAGGGCTTGTAGCAATTGTAAACGGTAAGGCTTCTGCTTTAGCCTTTTCTGTAAGATTTTCCAAACCGTCAGCTGTGGTACGTTTAGCTCCCTGCTTGCTTTATTCGTCGACTTCCGCAGGCTACGCATGAAACTTGCCTGCACGCGTTCAACCGTTTCTTCGCTCACTGCAGGCCGACCCGTTGATTTCCCCTTACAGAGGCATCCAGAAGCTTTAAACTGCGCATACCATCGCCGAATGGAGTTAGCAGTTGGTGGATCTTTGTTGAACTTCGTCCTGAAGTGTCGTTGCACTGTTATGACTGACTGATGTGAGTGCATTTCAAGCACGACATACGCTTTCTTGGCTCCTGTCGCCATTTTGTCTCATTGCGCTCTCGAGCGCTCTGGCGGCAGAAACCTGAAGTGCAGCTTCAGCTGAACAAAACTTTGAGGTTTTCTACGTATCTGTACTGTGTCGTGACCGTATGTCAATGAATGGAGCTACAGTGAATTTATGAAATCGCTTCAATCATTTGTAATAGCCCTGTATTCACGTTGGTGAATAGCGCATGGGGCTCAGGTTTCGAGTCAAGCAGTTTTTTCCTTCATTGCATGGGGCAATTATATGTTTACATTGAGGCACTAATTTATTAACATATTTTGCAGTCTCTACTGGTTTATTGCAAAAGTACAGTACAACAAAAACCTACCATACTGCGTCACAAGTAAATGAGTATAGGCTTCCAAATTGCATCATTACCAGTAAATGGACCTATGTTTTCTTTACCACATAATGTCTGTAAAGAAAAAAAAAACTAGGAAAAGGAAACAGACACAAAATAAGAACACCTTTTGCTTGGTTACAGTGAGAAAAATAGTTTTGTAACTTCTACATGTACAACAGATCACATCTACAAAAGGTGTTTAAAATTTGTGCCATCTGTTTGAATGCAAGTATTGCTTTGCTCAATCGTCTCTTCATGCACACACTTTGGAATACCCTCCATATTTTGATTGTGATGTCATATGTTCAACATTTGTCATCAACTTTTGGGCTGTTTCCTGACATTTGTGGCCCCATGTGTCTTATATTAAATTATTCGAATTAGCAGCATCTACATCGCTATGGAATTTTTAAACATTAATAAGAATCACCTGTATACCTTCCACTCAAAGGAAAAGTGGTTGTGTGTCAATATATAGTTGGTAAGTTGAGATATGTGAGGAATGAGGTAGTGGGTTTGGCACCCGAAGGACCTCGAGAGAGGTAGTGTTCAATAATGATAAATGCATGAGTGTGCGGATTTTTTTTTTTTTTAATAGTTGGTGCAGGCCATTATCATAATCATTGAAAACCTGTTAATTGTTTCTGCAGGAAGTTTGTATTTTTTCATACACTTCTGCATTAATTCTATCGGCAATCTGCAGCGGTTTCCATAATTTAAAACAGATAAAAATGCTCAGAATGTTAAGAGTTAGATAACTGGGCTAGCTTGTGAAGGTGTTCACCTGCATGTTAATCAAACCACACCTCAATAGCAAGCAGTAGAGGTGGAAGACTGCATCTTTGTTAGGATATACTTATTCACCTTCAACGTCCATATAATCCTTGGTTATTATTAACCTATAGGTGGTAATACCAGACAGGCAGACTACCATGGAATTATCCCTCTCACCATTACAAAGCCATCTGTATGCTGAACAATGATAAGCAGACAAAGTAGCTCTTAAGCTTTCTTTACTATCTCATGATCATCAGTTTTCTGCTTTATCTTTACTATCTATCTGACATAAACCAAGGTGAATGGGACAAAGACAATTTTCCTACGTTCGTTGGTCCATGCTACATGATATTAGCAATAGTGTGCAGATGTTTAGCCCGACAGATCATATGTGAGTGTCATTGTTTAAATACACTGTTTAGCTGAAAGTCTCCAAACACATCACTGAACATACTAAGTAGGGCATTAATTTAAGAATCTAATGGCACTATAATTAAAGACAGAGGCTTCAAATAAGCACTGCTGTAGGCCTCACAAGCCATTTCCTTTCTTCCCCCATCTACCTCTTATATGATCTAACCTCTGAGCCCCTTTTGTCATCTTGTGCAGTCACTGATACATCTCTCTGAAGACCTACCTCACTATCTTCTCGTGTCCTCGTGCATCCTTCCCTAACCCTCGCCACCTCTATCTACCCAGGCAGCTGCGCCGATAATTGATAATTGGTAGACAGTCTCAGTGCACCTGCATTTGTGAGTGTTTACGTATCTGTGCGGTTTTGTGTTGATGTGAAGGTGTGAACTTTTGCAAGACAAAGGAGCAAGAGCTAAAAAGCTAGTGTCAGTACAGTATTCTGTTGAGTGTTAGTGTGTGTGTCACAGAACAGCTATGAAATACGAAGGGTATCCAATAAGTAATGCAAAATAATTTTTTTCCTTGGCCAATTTTGGTTTAAAAAATGCAGAATTTGTTGTGGGACATCGTGGAATATTGCCGCTTCAGCCCTTATAGTTTCATGAAGTCCTAATAGGTGGCAGTGCTGTACGTAGTCTTCAAAATGGCATCTGCTATGGAGGGGCATTCCAAGCAGAGAACTGTCATCGGGTTTCTTTCTGCGGAAAACCAGAGCATCACAGATATTTGTAGGTGCTTGCAGAATGTCTACAGAGACCTGCCAGTGAACAAAAGCACAAGAAGTCATTGGTTGAGGCATCTGTCATCGTCTCTACGAGGTCGTACAAACCTGTCCCACCTCCCACGTGACGGCCACACACAGTTGTGCCTCCTGCAATGTTGGAACATGTGAACACATTCATCAAAGGTGAGCGACAGATCACAAATTCCTCACTGCACCCAAGAGGTGCTCACAAAACGTCACTGGACTTTTCTTCCTTATCCACCCTACAGCCCAGATCTCGCACCTTCCGACTTCCATCTGTCTGATCCAATGAAGGATGCAGTCCACAGGAAGCAGTATGATGATGACTGGCAGGTTATTGATGCAACCAGTAAAGTGGTACCTTGCGGGCATACTGGCCATCCCGGTAAGATGGCATTGAACGAAGATTACATTGAAAAATACGGTTTTGTAGCAAAAATAGTGGGGAATAATGTTGTGTATTGAACCCTGAATAAAACAAACCTGATTTCAGAAAAAGAATGTGTTGCATTACTTATTGTGAACACCCCTCGCATTTAGAGAATAGCATTCAAATATCATATACATGAAAGAAGATATTCAAAAAACAAAGATGATGAGACTTACCAAACAAAAGTGCTGGCAGGTCAATAGACACACAAACAAACACATACATACACACAAAATTCGAGCTTTCGCAACCCCTGGTTGCTTCGTCTGGAAAGAGGGAAGGAGAGGGAAAGACGAAAGGATTTGGGTTTTAAGGGAGAGGGTAAGGAGTCATTCCAATCCCGGGAGCGGAAAGACTTACCTTAGGGGGAAAAAAGGACAGGTATAAACTCGCGCGCGCGCGCGCACACACACACACACACACACACACACATATCCATCCGCACATACACAGACACAAGCATACATTTGTAAAGGCAAAGAGTTTGGGCAGAGATGTCAGTCGAGGTGGAAGTAAAGAGGCAAAGATGTTGTTGAAAGACAGGTGAAGTATGAGTGGCGGCAACTTGAAATTAGCGGAGGTTGAGGCCTGGCGGATAACGAGAAGAGAGGATATACTGAAGGGTAAGTTCCCATCTCCGGAGATGGGACAGTTTCTACATATGCTGTCAACAGGCTTCCATGAGAATTTGCCGTACAAGTAATGCAAGTTAAAAAGTAGCACGTCAGTTACATGAAATAATAGCTTTTTAGGCAAACCGTTTCCTATTCACATAAGTAATGTAAAAACATCTGGCCCTGAGCCCCTTACTGTCTAAGTGTAATTACTTTTCAGATTCAAAGAACTTTTAGCTAACGTAGAGCTATTGTAATAGAATTGTCCACATAACTATGCTGGCAAAGACACAATTTCTCCTCCAACAACTGTAAAGTGACCTTTTCAGCATGGTTTTTCTATCCTTATTGTCAAGCATTCCCATGCATACAGCCCACTTATTCATAAAACCATCCAGATTGTTTAGCATGTACATCTTGCTGTCATGTTTGTTTTTTGCTTTGTAAATATTGTCTAAATTACAATCTCCCCCTCCCCAAAATCACTAATTCATCAAAAGATAGTCTCTTCCTGGGTCATCCTGCAGTTAAAATTATGTAGTAAATACATACCTTGTACCTGGTTACAGACAGAGAGTATTGAAAGAGATTAAAACAGAACAGTACCATAACGTCTGTAGCAGTATCCAAAGAAATAAAATTTGTGTGTTTCATCAGAACATTATAGGTTTGATAAATAAGATAGATGAGCGTCTTGTATGCCTAGAAAATGGCGTAAATTTTGAAGGTATAGATGTTTTGTGTCTCTCTGAACAGCCGGCCACGGTGGCCGTGCGGTTCTGGCGCTGCAGTCCAGAACCGCGAGGCTGCTACGGTCGCAGGTTCGAATCCTGCCTCGGGCATGGGTGTGTGTGATGTCCTTAGTTTAGTTAGGTTTAAGTAGTTATAAGTTCTAGGGGACTTATGACCTAAGATGTTGAGTCCCATAGTGCTCAGAGCCATTTTTTCTCTCTGAACACCATGTAACCGAAGGGATTGGAGAAGTTAAATTTAAGGGATTACAGATTAGCATTTTATTCATGTAGAGTCAACATGGAAAAAGGAGGAGTTGCTACTTATATAAAAACTGGACACAAAGTCAAAAATATTGAAACAAATAGTTTTTGTGTAGA
The DNA here is from genome assembly GCF_023864275.1 of Schistocerca cancellata. NCBI lineage: Eukaryota > Metazoa > Arthropoda > Insecta > Orthoptera > Acrididae > Schistocerca > Schistocerca cancellata. The sequence goes on along the minus strand of NC_064626.1, from coordinate 75,541,290 downwards.
TCAGATCCTTGAAGCATGTGCTTGTGAGTTGCTACTGAAATATACTTCTATTGTAATTGTAACAATCTACAGATCCCCTCATGGTACTTTCAGCTATTCATGAAAAATTAGAGGAATTATTGAGCTACCTGTCAGACAAAAAGAAGCAGTTAGTGGTTTGTGGTGATTTTAATGTAGATTTCTTAAAAGACACAGATAGGAAAAATGATCTAGGATCTTTGTTTGGTTGTTTCAGTCTAGTAAAGCACTCCGTATTGAGGCCATGAGTGGCCTACCGGGACCATCCGACCGCCGTGTCATCCTCAGAGGAGGATGCAGATAGGAGGGGCGTGGGGTCAGTACACCGCTCTCCCGGTCGTTATGATGATATTCTTGACTGAAGCTGCTACTATTCGTTCGAGTAGCTCCTCAATTGGTATCACGAGACTGAGTGCACCCCGAAAAATGGCAACAGCGCGTGGCAGCTGGATGATCACCCATCCAAATGCCGGCCACGCCCAACAGCACTTAGCTTCAGTGATCTCACGGGAACCGGTGTATTCACTGTGGCTAGGCTGTTGCCTTGTTTCAATCTAGTATCTGTTGTAAATTTTCCACTTCGTGTGCAGCAGGATAGTAGGTCACTTATCGATAACATTTTCATAGACAGTGCTCACGCAGAAACAATTCATGTGTACCCAGCTGCTAATGGGCTATCTGATCATGATACACAGTTAATGGAAATAACACATATAGCACCTTACAGGTTTCAGGCAGGTTCATACAAGACAGGGAGGCTTATTGATGTGAACAGTTTTAAGAGCAGCCTATAAGAGGTAGAATGGAATGAAGTATACACAGAAAATGATGCTGATGCTAAATTCAATTTATTCCATCATAAATTTGTCTCAATATTTGAGAGTGTCTTTCCTGAAACGTTTTTCAGAAAAGCTGTTACAAAGTCAAGTAAGCCATGGATTACTAAGGGAATTAAGATATCATGTAAGAGGAAGAGGGAAATATATGGACAAGCCAGAATAAGTCAGGATCCAACGTTACTTGCTTACTACAAAAGATACTGTAATATTTTAAGGAAAGTCATTAAGAAGTCGATAAGCTTATGCGTTCTGACAAAAATTATTAATGCGGACAATTAGATTAAACCTACATGGAATATTGTCAAATGGGAAACGGGGCAGCCTGAAAGTGCACAGCATACCATAGCAATAAAGCTAAATGATGATGATGTTGTGAGTGATAATTCACAAGTTGCAAGTATTTTTAACAATTAAGATGATGAGGTGCTTCATTGATGGGTGCCACTTATGGCATTGGATGGTTGGTTGGTTGTTTTGGGGAAGCGGACCAGACAGCGAGGTCATCGGTCTCATCGGATTAGGGAAGGACGAGGAAGGAAGTCGGCCGTGCCCTTTGAAAGGAACCATCTCGGCATTTGCCTGGAGCGATTTAGGGAAATCACGGAAAACCTAAATCAGGATGACCGGACGCGGGATTGAACCGTCGTCCTCCCGAATGCGAGTCCAGTAGCTAACCACTTTACGGCATTGGAGAGCCCACCTATGATCTCGAATGGCCTCTGTGATTTCCGAGGCCCACCAAGGTACTGTCTTCTGTTTCGGTGGACGCAAGCAGCATAGGATTACCAAATCAGCTGCCAAAAGAATGGCTGTAGTTGTTTTCTGGACTGCCTCCATGTGGTGAGGAGCCGAGGTTGACAGTAGAGGTGAGAGCATCCCAGTCAGCACTGTTGAGAGACCACCTGGGCAGGTGTCCAGGGGGCGTGACAGTGAGAGAAGGACAGGAGGATCAGGAAATGCTCACTATCACACAGGTCCTCCAGTGGATGTATGGGAGAAGACAAGGGCTCCAAATAGAAAGGTCAATGGCAGACAAAGTTACGTGTGCCACACTGAAGTGTTTGGGGGGTACCACTATACAAGAGGCAGAGGTCAAGTTGTGCTAGTATATTTTCGAGGTCTTTACCATGGCCAGTGACCATGGTTCCACCCCATGAAGGATTATGGGTGTTGCAATTACCAAAGATTAGGAAAGGTGGGGGGCGCTGAGAAATTAATGCAAACAGTATGTTTTGAGACACTTCACAATTGGCAGGGAGGTAAACACTGCAAATGGTAATATCTTGAAATGCCCTTACCCAAACAGTCACAGCTCCCAAAGGTGTATTAAGGGGCTCAAGTTCTCTACATAGAGTGTCTAGAACATATGTGCAAACTCTGCCCTCCAGGATCCACAAACGGCTGGGGTGTGCATTGCTCATTGCTGGAAACCAAGTCTCCTGAAGGACAATGCAGAAGGCAGGTGAAGTGCTTAAAAGGTGTCGTAGCTCTGCCAAGCGATGGATAAAACTGCTACAGTTCCATTGGAGAATAATGTTGTCAATATACAGTGAGGCCAAGAAGGGACCGGGGGGGGGGGGGGGCATGCCTTGGGGTCAGCTGGTGCTGCTGCTGCTAGCTAAGGGGTTGTGGCATCAATGCAAATAGGCTCTGGGTTCCATTGTGTGGTGCGAACCGGGTCTCAGTAGCTACTGGAATCTCCACCTCGGCCACAGGAGTGTAACCAGTGGTATCTGGTGGCACAGGGGCTACTGGAATGTCCTTCTTCTTGGAGGATTTTTCTTGACTTTCTCCTCCTTAGAGGATTTTGATGACTGTGAGGGCTTCTCTGAATTGGCTTCAGTAAAGGAGATGACTACGAAGCCATGCAACCAGCAGCCTGTGGCTCCTTCAGCCATTGGTTGATGATCTGCTGTAGATTGGTGGAAACCTTGGAAGAAAGTGTCCCAAGAGATCCCTTCCTGGAGAGAGAAACTGGAGGAAGGTGGTTTATCTCCAGCTGTGAGGTTGGGAGCAATCTCCCTGGTGGGCAGGAAGCCATTGATCCCAGAGTAAGTGTGGGGGAAGCAGCAAGAGGGGAGCCCCAATCACAGGAGGGGGAGGGGGAGGGGGGGGGGAGCAAGCCTGGTTGAGTGGTCCTGAGGGCTCACTGTAGGAGGTGTGAAGGGCAGGAGTAGCATTGCCAAAAGGTGCAATGTCATAATAGCCGTAACCTATGACACTGTTTGGCATGTTGGGTACAACCGCTCATACTACTTCTTGGCCTCTTGGTAACTGAGTTTGTATTCTTGTATTTTCTTTTCTCTCTGGAAAACAGGGAAATATTGTGAGCAGGGAGAATGGTGGTTTCCACAATTGACACAGATGGGGCGATGTACACAGGGAGCATTTGCAAACAGAGGTCATCCACAGTCTGTACAGGTGGGGCTAGCATTACAACACAAAGACATGTGCCCAAATTTCAAGCATTTGAAGCACTGCATGGGGAGGGGGACGAAGGGGAACATATAGTTTCAAACTGCATCTGTATACCATCACCTTGACCTTTTCAGGCAATGAATCGCCATCAAAGGGCAAGATGAAGGCACTGGTAGTAACCCTTTTGTCTTTTGGCCCCCTATGTACACGACAGACAAAGTGCACATCCCATTGCTTCATGTGGTGGTGGTTAGTGTTTAACGTCCCGTCGACAACGAGGTCATTAGAGACGGAGTGCAAACTCGAGTTAGGGAAAGATTGGGAAGGAAATCGGCCGTGCCCTTTCAAAGGAACCATCCCGGCATTTGCCTGAAACGATTTAGGGAAATCACGGAAAACCTAAATCAGGATGGCCGGAGACGGGATTGAACCGTCGTCCTCCCGAATGCGAGTCCAGTGTGCTAACCACTGCGCCACCTCGCTCAGTCCATTGCTTCATGTTGGCATGTAGCTCATCATCATATTGAAAGAGCAGGTCTCTGTGGAAAATGATTCCCTGAACTAAATTTAGACTGTTATGGGGAGTGACAGTAACTAGTATGTTAGCCGGCTTTTTACAAGTGAGCAGTGTCCCTGACTGGGCAGTGGATGCGGTTTTGATCAAAATTGACCCACTTTTCATTTTAAAGATGGCTGCCACTTCCCCAAATGTGTCTTCTAAGATCTCCAAAAAGAACAAGGGCTTTGTGGCCAAGAAGGAATCACTATAAGACCATTATACGAACCAAGTATTGCAGGGAGTATTGCTCTGCTTGCTGCTTAGCCCTACATACCTCCCACGGCATAGCAAGGGAAGGGAACATTTTATGGTTGTATCTCTCTGCATTGAAAGGGGACTGTTCTTTCATAGTGACTGCTGTGGCCATATGGCCACCAAGAGGAGGTAAGTTCATCTGCCTCATTTGCGGCTGATCTACCAGGATGTCACCCACTCTGATTGGGGGCTCTCCCCATGGATGCCACCAAGGGCACATACTCCTTGGCATAAATACTCCTTTCAACTAAGGCACCAACAGTGCAATCCCTGCATGGTCAGGGGGCTACCACCACGTAGGTACTTGAAGATGACCCCCTCCCCCCACAATGGGATAGCTACCATGCTGGGTTTTGGGTGTGTTACCATATTAAAGGAAGGCTGCACAGATGGAAAGGCACAAAGGTGGAGCACACACCACATTGGGCGACCTCCTGTGCATGATCTGCACTTCTGGGGAATTTTGAAAATTGGTGGCAGGTCAAGCTCTCGGGAACCATGTTTTTATTTAATAAAAAGTTGTAGAATGCGCTGGAAGTGGAAACTCGAGGCTGAATCATATACCAGGTCTAAGCAGCGTCAGCACTAAGAAAACCATCCGATGTAGAAGCAGGGGGGAAAGGGATAGGCGTAGTATAAGCTTGCAGCACAGAAAGTTAGTAATGCTGCAAAGGCTGGGGCATTGTGGTAGCCAGGCACATACTTACAAAAGAGTTGAGGACTCCTTGGGCAGGATAAAATTACTGATTGCACAAAAGCAAGCAGTATGAATAATATGTGGTGTTTACCCATGTATGTCTTGTAGATGCCTCTTCAAGGAGCTAGGCATTTTAACTGCACAGTCGCAATACATATATTCACTAATGAAATTTGTCATGATAATTCATCACAATTTGCAAAGAACAGTGGTGTCCTGAAGTCCGTACCTGCAACACTAGAGGGGAAAATGACCTTTACTACTCATTATTAAACCCATCAGTGGCTCAATGAGGAGTTCAATACGCAGCAACAAAATTTTTTGATCATTTGACCAATAAAATAAAACTTCTGACCGGTAGTTAAGCAATCTTTAAATCTAACTTAAAAAGCATTTCTCTGCGGCAACTCCTATTCCACTTATGAATTTCTACTTAAAACCTGGTAGCCACCAACTTTGTTTTCAAGTGTAGTTGCAAGAGTCGGACTAAAAAAATAATGTGTTCATTAATGTTAACACTTATCATGTATGTGTACCCCATAAACTGACTCATTCAACATCATTTCGTTAAAAGAATTGTTTAAATAATCTACAGAACATGTAATTAACCTACAATGATGGACTGTACAACCACCCTTCTATATTAAGTAGAAACAGGATACCACATTATCTGCAGTGCATGACAACACATGGTCATTTCACAATATATTATAACCTACCAGCAAAAGTTAAAGACTTCTTCTTTACACTATTCAGCTGAATCTGGGAGACTTCAGTTTCTATGTTCATGGTGGAAAGTTATTTTAAATATGCTTTGAAACTTGGGAGATGGTTATCTTACAGGTGTCCTCACTAGCTACGGAGGAATGACTCTGGAGGAAATTGTGAACCACCTCGTCTCGATTCTCAAAACAGACAGCTCCTTAGAAAATAGTCATTTCCAGTATAAATCCAGAAAATTACACACCATCACTGACTAACTTCCTCATCAACTTTAGAGGAGGATAGATCTTATTGACACAAGTAATCAAATTTGTTTTTGCTACACACAAATAGTGCACAAATCCATCATAAATAATTGGTAGTTACTGAACACTGTCAGACCTTGGTTCATTAATATTTACAATATGTATTGCTATAACCCTGTACTTCAACACCTTGATACACTCTGTGGCACCAGGCAGCTGGCATGCTACACTTCAAATAGTCTGCCAACAGCAACTGTGTAGGCCAGCCAGAGACCGACCGCCTGCAGTAAGCCACAAGACTGGTGCGCACGGCATGACATACAGCTCGCCACCTACCGGAGCCCTTGTGTATAGAAAGACACTACAGCCTACACCCCTCAGATCATGTTCTACTGCTTATTGTGGTCAGCACTTATGTTCATGGAATTAGTGCTCTCTCATCTCAAGCAGTAGCAGGCTATTACAGTTGTTATCACACATTTTTTGGCCACATTGAGGCAGGCTTCTATGCTGTTGGCATACCCACCCTTACTATGATGTCGCCAAAGTCTGGGAGGCTTATGAGAAGCAGTTTCAGCAACACTTCCTTGCTTTTGGTGTCACAAATACAAACATGTGTAAGGCTTTGCTCCTTTTTTTGGATTTCTCCTAAGATCTACCACTTGTTGGGCCAGTTAGCCCCGCTTCAGGTTCCTGTGTTGCTTTCATTTGACAAAATGTGCAGGTTGTTGTCCAGTTAGCACCGAATATGCATGAATGTCATTGCACCATGTTTAAGATTTCTGTCATTGTCGTAAGCAGCCCCACCAGTCCTATCGGGCTTCGTCAGCTGAACTCGATGGCCTGTCACAAATGTCAGTTTGTTAGTGATGCTCATCATGATTCGTACACTGATTCTATAGTCTGTGATGCCATAATTTGGTTGGCTCATGATAAAGAGGTGTGTCAACACGCATTACAATGCAAGAATCCACCTTTGGGAGAAGTGCTAAATACTGCTCAATCTTTCGAGGTATCTGAAGCTGCTGGTGATCTAATTGAGGCTTGGTGTCACACTGCCAGTGTGGCACCTGTTCCTGATCATTGAGCATCAGTTAGTTCCTGGGGGGAGAGGGGGGCATTGAGCATCAGTAAGTTCCCAGGGGGACGGTGACGGGGTTGGGGGGGGGGGGTTGGAGGGGGAGGGGGACGACATGGCAGATGTACAAATGCAGCCTCCGTGCCACAGCGGACAGCGACATGCCAAACAACAACCACAGCAGCAACATCAGCAGCAGCACTCCCATTTTGCCTGTAGTTTCATTCAACATGACAGAGCTGCATGCCCTAAGCAGTGGGCAACCTGCAACCACTGTAGGAGAAGAGCACATATAGTGTCTGTGTGTTGTTTCCAGCCCTTTCCTGCAGATATTGAAATGAATGTTAATTGTGTGTCTCCAGTGCTTACAAATAACAACAAACTGTTAATTGATGTGCGAGCGATGGACAAAGTGCTCTGCCTACAAGTGGACACATGTGCAGCTGTGACATTGCTAAACTCACAAACTTATGTGGACTTGGGACCTCCGGTGCTGTCTCCAGTTCCTTGGTGTTTGGTGAGTTACAAAAAGCACATATTCCAATTTTGGGACAATTTATGACTTCTACTATTCATAGATTTGTAGTCATTCCTTTACGTTCCTGGTAGTGGATGATGCTGGTGCCGACAATTTGTTCCATTTGGATCATTTGGATGCTTTCAGTGGTTTTGATTGGTTTAGAGGGAGGGGGGGGGGGGTGGAGGAACCAAACTGTAAGGTCATCAGTCCCTTGTTCCCAGTAGAGCAATTACCCATGGGAAAGAAGAAAATGAAGACGTACAGCACAATAACAGGAGAAAGGAAGAACCGGAAGAATGACAGAAGAACAACAAACACTACAATGGACAAAACATGAAAAGAAAACCACAGACAGATGCAAGAAACAGGGAGAAGGGATAAAGACAAGAAAGCAGATTACCATGGATAGCTGACCATGAGAATAAAAAAGGAGAAGCCAGCCACTCTGCAAGACATTAAAATCTCCACCCTAAAAGCCCTAGGGTGGAGGACACAGAGGGACAAACGACGTGCGCTAAAACTGAGATCAAATGATAAAACCCACCCTCACGAATAAAATGTAAAACTAAAGCTGCTGTTGAGGCATTGTCACCCAAAACTGAAGGTACGGTGCTGGGAAAGTTAAAAGTCCACCACAGAGTGGCTGAAAGTGGGCAGTCCAGCAAGAGGTGGACGACTGTCATTTGGGAGCCACAGCGTCACTGAGGTGCGTCCTCATGATGGAGGAGGTAACCATGTCTGAGCCACGTATGGCCAATGCGGAGCCAACAACAGACAACTGATTCCCTGCAAGAAGCCTGCAGGGAAGACTCCCACACATTCGTAGTCTCCTTAATGACACACAGTTTGTTGTGCATACTGTTATGCCACTCTGCCTCCCAAAGGTGAAAAACCTTGCAGCATAAGACAGAATGCAGGTTAGTTTCAGAGATGCCCATCTCCAGGAGCGGTTTCTGCGTAGCCTGTTTGGCCCACTTGTCAGCAAGATAGTTGCCTGGGATTCCAACACGTCCTGGGGTCCACACAAACACCACTGAACAACTGGACTGTTCCAGGGCAGAATTGGAATCCTGGATGTTTGCTACCAAAGGATTGCGAGGGTAGTACTGGTCAATAACCTGTAACCAGTTCAGGGAGTCAGAACAGAGAAGAACATTGAGGTGCTACCAGCAATCCCCTTAAGCTGACAAAGGTGAGGTAGCCAAGTCAATCGGGCATCGAAAACCAATTGTAAGAATCGATACATCTCCACTACTGTGAGTGGATCATCATTGAGATAAAGTTCAGGTTCCGGATGAACGGTATGATGCTGACAGAAGTGCACGACACACAACTTTGCGGCTGAAAATGAAGCCATGGGCTAGAGCCCACAAATGCGCCTTGTGAATGGCTCCCTGTAGGTGCCGCTGAGCAACACCAGTAGTGGGGGAGCAATACGAAATGCAGAAGTCATCCGCATACAAAGAAGGGGAGGCTGATGGCCCTACAGCTGCTGCTAGGTCGTTAATGGCCACTAAAAACAGAGAGACATTCAATGCGGAACCCTGCGGAATGCCATTCTCCTGAATATGTGGGGAACTATGGGAGGCACCAACTTGGACATGGAAAGTACGGAGTGACAGGAGGTTTAGGATAAAAATCGGGAGTGGGTCCCGGAGACCCCACTCATACAATGTGGCAAGGATATGATGTCGCCAGGTTGTGTCGTATGCTTTACGTAAGTCAAAAAAGACAGCGACCAGGTGTTGGCGTCTGGAAAAGGCTGTTTGGATGGCAGACTCAAGGGACAAGATTATCAGTGGTAGAGCGACACTGACAGAAGCCGTCCTGATATGGAGCTAGTAGGCCACGTGACTCCAGGACCCAACCCAATTGCCAACACACCATACGTTCCAGCAGCTTGCAGAGAATGTTGGTGAGGCTGAAGGGCCAATAGCTATCCATATCAAGCAGATTCTTACCAGCTTTTAGCACCGAAATGATGGTGCTCTCCCGCCATTGTGATGGCAAGATGCCATCACACCAGATCCGCTTGAAGATGACAAGGAGATGTCGCTTCTAGTCAGTTGAGAGATGTTTAATCATTTGACTGTGGATCCAGTTTGACCCAGGAGCAGTGTTGGGGCAATGTGCAAGGATGCTAAGGAGCTCCCACTCTGTAAATGGGGCGTTACAGGGTTCACTATGGCGTGTAGTGAACGAGAGGACTTTCCTTTCCGTACATCATTTGAGGGTGCGAAAGGCTGGGGGGTAGTTCTCTGATGCAGAGGCTTGAGCATAGTGCTCAGCAATCGCCTTTGCTTCGGTAGCGAGCACACCACTGATGTTAATGCCAGGGACACCTGTTGGGGTCTGGTACCCAAAAAGATGCCTGATATTTGTCCAGTCTTGGCAAGGTGACGTATGGCACCCAATGGTTAAAACATGCCTTGCCAACACTCCTGTTTCCATAGTTTTATAAGCAGACAAACATGGACACAGAGCTGCTTAAAGGCTATTAGGTGCTCTAGGGAAGGGTGTCGCTTATATCACTGTAGAGCTTGCCGATGCTCTTTAATTGCCTCAGCAACTTCCGGCGACCACCAAGCGACTGTCTTTCACCAGTGGCATCCTAGAGAATGAGGGATCGCATTTTCCGCCGCAGAAATTATAGTTGTAGTGACCTGCTCAATCACAACATTGATGGCACCACATGGGGAAGATGCAACGGTGGCAGCAGAGGTGAAGATTACCCGGTCTGCCTTGTTTAAAGCCCATCTGGATAGGCGTCCATGGAAATGATGCCGGGGGAGTGACAGGAAGATGGGGAAGTGGTCACTAACACACAGGTTGTTATGTGCTCTCCAGTGGATAGATGGGAGAAGTCCTGGGCTGCAAATTGATAAATCAATGGCAGAGTAACTGCCATGAGCCACACTGAAATGTGTGGCGGCCCCAGTAATTAATAGGCAGAGGTCAAGTTGGGACAGTAAATTTTCGAAATCTCTGCCACAGCCAATAAGCATGGTGCTACCCCACAAGGGGTTATGGGCGTTAAATCTCCCAAAAGTAGGAAAGGTTAAGGGAGTTGATCAATCAGTGCAGCCAATACATTCAGGGGTTCCGCACCATCTGGAGGGTTATTTCCTGCGTCAAAAGTATCCTGACAGACACAGCTACAAGAGGAGTTTGGAGGGACACAGGCTCATTACACACAGAGTTCAGAACATAAACGCAAACTCCACCTGACACGATATTATATTTGCTTCAGTTCTTGTAATATCCCCTGTAGCCATGTAGGGCAGGGGTCCGCATTGCTGGGAACCAGGTTTCCTGGAGGGCAAATGCAGAAAGCAGGTGTAAAGCTTAACAGTTGCCATAGCTCAGCCAGGTGGTGGAAAAAACTGCTGCAATTCCACTGGAGGATGACATGATCATGAGACTGGGAAGGCATGGAACATTCAATGAGGCAATCTACACCTCAGGGTCACCTGCTGCCACCGGCTTATTTCCTGAACAGGCTATATCCATTGTGTCTGAGGGTCTGGCGAGATATAGGTCCTCAGCAGACATCAGAATCTTCACCTCATCCTCAGACGCAAAACTTGTAGGCAGCAGCGGTTTGGGTGCCACCACAATTCCCTTGGTCTTGGGGGTCTTCTTTCTGGATTCCTCTCGCTGATCCTTGGGTTTCTCTGGCTGGGAGGGCTTCACTGATTCAGTCTCTGGGACTGAGGATGATAATGAAGCCCTACGACCAGCCGCTTTTGGGAACTTCAGCCACTGGTGGCTGTCATCTTTCCCACTAGCAGAAACCTGGGAAGGGAGTGACCCAAAGTACCCCTTCCTAGTGATAAGAGTGGAAGAAGACTTATGCTTCTCTGGCTGAGAAGTGGGGACTGGTGTCCCCAGTGGTTGGGGGGACAGTGCTCCCGAGGTAGGTGGTGAGGGAGCAACAGGGAGGGAAGTGCCCCCCACCATCAAGGGGGTAGGTGTAGTCGTCCAGCTCTGAGAGCCGATTGGAACTCGTGGAACTGTTCTCGTAGCGGCGGCATAAGAGGAGATCATGGCCACAGGATGTAGGCGCTCAAATTTCCTCCTGGCCTCCATGTAGGTCAGTCTGTCCAGAGTCTTGTATTCCATGATCTTCCTTTCTCGCTGTAAAATCCTGCAGTCTGGTGAGCAAGAGGAATGATGCTCGCCGCAGCTGACGCAAATGCGAGGCAGGGCATATGGAGTATTGGGATGGGATGGATGTCCACAATCTCGACATGTGTTGCTGGAAGTACAGTGGAAAGACATATGGCTGAACTTCAGCACTTAAAGCACCGCATTGGGGGAGGGATATATGGCTTGAAATCACAGCGGTAGACCATCACCTTGACCTTCTCGGGTAATGCGTCACCCTCGCAGGCTAAGATGAAGGCACCGGTGGCAACCTGATTATCCCTCAGACCCCAATGGACGCGCCAGATGAAATGAACTCCTCGTCACTCTAAGTTGGCGTGCAGCTTGTCGTCAGACTGCAAAAGAAGGTACCTGTGGAATATAATACCCTGCACCATATTTAAGCTCTTATGAGGCGTGCTGGTAACAGAAACATCCCCCAGCTTGTCACAAGCGAGTAATGCCCGTGACTGGGCAGAGGATGCCGTTTCATCAAGACTGACCCTAACTGCATTTTGGACAAGCCCTTCACCTCCCCAAACTTGTTCTCTAAATGCTCTACAAAAACTGAGGCTTCATCGAGACAAAGGAGTCCCCATCAGCTCTCGTACATATGAGGTACCAGGGCAAAAACGGTTCGCTGCCATCCTTAGCTTGGCATTCCTCCCATGGTGTGGCCAGGCAAGGAAACAATTTAGGATCATAATTTCTTGCATCGTACTGAGACTTGGAACACTTAGGGACTGCTGCCGTTTGATTACCAGCAGGTGATTACATGGTACATTTCATCGCACATCATCTGCCCTGATGCCACCCACTCTGACCAGGGGCCCTCCCCACGGGTGCCACCCAGCTGCAGCAAAGACAGGGTGCATGGCAGCCCCACCACAATGGACAGGCTACTATGCTGGATATGAGGTGCAAAGAATTCCATGGTCATCGTCAGTGCAGAAAATGACACTGCTTTGTGGGTGGAGGAAAATGTTGCCAGGAAGGTGTCCTCCTCAAGAGATGGAGGATGAGCGGGACTGCAATGCCACAACGAGAAAGTGGGCATTGCACAATAGATATGATGCACCATGTTAAGGCACTGTTCTGCAATTGGCTCGCTCTTCATGAAAATTTTGAAAAATGGAGGTCTAACCCTACAGGGAACCATCACATAAAGGCCAAAAGTGTCAGACTCCTGTTAGTCACCTCTTACGACAGTCAGGAATACCTCGGGCCTATTCTAACCCCCAGGCCAGCAGGGGGGAATGGTTTTGGTTTTTCGATTGTGGATGCAATGCACCTTGTTCATGACTGGATCCATTACCAGCCGTTAGATTCTCTGTGTTCTGAGTTCCCTTTTTTTGGATGGGTTAGATTGTGCAACTAATTCCGTGAACAACACATTCCTGCAGCCCGGTCACACTTTTTCCGTGCACGCCCTGTTCCAGTGGCTTTGCATGATCAGGTGAAATCACAATTGGACAGACTGGCATCGCTGGGGGTCAGACATCCTACTACAACAAGTGAGTAATCTACCCCCATCCCACTTTTGACTGTTAAAAAGCTGAATGGTCAGTTTAATCTCTATGGCTCAATCTGTCATTGACATCTACCCTCCGTTCTATCAGGACAAGTTCTTGGCCAAAATGGCCGGGGGTCAAGTTTTTCTCTAAAATTGATTTATCTGATGCCTGTTTGCAGGTTCTTTTGGATGAGAATTCGAAAAGATTTCTTGTGACTAACATCCCTCTGGGTTGTGCCAATATCAGCAGTTCCCTTTTGGTGTGGCTAGTGCCCCTACGACAATTGACAATGTCCATTCTGGGATGCATCAACTGTCTCAGTGACATCGTTGTAATAGGTGCATCCACAGAAGAGCATTCATACAACTTATGCTCCTTGTTCATGATCTTACATATTGCAAGGTTGAAACGCAACTTGTCCAAGTACACTTTTTCAGCCAGCCATTGTGTATTTGGGGTTTGTGGTTTCTTGAAATGGTGTAAAGCCTTTGTGTCGTCATGTAACTACTGTCATAGCTTTGCCTTGCTCTTCCAGTGTCAAAGAACTTCAAGTATTTTTTAGGGAAAAGTGCTTACTATCACAAATTTATTCCAGGTGCAACCATGTTGGCTCATCTTTTCCACAAATTGCTCCAAAATGACACCGGTCTGTGAGCACGCTTTTGAAATGTAAACTGCATTCTGCCCTTTGTTTGGTTACCTTCCACCCTGGCAACCACCTTATCTTGGCTACAGATGCCTATCAGTATGGCCTCGAGGTCATTCTTGCACAACAATGTGAGAATGATTCTGAATGTCAAAAAACATTCAACTCTGCTTAGCAGCAAGTTGAAAAGAAAGGGCTTGCTATTGCCTACGCACTCAAGCAGTTTCATGTAGTCTTTCATGGGTCTACATTCCACCTCATTATGGACAACAAGCCCTTGGTTTTGTTGTTTAACCCTTCGGCTTCCTTGTCCAATAAAGCAGCCAATTGCTTCCAGCGTTGGGCCTTGTTTCTGTCTCACTACGACTATGAAACACATTTTCAGCCTATTACACAGCATGCCAACGTAATGCGCTGTCACTACTTCCAATGGGACTAGATCCTATTTTTGATCAGGATGAGCTCCTTTGTTTTCACTTAGATGTTGAGGTACAACATACTGTAGCACAGTTTTCTATTACAGGCTTCCGGATCACTGCTGCTGTTGCCAATGACCCAATTTTGCGCGAAATTTTTCCCTCTTTCTTTCAGCACGGTTGGCTATACAGGCCTTGGGGTAGGGCTTGTGATCCTTTACATAACTACACTCCTGGAAATTGAAATAAGAACACCGTGAATTCATTGTCCCAGGAAGGGAAACTTTATTGACACATTCCTGGGGTCAGATACATCACATGATCACACTGACAGAACCACAGGCACATAGACACAGGCAACAGAGCATGCACAATGTCGGCACTAGTACAGTGTATATCCGCCTTTCGCAGCAATGCAGGCTGCTATTCTCCTATGGAGACGATCGTAGAGATGCTGGATGTAGTCCTGTGGAACGGCTTGCCATGCCATTTCCACCTGGCACCTCAGTTGGACCAGCGTTCGTGCTGGACGTGCAGACCGCGTGAGACGACGCTTCATCCAGTCCCAAACATGCTCAATGGGGGACAGATCCGGAGATCTTGCTGGCCAGGGTAGTTGACTTACACCTTCTAGAGCACGTTGGATGGCACGGGATACATGCGGACGTGCATTGTTCTGTTGGAACAGCAAGTTCCCTTGCCGGTCTAGGAATGGTAGAACGATGGGTTCGATGACGGTTTGGATGTACCGTGCACTATTCAGTGTCCCCTCGACGATCACCAGTGGTGTACGGCCAGTGTAGGAGATCGCTCCCCACACCATGATGCCGGGTGTTGGCCCTGTGTGCCTCGGTCGTATGCAGTCCTGATTGTGGCGCTCACCTGCACGGCGCCAAACACGCATACGACCATCATTGGCACCAAGGCAGAAGCGACTCTCATCGCTGAAGACGACACGTCTCCATTCGACGCTCCATTCATGCCTGTCGCGACACCACTGGAGGCGGGCTGCACGATGTTGGGGCGTGAGCGGAAGACGGCCTAACGGTGTGCGGGACCGTAGCCCAGCTTCATGGAGACGGTTGCGAATGGTCCTCGCCGATACCCCAGGAGCAACAGTGTCCCTAATTTGCTGGGAAGTGGCGGTGTGGTCCCCTACGGCACTGCGTAGGATCCTACGGTCTTGGCGTGCATCCGTGCGTCGCTGCGGTCCGGTCCCAGGTCGACGGGCACGCGCACCTTCCGCCGACCACTGGCGACAACATCGATGTACTGTGGAGACCTCACGCCCCACGTGTTGAGCAATTCGGCGGTACGTCCACCCAGCCTCCCGCATGCCCACTATACGCCCTCGCTCAAAGTCCGTCAACTGCACATACGGTTCACGTCCACGTTGTCGCGGCATGCTACCAGTGTTAAAGACTGCGATGGAGCCACGGCAAACTGGCTGATACTGACAGCGGCGGTGCACAAATGCTGCACAGCTAGCGCCATTCAGCGGCCAACACCGCGGTTCCTGGTGTGTCCGCTGTGCCGTGCGTGTGATCATTGCTTGTACAGCCCTCTCGCAGTGTCCGGAGCAAGTATGGTGGGTCTGACACACCGGTGTCAATGTGTTCTTTTTTCCATTTCCAGGAGTGTATTTTGACCACTATCACTGCCTTTCGGAGTTCAATGGTGGTGTCCTCTTAGCTACAGATGGGCTGTTGCCCAGTGTTGTGATCCCAGCCATCCGACGGCAGGATGTGCTTTAGTTCCTACCTCTGAGGCATTGGGGGATCTCTGGCCCGTCAACATGTGTTTCAGATAGACATTGATGGTGACATGGTGTGTTTTGTGACAGCCTGCTCAGTGTGCTATGCAACAGATGCTCTGTGTGGCCTGCACAGCAGTGACTGTGGGAATGCGTCCATGTTTATTTTGCGGGACTGTTCATCAGTTCTTACTGACTCTCAATGCTTTCTCTAAATGTCAGTATGTTATCCACAGTCCTTCCACATCAGCCACAGCTATGGTTCAGGCGCTCTCAAATTTTTTTTCTATTTAAGGATCGCCTTATATGCTTGTGACAGATAACTGCCCACAGTTTGTGTCTCAGACCTTCCACAATTCCCGTGCACATCACGTGACAGTTCCTCTTTTTCACCCCCCCCCCCCCCTACTTAACAGTGAGGTGGAATGGCTCATCCGCACGGTCTATGTTAAAATGAAGAAGTACACCGCGGAGTACTTCATGGACTATGCCTTGACGCACTTCTCAAGTTCCTACAGGTCTATTCTGGTGGGGGATCAGAGTCAGGCTGAGACACTACATGGTCACCAGCCATGTATCATCCTGCACCTGCTCAAGCCGCCCCACCAACATCCATCAGTGTGGCCCTCGCACTCTTTGCTCCTGGCTCCATGGACTGGGCTTGTGGGTTTGCCCACTGAAGATGTGATTTAGGCCACGATCCACAGCTGCTGTGACCACCACCTCTGTATGGTGCACACCAGTGACCGGCTGGTTGTGTGCCATCACAATCAGCTGCAACCTAATGCCACAGTGAGGGCTGCAGGCCCACCGCCACATTCACCTTCTCCCTCAGCACCTGTCTCACTCTGCTGCAGGAACAGATCCAACCTGTCACTATTTCCTGCCTCTCCTCATGGGTAAAGTGCTCTGATGCATGCTGCTGCCCCTCCACTTGATGCTTCGCTACCGCCTGCGCTTCTGTCAATGGGGGAATCAGTCCTCAGGTCCTTCACAACTGGTATCCCCACCCGAGTGGCTGGCACCTTCACTGTCAGTGCAGTTCCACCACACTGAGGACACAGATGTCAAGATGCTGCCAGTATCCTTATTTTCAGTCCTCCCTTATGGTACTCTGCGGGAGGGGGAGTCTCTGCCACTGTATGTGTCTGCGGACACCCCATTTCTGCCCCTACTAACCACTTTCACCCCAGAATATTCTTTTGCTGCTGCCATCACCAGTGGCACCCACTGCAAAGGTTATAGATGTGCCACCGGTTGCCCCAACATCAGCATTAGAGGAGTGCCCTTTCCCCACGACAAGAGGGATGCTATAAATGTGTGCCTGGATACCTGCAGCAGCACCAGGCCGCCAATGCATTACACTTCAAATAGTCCCCCAACAGTAGCTGCAGGGGTGGCCATTGGCAGTAGGTCATAAGGCTAGTGCACACGGCACATCTGCCACACCACCTACCAGAATTGTCTCCTACATAAAGACAGGGCAGCTGGTGCTGCCTTTCACAAAGTCCTCTACAGTGTACTGTAGTGTTCCTGTTTGCCGTTTACTTGAATATGGATCAGTGAACTCTTGTTCTTAGTGGCTGTTCTATTGGTTGTATCTAACATTACGACATGTATCTGATCTTGTAGCTGGCAACTACCAATTTGTCTTCATCTGCGAAAACATTTTGGTAGACAATGATCTGATGACAGATCAGTGTTATTCAAGCAGCAAGCAACTGATTGTGACCCTATAATACAAAGTCTAATGTCCAGAAATATCTTATGACATAGACATTGTAATGATACATTTATTACTATCATTACCAATCAGTCAGAATCAGTTTTAATTTCATGAGCAGGCAATGGATGTATTCAGTGCGGATGACTGAGGTCAACTGCAAAGTTACAGTGAGTTATGTGTGAGCATATGCCACCTAGCAGCAATAATATGAAACGAGGTAGAGTGACATTGCATGCCAAGAGCTTTACTGTAGGGTGCTGTCATGTCAAAAACAGGAAGTAATATAATGTAATCTTTCCTGTATTGATATGTGATCATATTAATTATTAAAATCTTTAATACTGAATTCTGTTATATGTAAAATGGAGAACCAAATAATATTATAAAACACATTATGTATGCAAAGTGAGAAATGGCTATAAATAATTAGCTGTGAAATTAGTTAGGGAATGTACCATGGAACAAAGGATGCCATGCAAGCTCACACTTTTTACTAGTCATTGTTCAGAAGTCTGGTTTAGTCTGTCTTAAGAGGTGATTGTTACAAAAGTTCCTTGTGAATGCAAGTGAGTGTAATTTATTGTGGTTCGGAAAGTTGTACCGGGTGATCAAAAAGACAGTACAAATTTGAAAACTTAATAAACCACGGAATAATGTAGATAGAGAGGTAAAATTTTACACACATGCTTGGAATGACATGGGGTTTTATTAGAACAAAAAAAGAAAGTTCACAAAATGTCCGACAGATGGCGCTGGACAGCAAAACGTCAGTGACTGTGCATGACAATCATGTATAAAAGAAGCTGTAATGAGAGAGAGAATCAGATGCGCCAGCACTTGCAGCATGTTGATGTTACCTGAAAAGGCGCTTTTAGTGAAGCTGTATTTTCAGAATAGGGAATGTGCTAGTTCAGCGTTACAATCATATCGCCATAGGAAGGGGATTCGAACGGGTAAAGGTCCATTGACAAATGCAGCTGTGGCGAGAATGATTTTGAAGTTCGAAGCCACGGGTTGTCTAGACAATAGACCCCGTAGTGGCCGACCAAGCACATGGCGTAATGCTGCTGAGACAGTTCAGGAAGAAATGGAGACTGTAGTGGGTTCATCTATGCATGGGGAAGTCAGCACTCGTGCAGTCGCACGTTGCACTGGCATTCGATATACTACTGTTCGGTTGGCACTTAGGTGTACCCTACGATACTATCTCTACAAAATCCATCAGCATCATGAACTGTTACCTGGCAATTTAGTGAAGCAGAGGGCATTTGCGGTGTGGGCGTTTCAAAAGATGGCGGAAGATGACGATTGGTTGAGCAATGTGTTGCGGACCGACAAAGCTAATTTCACGCTCCGAGGGTCTGTCAACGCCCACAACTGCAGAATTTGGGCTACCGGATATCCTAGAACTGTCGTGGAAACTCCATTGCACGACGAGAAAGTCACGGCATGGGTTGGATTTATCACATCTACTGTTAGCAGGCCTTTTTTCTTCGAGGAAATGTGTGATTCTGGTTTTGTAACTGCTACCATGACGGGTGAGAGGTACACCGATATGTTACAGAATCACATCATCTCCAGCCTGGCTGATAAACACCTGCTGGAACGTACGATGTTTATGCAGGATGGCACTCCACCCCATATTGCTAGACGCATGAAAGATCTCTTACGCACGTCATTTGGTGATATTCGTGTGCTCAGCCGCCACTTTCTTCATGCACGGCCTCGCAGGTCACCAGACCTCAGTCTGTGCAATTATTGGCTTTGGGGTTACCTGAAGTCGCAAGTGTATCGTGATCGACAGACATCTCTAGGGATGCTGAAGGACAACATCCGACGCCAATGCCTCACCATAACTACGGACATGCTTTACAGTGCTGTTCACAACATTATTCCTCGACTACAGCTATTGTTGAGGAATGATGGTGGACATATTGAGCATTTCCTGTAAAGAACATCATCTTTGCTTTGTCATGCTAATTATTGCTATTCTGATCAGATGAAGCGCCATCTGTCTGACATTTTTTGAACTTTTGTATTTTTTTTGGTTCTAATAAAACCCCATGTCATTCCAACATGTGTGTCAATTTGTACCTCTCTATCTACATTATTCCGTGATTTATTCAGTTTCCAAATTTATACTGACTTTTTGATCACCCGGTAGTAACAATTATACTTGTGAAAATGTCTATATAAAAGCTGTACATTGACTGAGTGGATTAATTTTGGCTCAGTTTCTGGATGTATTGAGAAGCCAGTGTTACAATGATATGGACAAATGCAAGGCCTCCAATGGAGGCTGGCAGCAGCCTGTATGTGTTGCAAGCAACCTTCAACAGCTACATATTTAACTGAAACAGCTTTGTGAATTTATGTAGCTTTTTTTGATGGAGGCAAAAGTAAAGCTCACTACTGCAACTGAATATTTAAAGTATTTATATTCTGACTGTTTTTAGAATTTGTGAACAATTGGAAAGCAGCCATTACTTAAAGTTAAGTTGTGAAACAGTCTCTCTAGAGTGATATTTGAATTATTACAATCATGTTTATAAGTTTCTAGCTTTCAATATCTAATATATCATCTAGCTTGCACTACACCAGGAAGTTGACATCAAAAGGTAGTGTGCCAAATTCTCTATTAAAACAGCGTAGGCACTTTGGTGATTAAAAATAGAGAACCAGTACATCCTTTACAAGTGATGAAATTCTAGTATTCTTAAAATACAGATGCAGATTGTTAACATTATGTTCAGTAAGTTAACTGTTTTCATATCATTATGATGAAGTGAAGTACTGCCTACTTCTGCACACTGTAACAACTCATAAATAAATGTGTTGCAAGTTTCTGATTAAAACTCCAGCCACCACAGCGCACACTGAACCTTCAGACCAATGCAGGTTAACTACAGAATTACTTTTTGAATATTAATTACTTATGTTGAGTGTGCATTTTTAAGTTTTTGTTGTTATGGTGTATGTTCTTCAGTGCAGACAGATTCAATTGTTCTGTCGTTAAATCGATATGTAAGTTATGCTATGGTCCCTTCAACTTCAGCTCAAAGTGAAGAAACAGTAGGCAGATCAGATACCATTGCTTCATCTACGCACCTACAATTATAATTATCTGTGTGGTAGCTTGCGTGCAGAGTCGAGTAACAAAATGCACTTTGGTAAAAGCAAAACTGAGCAGCTGCTGCACGCAATTATTATCGTTTTAGAGTTGGATGCCTCATGGTCAAGTGCAGGTCATTCCTAGTTAAGAAAGGATTAATTTCAAAAAAAGGAATGGTAGCTTTACAACATCTATCATGAAAAGCAAAGAATATATATACACACCTGTATCTACCAAACACACCTTAGTCAAGTCATTTTGCAAAGTAGAATTGATTTAGGTAAGCATAATTAGTCATTTCTTTGTTTGACTTACCAATGAATAAACATGAAAGCCTAGTTTGATGCGACTGAACATACATTTTGTTTATTCGCAGGATTGAATTTCTACTCTATGTAAAGGCTGTTAGTGGCACCAAAGGGTGTCCAGTCCCTGGTGAATGAGACAGGAACTGAAACTAAGGATAGCAAATCAAAAGCTTAAATGCTTAACTCCATTTTCAGATGTTCCTTTACAAAGAAAAACCCTGAAGAAACAGCTGAAATTATAAAAACTGAACAAAGCTCCAGACCCTGATGGAATCCCTTTCAGATTCTATAATGAATTTGTGGCCGAGTTAGCCCCTCTTGTAACTATAATCTCTCATAAGACCCCGCAAAAAAAAAAAAAAAAAAAAAATCGTGCCCAGTTCTTGGAAAAAGGCACAGGTCACATCCATCTACAAATACAATAGTAGAAGTGATCCACAAAAACTACTGTCCAATATCCTTGACATCAATTTGTTGTAGAATCTTAGAACATATTCTGAGCTCACACATAAAGAAATATCTTTAATAGAATGACCTCCGTGCCAACCAGCATGGATTTAAAAAAAGTCCATCATGTGAAAAAACAAACTGCACTTTTCTCTTATGTCATACTGAAAGCTTTGGATCAAGGCAACCAGGTAGAGGCAATATGTCTTTACTTCCAAAAAGCATTTGACTCAGTACCATATCTATTCTTATTGTCAAAAGTGTGATCATATGGGATATCAAGTGAAATTTGTGACTGGATTGAGGACTTTCTGGTAGGGAGGACACAGCATGTTATCTTGGATGCAGAGCCATTGTCAGATGAAGTAACTTTGGATTTGGTGAGGGAAGTGTGTTGGTACCCTTGCTGTTCATATTTTATATTAATTACCCTGTAGACAATATTAATAGTAAAATCAGGTTTTGCAGATGATGGAATTACTCATACCGAAATACTGTCTGAAAGAAGCTGCATAAATATTTAGTCAGACTTAGATAAGATTTCAACATGGTGCAGAGATTGGCAACTTGCTCTACGTGTTCAGAAATGTTAAATTTTGCACTTCACAAAAAACCCGTAGTATCCTATGACTATAATATCAATGAGTCACTGTTGGAATTGGCCAACTCATCCAATTCCCGGGGTGTGACACTTTGTAGGGATAAGAAACAGAATGATCGCATAGGTTCAGTCGTGGGTAAAGCAGGTGGTAGACTTTGTTTTAATGGTAGAATACGGGGCAAGTGCAATCAGTCTACAAAGTAGATTGCTTACAAATCTCTCATACAACTGGTTCTAGAAGACTGCTCAAGTATGTGGGACATGTACCAGATAGGACTAACAGGTGATATTGAATGTATACAGTGAAGGGCACCATGAATGGTCACAGGTTTGTTTCATCTGTGGGTCAGTATCACAGAGATACTGAAGGAACTGAAATGGCAGACTCTTAAAGACAGACTTAAACCATCCCGAGAAAGTCTATTAACAAAGTTTAGGAACTGGCTTTAAATGAGTGCTCTTGGAATATACTATAACCTCCTACATATCACTCACATATAATTGTGAGGATAAGATTAGAATAATTACTGCAGGCACAGAGGCATTCAAACAATCATTGATCCTGTGCTCCATGGTGAATGGAATAGAAAGAAACCCTAGTAACTGATACAATGGGGTGTACCCTCAGCCATGCACCTCATGGTGGTTTGCAGAGTGTAGATGTAGACTTAGATGCTGAACTGCGTAACACTAACACTACTATCATTATGTAATACCACACAGCAATATATGTATTGTGCCTGTTATATAATCATCCAATTTGTAAGTGAGACTCCAGAAAAGAAATGACAATGACGGGAAATTTTACTACACTAGCAATGAAAACTGATTATGTACTGCACTTACTGTCAGCATTTTCAGGGGACAGCCCCTTAACAGTACACTGTTTATATTGTCAACTCCAACTTCCTGTTTACTGAATAGCAGCATACATTAAGACGCCCATTCACACTAATCTTAAAATTTTTCTTTACAAAATTTAGTCCTGTACATGGTTAAAGAATCCAGCTTCTAGTTAAAAAAGGTACATGAATAATACAAACTTAATACGGAGTGAATGTTACTGTCAACAGTGAGAAAGAGGAAAAAAAATGTTCAGCACCAAGTATTGGCATTGCCACTAAAATAATAAACCTACAAATTGAAAACAATAATATTTATTAACACTTTGTGAGTTCTTTTTGTACCTATTCACAGTACATTTTACAACTCAAATCTCAGTGATATATATGCACACCACGAATAACCAGTACATTGTACTTCATGATTAACTCTTACACATGCTTTTTCACTAACATGCATTTTTACAGAATTATTGTGAAGGTAAAATGTTACCACACATCTACAGACTGCATCTTTTACAAATTTAACAATCAATTTCATACATAGACTCTTAAATCAACAACATTTCTATACAATCGTCATGTATCCAGCAGAGCCACAGAGAATAATACAGCATATCCCCAGGTCCACAAATAGGCTGACAACTAACACACTGACCTAAATTTACAAAGTTTAATCATTCATCCTTTTTGGTATCATCCGATTTAACTGATTTTTGTGCTCCTGTAGCCATTGTCTCTTCTATCACAGCATTCATTTTATTATGCAGTTTTTCATTTTGAGCAGACATATCATTGGGCATCTGAAACAAAAACAATGCATTTATGATACGTTAAGACAACATGATTATTCTAGAGACTCACGTTTCTTTTGGACCATTTCATGTATCAAACAAGGAAATTCCAGGCTGAAATAACTACAATATTAATAGGATAGATTGCTAAACACCATACACAGGTGGTGCCAAGTCACAGACAGGCACAATGACAAAGACTGTCTGAAAGCTTCAATATTTTTGCAAAGCCACTGTCTACAGAGCCTGACTTGCAACTGCAATCTGCTGGGATGGGTAGTGGGTATAAGGAGGCAACATGATCTGGCAAGGGCGAGGGGTGAGGGGGGAGAGGAGGGGGGGGGGGGGGAGATGCTAGTGCTACCTGCAAAGTATGCACGGAATTGGTGGGCACCGATCTGCTAGGTCCAGTGTCTAGAGCCTGTGCTGGGGGAAGGGAGAAGTGAGAAGGGGAATTGGTATGATAGAAGACGTGTATAGAGCATGCCTCTTGGTGCCTCCTATCCCATCACTCATCTTAGCAAACTTCTGCTCAGACAGACAGTCACAGCTAGGCAAAGTGCCCCGAGACAGAGGCTGTGTGTGTGTGTGTGTGTGTGTGTGTGTGTGTGTGTGTGTGTGTGTGCGCGCGCGCACGCTCGCGCCCATTTCGTGTACGTTTTCTACTGCTGAAGGATTTTGTCTGAAAGCTTTAATGTTTTATGTAAAACAAGATATACACGGATTTTAATGGTGGTGTTGAATGTGAAAGATATTAAGTTAATCTGACAGTCTGACAATTTCATCTGTGGTCAGCAACAAATCTAAGACATTTTCCTTTGCAATAGAAAGAAAAAGTGGTGAACAGACATTCTTGTCAGAGCACACACCCATTCATATGCACCAAAACTGTAATACTGAAAGAATCAAGAGGTAGTGCAATATTTATTTGCAGTCTACATTGGTGTCAATCACATTTTTTTTGTTTTAATAGGAAACATCACACAATGAGTGGCTGCCTTTAGACGAAAAAGAAAGATGGGGAGGGAAGGGAGGGGTGGGAGGAATTCTCTTATCTGTACACATAAAAATGTGGAAGAAATCTGGACAAAATGCAATGTTTCAGATAGGTTACATAATGGTACAAGTCTGAAACCAGATTTTATACAGCATAGTATTTCCAAGAGCAGATATGGACTGACCATTATTTGTTGTTTATGAACAGCAAATAAAGCCTGAGAAATTTCAGAAAGATAGGAAATTGACGAGATAGGACCAGGATAAATTTAAAGAAATAAAGATTGTTGAGAGTTTCAGAGGGAGCATTGGGCAACAACTGAAAAGGAGGGGAAAGGAATACAATAGGTGGCAAATGGATGACTTTGAGAGATGAAAGAGTGAAGGCTGCAAAGGAACAATAGAGGTGTAAAGGCAAGTCTCTGCAGAATTCCTTGAACAACACACAAGATATTTAATTTTTGACAATATAATGTAATTGGATAGATAAAAAATCTACTCACCGAGCAGCAGCAGCAGGAGAACACACACACACATATTTAAAGAAAAGATTTTACGTATGCAAGCTTTCAGAGCCAGTGGCTCCTCCTTCCAGCAGAAGGGTTGAAGGGGAAGGGAAAAGAATTGGAGAGGTGTAGGAATAGGGATAGAGTTTGTAAAAGTCACCCAAACTCTGGGTCAGTGGAGACTTACCAGGCAGGATGAGAAGGAAAGACTTATTGTTGGGGGCTGCACCAGAAGAGATTTGAAAACCTGGTGGCTTAAAGGTGGAAGACAGGGTGATATGTAAGACAGAGTACTGCTGAAACAGTGTGAACAAGTTAATAAGAGTGAAAAAGCACTGTATGTAAGAGGTGAGAGGGAGGAGGAGAAAAATAGACAGGTCAGAAAATTAAAGATGTAGAAAACTTAAATGGAATGAAGAAAGGAGTATCTACTCTGAAGAAAGAATTGAGTGCAAAGCAAGCGGAAGTTCTGAAAAATGTTGGTAGGTGCCTCCACAACTAACTTCTGCCGTCGAATATATGCAGCGCTACACAGGCTTACTTCGTAGGCACAGAGATAAATACTGGCGACAAAACCTCTGAGTCAGTAAATAATTTTTTTTTTTTTTTTTTTAAAGGTGGAAGACGAGCTTTTCTTTCTCCGCCGCAAGTTTCGACCACTGCATTTACATACATTATCCAACGAAGTAAATACAAATTCCGTATTGTTCATCTTCGAATTTAGCAGAATTTCAATGTACTACGAAAATCCGACTGGCAAGACTGTTGCTAATAGGAGCCTGATGAAATGTGAATCACATGCAGCATTCTCTTCACCATAAGAATAATACTAATATAAACATTTTGCCATGTATTCTTTCGTGTTTGCTGCTATCTCATTTAAATCCTGTCTGCCTAATAAACTATGAAACTAGAGTGAGACAACAGCAAACGCGGAAGAATATACGTGTCATGTCGTGTTTATATTCGTATTATTCTTATGCCTAATAGTGATACAGTCAGAAACGAAGGCAACTGACTAGATTTTTAAATCTAAGATGACTAATTTTTGTGCAGAATTTGATGTACTAAAGAAGCGGCCACAAAGATTTTCAAATGGAGAAAAATTTTCGCCTAACTCTCCTTCAGAACATCATACGCAGTCTATTATTTGGTTCTTGTTGATCATTATCAAAGAAAGCAGCAGTGTAAGTAACAACAAATAGCAGTCTCTTGCCATTGTTTCGCTAATGAGACGATTCCTCTCCTTTTTGTTTTTTTAAATTGTAAGCGGCGATAGCGCGCACAAAAGCAAGCCATGCCGCGGGCGGCAACAGGCCGTAAACACGCACTATCAGAATGCGACAAACAATGCATGACGCAGTACAGTAATGCATTTTCAGCTTAGAGTGACGTAAACACCTAAACAAAGAAAACAGCAATTATCAGATCAAAGCAAAATAAGCAATCGATTCAAACCAGACGAAGCATGTGAAAAAGGAAGGGTACCCGCATAAATACGGACGGAGCGCCTGACGCATAGCAATGGCTACCTGGTAAAGCTTAACTGCTAATCCTACGACTCGAACCAAACTACTGTAGCTGTATCGTCTTTCATTCGACCTAAATTGTGTCTCATATTGCAATGGACCAACTTTGTTTCGATTTGGAGGTGCGGCCTAAAACTTTTCTCTCCCCTTGAATTTCGAGTCTCAAATTTCAGGTGCGGCTTAGATTCGGGAATTATTTTTTCCTTTATTTCGAGTCTCATTTTTCAGGTGCGGCTTAGATTCGAGTAAATACGGTATGTCATAGCACTTGTTCCCACCTGCAGAGTTCTGAGAAGTGGTGTCTGGGGGAAGAATCCAGATGGCACAGGTTTTGAATCAGGCATCAAGGTCCCAACTCTCCAGTTGTAGAGCACAGGATATTGTGTGCTGCCTGTATACACCCTCTGGCTATGCCCTTTCATCCTAACTGACAGCTTAGTGGTAGTCATGCCGATGTAAAATGTCAAACAGTGCTTATGTAACAGCTGGTATATGATGTGTCAATTCATAGATGGCTTTCCCTTTGATAGTATTTGACAGTTACAGGGCTGGTATAGGTGGCGGTAGCAGGGTGTATAGGGCCAAGTCACTCAGTGGGCGGTCACAGAGGTAGGAGCCATAGGGTAGGGAGATGGGTGCAGAAAGAGCACAGGATCTGATAAGGATATTGCGGAGATTGAGAGGGCAACGAAAAGCTGTTCTACATGTGGTGGGCAAAAACTCAAGCAGAATGGATCTCATTTCAGGGCATGATTTTAGGAAGTCGTGGCCTTGTCGAAGTAGCCGGTTAATACATTCAAGACCAGGATAATACTGTGTGATAAGTGGTGTGCTCCGAAACGTTTTTGGATGGATCAGCAATACCAGGATTGGATGTGATGGCTTGGGAAATCTGTTTCTGAACTAGGCTGGTGGGGATTACATCCAGTGAAGGCTGAGGCAAGAATGGTAGTGTATTGCTGTAAAGAGTCTGCATCCAAAGAAATATATTTGCCTCAAATCCGAAGGCTCTATGGGAGGGAACATTTGACTTGGAAAGGATGGCAACTGCCAAAGTTTAAGTACTGTCGTTTGTTAGTAGGTGTAACACTGACAGAAGTGTGTATCTGGCCTTCGATGAAGATGAGATCAACATCAAGGAAAGTGGCATGGGATTCAAAATAGGACCATGTGAAATTTAGATGGGAGAAGGTATTTAGAAATTCAAAATTCATTGAATTAAAATTCATTAACAGTTCAGCCTCACCATGAATCCATATGGCAAAGATGTCATCAATGTGTCTAACTCAAACCAAGGGCTGAAGGATTATGGGTCCCAGAAAGCCCCCTCCAAGCAACCCATGAAAATGTTGGCATGTGAAGGAGCAGTTGAACACAATGGACAGTGTCTTGAAAGCAAAACAAGGATAATGGAATGTTGTCTAATTAAATCGGGTGATGTTGAGGGAATTAGATTAAGAAATGAGACACTTAAAGTAGTATGAGTATTTTTGCTATTTGGGGAGCAAAATAACTAATGATGGTCAAAGTACAGAGGATATAAAATTTAAACTAGCAATGGCAAGGAAAGCATTTCTGAAGAAATTTGTTAACATCAAGTATACATTTAAGTATCAGAAAGTCTTTTATGCAAGTATTTGTATGGAGTGTAGCCATGTATGGAAGTGAAGCATGGACAATAAATAGTTTAGACAAGAAGAGAATAGAAACTTTCGAAGAAGAATGCTGAAGATTAGATGGGTAGATCACGTAACTAAAGAGGAAGTACTGAACAGAATTGGCGAGAAGAGGAACTGATGGCACAACTTGACTAGAAGAAGGGATTGGTTGATAGGACACGTTCTGAGGCATCAAGGTATCACCAATTTAGTATTGGAGTGAAGTGTTGAGGGTAAAAATCATAGAGGGAGACCAAGAGATGAATACACTAAGCACATTCAGAAGGATGTAGGTTGCAGTAGGTACTGGGAGATGAAGAAACTTGCACAGGATAGAGTAGCATGGAGAGCTGCGTCAAACCAGTCTCTGGACTGAAGAGCACAACAACACAACGGGAAGGAGTCATCCTGGTTCCAATGGCCATACCCCTGATCTGTCTGTATGTCTGCCACTCAAAGGAGATATACAGTAGTAGTTGGTAAGTATAAAGTTGATTAAGATGAGGGGGAAGAGGTCATGTGTTTGGAATCAGATGGACACTGACTGAGTAAATGTTCAGCAGCAGACAGCCCATGTATGTGGAGGATACTGGAATAGACAGAGGTGGCATCAATGATGGCAAGCAAGGTGTGTTGTGGGAGTGGGACGAGCAAGGATTTCAGACAATCTAGGAAATGGTTGGTGTCTTTAATATAGGAGGGAAGTCTTCGTACTTTGGGAAGCAGATACTGACCGACTAAGGCAGATATAAGTTTGATTGGTTCTATCTACATCTACATACATACTCCGCAATCCACCATATGGTGCTTGGCGGAGGCTACCACAACTAGCATCTTCTCTCTCTGTTCTACTCCCAAACAGAACCAGGGAAAATGACTGCCTATATGCCTCTGTATGAGCCCTAATCTCTCTTTATCATTGTGGCCTTTCCGCAAAATACAAGTTGGCGGCAGTAAAATTGTAAAGCAGTCAGCCTCAAATGCTGGTTCTCTAAATTTCCTCAGTAGCAATTCATGAAAAGAATGCCTCCTTTCCTCCAGAGACTCCCACCCGAGTTCCTGAAGCATTTCCGTAATACTCGCTTGATGATCAAACCTACCAGTAACAAATCTAGCAGTCCGCCTCTGAATTGCTTCTATGACCTCCCTCAATCTGACCTGATAGGGATCCCAAATGCTCGAGAAGTACTCAAGAATAGGTCATATTAGTGTTTTATAAGCGATCTCCTTTACAGATGAACCACATCTTCCCAAAATTCTACCAATGAACTGAAAGACGACTATCCGCCTTCCCCACAACTGCCATTACATGCTTGTCCCACTCATATCGCTCTGCAATGTTACGCCCAAATATTTAATCGACGCGACTGTCTCAAGCGCTACACTACTAATGGAGTATTCAAACATTGCGGGATTCTTTTTCCTATTCATCTGCATCAATTTACATTTATCTATATTTATAGAGTTAGCTGCCATTCTTTACACCAATCACAAATCCTGTCCACGTCATCTTGTATCCTCCTACAGTCACTCAATGACGACACCTTCCTGTACACCACAGCATCATCAGCAAACAGCCGCGCATTGCTATACACCCTACCCAAAATACCATTCGTGTAGATAGAAAACAACAGCAGACCTACCACACTTCCCTGGGGCACTCCAGATGATACTCTCACCTCCGATGAACACTCACCATCGAGGACAATGTACTGGGTTCTATTACTTAAGAAGTCTTCGAGCCACTCACATATTTGGGAACCGATCCCATATGCTCGTACCTTAGTTACGAGTCTGCAGTGGGGCACCAAGTCAAACGCTTTCCGGAAGTCAAGGAATATGACATCCGTCTGATACCCTTCATCCATGGTTCGCAAGATATCACGTGAAAAAAGGGCGAGTAGCGTTTCGCAGGAGCGATGCTTTCTAAAGCCGTGCTGATGCACGGACAGCAATTTCTCTGTCTCAAGGAAATTCATTATATTCGAACTGAGAATATGTTCAAGAATCCTACAACAAACCGATGTTAAGGATATTGGTCTGTAATTTTGAGGATCCGTCCTTCTACCCTTCTTATATACAGGCGTCACCTGCGCTTTTTTCCAGTCGCTCGGGACTTTACGTTGGGCAAGAGATTTGCGATAAATGCAAGCTAAGTAAGGAGCCAATGCAGTACTCTCTGTAAAACCGAATTGGAATCCCATCAGGACGTGGGGATTTATTAATTTTCAACCCATTCAGCTGCTTCACAACCCCAGGGATGTCTATCACTATGTCCTCTATATGGGAATCTGTACGAGACTCAGACGGCTGTACGTTTGTACGATCCTCCTGCGTGAAAGATTTCTCAAATGCTAAATTTAAAATTTCATCTTTCGTTTTGCTGTCTTCCGTTGAAGCCCAAAACTACTGGACAACCAGGGTTATTGAGTTTGTGGATCTTAGGAAGAAGGTAAAAGGCGAGGGTGCTTGGTTTGGGGTTGTAAGAAGTTCTATAGAGTGTGAGGGGCCTGAGGTTTTAAGGAGGGATTGTGGGTCAGTTTTAATCACAAGGATGGGATCTTGATGGCAGATGCTGTATGTAGAGGTGTCAAGACAACTGGTTTAGACCTTCACTAACATACTCCTGTCAGTTGAGTACCATAGTCGTAATCCTTTGTCTCCTGGGAGGACAAGGATGAAGTCATCAGCTTTTTGGGAACAAAGGCCTGGAGTTCTGCAGAGGACAGTATGTGAGGAACTCTTGAAAGGTTTGTAAGGGATGATTTTGAGATAGTGGTTGTGGATGAAGTTGAGATTGTGGTCAAACTGCTTAAGGCAGGGTTTGAAAGTGTTATTTCCAGTTGACTTTACGGGTGAAAGAAAGTAGGTCCTCCACACAAGCAACACGATTAAAGGCAGGTTTACGGCTGATAGTGAGACCCTTGGATAATACAGATAATTCAGGAGGGGAGAGTGGTTCAGACAAGAGGCTGAGAAGACTGTACTGTTGTGACTGGTTCTTGTGATTATGAGTTGTTATTGGTCTGGGAGGCAGTGGTGAAGGCGGTGAGATGTTAAGGAGGTTGGGCAAGTTCAATTTGTAGGAAAGGAATGGTGGTTGATGGAGTGGCTGTTCAGGGAGCTGAAGAGGGACACTACAGGAAACACCACTGTTGAGGTAGTTTAGGAGAAGGCAGGATAGCTTTTACAGGTGCAGTCTGGCATGCTGTTGTGTCTGAAATTGGCTTGGTGGATAATACCCCCAAGGAAACATGAGGGGCAGATAACTGCAGGATTTTGTAAGAGGAGAGACGTCTGGTGGAGTGGAAACTGGCAGATGAGGCATATAGGTCACAGGTAATCAGGGTAAGTGCGAGAGTTATCTGTATTTGAAACTGTTAAAGACCATGGTGGAGTAGGACTTTCAATGTTAGGCCTTTGGGAGCAGCTCAAAGGTGAAGCAGTTTTCAAGAAACAGCATATGGGACCATAGTTTTGATACACATTTGCACTATTTCCAAAAAGAATGAATACAATATGTGACAGTACAGTTTAGAGTGTTAGAAATGGTGGCAGTGGCAAAAAAGAGGAGCAGAGAGTGGAAAAAGATAGAAAAATGGAAGAAAAACAAGGAAAAACTTCTGAAAACTCAGAAAAATTTGTACAAAAATTGTGAGAACAGACAATGGTTAACAAGAGGTATTGAGTGTGTGAGAATTTTTCACAAGAAAAGTGGTATATTTGATATGAAAAAAATGATTGGAAAAGAAAAAAAAGATCTATAGGGAAAGACATGTAGAGAGAGAAAGTTTTAAAGACTGGCCAAAGAGAAAGAGAAAGTCATACCAGAAAATGCACACTGCAACATAATTGTTTGGATGCAGACTCTCTACAGCAATACACTACCATTCTCACCTCAGAATTCACTGGATGTAATTACCCCACCAGCCTAGATCAAAAGCAGATTTCCCAGGCCATCACATCCAATCCTGGTACTGCTGATCCCTCCAAAAAACGACTTCGGAGCACACCACCTGTCACTCAGTATTATCCTGGTCTTTAATGTACCAGATGTACCGGTATCAAATGAGCGTTAAGATACAAATGTGTCGATAGGGAACATTTGTGTGAACGGCCCTTAATTTTTTTTTTGTTTCGTTGGTATGACGTCTGTCAAAGATATTTAGTATACATCAAGTCCTGGAACAAACAAAATCATGTGTTTTTATGGTGTTAACAATGTCGAATTTTGTACCAGAAAGTGATGATTTGTGGAAAGCATTAATTTTTTGTTTTCATTTGAAAAAAATTGCTGCAGAGTCGCATCGAATGCTTGTTGAGGCACATGGTGATCATGCTCTATCAGAAGCAACATGCAAAAGATGGTTTCATCAGTTCAGAAATAATGATTTTGATGTAAGAAATGAAGAACACGGAAGACCACCAAAAAAGTTCGAAGACGCTGAATTGCAAGCAATATTGGATGAAGATGATACTTTGAGTCAGAAGCAAATGGCAGCAATGCTAAATGTTGCACAACAAACAATTTCTGACTGTTTGAAAGCTATGGGAAAGATCCAAAAGTGTGGAAAATGGGTGCCACATGAGTTGAATGAAAGACAGATGGAAAACCGAAAAACCATTTGTCAAATTTTGCTTCAAAGACATGAAAGAAAATCAATTTTGTATCGAATTGTTACTGGCGATGAAAAATGGATTTATTTTAAGAATCCTAAATGGAAAAAATCGTGGGTTAATCCGGGACAACCATCAGCATCGACTGCAAAACCAGATCAATTCGACAAGAAGACAATGCTCTGTGTTTGGTGGGATCAGAAATGTGTGGTGTATCAAGAGCTTCTAAAACCCGGTGAAACTGAATACTAATCGCTACAGACAACAAATGATCAATTTGAACTATGCATTTATCGAAAAAAGACCAGTATGGGCCAGAAGACATGGCAAAGTAATTTTTTTACAAGACAATGCACCTGCTGGTTCAGGATACAATCAAAACACTTGGATGGGAGCTGCTACCCCACCTGCCATATTCACCAAACTTGGCCCCTTCCGACTACCATTTGTTTTCATCAATGGGACACACATTGGCCGAGGAACACTTCAATTCCTACGAAGAAGTCGAAAATTGGGTGTCTGGTTTGCTTCAAAAGACAAACATTTCTATTGGTGTGGTGTCCACAAATTGCCAGAAAGGTGGTCAAAATGTATAGGAAGCAATGGTCAGTACTTTGAATAAAATGTACTTACTTTTCAATTCAAAATTAGTGTTTCATTTTCACACACACACACAAAAAAAAAAAAAAAAAAAAAAAAAAAAAAAAAAAAAAAAAAAAAAAAACACGCTCATTTCATACCGGTACACCTGGTATTAACCAGGTACTTCGAGACAAGGTTATGACTTCCTAAAATCATGCCCTGAAATGAGATCCATTCTGCCCGAGTTTTTGCCCACCATGCATAGAATAGCGTTTCATCACCCTCCCATTCTCCACAATATCTGTGTCAGACCCTATGCTCCTTCTGCACCCATCTCCCTACCCTATGGATTCCACCCTTGTGACCGCCAACTGCATGACTTGCCCTATACACCCTTCTCCTGCGACCTATACCAGCCGTGTAACTGTCAAAACATACTGTCAAAGGGAGAGCCACCAGTGAATCGACACATCATATACGCTGTTATGTAAACCGTGTTCAGCCTTTTAACATGAATACCACCAAGTTATCAGTTAGGATGAATGGGCATAGGCAGAGGGCATACACTGGCAACACACAATACCCTGCTGCAGAGCAGTCGTGACCTTGGTACCTGTTTCACCACATGCACCATTTAAATTCTTCCCTCAGATACCACTTTCTCAGAACTCTGCAGGTGGGAACTAGTGCTACAACACGCCCTCCGTGATTGCCACCCACCTGGCCTTAATTTACGTTAATTTCTTCTGTCTCAGCATTTCTTCACAGTAACTACTCCTTTCTCCATTTTAGTTTTCTACATCTTTCACTTTCTGACCTATGTATTTTTCGCCATCCCCTCCCCACCTCTGTTACATATGTACTTATTTTTTTAACTCTTATTAAGTGTTACACAATGTTTTAGCAGTACTATCTGTCTTGCATATTACTCAGTCTTCGAACTATAAGCTCTCAGGTTTTCAAATCTCGTCTGGTGCAGTCCCCAACAGTTAGTCTTTCCTTTTCATCCTATCCAGTAAGTCTCCCGACCCAGGGTTTTGGGTGACTTTTCCAAACTCTACCCCTTTTCCTAAAGCTCTACAGTTCCTTTCCCTTCACCCTTCTTCGTTCCCCTTCAACCCTCCTGCCGGTAGAAGGAGCCACTGGCTCCTGAAGCTTGCATAACAAACCTTTTTTTAATAATCGCGTTCTCCTGACGCCGTTTGGTGATTAGAGTTTTTTATCTACCACAGATGTACAGTTTGTATCAGAGGGAAAGTTCTCTGAAGAAAATGATAAAATTATGAGGCAGAATTGCTGATAAATACCTATCTTCAGCATAAACGCTAGTACTGTCAATGGACACCCACTAAAGTACATACACTAACCTACCTTTCTGAATTAATAGTTCCTTCCATCTCTCCTCCTAGATTAAGGAACTATTAGTTCCTAAAGCTAGACTAGTGCACATACTTTAATGGATGTCTATTGGCAGTACTAAAATTTCTCCTGAAGACTGGTACTGGCCAGCAATTTGTTTCATAATTCTGATAGATACAGAATTTAACTGATGAAAGACAACATACAAAAATGCAACAAATAAAGCGGGAAAAATGGAATACAGACATCTAAAAATGAAGCTGACAGGAAATACAAATTGGCAAATCAAGAGAGGAGAAATACAAAGCTGTAAACGCATGTATGACTGTAGGAATGATAGATGCTGCCTGTAGCAAAATTAGAAAAAAAAAGAAAAATAAATAAATAAATAAATAAAATAAATGGAGAAAACAACAGCAGGTGTACACATCATGAGCTCAGATGAGAAGTCTGTGTTAAGGGCCATGTTGCACTATCAAACATTTTTGAAAAACCTTTTATAAAAGCTAGGACACCACTCTAAACTTTCACAAAAGATCTGTTAAAAGTACTCCAGTACACTGTCCAAGATTTTATAAAATTTCTTTTTATAAAAGATGTGACAAAGTTCTTTTACAGTGTAACATAGACATAAGCAGAGTAGGGAAGGCTGAGAGGTGAAATGAATACACAAAAGTGCTATACAAGGGAAATGAACTTTAAGTCAATCAAATAGAATGGGAAGAGGAAGCAGAGGTGAGAGATACAACACTGCAAGAAGAATTTGAAAGGAGCCCTGACAGACCTAACTCAAACAAGGCACATGGAGTAGATGAAATCCCTCAGAATTATTGACATCTTTGGGAGAACCAACAACTGCAGAAATATTCCACCAAGTCTGCATGATGTGATACTAGTGAAGTAACATAAGACTTAAAGATGAATGGAATAATTGCCATTCTAAAGAAGGCAGATGTGAATATTACACAACCTTTAGTTCAATAAATAGCAGAGTTTGGCTGCAAAATACTAACACAAATTATTTAGAGAGGAACAGAAAGATCGGTAGAGGCCGACTTTAAAGAAGACCAGTCTGGGACCTAAAGAAATGTACAAATTTACAAGGCAGTGCTGATCCCACTTATCTTAGAAGACATAATGACATAAAAACATACCTACATTTTAGTATATGTCAACTTAGGTTTTAGAGAATGCTTTCGAAAATGTTGACTAGAACTTTTGAAAAAAGGAAGGAAAAATTCAGAGAGTAAGAGGTTATTTGCGACTTGTACAGAAGCTGGACTGCAGTTATTGTTTTACAGTTGGACATGCAAAGAAGACAGGGTTGTGTCCTATCCCAATGTTATTCCATCTGTGCATTGATGATGTGTGACGGAAAGCAAGGAGAAGTTTGAACGGGAATTAAAGTTCAAGTAGAAGAAATAGAAACTGAGGTTTGCCAATAACATTGTAATCTTGTCAGAGATGGCAGAGGACGAACAAGATCAGTTGTATGCAATAGTGTCTTGAAAAGAGTGTATACAATGAACAATAAAAATTAAACAAAGATAATTGAATGGAGTCTAATTACAACAGGTGATGCTCAGGGAATTAGATTAGGGAATGAGGCACTGACAGTAGTGGCTGCATTTTTATATTTGGAGAGTAAAATAACTGTCAACAGCAGAAGAAAAGTGGATGTAAATTGTAGACTTGCAATAGCATGGAAAGCTGTTTGGAAAAAGAGCAATGTTTTTAATATAGTTTCCTCAAATTATATGTCTAGAGAGTAGGCTTACATAGAAGTGAAGCACGGATGATAAGAGAACAGAAGCTTTGAAATGTAGTGATACAGAACAATGCTTAGATCAGACAATTAATGAAGAGGAACTGAATTGAAATGGTGAGAAAAGGAATCTATGGTACAAGTCAACTAAAAGAAGGTATCAATGGATAGAATGCATTATGAGGCATAAAGGAACAGTTAATTTGGTAATGGAGGGAAGTGTAGGGGGCTAAAAATTGCAGAGGGAGACCAAAGCTTTACTACAGTAAGGAGGTTCAAATGGATTTCAGGTGCTTTAGTAGTCCAAATATGTTTCTTTTTTTCTTTTTGGAAGGGAGGGGGGGGGGGGGGGGGGAAGAGGCATAAATGACTACACAGTGACATCATCTGTCCTTTGTTCAAGGGATAGTCCACTTGGAGAGCCAGAAATTTGTTCGAATTGAGATTGTATATAGGAATGGTAAAAACCAAGACCTTGAAACCATATTGATGCCAGTGATGATAAAAACTTAAAGAGAAGGAAAGATAACATGCTAAGTTTCAGACAGGCACAATTCCAGGACACTTACACATAATATTTTGAATAAAGACAAAACACACACACACACACACACACACACACACACACACACACACACACACACACACGCACACACGCGCGCGCGCACACACACACGCATGCGCGCGACTGCCAACCCAGCCGCTCAGGCCAGACTGCAACTATCACATGGGATGGAAGAAGCAATCTGGAGAGGCGGAGAAGGGGAAGAGACAGCAGTGTACGGGTGGAGGAAGAAAGGAGTGGTGTCTGGTAGAGTGTGTAGGGACTAGAATGCTAACAGGTACAGAGTCAGTAGGTTGCACAGAGATGGGGAAACAGGAGCAAATAAGGAGAGGAGTTGGGAAAGATGAGCAGGCGCATTGGCAGAGGGTGGCAAATAAGGAAGGTGGGAGACAAGAATGGGGAGGAGGTGATAGAACAGAGCGGGTGTAAACTGTTGGGTGGAGGGTGTGGGGACAGTATGTTACAGTTGGTGGAGGCTGGGTTGATTACAGTAGCGGAGAATGTGTTTTAAGGGTAAGTCCCATCTGTGCAGTTCAGAAAATCAGTGGTGGAAGGGAAGATCCAGATGGTTTGGATAGTGACGCAGCCATTGAAATCAAACATGTTATCTTCAGCACCATGTCGTGCCACGAACTGGTCTACTTCGCTCTTGACCACAGTTTGGCAGTGGCCGTTCATCCTGGTGGACAGCTGGTTGGTAGTCATATAAATATAAAAAGCTCCACAAATATTGCATCATAGCTGGTAAATGACACGAGTGCTTTCACAGGTGGCCCTGTCTCTTATAGGGTAAGATAAACCTGTGACAGAACTGGAATAGGAAATAATGGGTGGGTGGATTGGGCAAGTCTTGCACCTGGGTCTTCCACAGGGATATGATCCTTGTGGCTAGGGGTTGGGATTGGGAGTGACATAGGGATAGATAGGATATTATGGAGGTTGGGAGGGTGACAGAGCACCACTTTATGAGGGATGGGAAGTATCTTGGGTAGGATGTCCCTCATTTCAGGCCATGATAAGTAATCAAAGCCCTCATGAAGGATGCAGTTCAGTTGTTCCAGTCTAAGGTGGGACTGGGTGATGAAGGGGGGGGGGGGGGGGAGGGACTGGGTGATGAAGGGGGGGACTTCTGTGTGGCTGGTTTCCAGGGTTTTGGGGGGTGGGGGATTTACTGTGCGAGGAGAATTGGCATGGGAGGTCTGTTTGTAGACTAGGTCTTGGGGGGATAGGGCCTGTCTGTGAAAGCCTTGGTGAGGCCCTCAGCATACTGGGCAAGAGAGTTCTTGTAACTGCAGATGCGCTGTTCCCAGGTGGCCAGGCTGTATGGGGGGGGGGGGGGGGGGGGGAAGAGAGATTTTTTGGTGTCAAAGGGATGACAACTGTCAAAATACAGGTACTGTTGGTGGTTGGCAGGTTTAATGTGGACAGAGGTGCGGATGGAGCCTTCAGAGAGGAGGAGGTCAACGTCTAGGAAGGTGGCACGCTGTGTTGAGGAGGATGAGGTGAGGTGGATGGGAGAAGAGATGTTGAGGTTTTGAAGGAATGAAGATAAGAGTGATTCTGTGCTGAGTCCAGATCATGATGATATCAATGAACCTGAACGAGGCTAGGCATTTGGCTAGGAAGGTCTCCTCTAGATAGCCCATGAACAGGTTGGCATAGAAGGGTGCCATGTGGGTTTCCACTGCTGTGGCGCAAATTTCACAGCACATCCTCCACTCCCACAATCATCCCAGCCTCAACCTACGGTAACATACTACCCTACACAGTCCATCCAACAGTTTCCACACCCCTCTGCCCAATAACCACCTCTTCATTCTTGCCTCCCATGCCACCCTCTGCCAATGCACCTGCCCATTTGTCCCTGCTCCTCTCCTTTTTCACTCTATTTTCCTTGCCTCCCTACCCCACAACCTCCTGAAGCTGTGCCTGTTGGCATTCTAGTCACTGCACATACCACCAGACAGGGCTCCTCTCTTCCTACACCTATACACTGGTATCACTTCCAATTCCTCTTCCCCTTCCCCTCCCCTCCAGATTGGTGCTTCCATTGGATGTGATAGTTGGATTCTGGTCTGATCTGGCGGAGTTGGAGGTCATGTGTGTATGAAGTGTGCTCGCTTGTGTGAATGAATGGTGTGTGTGTGTGTGTGTGTGTGTGTGTGTGTGTGTGTGTGTGTGTGTTCTGATTAAGGCTGAGGCCGAATGCTTATGAGTAAGTGTCTTACTTGTGCCTGTCTGCAACTTCGCGTGTTATCTTTACATTATGTAGCAATCTATTTTTTCATGCACTGTTCACATTCCTATCTAGTATTTTCCCTTTTTTTAGAAAGAGAAAAATATCTGAAGTGGGACAGTAGCAGTGTCAGAGCAGATGAGGGCTCAACTGTGAATACATACACCTCACCCACATCTGACCTCCCTGCCAACCCAATGAAGGGCTAAGACAGCAAAAGCAAAAGTAATGCCTTGTAGCAATGAGATTTGTAGTAGTGAAAGTGAGAAGGCTAAAAAAGTAATGAGCATCAGCTGGACCAACAACAGTAAAATGTGATGAGATAAATAATCATGTCTTTTTTTTTTTGTGGATTTAGGGCGCACAACTTCAATGGTCATTAGCGCCCTGACTACTCTAAGAATGCACCGCGAGGCACAAGTTGACAACAACAACTAAAAGGGAAAACACGATAAAAGACAGACTGACAGGCATAGGATTAAAAAACAGCATCATCAAATGTCCTTAGCGAGGTTTGTCAAATTGATAAAACAAAGAACACGAGCAGCTGCTCGTGGGTCATCCGCTAAAATGGCATCGAAAGTATTTGGCAGGTTAAGATCGAGGTGCAGTGTGTTAAGATCTGGACAGGACATTAAAATGTGTCTAACCGTCAGCAAGTGCCCACATGGGCAGAACGGCGCCGGCACAGCCGTCAGCAGATGGCGATGGCTGAACCGGCAGTGTCCAATTCTTAACCGGGCTAAAACGACCTCCTCCCGCCGAGAAGGGCGTGAGGAGGACGTCCAAGCCACGGGAAGAGGTTTTAAGGCCCGAAGCTTGTTGTCGGTAAG
Source organism: Schistocerca cancellata (assembly GCF_023864275.1). Lineage (NCBI taxonomy): Eukaryota > Metazoa > Arthropoda > Insecta > Orthoptera > Acrididae > Schistocerca > Schistocerca cancellata. The sequence continues at coordinate 75,500,987 of NC_064626.1, read as the reverse complement.
TGCAGCCCAATCGGCATGCCACAGCGATAAAATGCGCCGACAAATGACCCTGCTAAAATCGGACGAAGGGACACAACAAGAAGCTGTCCGAGGCTGGAGGACCGCAGCCTTGGCCGCGGCATCTGCAGCTTCGTTCCCAGTGATACCGACATGGCCAGGAACCCACATAAAGCTAACCAGAGAACCGACGTCCACCAGCTGCTGAAGAGAGCGTTGGATCCGGTGTACGAAAGGGTGAACCGGGTACGGATCACTGAGGCTCTGGATGGCGCTCAGGGAATCTGAGCAGATGACATAAGCAGAATGTCGGTGGCGGCAGATGTAAAGAACAGCCTGGTAGAGGGCAAAGAGCTCAGCTGTGAAGACCGAACAATGGCCATGGAGCCGGTATTTGAAACTGGGTGCCCCGACAATAAAGGAACACCCGACCCCGTCATTGGTCTTAGAGCCATCTGTATAAATGAAAGTCATGTTGATGAACTTCGAACGAAGTTCCAAAAAACGGGAGTGGTAGACCGAACCGGGGGTGACCTCTTTTGGGAGCGAGCTGAGGTCAAGGTGAATGCGGACCTGAGCCTGGAGCCAAGGTGGCGTGCGGCTCTCGCCCACTCGAAAGGTTGCAGGGAGTGAAAAATTAAGGTGTTGAAGGAGGCGACGAAAGCGAACTCCAGGGGGTAGCAGGGCAGAGACATACAACCCGTATTGATGGTCAAGAGAGTCGTCAAAAAAGGAACGATAAGACGGATGGTCGGGCATTGACAGTAGCCGACAGGCATACCGACAAAGCAGTATATCGCGCCGGTAGGTGAGTGGCAATTCGCCAGCGTCAGCATGAAGACTCTCTACTGGACTAGTATAAAATGCTCCGATCGCAAGTCGTAAACCCCGATGTTGTATGGAGTTGAGGCGGCGTAAGATGGATGGCCGTGCAGAGGAGTATACGAAGCTCCCATAATCCAGCTTGGAGCGGACGATCGACCGATACAGACGAAGTAGGACGGTTCGATCCGCTCCCCACGACATATCACTGAGAACACGGAGGACATTTAAAGAACGGGTACAACGGGCGGCCAAATATGACACATGTGGAGACCAGCTAAGTTTCCTGTCAAAGGTAAGGCCTAAAAATTTGGTTGTCTCCATGATTGGGAGAGCAACGGGACCGAGTCGTAAGGACGGTGGGAGAAACTCTTTGTAGCGCCATAAGTTAATACAGACCGTCTTCTCGGCAGAAAAACGGAAGCCATTGGCGACACTCCAGGAGTAAAGACGGTCAAGAGAACGCTGAAGACAGCGCTCCAGGACACATGTACACTGCGTGCTGCAATAGATGGTAAAATCGTCCACGAAAAGGGAGCCTGATACATCAGCTGGGAGGCAATCCATTATTGGATTGATCGCGATGGCGAAGAGAGCGACGCTCAAAACTGAGCCCTGTGGCACCCCATTCTCCTGGCAAAAGGTGTCAGACAGGACAGAACCCACACGTACCCTGAACTGTCGATCCGTTAAAAAGGAACGAATAAAAAGAGGGAGGCGACCGCGAAGGCCCCATGTATGCATGGTGCGGAGAATGCCCGCCCTCCAACAGGTGTCATAAGCCTTCTCCAAATCAAAGAACACAGCCGCGGTCGGGCGCTTCCGCAAGAAGTTATTCATAATGAAGGTCGACAAGGTAACCAGATGGTCAACAGCAGAGCGGCGCCTACGAAATCCACATTGTACATTGGTAAGTATGCGTCGAGACTCGAGCAGCCAAACCAATCGAGAGTTAACCATTCGCTCCATCACTTTACAGACACAGCTGGTAAGCGAGATAGGTCGATAACTGGAAGGTAAGTGCTTGTCCTTCCCCGGCTTAGGAATCGGGACAACAATAGACTCGCGCCAGCATGCGGGAACATGTCCCTCAATCCAGATGCGATTGTATGTACGAAGAAGAAAACCTTTACCCGCAGGAGAAAGGTTCTTCAGCATCTGAATATGAATAGAATCAGGCCCTGGAGCGGAGGACCGTGATCGGCCAAGTGCGTTTTCGAGTTCCCGCATGGTGAATGGGGCATTATAACTTTCACAATTCGAGGAGCGGAAGTTAGGTGGCCTAGCCTCCTCTGCCTGTTTGCGGGGGAGGAAGGCAGGGTGGTAATGAGCGGAGCTCGAAACCTCTGCGAAAAAGCGGCCGAAGGCATTGGAGACAGCCTCAGGGGCCACAAGGACGTCATTCGCGACCTTCAAGCCAGAAACTGGTGAGTGGACCTTAGTGCCAGATAGCCGGCGCAGGCTACCCCAGACAACAGAAGAAGGAGTAAAACTGTTGAAGGTGCTTGTGAAAGCAGCCCAGCTGGCTTTCTTGCCGTCTTTGATAATACGACGACACTGAGCACATAATCGTTTATAATTGATACAATTCGCCACTGTAGGGTGGCGTTTAAATGTGCGTAAAGCACGTCGACGAGCACGTAAAGCGTCTCTACATGCTGCGGTCCACCAGGGGACCGGTACGCGACGTGGAGTAGAAGGAGGGTGAGGGATGGAATATTCAGCAGCAGCGAGAATGACTTCCGTGAGGTGTGCGACCTGACGATCGCAGCTTGTGAAGGTTTGAGCCTGAAAGGTCGCCCTGGAAGAGAAGAGCCCCCAGTCTGCCTTGGAGATGGTCCAACTAGAGGAGCACGGAGAGGGGGTATGCTGCAGGAGATGGATAACACACGGGAAGTGGTCGCTCGAATATGTATCCAAAAGGGCATACCATTCAAACCGGCGTGCAAGTTGGGGAGTACATATAGAGAGGTCTAAATGGGAATAGGTGTGAGATGTGTCTGAAAGAAAAGTAGGGGCGCCAGTATTGAGGCAGACAAGATTGAGCTGGTTGAAAAGGTCTGCTAACAAGGAGCCCCTCGGGCAGGATGCTGGAGAGCCCCAAAGGGGATGGTGGGCATTGAAGTCTCCAGTTAACAAAATTGGTGCAGGTAGCTGAGCAATAAGTTGCATCATGTCTGCCCTGGTAACGGCAGATGACGATGGAGTGTAAACGGTACAAAAGGAAAACGTAAAAGTGGGGACAGTAATGCGGATGGCAACTGCCTGCAGGCCGGTGTGCAACGTGATGGGATCGTAGTAAATATCATCCCGGACCAGCAACATGACCCCTCCATGAGCTGGGATATCTACCACAGGGGGTAGGTCAAAACGCACAGAGGTATAGTGTGCCAAGGCAATTTGATCGCATGGGCGTAGCTTCGTTTCCTGGAGGGCTACGACGAGCGGACGGTGCAAGCGGAGCAGCAACTTCAAGTCCTCTCGGTTGGAGCGAATGCTGCGAATATTCCAGTGAATAAGTGCCATCGTAAGAAAAGGAAGATGAGAGAAGGGGTCACCTCGAAGGCCGCTTAGGGCCTGGCTTCGAGCAAGCACTGCCGCCGCTATCAGTGGGCGGACAGTCATCGTCCATTGGGTCTATAGAGTCATCGGCCATCTCGGGAGGATGGCCGGGAGGGGGAGCTTCCTCCGCCGGTGAACGGCCAGATGTACGGCTACCAGCGGTGCGGCCAGGCGAAACGGATGACGGCCTGGGGCGGCAACCGCTGGGTGGCGCAGGAGAAGAAATGCGCCGTGGCGGAGAAGGAGAACTGTGCTTCCTATGCGCCTTTTTGGAAGGACGTTTGGTGGAAGTACCGGTCGAAGGCTGGGAGGTCGAGGTACGGAGGAAGTCTGCACGGGATGGTTCCTTCTTGAAGGCCCGTGCATCTGACTTCGGGGTCTTCGTCTTAGCATAAGCTGAGGAAGGGGCTGGTGTCTGTGGGGTGATGGGAGGAAGAGGAGACGTCGACCGCGCGATCTTAGCACTGGCCGAACGGACGACCGTGGTGCTGAAGGTCAGATCGCATGTCTGGGTTGCTACCTCCCAGGTAGTCCGAGGAGAGGCGAGGACAGTACTGTATTTCCCCGCTGGGAGCAGCGCGGGCTTCCTACTAGCCAATAGCTTGCGAGCAGCCGAGGTGGACACTTTCTCTTTGACCCGAATTTCTTGGATACAGCGTTCTTCCTTATAGACAGGACAGTCGCGGGAGGATGCGGCATGGTCACCCTGACAGTTCACACAACGAGGAGACGGAGGTGGACAGTCACCCTCATGGGCATCCCTGCCACAAGTGACACATTTAGCCGCATTGGAACAAGACTGTCAAGTGTGATTGAAACGCTGACACTGGTAGCAGCGCGTAGGTGTTGGGACATAGGGGCGAACAGAAATAACCTCGTAGCCTGTCTTGATGCGCGATGGCAGCTTAACACTATCGAAGGTCAAGAAAAGTGTCCGGGTCGGTACAAGGTCATTGTTGACCTTTTTCATGACCCTATGGACAGCCGTCACGCCCTGCTCAGCGAGGAAAGATTGAAGCTCCTCATCAGTCAATCCGTCGAGGGAGCTAGTATAGACTACACCACGAGACGAATTCAAAGTTCGGTGGGCCTCCACCCGGACAGGGAATGTGTACAGGAGGGTGGCCCGAAGCAGTTTTTGTGCCTGAAAGGCACTCTCAGTTTCTAGTAATAAGGTGCCGTTACGCAACCTGGTACAAGATTTGACAGATCCGGCTATGGCATCTACGCCCTTCTGAATAACGAAAGGGTTGACAGAGGAAAAATCCTTTCCGTCCTCAGATCGAGAAACTACGAGGAACTGTGGGGCAGGCGGTAGTACTTTTGTCACTGTTGGCTGGTCACGTTTCCGTTTTTGGGTCGAAGTCGAGAGAGATGGAGTAGAATCCATTGCGGAGGAATCCCCCATGATTGCCAGCGTCTCCGATGGCGCGCTCCTTCCTTGTGGGGACCCTCTCAGAGGGCACTCCCACCTTAGGTGAATGTTTACACCTCAGGTCACACCTCCCGAGAAACAGACGGAGGGACCAATCGGCATGGTCAGAAGGTATCAGCTCAGGCAATCACCCCTCCCCGGGCCTGGCCTTTACCAGGGGGTACGCGCGTGCCTTACATGTCTACCCAGGGCGGGGACTTACACGTTACCCCGTCACCGGCTACGCGTGCGAACGCGTGGGTCGGCCTTCAGGCACACACAGGGAGGAAGGAAGAAGAGGAAAAAGAAGAGAGAGAGGGAGAAAGAGGACAGACTGTCTCAAACGCCGAGGCGGAGACCAGAGAAGGCAAGGAGAAGAAGGCAATGAGAAGGCAAGGAGAAAAAGGCAATGAGAAGGCAAGGAGAAAAAGGCAATGAGAAGGCAAGGAGAAAAAGGCAATGAGAAGGCAAGGAGAAAAAGGCAATGAGAAGGCAAGGAGAAAAAGGCAATGAGAAGGCAAGGAGAAAAAGGCAATGAGAAGGCAAGGAGAAAAAGGCAATGAGAAGGCAAGGAGAAAAAGGCAATGAGAAGGCAAGGAGAAAAAGGCAATGAGAAGGCAAGGAGAAAAAGGCAATGAGAAGGCAAGGAGAAAAAGGCAATGAGAAGGCAAGGAGAAAAAGGCAATGAGAAGGCAAGGAGAAGAAGGCAATGAGAAGGCAAGGAGAAAAAGGCAATGAGAAGGCAAGGAGAAAAAGGCAATGAGAAGGCAAGGAGAAAAAGGCAATGAGAAGGCAAGGAGAAAAAGGCAATGAGAAGGCAAGGAGAAAAAGGCAATGAGAAGGCAAGGAGAAAAAGGCAATGAGAAGGCAAGGAGAAAAAGGCAATGAGAAGGCAAGGAGAAAAAGGCAATGAGAAGGCAAGGAGAAAAAGGCAATGAGAAGGCAAGGAGAAAAAGGCAATGAGAAGGCAAGGAGAAAAAGGCAATGAGAAGGCAAGGAGAAAAAGGCAATGAGAAGGCAAGGAGAAAAAGGCAATGAGAAGGCAAGGAGAAAAAGGCAATGAGAAGGCAAGGAGAAAAAGGCAATGAGAAGGCAAGGAGAAAAAGGCAATGAGAAGGCAAGGAGAAAAAGGCAATGAGAAGGCAAGGAGAAAAAGGCAATGAGAAGGCAAGGAGAAAAAGTTCAACAATTCATACGTTTTCTGCCAATACTGGAGGCAAAGAACCGAGATCATGCTTGGCATGGAGAGCCAGGAGGAGGGGGCAGTGCACCGAAATGTGAGCTACTGTCTGTAAGGCTCTGAAACCGAAACAAGGGAAGTGGCTAATTATGTAAGATAAAATTGAGTTAATTTGGTATGACTCCCTCCTTTTGGGAGGAACAGAAGGAAGATGGCACCTTGCAGCCATAGTCGCTTTGGCAAGGTGGATTTATTAGTGGGGTACTAGCTTACTAGATGTTGTTCCACCTACAAGTGAGGAGAGGTCTTATTTGCACTTGCAAATCCATACCTAGCATTGTTGACAATATCCACTCCTTGGTGTTGTGTTATTACATTCCTTCTGAAGAAATTGCAGCTGAAGATATCCAAGAAGATTATAATTTATATTACAATATTGTTTATGTATAAAAATTCTATATTTATATTTTGACATGTTTGTAATACTGTTTTTGCCACTAGTAGAGGAAAAAAAAAAAAAAAAAAAAAATACAAAAAACACCATTTGACTAGCTGGACGATTAGGAAATTGTCGGATGATTGCGTAAGTGAGCAAATGTTGGTATTGTTTGAACTGAGGGGGGAAGATCCCAACTTTAGCAAGGAAACTGTCTATGAGACTATTCTGGAAGGCGCCAATGGCCAGTCGTACCCCATGACGACAGTCTGGCTCCAACAATTTCAAAGCTGAATGTGCCACTGAGCCATAAACCAGGCAATCATACTACAAAATGGACAGACCAGGGACTGGTAAATACGGAGTAGAGTAGTGGGATCTGCATGCCACGAGGTGTGGGCAACGAAGCAGAGCGTTAAGCTTTCACTGGAGGGTGTGAGGAGGAATGAAGGAGGAAGCCAAATGGTAGAATTTTGCACAGAGCAGAATTTACTCATCGCTAACACTTGGTTTAAGCATTAGGAAAGAAGGTTGTATATACGGAAGAGACCTCGACATACTAAGGTTTCAGATTGATTATATAACAGTAAAACAGAGATTTTTGGAACGAGATTTTAAATTATAAGACATTTCAGGGACAGGTGTGGACTCTGACCACAATTTATTGGTTATGAACTGTAGAGTTAAACTAAAGAAATTGCAAGAAAGTAGGAAATTAAGATGGGACCCAGCTAAGATGAAAGAACTAGGGGTCACTCAAGAGTTTCAGAAGGAGCATTAGGCAAGATTTGACTGGAACAGGGGAAAGGAACAAAGTAGAACAATACGGGTAACTTTAAGAGTGAAATAGTGAAGGCAGCAGAGGATCAAATAGGTAAAAAGGTAAGGCCTAGTAGAAATCCTTGGATGACACAAGAGCTACTAAATTTAACTGATGAAAGAAGAAAATATAAAAATGTAGCAAATGAAGCAGGTGAAAGGGAATACAAACGTCTAAAAAATGAGACTGACAGGAAGTTCAAATGACTAAACAGGAGAGGCTAGAGGACAAATTTAAGTATTTAGGAGCATATATCAATAGGGGAAAGATAGATACTACAATCAGTAAAATTAAAGATGTCTTTGTAGAAAAGAGAAGCATCTGTATGATTATCAAGAGCTCAGATGGAAAAACCATTCCTAAGCAAAGAAAGGACACCTGAAAGGTGAAAGGGGTATACAGAGGGTCTATACAATGGAGATGAAATTGGCAATATCATAAAATTGGAAGAGGACACAGATGAAAATGAGATGGGAGACATGATAATGCGAGAAGAATCTGACAGAGCACTCCGGGACCCAAGTTGAAATAAGTCCCCGGGAGGAGATGATATTCAGTTATAACTACTAATAGCCTTGGGAGAGACATCCATGACAAAACTCTTCCATCTGATATGCAAGATGTGTGAGATATCATGAGACTTCAAGAAGAATGTAATAAAGCCAAATCCGAAGAAAGCAGCTGCTGACAGGTGTGACTATACTAAAATAATTCTTTACAGAAGAATGGAAAACTGTTATAAGCTGACCTTGGGAACAATCAGTTTGAATTTCAGAGAGATGTAGGAAAATGTGAGGCAATATTGATACTACAACTTTTCTTAGACGACAGAGTAAGGAAAGGTAAACCTACGTTTTTAGCGTTTGTAGACAAAGCTTTTGGCAATGTTGACTGGAATACTCTGAAATGTTGAAGGTACAAGGGGTAAAATACAGGGAGCAAAAGGCCATTTACAACATGTAAAGAAACCAAATGGCAGTTGTATGAGTTGAGGGGAATGAAAGGGAAGGAGTGGTTGAGAAAGGAGTGAGACAAGGTTGTAGACCATTCTTGATGTTATTCAACCTACAATGAGAAAGCAATGAAGGAAACCAAAGAAAATTTTGGGGTAGGAATTACAGTCCAAAGAGAAGAAATAAAAATTCAGGTTTGCAATGAAACTGTAATTCGTTCACAGGCACCAAAGGACTTGGAAGAATATTTAAACATAATGGACAGTGTGTTGAAAGGAGGAGGTGAGGAAATTAGATTAGGAAATGAGACATTGAAAATAATGGATGAGTTTTACTATTTGGGCAGCAAAATAACTGATCACAGCCAAAGGAGAGAGGATATAAAATGTAGGCTGGCAATGTCAAGACAAACATTTCTGAAGAGGGGAAATTTGTTAACAACAAATAGAGACTGAAGCATTAAGACGTCTTTTCTGGAGGTATTTGTTTGGAATGTAGCCATATACAGTAGTGAAACATGAATATGGACAATAAACAGCTTACATTACACACACACACACACACACACAGCAGGCAGTGGTCATATATACGTATGCGAATTGCATTTGCATGATATGTGTGTGTGTGTGTGTGTGTGTGTGTGTGTGTGTGTGTGTGTGTGTGTGGTCTTTCTGTTGTGCCTGTCTGTGACTCAGCATTCCACTTAGTGGTGAGTATCCTTTTTATTATATTGTCCTTATTCCATCCTGGATTTTCCATTGTTCAGTATTATATGCCTTATTCAGAATGGGATATTTATTGATGAAATATTGTTCTGAACAATTTTGTCCTGTCCAGTACATGTTTTGAATCTGTATTAAAAACCAGTACTTGCCTCACATATTTTGTAAATTCTTACTCCAAATCTCGCTCTTTTTGATGGATTAAGTGTTTTATATCCTGAACGTCTTATTATTTCATTAAGGATTTGCTTCTACTGACCTTTTCATTCTGTGTGCAAATTTTGTTAAATTTCTCTTTCAAAAGGTTGATACGTCTTATCTCTTGAAATCCATCAGTAATGTCAGCAATTTCATTATTGCACAAATGCAGGAATCTTTAAATTTGTTTGCTGCGCAAGGTATCTGCACAGTCTGAGGCACCTTGCCACAGTTTGCGCAGCTCCCCCTCTCTCCCATCAGAGGTTAGAGTCCTCCCTCAGGTGTGTGTGTGTGTGTGTGTGTGTGTGTATGTGTGTGTGTGTGTGTGTGTGTGTTGTCATTAGTTTAAGTTAGATTAAGTAGTGCGTAAGCCTAGGGACCGATGACCTGTCCCATAAGAACTTAACACAAATTTCATATTTTTTCTAAATTTGTTTAAGTCTTTTAAAAGCATTATCTTTTTAAATAATGGTGGTTTACTACTAGTCTTTTAGACCAATAAATTTGAATATTTGGTTATCTGACTTGAGCCGTCAAAATGCACAGTGCATATTACACCTTCATTTCATCAAAAGTAACAAAGTAGTAAGTGTTGTCTTCTTTCAGGTTTTTCCACTCATTGTCAATTATCTGACGTGTGAAGAGATTTGTTTCTGTAGTAAGTATTTCTCGAAATTTTTCATCAAACATAACTGAAAATAGTTCTAATAATCCTGGGTGTTCACCTAACGGATTTGAAACAGATGCTTTTATGCCACGAGTCTTAGAATATTTCCAAATTATTGGTGTGTGTTTCTCTTCCTGCCAAATACAAAACACACATTATTTAGGTATTAAATTTTCCTCTTCTATTAAATTCTGCATGCTTTCTATTTTGTACAATCATTTTGCTGCCACTAGATTCTTCCATCACTACATTCACAACACATGCTCTTAATATTATGCAGGGTCTTATTAAATTATTCTTCAAAAACTGAAGCACAAAATCATTATTACACTTTCTTTATAACACAGAAATGCATTGTGACTAATTCTTGAGGCGTAATGGTAAGAACAAAACCACAATTTTAAATGACAAGTGTGTCTCACAAGTTAGACTCACAATGTTCTATGTTTGAACCGACTTTCATTCCCCGTGAGTGTGACTTCTTAATGTTTACATTAGGTCCACATTTGTTTCCTCGAGTGACTCAAGATATTCATGTTCGGTCCAAAATTGTTATCACAAGTTAGATTCATCAAAGTATGGCACGAGATTAAAAGGGTTTTCGATTTCCAAGTTGCATGTTATTTGATACTGGTATTTGTTTTAAAGTAAAAGAAAAAAAAAAGTAGCACTCCGTCTTCAGGCCACGAGTGGCCTACCGGGACCATCCGACTGCCGTGTCATCCTCAGTGGAGGATGCGGATAGGAGGGGCGTGGGGTCAGCACACCACTTTCCCGATCATTATGATGGTATTCTTGACCGAAGCCGCTACTATTCGGTCGAGTAGCTCCTCAATTGGCATCACGAGTCTGGGTGCACCCCGAAAAATGGCAACAGCGCATGGCGGCCTGGATGGTCACCCAACCAAGTGCCGATCACGCCCGACAGCGCTTAACTTCGGTGATCTCACGGGAACCGATGTAGCCAATGCGGCAAGGCCATTGCCTTTGTTTTAAAGTAAAGCATATAGAAAAAGAAAGCACCATTTTTATTCGCAATTATTTTTGCTTATGGAGCTCTTTGATGTAAATTTAGGAAATTACAATATATTGTCCATTTTATTAGTCTTTAAAATCATTTAATCACATTTCATTTACAATTCATAACAGTGGCAACTGAATTATATTAGAGAGTGAGGGGTATTTTAAGGGGTTAAAACTGTCTTACCTGGGTCTTACTGTGGCTCCCCATGGGTTTACTACCACTATTGTACTGCTCTCTTAGCTTTTGGGGAATAACCAGTGATGTGGTGACAGCATTGCCAATGAATAACACAAAGAATAATCCCGAAGACACGGGGACCTAGAAATAAAAAATTACTTAATTGCTTCCAAAATGTCACGATCCACCCTTGGCCATAGAATGTTTTATTTAATTAAACATTTACATTCAATAACAATCAATGTAAATTTTATAATTTACCTGCCAAGTTGCTTCAGGGTGGAATGACAAGTTGTACAATGTGTATGCATTAACAAGCTGGAAAACGTATCCAACAAAAAGGAAGGGTAGAAGAAACCCCAGACCACGCCACATCCACGAATGAAAGCCTTCAATAGTTATATCCATGTTATGTCGTTCCCCAAGAGCTTTCAGACGGTAAAGAATTCCTTGCTGATACCTGAACTGCAAGTACTGAACAATACCTGCAAAAGACATTCATACATTGTGTATAGTTTTACAGCATTTGTTTCACTAATTTGTGAAAATAATAAATCAAACTGAAAAATCACTATAGCAAAGGTGTCTGACTTTCAGATACAAAGGAGCCCACTTTGCGGAACTTAAGAGGAAAATTAGAAAGCACAAAGTGTGTAAATGTATCACAGTTACACAACACTGAATCCCAAAATGAAATGAAGTGAAATGCTAATAAAATGGCAGTGTTAAAATCTAGAAATGGATAAAAAAAGAATGAATCATTAACTTACAAAAAGTTAAGCACAAAAAAACATTGAAAGCACGTGAAAATACATCAAAAAGCAGTGAAAAGTCTGAAAAGCAGAAGAAATACTGAAGGAAACAAAATCTGCCAAAACAAAAACTTTGCAAATGTGATGTAGTGTAATTAATGTGTGTGACATTCAGAAATCCCTGTTTCAGCAGAAAATGGAAACAATTGCATAATTATATACATCTAAAAAGATGCAAAGAACAGTAACTGAACTAGACCTTGCTGATTGTGTATCTCAAACAACGTAAGGTTAAAGTAGAAAGTCCCAGAATTACTTCTTCATGAAGATACTAGAGGCCCCAAACTTTATCACAAAGTTATATTAATTTTTATTTCATGCTGTGAGAGGAAACATGACATGGCACTGGATGAATTATTTCTAAATACCACTAAATTAAAAAAAAAAGTTTTAATTCTTCATAAAATCATTCCAGTGTATACCAAAACTTTCATGAAACATTTAGCTGTCTTGTAACCTACTTGGCAGTTTTCCTTCATTGCACCTTAACACAGCGTGAATTTGTCTATCATTCCAAGTAAGAAAATAATGAGGTGCACAAGATATATGCTTTCCTGGGAATGTTTTTCTTGGCATGCCTTCATTAAGAATTTATTACTATTCACACGCCTTACACAGAGAATTTAAAGTTTTCATGGAATCAAAATTTCCTGATTATTTTACTAAAGCAGTGTTGCAAAGGTGTAAAACTCTGAATCTGAAATTTTGGGTTGCCATAAGCTATTAGAGAATATAATTTTTACTACACGACTAGTTTCAGTCACATGATCATTCTCAAATATATGAATGCATACGCGAAGTATAGCACATGAACATAAAAATGGTACGATTTGTAGTGAAAATCTGCATGTTTTAACCAATAAGTTAATAAAATAAGCATTCACAAGAGTCTTTCATTAAACAAAGTTTTCATTCAATGCAATGCAAAATGCATCAGCTGACTTATTTCATTTTTCCTGACTTATTTTAATTTACATTAATTGTTCAATAGATATATTCTTTAACATGTTATTGTGGTTCTATAAGAATTTCCCATTTGAATCTGTGCGCTGATGTATATACAACAGGAACATTCAATAATGGTAGTGTCTTTGGGTTTGTTGCTGGATCCCAAAATCACAATTCATATTTGGGCGATCCATCTGCCACCATATTCAGGACATATTATTTGGAAAAGCACAAGCCTACAGTTTTAGCTGCAACGAAACTAGATTCATATATTTTCTTAATCTGCTATCTGCCTATACTTTTACATTATGCTTCTCCATACAAAATTCTCATGAACAAGATGCCAGCATGCAATCTTCTCAATTCCACTGGCTGCATAATTTTCAAATAATTACAAATTTTGAATTCAAATATTCCACCACCAAAATATCTCCTTTGCATATTAGTACTGCCAGGCAGTCTATGTCATTCGGAATACTTATGTCATCACTTTTTTGTTTCTTATATCAGAATGATACACAAAAAACTGTTAATAAGAAAGACATTTACTCTCAGTATACACAAGAAAGACTATGTCTGTCAGAGAATGTAAAAGCAAGAATTTGATATATTTGAGAAAGAAATACAAATTCCCTGCATTTCCAATGTGCTATCTAAGACTGTTACAATGTCTGTGAGTAGTTTCTTCAGGAAAGCTTTCTTAGGTGACAGCCACTTTTACATAACAGCACTCAACTGAAAGCAAACAGATGATTTCTTTCACTTTTGAGAAAAGAAAGAAATGAAGTGGAATGAAATATAGACAGCCTTGTGGTTACAAAAGAGTGTATATTTGACCATCAGGAAAAGCTTAGACCATTGCAAGTCCTGCAAGCAAGCAGTGTTTTAGTGGAACAATTCCTTACAGGTCAATCTTAAGCTGCTGCTGGATTCTTATGGACTGATTAGGAATCCCAACTCCAACAGTTTTCAATTACAGTCTTACATTCTGCAATTACCATTGTAATGATTGTCCATTAATAATGAAGTAGAGACATAGTATTTTCCTGACAATCTTTGCTGTATTTACTTTTATTGGTAAAGCATAATCTAGGAAGCCACAGATGCACAAGTGCTGCTTCATATTCAGTTGAAACTTTACAACAATTTTACAACTTTAACTATAATATAAAAATATTGATTCTGAGCTACTGGAAAAATCCATTAATTACCTGTCTCAATAACTTCAAACACTGCAATTTCTGCTCTGCTTTAGATACTATGGTATATCCCATACACATTTTAGAGTTCCTGACAAACTCTATAAAGATCTTAAGTATGTGGTTTTATTCTAGTCTCAAGAAGACATTAAATTTGCTGGTGGCTGCAGTTAGCATTTCCATCAAAACCTATTTTTGCTCATTAGTGGCTACTGTTGAGTGCTCTGATTGGCTTTACTTTTCAAAATAAATACTGAAATGTTGAAGCAACTAATAATGTTTACCATGGAAGAAGAGCTCCCAAAAGCTCAATTTCTCTTCCACTTTTCCCTGTTTACTCCTTGTCCTCTGCCTTTGGCTCTTATTTTAATTTTGTTATCTGACTACTTCATTCCTTTTCACTTCCCTTTCTCATTTTCTTCCACTAAATATGGACTCTGTGATTACCTCCCATTTTGACCTTTCCTTCTGTATTTGTCCTCTCAGTTTCTTCTGCTACCTCTTACATATATTGTAATTACAATTAGAAAAGATTTCTACTTTAACAGTGGCAACAGTTATGTAAACACGCAAGTAGCCACAAAGACACTAACTTTTGTATCCAGAGAGTCCTCCAATTGGCAAAGATAGAAGAAACATGCTGAGTAAATAACACTTGCCAAGTAGCTGACAGCCATTGAGAATTCCAGGGAAACTGAAGTAACATAAGGCAAGATGAGACAAAAACTAACAATGCAATTCTTTTAACAGAGGACTTTAAAACCACATAAGTTATTAGCTGAAAAAGAAACAAAAATCAAGTAACAAAAGGGAATGTATTGAAAACATTGCCCCTATGAGACTGAAAACAGATTAATGAAAAGAAAACAGAACCACGTAAAGCAAGGGTGGCCTGGGAGTGATTGTGTGGTCATGACATGGCCCCAGTTTGCAATGATGTAAAGATGCAAAAGGTAAGTACTAGATTAGATACTTCTTCAGACTGTCCAATGGTACTGTAATGTCATCCTCAAAAGCTACAAAATTGATTTTAATCACTCCCAAAGTTTTTGTGAATCCAATTTGGTTTCACAACTTTGATATGTTAAGTTCCACCTCTCATACCCATTTTTAACACGCAATTTAAAGTAAGTTTTAATGGTTCGTCCGCCATGTGGCGAGTAACAATCAGACCGTTCACTGATGGTAGTGTTTACAGAAAACTGTCACCATTGAGTGACAGATAGATTTTCTATGCGGTACCATGAATGACAGCTTACTTTAAACGTGGATAAATGTCAGTTACTGTGGATAGGTTGTAGAAATATTTGTGACGGCATAAACTATCACTGAGAGAGAAGGGATGGCTGTGAGAAGACATCAGCCAATAGCACGCAGACCAACTCCTCTCCAGGACAACAACACGACAGCAGTGGCCCCTATGTGAAGAGGACGTAAGCACTGCGCCCGACTGGTCATGGCCCAGTTGAACAGCACCTTCAAGATTACGCACTTTTATAGCAGCAACTAAGGAATCGTTTATACTGAAGAAACTTGTTTATTCCGTATGTCACTCTTTGCTTACGGCATGTCTGTGTAATAGTCGAAGTAAAGTACTGTAATCTTTTTCTTTTGTAATAAGACTCATTAATACGATTTGTTTGAATGTTGTCTAGTGACCTGAGAAAGCAGGTTTCCTAGACACCACACATTTGCCTATGACTAGGATGGATTTAACAATATTCCTCTAATGTTCAAATACAATATTAATGGTATGCCTCTCAGTCTTACTGAAGATCAATGTGTAGCATTACAAAGTGGCATTAAATGGAACAAGCATGTTACGTCAGTTGTAATGAAGGTGAGTGGTCAGCATTCATTTATTGGGAAAATTCTAAAAAGAATACAGTCAGCCTAGAAAGGACACCACATGATGAACACTTTGCAAACTGCTGAAATGTTTGTTATCCAGACCAGGTTGGATTAATGGCAAACATCGAAACACTTCAGATGTGTACTGCTAGACTGGTAATGGGTCAGGTCGATCAATATGAGAATTGTAGGAAGAAAACATTGTTTTTACAAAATCCTATTAAAAAGTTAAGTAAACTAGCATCTGTGACAGACTGCAAAACAATTCTACTGTCTCAAATGCATATCTTAAGAACAATGTAACAGAGATGATGCAGTAATGCAGGCAAATCTGTTACCCATACCCCATTTGCAAGTGGAAGAGGAAAAGGAATGAATAACATTGGTACAAATCACCCTCCACCACACACTATATAGTGGCTTGAGGTATATGTATGTAGATGTAACATACCATGCCAAGACAGGTATCTCATGCTCTCCAACCTTGAGTTTGTACTTTTTAGGAGCTCTCTAATGTTTATCAGTTTAATTTCATATTGGCTGATAATCTTGCTAAAAATGGAACCCAAGATATATCTTGCTGATTAAGAACTTAATTTTGCAACTGCAGCAATGAAATCTGATCACAAAATAATGAAGTTTGCAATAACAGCAATCCTTATAAACATAAAAATTCAGCCTTTTTTTCTAAGCACAGTGGAGTGCAACTGATATCAATGCAAAATAAAGCTATTGGTTGGTAGATTTTGAGGAGGGGACCAAACAGCATGGTGATCAGTCCCATCAGATGAGGGAAGGATGGGAAATGAAATCAATTGTGCCCTTTCAAAGCAAACATCCCAGCACTTGCCTGAAGTTATTCAGGGAAATCACGGAAAACAAATCAGGATGGCCGGACGCGTGTTTGAACCATCTTCCTTCCAAATGTGAGTCCAGTGTGCTACCCACTGCTCCATCTCACTCAGTAACAAAGGTATGTTAAGAATTCTGCACATATCAAATATCATTGCTGTGAAACCCTCCTCTTTCCACAGACAATTATACTGTACCAGAGTCTATGTGTGTATTTCTTATGACCACATCCTCAAGTATATCACAGTTTGAATGTGTAATAACTGTGACTGCTCTCAGTATGTCTAGCAATTGCTTTTATAATACCACACTAACGGTGCATGTAGTCTTTTTCGCTCTGGTTAGGATAATCTTATATGCAATATCTCTCTTCATTTTAGAAAATTCTCGCATTTCAATCATTTTTGCCTACATCAAAACCCAGTGTATTCAGATGGTACAAACAGAATACTGAACATGTAATGAATAAAATATATTAACATGTGTTGCTGTAGCAAGTTTTTTGGGACCTAAAAATTTGTATTTGTGACAAACATGAATAGGGATGCAAGTTCCAGCTCAAACTCAGAAATTACCTAATAAATGCCTTTTGTATTGATTTGTATCAAGACTAGTGATTTTAAAAGTGACATCTACCCATCTACAAGTGATCTTAAGGAGTGTTCCCCATTTCCTGTTCCATTCAAGAATGGCAATGGGAAGAATGGCTGTTGATGAAACACTTGTGTGGCAAATTTCTCTTATTTTCTCAATGTGATCATTTCACGAGACATATGCAGGAGAAAGTAATATGTTGTCCGACTTCTTGGAACATGTACACTCTAAACTTCAACAGTGAACCTGTCCATGATGTATAATGCCTCTTTGTAGTGTGTGCCACTGGAATTTGTTGAGCACCTCCATAATGGTCCCATTTAAAGTGACAAGACATGCCATTCTTTGTTGGAGCTTCTCCATCTCTTCTGTAAAACCTGCTTGGTAACATTCCCAGACTGAGGAATAATATTCAAGAATCAGTCTAACAAGTGTTTCATAAGCCACTTCCTTCATGGATGACAAATTTCTTAAGATTGTCCTAATGAATCTCAGTCTGGCAGTAGCTTTTCCTACTATTTGTTTTATGTGGTCTTTCCACTTAAGGTCACTCTGGGTGATTATCCCTACATATATTACAGTAGTTACTGTCTCCATTGATCTGTTACCAACACTGTACTTTGCTGCCAGTAGTGAATCTCTTCACCTGTTCCTGGGCAATACGTTACATTTATTCAAGTTCAGGGTCAACAGCCCATCCTTGCTACAACTGTTAATCCTCTGCAGATCTTCTCCATTTCAACTGTCTTCTGGGACTGCAACCTTCCTACAGACAACAGCATCATTCACAAACAGCTTCAAGGAGCATAGGATATTATCCCCTAGACCATCAATACAAATTGTAAATAGACACACTCCTACAACACTCCCTTACGGTACTTCCAAAATTATATTTTCGATTTTGTTACATTAGGGACAGTGTGTTGAGTTCTATTTGCAAGGATGACTCATATCCTATCACAAATCTGGTTTGATACTTGGTAAGCTGGTATTTTGTTTATTAAACAATGGTGCAGAGCTGTATCAAGCCCCTTTCAGGGATTTCGATATAGTTTCATTAGCTGCAAATAAGAATCACCTTTTCAGTTACTAACACTGTGCAATATCTGACTAAGGCCAATTTGAAAAAAGAATGTGTAACATACTGCTTGTAAAATAATATGTGCACAAATAAAGCAATGTATCATAGTGCTCTAAGCTATGATCTGGTGCCATGTCCATTGTTGGATAGATGGATGATCTCTACAACATACATATTACACATAACAATATAAGAGTCAGCTGAGAGACCTGGCATTGTAAGAGAAAGAAACTTTATTTGCTTCTATCTATACAGTTGTCTAGTAGGTTTTTTTTTTTTTTTTTTTTGTGTGGTTTTAGGGCGCAAAACTTCTATGGTCATTAGCGCCCAGCCCGTGACTTAAGACAGTAAAAAACCGAAATTGAAAACCAGCAGCAATGGGAACAAACTCATAAAATTGGAGAAACTAAAAGTAGAAAGAATGCTTAAAAATCCACTACAGACAGGGGGTGATTGTCCCAAAAAAAAAAAAAACTTCAAATGACTGACGTCATTTCACTGTCACTAATAAACTGCAGAACGCGGTCGGCTGAGCGCGTGTCATCTGCTAAAATCGACGATAGATCAGGCGATAGCTGTAGACGGGAGCGTAACGGATTAAAATAGGGGCATTCAATTAAAAGGTGTCTGACCGTCCACGGCTGAGAGCAGTGGGGACAGAGTGGAGGAGGATCACCGCTTAAAATATGTCGATGGCTAAAAAGACAGTGCCCTATCCGGAGTCTAGCTAAAATTACCTCCTCCCGACGACGCGTTCGGGAGGAAGAGGTCCAAGCGCAAGGAAGGGCTTTCACTTCCCGCAATTTATTACGGGGAAGTGTTGACCAATGCGCATGCCATAAATGAGCAACTTGGCGACATAAACCGCTCCGTAGATCGGTGAAGGGAAGCGACTGAATAGCTGGCCGAGGAAGAGAGACTGCAGCCTTGGCCGCCATATCGGCCGCCTCATTCCCACAGATACCAGCGTGTCCCGGGAGCCAGAGGAACGCCACCGAGACGCCCCCCAGGTGGAGCAAGCGCAGACAGTCCTGAATCTGGTGGACCAGAGGGTGCACAGGGTAAAGAGCTTGGAGACTGAGGAGAGAGCTGAGAGAATCGGAGCAGATAACGTACTGTATCCGCTGATGGCGGCGGATGTAGTGGACAGCCTGGAGAACAGCGTAAAGCTCCGCAGTATAAACCGAACCCAGGTCGGGAAGTCGAAAGCGATTTGGGGTGTCGCCAACAATATAGGCACTCCCTACACCTAAGGATGTTTTCGAGCCGTCGGTGTAAATAAATGTGGCGTCCGTCATTTGTGCACATAAAGCAGCAAATGCCCGACGATAAACAAGTGTAGGGGTACCATCCTTGGGAAATTGACAAAAGTCACGGAGCAGGCAGATCCGGGGACGGAGCCAAGGCGGTGCTGTACCCCAAGTTGTCAAGAAGGTTTTCGGAAAGCGGCAGGAAAGAGAATGGAGCAATTGACGGAAGCGGACTCCCGGGGGTAGTAGGGAGGAGGAGCGGCCTGCATACCCTACATCAAAGGAGGCGTCGAAAAAAAGGTCATGGGCTGGATTAGCAGGCATGGAAGACAGATGGCTAGCATAACGACTCAGGAGGACTGCTCGCCGATTGGACAGCGGAGGTTCAGCAGTCTCAGCATAAAGGCTTTCCACAGGGCTAGTGTAAAAAGCTCCAGACACTAAACGTAATCCACGGTGGTGGATAGAGTCGAGACGCCGAAGAATAGACGGCCGAGCAGAGGAGTAGACTATGCTTCCGTAATCCAATTTTGAGCGCACTAAGGCGCGATAGAGGCGGAGAAGGACCACTCGGTCCGCTCCCCAGGAGGTACCATTCAGGACACGGAGGGTGTTAAGCGATCGCAGACAGCGAGCCGAAAGATAGGAAACGTGGGAGGACCAGCACAGTTTTCTGTCAAACATAAGACCCAAGAATTTAGCGACGTCTGAAAACGGAAGGTTGACAGGACCTAGATGTAAGGAGGGCGGAAGAAACTCCTTCCGTCGCCAAAAATTGACACAAACTGTCTTACTGGGTGAGAAACGGAAGCCGGTTTCGATGCTCCACGAGTGGAGGCGATCAAGACATCCTTGAAGACGTCGTTCAAGAAGGCTGGTCCGTTGAGAGCTGTAGTAGATCGCAAAATCGTCCACAAAGAGGGAGCCCGAGACATCAGGAAGGAGACAATCCATAATTGGATTTATGGCGATGGCAAACAGTACAACACTCAGCACGGATCCCTGGGGTACCCCGTTTTCTTGGGAGAAAGTACGGGAGAGAGTAGTGTTCACCCGCACCCTAAAAGTGCGCTCTGCCATAAATTCGCGAAGAAAAAGGGGCAGCCGGCCTCGAAAGCCCCAAGAGAACAGTGTGCGAAGGATGCCTGTCCTCCAACAGGTATCGTATGCTCTCTCCAGATCAAAAAATATTGCTACCGTTTGGCGTTTCCGGAGAAAATTGTTCATGATATAAGTGGAGAGAGCAACAAGATGGTCAACTGCAGAACGATGCTTCCGAAATCCGCATTGGGCTGGTGTTAAAAGACTGCGGGATTCCAGCCACCAAGCTAAACGGTAATTCACCATACGCTCCAAAACCTTACAGACACTACTCGTGAGAGAAATGGGACGATAGCTAGAGGGGAGATGTTTGTCCTTTCCAGGTTTCGGAACGGGAACGACAATAGCTTCCCGCCACCGTTTAGGAAAGGTACTGTCGGTCCAAATTCGATTATAAAGGCGAAGGAGGTAACGCAGACTAGGGGTTGGTAAATGCAGCAACATTTGGACATGGATACCATCCGGTCCTGGGGCGGAGGAGCGAGAAGATGAGAGGGCATGTTGGAGTTCCCGCATGGAGAAAACAGTATTGTAGCTTTCGTGATTTTGGGAGGAGAAAGCAAGAGGTCGCACTTCCGCTGCACGTTTCTTCGGGAGAAACGCTGGCGGGTAATTTGAAGAGCTCGAAATCTCAGCAAAGTGCTGACCCAACGAGTTAGAAATTGCGACGGGGTCCACTAAGGTATCATGCGCGACAGTGAGCCCAGAAACCGGGGAGAAACTAGGCGCGCCTGAGAACCGTCGAAGCCGACTCCAAACTTCCGAGGAGGGAGTGAAGGTGTTAAAGGAGCTAATAAAGAATTTCCAGCTTGCCTTCTTGCTATCGCGGATGACGCGACGGCATCGCGCACGGAGCTGCTTATAGCGGATACAGTTGGCCAAAGTAGGATGGTGACGGAAAATGCGAAGAGCACGTCGCCGCTCACGTATTGCGTCACGGCATGCCTCGTTCCACCAAGGAACTGGGGGGCGCCGGGGCAATTCGGAGGTGCGTGGTATTGAACGTTCCGCAGCTGTAAGGATAACGTCGGTAATGTGTGTGACCTCATCGTCGACGCTGGGAAAGCGACGGTCATCGAATGTCGCGAGAGACGAAAAATGTGTCCAATCGGCTTGGGCAAACTTCCAGCGTCGCGGGCGCATATATGGCAGTTGAGGCTGCAGTCTGAGGACACATGGAAAGTGGTCACTCGAGTGTGTATCATCAAGGGCGAACCATTCGAAGCGCCGAGCGAGCGGAACAGTACCGACCGCAAGGTCCAAATGAGATAAGGTTGTCGTGGAGGCAGACAAAAATGTGGGGACCCCAGTGTTGAGGCAAACTAGATCCGCTTGGTGGAAGACGTCTAGCAATACGGAGCCACGTGGACAAGGGTGTGGAGATCCCCAAAGCGGGTGGTGGGCATTGAAGTCCCCAACCAGCAAATAGGGGGGTGGAAGCTGACCAAGAAGATGAAGGAGATCAGCTCGTGCCATTGGTGTGGACGATGGAATGTATACAGTACAAAGAGAGAACGTGTATCCGGAAAGTGAAAGACGGACGGCGACAGCTTGGAAGGAAGTGTTTAAGGGGATTGGGTGATAATGGAGAGTATCATGGAGAAGAATCATGAGTCCTCCATGGGCTGGAGAGCCTTCAACAGAGGGGAGATCATAGCGGACAGACTGAAAATGAGGGAGAACAAAGCGGTCATGGGGACGCAGCTTTGTTTCCTGAAGACAGAAAATGACCGGCGAGTAGGAGCGTAAGAGGACCGACAATTCATCCCGATTGGCTCGAATGCCGCGGATATTCCAGTGGATAATGGACATGGGGTGAAAAGAAAATGGAGGAATGTGACCAAAGTTGCTGTCAACTCAAAGACTGCTCGGAGCTAGCAACCGACAGCATGGAATGGCATTCAGCCGAAGGCAGAAGATCCTGATCCATAGGTTGGGCAGGAGCAGTCCCTGCCACCAGCGATCGGCCGGTTGACCGGCCACCAGCAGTGCGCCTCGGCGACACAGAAGATGGCCGAGGGCGATTTCCGCCAGGTGGTGCTGTAGAGGGGGCACGCCTTGGCGGAGGAGAGGAACTGGGTTTCTTTGTAGCCTTCTTGGAAGAATGTTGTTTAGATGAAGGAGGAACCGATGGTTGTGAAGTTGCGGTACGTAAAAACTCTTCACGAGTATGCTCTTTTTTCGAAGACTTGGCGTCCGACTTTTGGGCTCGAGATGTAGCAGAACCCGACGAAGGGTGAGCCATAGAGTGGGCAGGCGAAAGTGGTGAGGTTGAACGAGCGATCTTTGCGCTGGCCGATCTGACGACCGTGGTACTAAAGGTGAGGTCGCAAGTCTGCGTGGCCGCCTCCTTTGTTGGCCGAGGAGAAGCAAGGACAGTGCTGTATTTTCCTGTCCGAGGCACGGTGGGCTTGCGACTGGCGAATAATTTTCGAGCAGCAAAGGTCGACACCTTTTCCTTCACCCTTATTTCCTGGATGAGCTTCTCGTCCTTAAAAACGGGGCAATCTCGAGAGGAAGCAGCGTGGTCACCCATACAGTTGATGCAGCGAGGGGATGGAGGTGGACAAGCACCCTCATGGGCATCCTCGCCACACGTAACACATTTGGCTGGATTGGAACAGGACTGGCTGGTGTGATTGAACCGCTGACATCGATAGCAACGCGTAGGGTTTGGGACGTAAGGGCGAACTGAAATTATCTCATAGCCTGCTTTGATTTTCGATGGGAGTTGAACTGTGTCAAATGTCAAGAAGACAGTGCGGGTTGGAATGATGTTCGTGTCAACCCGTTTCATTACTCTATGAACTGCCGTTACGCCCTGGTCAGACAGATAGTGCTGAATTTCTTCGTCAGACAATCCATCGAGGGAGCGTGTATAAACGACTCCACGCGAGGAATTCAAGGTACGGTGCGGTTCCACCCGGACAGGGAAGGTGTGGAGCAGAGAAGTACGCAGCAATTGTTGTGCCTGGAGGGCACTGTGTGTTTCTAACAACAGGGTGCCATTTCGTAATCTGGAACAAGACTTTACAGGACCTGCTATTGCGTCGACTCCTTTCTGAATAATGAAAGGGTTGACCGTGGAGAAGTCGTGACCTTCATCAGACCGAGAAACAACAAGGAACTGTGGCAACGATGGAAGACTCGTCTGTGGCTGAGACTCAGTATACTTACGTTTGTGAGCAGACTTAGTAGAAGGTGAGGAAACCATTGCGGAAGAATCCCCCATGATTACCGGCGTCTCCGATGGCGCGCTCCTCCCTTGTGGGGGCCCTCTCTGAGGGCACTCCCGCCTTAGGTGATTGTTCACACCTCAGGTCACACCTCCCGACAAACGGACGGAGGGACCAATCGGCATTTTCGGAAGGTATCAGCTCGGGTAATCACCCCTCCCTGGGCCTGGCCGTTACCAGGGGGTACGTACGTGTCCTACCTGTCTACCCGGGGCGGGGAATTACGCGTTACCCCGTCACCGGCTACGCACGAAGGGCGTGGGTCGGCCTTCAGACACGCACAGGGAGGAAGAAAGAGAAAGGGAAAGGAAGGAAGAGAGGTCTCAAACGCCGCAGCGGAGAAAAGAGAAAGAGAAGAGGTAACGAAAAGAGAAGGACAAAGGAAGGAAGAAGACAGAGAAGGACAAAGGAAGGAAGAAGACAGAGAAGGACAAAGGAAGGAAGAAGACATAAAAGCAAGGAAGGCAAAGAATGCAGTACATTTACGAGCGTCCGTCTCCGGACGTAGGCACAAACCATACTCCCAGATGGGGAGAAAGGGAAGGAAAGAGCCAGAGGTGAGGGGAGGAGGGGCGAAGATAGGGATGGGGAAGGATGCGGAAAGGGAAGGTATGCAGCCCGGAAAGGAAGGAAGGCCACATTAGCTCGGGGTCCCGTGCTCGCTACGCACGTATCCACAAAAGAGTTGTGGACCCCCTGGGGGGGTGTCTAGTAGGTGTCGTGCAATTGCGAGTGCATACGAAAGAGATCAGTAGTATGCTAGTCAATGCTTATATGCTACAGAATAAGTGTGTTCAGCAGACTTTGTATCTGACAAACTGCTTTACCTAAAGTACAATCATATGGGCTATTTAGCAAAATTTGCAACTTGACTGAAGATTTTTTTTTAGGGAGGATGCAGAATGTTATCTTGGACAGAGAGTCATCAACAGATGTGCCCCAGGGAAGTTTGTTGGGACCATTTCTGTTCATTTTGTATATTAATGACTTTGCAGATAATATTAAGAGCAACCTCGAACTTTTCGCATAAGATGCAGTCATCTATAAATCAGTACTGTTTGAAAAAAGCTGCACAAACATTCAGTCAGCTCTTGATAAGATTTCTAAGTGGTCCAAAGATTGGCAACTTGCTTTAAATGTTCAGAAATGTAAAACTGTGCACTGTACAAAACGAAAAAATGTAGTATCCTATGATTACATCATTGATGACTCACTATTGGAATAGTCAACTCGTACAAATACTTGGGATATGAAATGTAAGGATCACGTAGGCTCCTTTGCAGGTAACACAGGTGCTAGATTTCCAGGCATTGGTAGAGTACCAGGGAAATGCTATCAGTCTTCAAAGCAGACTGCTTACATAACACATCCCAGAATATTGCTCAAGCATGTGGAAGACAAATCAAATAGGACTAGTGGGGTATATTTGACATGTACGAAAGGCAGACAGCACAGATGGTCACAGGTCTGTCTGGTCCATAAGAGAGCATCAGTGAGATGCTGAAAAACTGACCTCTCAAATTCTTGAAGACAGACACAAACCATCCCGTGAAATGATTGGTTTGTGGGGCACTCAACTGTGCAGTCATCAGCACCCTTACAAAGACCCAAACTATACACAGTCCAATCTAGCCACTTTCACATATGATGATGAAATGATGATGACAACACAAACACACTGTTCCCGAGCAGAGGAAGTCACCAACCCAAGTGGGAACCAAACCTGGGACCCAATCTCTAAGTGAAGAAACTAAGAGTATACTTCAATTCCCCACTTATCACTCCCATAGCGCTCACAAGAATGAGAATACACCAGCTACAGCATGAACTGACATTTAAGCAACAATTCTTTGTGCTCTCCATATACGAATGGAACAAGAAGAAGCCCTGATAACTTGTTCGACAGGAAGTACACTCCACCATGTACTTCATACTGATTTGCAGAGTATGGATGTAGATGTAAATGCACAGGTAAAGGAAGAATGTTGAGGAATATCTTAAAGTGGAGAAGCACACTTCATGGTTGAGAAAGTAATGCTGCTTCTTAACAGACATAATCAGTTGCTGAAAGCTTGAACGGCCCAAAAAGACGAAAAGAAGACCAAGATCAACTTGGAAAAAGAACTGTTGAAGTTACTGCAACAGATCACCGATCAAAAAGCTGGGAAATTGCATTAAAGGTGTGGCTTTCTGAACACTTGTATGCATAGTTACCACATTGAAGGACTGTGCGAGAAAGCTTTCCAGACTAGAGATTAGGATATATGTTGGAAATAGCAAAAATATATTTTTAGTGAACTTAACAAAATGTTCATATTATCTGCAGTCATTAAGCAGATACTGTACTGCGGAATCAATTCTTCTATTCACTGTTGTTTGTAATAATTCTGTAATTTCATAACAGGGATATCTGAGTAATGGGCATAAAATCAAGAACACGCATTTCTACACAAATTACATCATGGTATTTAGCTTATACTACCCAGAACTTTTTTCATGGGCTTTTACAAAATTGAGAAATTCAGAAAACAGTAGTATAAAACTATGGCATACATGTTTCCTACTAGCAATTCACATTTGTTATCCAATTTTTCACACACCTATCACGGTAACTCACCATGTAAGGTCTGCAGCAACGTTGTATCTTAACAGTGGTCCAGGTGTACAATTGGCATAAACCAGTCTATAAAAAAAGGGGCCTTACTTTTCATGCATATATAAAAACATTTGCAAGTTGCCAGTCTTGATTTTGATTTAATTTATCTTGTGGAAAATCTGTCGTGGAAAATAGTTTCCATTGTCTGATATGTTTTTTTACTGATTGTAATATCTCAAGAGTGAGACTCGTTCCAAAAAATATAGATATCAAAAATAAATTTTGCGTGTCCTAACAAATACATTACTAGTCATGCTTAATATATCAATGGCCCTCAAAATTAAACAGGATAACCTAATTTTACTCCAAAAACCAAACTTCAGACACGTAGTAGAATAAATGAAATAACACAAATTTCGGAAAATTCTTTGACCATGTGATACGTCAATACCCAGTTTTAAAAGCAGGCACAAGCTATGCAGGACGTCACTCATTATTAACATGACACGAAAAAGCAACATTAGTATCGAAACATATAAAACATGCAATAATTATAAAAGAAGGAAATGAGTAACCCATTAGAAATAGAGTACATATTCAATTTAATGTAAGATTGTTACTAAAATGTTTAGGTAGGTGGATAATAAAGGGCAAGTTTCTTACTAATGTATACATTGAACCACATGAATTGCGTTCGGAACTGATACCAAGCACTGTTGTTAGGCCATATCAAGAGAATAGCTGCTTCAACCGTTGAGATAAAGTGGTGTAGTCGCCACCATCCTTTGATGCGGGATCCATTAACTTTCAATATACTTTCTCTTATAGTCAGAGTACAGTAGTACCAAACCAACAGGAAAAGCAAACAAAGCTCCAAAACCCTGAAAAAGAATGATGTTAAAGTAAATGTGTCTGCACATCTCAGTCTGTAGAAAAAATACTAGTGACAAATGCAATATAGGAAAATTGTCACTTTTATTACGTATAAAACAAAGTGCTATGAATAGATTGGCTAACTGTTGAATTTACTCATTAGTTAAAATTTTCCAGGAATTACTTAAGATTAAATGTTACCAATATCCCCCCCCCCTCTCTCTCTCTCTCAACTGATGAGCACAACAATGTGATGAATGGAGGCAAAGTGTGGAAAACTGGATTGGTGGGGGCGTTAAAATACATAAACTCTAAAATGTCGCCTAGCATTTCGAAGCTCATTAATTTCATGTGCTTCTGCATGATATAGAATAAAGTAGAGTATGTGGCAGCTGCATGCAGATTATATAATTGTGTTCAGAATGTGCCAGATGTCTTGCACAAAAGTCTTGTTTAATTCACAGCTGCTCTGATGGAGCAGCAATAAGAGCGACTGTTTCCAGGTATACTAACAGTCATACACTGAAAAAGCAGCACAAAATTTGCAAATTTGACACTAAATGCTATGCTTCATATTGACAGTGGCGAACATCCTTGTTTCTCAGAAATTCCCAGAAAAATTGACACCAAGAGTGCATTTGGGGCCAGCGAGGAGCTTGTCACAGTTGATAGGAAAAATTCTTTTCCTACTTGATTCAAATTGCTGCAGTACGTCTACATTGGTTCTTTCCAATTTGTTTCAGAATCCACACTCCATAGGAAATTTTATCACTGCAATATTTGAAACAAAATTGTATTTGAGTTTGTTGTTTACTTTTGCCTATAAGTTGCCAGTTACAGCAAGCAAAGAGATCAACATTTGTACGTACAGGATTGAGTAATTGCAATGTGATCATGAAAGTTACACTTATGCCTGTATGTGAATGTTTGCATAACAACTTCATCATACATTTTGGAAAGCCTTCTATAGATATTTTAATTACAAGAAATTGATTCTTTTCATTGGGATTACCCATATGTTGAATCAGAATGAGTATAGAGGTACAAAAGAACCCTGGTTTTGTATTTATCATCTACATAAATGGTGTAACATTATTAGCCATACTTCCCAATATTACAATCATCATCATATATGCCATTATGACTTCATGACATGAAGAATATTTATGGGGAACCACAGACATTTAATGGCTTACAAAGTTCACGGAGTTGAAACCAATTGACAGTCAGGAAAAATGTTCTGAATGCCAGGGACAGAGCCCACACAATCTGGCCAAGTTGTGTGGGTTGTGGCAGGAACGGTTGGACCTTGATGACATACAATCAGAATTTTTTTCATTGAAGTCACAGCAGTTTTCAGCTGTTATCAAGTTTCAGGGAGATGTTACATTAGTAATATCTGATTCTTCTGCCAATGAGTTCATAATTTTGTTGTGTGTGCTTGAGCGTGCGTGCACAGGGAGTTGAGAAGGAGGGGGGGTAGGAGGTGGAGCAAGGAAAAATATGCGTTACATACGTAATAGAAAAGTTAAGGTTACGGAATCTTTAACAATAATATAACTACTTCTGTATCGTAACTTTACATTTCCACTACCCTGTCTCACATAACATTAAGTTGTATCTTGGTAACTCATATTTCCAAGTTATATTAAATCAAGCTACAAACTGTGTAAATGCAACAGTGGTAGAATATAATTGGAATCTAACCCTGCTAAGCAAACAGAGACAACATGCAAAAAAGGCTAACAAAAACTAAGTTTTAGAACGAAAGATACTTTTAAGTGGCAAAGGTGAGGAAAGGATTCTGGAGGATATGAGACTATTCAAACATTATCAAATGAATCCTAACAAACTGCACAGGATCAATAAAACAAAATGCACAGAGGGTACGGAAGATGAGATCAGAACATCTGAGAAACTGAATGGCAGGCTTCAATCTTAGTCACAGATAAGGAAAGTGAAGACAAAGAACAGAGAAAGCCAGGTGAGAAAAGTCGTCAGGAAGAGGAAAAAAGAGGCAAATACAGGAGTTACTTCTGCTACCATGTTTTCCACTTAGAATGAAAAATAAATAAATTGCAAACATAAGAAAATAAATCTGCATGTGTACTAGGTTAATATTGTTGATATGTCGAAGAATCTGACTTACATATATGAAGTCAGATTCTTTGAAATATCAAAATAACAATATTAACCTAGTACACATGCAGATTTATTTTAATAAATCACACAAAAGAGCTAAAAATTCACTCTAAAACACGTGTGTGTGTGTGTGTGTGTGTGTGTGTGTGTGTGTGTGTGTGTGTGTGTACCCATACCCATTTAGCCTGTTATTTTAATATCAATCATGGCACACACTGATCATCCTTCCAATCTTGGCCAAACCCTTAATCCCTTCTCAAACTATTTCCTTGGCATACAGTTAAACAATATGGAAAGCTTTCATTCAATGCCTGAGCAAAACTAACTATGTTAAATAGAGAGCAGTATTTCAGTAGCAAAAGGAGAGAAAGAAGGAAATCAGTTATGTCTTTATAGAAGAAATTAATCTACCACCTGTGTTAAATGACATAGAAAATCACAGGTTTGTCAGAAAGGAAATCTGACCACCACACCACTGGTGTAAGCGTGCAGTTTTGTTGCCACATTGCCTCATCTTGGTTGATATATTGAGACTGATCCATGCTGGAAAGGGTTCTTTGTAATTTGCCCACTAACAACAGTACTCACTAACTTTAATGCTTCTTTCAGTCTCCAGTAACTTTTCAATTGTTTTCTACTTTTCTCAGCCCTTCCCCTCAATTCTGAAATCATCCTCCCTTTCTCTGTTTGGTTTCTTGCTCTTTACTCCATTTTTGACTAGAATTGTTTCTCATTATTGTCCCCTACCTTTGATACATGAAACATATTCACAATTTTTGGATAGAATTATATCCAGCTGTACCATTTAACAGAAACACACAAAAATGTGCACCTGGATTTCCAGTTTACTGCAAGCAGTTTCCTTAATTACTTCAGTTATCTGAGCATGCCTCCAGGACTGATCCAAACTCCATTATATCGTAGTATCCCTGCAGCACATATCGGTTCTGGAGGCATGCTCGGAAAGCTGAAGTAGTTAAGATGACTGCTCGTGAGAAGCAGGAAATATGGGTTCGAGCACAAATTTTCATGCGTTTCTAGTAAATGGTATAGTCAGTGCATAACCACATTCGCAAATTGTGAATACATTTCATGTTTTCAATATGGCTGTAGAGTGTCAGCAGTGTCTATTCCTTCAGATATGCATGCATGTTTGAAGGATAACTGCATCGAACTACAGACACGATTAAAATGCACACAATGCAATAACCTTATCTTCGACTTTGGCACTTCTGCCTGCCACTTCTTACTTCTACACAAACTGAAAATGAAACTCAGTACTCACCGGAAATTAACTAGCAGGTTCAGAACAGCGAGAACAAATCCAATAATACTTAACACCAGTTTGAATTTTTCATATTCATCTTTGTATCTAAACCTGAAAAAGAACAACATAGTAATAAATTTAAAAAATCCCAGATTTAAAGTCAGCAGTTAATATTAACAATAACCATTAAAAAAGGGAAGTATCACCTTACCAGCAGCCAAAACAGCTAATGATGTGGCAAATAAAAACACACAATTTCTGCATTTAAAAAGAGTTAGCTAATACAGAAAATAAGGAAGAATAAGAAAGATATACATTGGTAAATGCAGTGAACTTTCATTCCAAGGCCTGGATTAAATGATAGCAACAAACAATCAGAAATTCAATTGCTGTGACATTACTAATGAGTGACCTGCAACCAAACATGACGATTTTTGCTCAACAAATACAAAATGACTTCTTGTAAATCAGTGTTCCCTCACAACATGATTACTGTCAGGACTTAACTAATGAACTGTAGCAAGAATGGTTCAGTACCTCCTGCAGCAGCCATGCTACAATGTACAGTTGAATTAGTGTTTGGCCACTGTCATGCAAATATCTGATACCAGCAGAAAAAAGCAATTCTTAGTCTTTTTGGTAAATTACCTGCTACATTCCTTTTACTGTGTTGTAATGGCTGGGTGTGTAGATTGTCACTCCCTTGGTAACATAATTAGGTAGAAGCTCCCAAAAGGCCATTACCAAAGATACTTTCTTTATGAATGTAACTGTTTCTGTATTTCTTCAACAATGGATATGGTGCATCTTTTCTTAATAAGAAACAATGCATCCTTGTTACATCCCCTATAATGATTACAAAAAAGTGTGGCATTGCTTCATTTAACCAGTTTAACAGACTATCATCTGATGATGACAAGCAGGTACACCTCAGAATTATTGAAGTTTCAGTAAAACCACCCAATGCTATATCGAAGAGCTTCAGTAACAAACCATTAAATGTTATGAAACTGAACACCTACCCTACATTGGGAGGTGCAAATCTACATTTGTTTAGACATTATTTTGGATCCAAAACAGTTAACTGGTTATGGGCCAGACATGTGAGCACCAGAATCTCTTGAAACAAGATGTCAAAGCATTTTTCAAAATTTTGGCCACAGTGTAACATCCAATCTCAAAATCAGGTTGTAAAAGAACTATACAAAAAAAGCATGCTTTATGAGAAAGGATACTCACATATCCTTGTACCAATATGGAGGATGGGGAAATCATTGCAATTTCAAATCTGAAAAGTTTTAGTCAGGATATAAACCTGCCTCCCTAGATTAAAAACCTAGAAATTCGATATCAAGGCTCACCACTTCACAAGTAATGATTGCTTAATTACCTTTCCCTTAACTGACTCTCAGCAATAAGAACAATGATGCACCTGATATTGATCCTGTCCTACAGTTGCATATCATTTCATAGTAATGAAAAATTATTTACTAACAAGAAGTGCTGCTAAAAACTATTACATTTAGTTAATAACAGATCTGTAAACTTTATTACGATGAAATTTTGTCATACTTGTCATTTTTGTTGAGAATGGAAACATTCACACTTCCCACAATAATTCTCAAATAGAGACCATTCGGCTTTGGTAAACATTGCTCTATTTCATTTAAATTAACCTCTCTCCGCTGCAAGTCTTTATCCAGGTCCGAAACAGTCTTCACATCTTTCTCCTCAGCTCTTTTTCTTAATCTGAAAAAGTAAGATTATTAAGAAAAGAATTTTTAACATCCCATAATAAATGTAGGATATTATAATTAAATTACTCATTGAAGGTACAGTAGTATACAGACTCATTAAAAAATTCAGATTTCTGTTACAGAAACATGAGGAGTAGACTTATAATTACCACAACAACACAAACTCAAGACAATTCAAGTATTTAACATCTTAATTTTAGAGTGCAATAATGTTAAAAATAATGTAACCATATTTGTTATGTAACATAGCATGTTTGTGAAGCGATACACTGATTTAAGCTGAACACTTGCACCACAAATAGTAAAAAAAAAATAATTTTTTTAATCTTACACTGGGAGTGTGAGAAAATTGTGTCCAATCAAGTTCAGGACAATACCCCACTCAGAATTTTGACAGAAATGCAATGGAAATCCATCTGGATGCCACAAAACAAGGAAATTATTAATACTCTCAAGTACTATGTCAGACTGTGATGAAAATTGTGAAACATCCTAATTTCTAATGAATGCTTATTGTTGGTGCACAATTAACTGGATACAGTTCTGGATAGTGCAAGTGGGTTACATATATTTAAACAAAGCTGCTTGTAATGGAAAGGTAATCAATCAACAAGACTGAACAGATACCAATCCCTCAAAACCAGAAGAATGTTGTCAAACAGAATAGTCAAGCTATTGCAACCATTTTCACCAACATTTAATTAGCATCTCATTTCACAGTGAATGACTGTATATAAGAAAATGGTCTTTCCAATTTGTGTATCACATGTCACGTCTCTTTGTGATGTGAACTTTAATATTTTCTGTTACACTGAAAGTTCAGTGGGGGGAGGAGGAGGAGGAGATGGTTTAAGGCCCTCAACTGCACAGTTTTCCATTGTCCTTCCCAATGAAACATACATACATGCATCTGTTAACTTGTATTGTTTTACCTTTTCCGAGTTGGAACACTGTCATGTAATAAAGGCAAGGAACAATGTCAATGGTAGAACTGATTCTGGTGCATATGTAGCTGTCATAAAATATTTACAAGCAAATAGCATCCACAGAAAGCAAATTTTAAAGTGTACATTAAATCTTCCATGGTAACAACACGAACTGAAGCAGTTAGCAGAAGGAAGTGCTAACCCCCAATTTCGTAAAGATTAGTCTGATCATAGTATCTTTGCATGTTCGAATTCAATTGCTGATAACAAGCAGTTCTATATGCATGGCTGGAAAGTGCTGTCTGCTTTTCAAATTATTTTATCTTTTTGTATTATGTTCTTTCCTTTGAATTAAACCATACACATAACATACAACTACTAAATATGCTGTTGTGGTTTAACACTTTACTTGCCAACCCCTTCAGTTTACCAAATTAGTGTACAACTGTAAGTCATGTGTTTTAATACATGAAAGATATTCAACAATATTCATATCACATTATGCAGTCCTGGACTTAACAAGGCGGAGGAGACCTGTATCTCTACCTCAGATACCCTCCAATGCACTAACTAAAATACAGTTGGCTGTTTTTCAGCAAAGATGATTCTGTGAACAAAGAAGGAATGGAAGGTGGTGCATCATAGTTTTACTTGTGGCAGTCCCAGCACCCCATACTCCCAGATCATACATCAGAAAACACCAGTGCAGGGATTTACCAGGTACTTTGGCCAACTACCTGGCCAGACTGCAGTTTAAAGCTCAACTCTGTACATACACTTATTTGAACCCCACAAATGATGAACCCAATGTAACTGGAACATGTAACCTCAGACAATTATCAGCCAGCCCAACAAAATCACCTGAATTTCAATGCCCGATTCATGACTCAAATTTGGCAGATCAGCAGCACTGAATACGTGAGTCATGGTGCACTGCTGTGAGTTGGCACCATATCTCAGACAACAGATCTGAAAGAGCTGGCAGTGGCACAACTGAAGGTTTGCATCAAGAACTATCACCCCTTCAATTATGGCACATGCTACATCCAGAAACCAATATAGGAGCCACATGCTTGCCCAGGCCATGTACTGGAATCGCTATGTCACTGCATATTCAAGTCCTTGCATGGACTGAGTCTTAAAAGCTCTGCATTATGAGGGCACTGGTGACAAAACACTGAATTGCCTGACATGCAAAACGGCTTGCTCATGGACCCCAGGAGTGCGTCTGAGTTGCAAAACAATATGCTATGTACAGGTACCACTCTAAAAATTGCTACTCACGACATGTTCTGCACACCTAAATGTGGCTAACATTATCTCACCACCTTTTCCTACAACTTCTGCTATTGTCCGACAGTGACTGACAAGTTCACGAGATGGCCAGAAGTTATAATTTCAGGAAGTGGAATTTGTGGCCCACACCTTTACTTTGACCTGGATAGCACATTTTGGCTGCCCAGAACAGGTTACATCCAATGAAAGGTGCCAATGACAGGCACAGGTGTTCTGTACCGTGACACACATGCACACCATATCACACAGCTTTTAATTTTGTGGTAGAATGTATCTGCTGTTTACTTAAGGCAGCAAACCTGTTCCTTGTGACTTGGTCTTCAACACAACTAGCACTGCCCAGACTGTGCAGTGTCTCGAAGAAGAAACGTCAAGCATCTAAGGCAAAGCTCTTGAATGATAAGCTTTTGCAGTTGCTGGGAGAGTTCCTTCTTCCATCTGTAACACACCCCTACACAACACTTGGATTCATAATATAATTCCAGAAGAAGATGGGAAAGTTACAATCTGTATCTTCACAGATCCACCTACAATGTAACACAGCTATTTGTGTCAACTTCAAAGCCATCTTACTAATACCTGTATCCGACTGAAGAATGGGATTAAAGGACACTGACTCTTCAGTTAAAAAGGGGAAAGAAAGTCATTTCCATCAATCTATGTAAATCAGCCTAAGTTCCGAAGGCACAGAAAAACTGTCGGCCATTACTGGATTGGCTCATGAACACCCCCCACCCCCAGCAACTTAGGCGGAATTAACAAATCATTCAGTCAAGGACCATACTGTACCAGAGGAACAACTATGGAAAAACAATGCAGATGATTAGTAAAATTCCACCTGGACCCAGGGTCAATTTCATAAACTAACAATTATTGTTTGTTTCTCCCTGCAGGAGGAGTTTTGTAGTGCGCCGAGTACCCCACACTTGCATGGCAGAGAACTGGCAACATTGGTGCATCTTCCAGGCACTGCAACAGACTACCAGTAGTAAGAACTAGAGTGACGGTGTACATAATGAAAGATTATCATAACACAAAGTGTTCAAAGTCATAAGTGTTGTAATGCATGTTAACAGTGTTAGTGTTACAATAAGTATGAGAACTTCCTTGGTTGCTATATTGTACTAAATGTCAGAAATAAATTTCTTGTTTAAGACCCACCATTTATTGGTGATCCTGACATACTAGTTGGACAGAACTGGATACAATGTGATTAGTAAGAAACAACAACGCTACGTGATGTCACCAAGACTCAACCACACAACAGCCACACCACATATTTCCTATGTGATTTACAAAGAACACTATAGTTGACAACGGCAGTACCAACAACCGCAGATGAGGAGCCAATGAGCATAGTAGTAAGCCACATTGCACTTCCATTCTGGCAACAAAATATGGTGGTTTTGTCCAAACTGTTGGAGAGCCAGTTTGTGTTGGCACATTATTGCCAACAACACCAAATACAGTTGTGTCATCACAGCACTTAATAAAGAGATGGTCACTGAAGCACAAGACCTTCTAGCCACATTATCAGCTACAGAATAGTACAAAGCACATAAAAATGTACTGATCAAAAGTGTGCTGCTGTCAGAAACCAAGAGATCAGAGAAGATACTGCAGACAGAAGAACATGGTAACTGCACACAGTTGCAGTTGCTACATTGTCCTAGAACACTGGTGAATAGTGCAGTCAGTGATGACACTGTGAGAAACATTTGGTTGCCGCACCCACTATCAGATATGCAAAAGACACTCACAGTGTGAGTGGGAGAATTAGATGCACTTGAACAGGCAGCTGACTGCGTTGTTGGACTATATTCATTTGAGAGTGTCACAGCCGTCAGCCCACAACCAGACACCACCACCATGGTGACATTAGCATCGCTTCAAGCACAGCTACTAAACTTTCTACAAAAGTTGCAGCTTTGCAGGCAAGTACCAGCTGATGATGACACTATCACAGAACAAGCAGTCACAGTCACTTGGCATCAGCTACCAAATTATGCTGGTACCAAAGCTGGTTTGGGACAGAAGGAAGGAAGGAAGGAAGGGAAACATGCCATGCAAAATGGGATGGAAAGTCAGTAATGACTGCGAGTGATTCTCTAGATAACAGCCGTCAATGTTTTGTTACCGAATGATACACGAAACAACTGTTTTTGATGGACACAGGAGCAGATGTGTTGGTTTACCTGGCCACCTGCCTGCCTCACCATAGTCTGACTATTATCATCTGTTTGCTGCCAATGGCTCCATCATTCAAGGTGTGTGGCTGGGTAACATTAGCCCTCTATCTGGATCTCTGACATAAATTTGAAGGACAATTCATAGTTGCCAATGTGGTGCATCTAACACTAGGAGCATATTTCTCATCATTTTACGGGCTGCTCCCAGATCTTGGACATTATGACCAGCCTAAGCAGCCCAGGCTGATTTCCTCATAATGACTGTGCTGGAGTATGAACAGTAACAAGAGATCTGCCATATATTACACGTCTTAGGCCGTTTCCAGAAATTGAGGGACAGTCACCCACACTTGCTTTAGTGCAAAATACAGGATGTCCATAAAATCCCTTTATAACTTCAAAATTTTATTACAATGGCAGTTGTTTAAATATTTCAACAAAATTTCTTTTATTGTAATCACTGTTTACTAAAGTTTTTATATATACTAAAATTTTGTGTTTCAGATACTCCATTGATGGAAGGAACAGAACCTCTATAAAATGGCAACTCCTCAAGAGAAGGCACAATGTGTGTCCTGGTTTATTGAGACAAAATTGGATGTTCAGACTCAACGAAACTTCAGAACGAAGTATTGAAGAGATCCACCATCACGCCCTTCAATCCGTGCATGGTACAAAAAGTTTATGGGGACTGGGACAGTGTTGGATAAAGGGAGGAGCAGGCGACCAAGAAAATCCGAGGAAAACATTGATCATAGTTTAAATGTCTTCACTCATTCACCTACGAAGTCCATCTGCACTGCTGCCAGACAGTTGCAACTACCACGTTCAACTGTTCTTAAGGTCCTCCACAAGAACTTACGGTTGTATGCTTACAAAGTGCAACTGTTACAGACAATGGAGCCAAATGACAAGCCAAAACGGACAGAGTTTGCATTCAACATGCTGGAATGCCTTTCTGAGGATGAAGCATTCCTCAAGTGAGTTTGTTTCAGTGACAAGGCAACTTTTCATGTTTCTGGGACATTAAACAGACATTGTGAGAATCTGGGGAGCTGAACACCCGCATGTGACTAGAGAGCTTCACCGGGATAGTTCAAAAGTGAATTTGTGGTGTGGACTCGTGTAACTGAATAGTTGGTCCATTTTTCTTCAACGAGTCAACAATTACTGCACATGTTTACCTAGACCTTCTGAACAAATATGTAGCACCACAACTGATTGACTTACAACCAACTATCATTTTCCAGCACCACCACATTGGGGACTGCATGTTCGACCGTTCCTCAATGAAACATTTCCAGGCAGATGGATTGAGAGGGACGGACCAATTCCTTGGCCACCGCATTCGCCAGATATCACTCCCTTGGACTTTTTTTATGGAGGTATGTAAAAGATATCATGTATCCCCCACAGATACGGGACACTGCTGACTTGAAGCAAAGGATTTTTAATGCCATTGCCACCATTGATGACACTATGCTACAGCAAACATGGCAAGAAATCGAGTACCGTCTTGATGTGCTTCGTGTAACTAAAGGTGCTCATATAGAGGTCTATTAAACACTGTCAAAAAAACTTTTACAATAAAAGAAATGTTGTTAAAATATTTCAACAACTGCCATTGTAATAAAATTTTGAAGTTATTAAGGGACTTTATGGACACCCTGTACAGTGCACCACATACTGACACCACCAGGCTCACCGATTCACGTGCGACCACAACGTTTGCAATCCAAAAAGTTCGAAGCAACTAAACAAAAGTTTGCCTTCATCCTGCCACAGGGAATCTGAAAACTATGTAGAAGCAGCTGGGATTTGCCATTTAATGTAGTGCCAAAGAAAACTAATGGATGATACCCCAGCAGCAATTACCATCAACTTAATAGCCTGACTATACCTAATCAACATCCTGTGTTGCACATCAAGTACTTCACACACAATGTGAATGGTAAATGTGTCTTCCCTATCATAGATCTAGTGTGTGTGCATACTATAAAGTATCGGTTGCATCAGAACGCATCACCAAAACGGCTGTGCGTACACCATTTTTTTTTAATTCACCAGGATGTCCTTTGGACTGTCAAATGCTGCATGAAGTTTTCAAAAATTTGCGGACAAAGGAACTTGCGATTTTGAATTCTGTCTCATTTGCTTTGACGATGTGGTAATAATGTCCAGTTCAGGGGCAGGACACTTTAAACATTTACACCAGCTTTTTGACTGTCTTTGCGCGTACAGCTTGCTCATTAATCTAGGAAAGTGTGTTCTTGGAGCAACAGAGATGTAGTTCCTGGGCCAAACCATTAATCCCATGGAATATTACCACCACAAGAGAGCGCCCCTGAGGTGCAGTTCCTGGGCCACACCATTAACATCAATGGAATTCAGGCACCACAAGAGAGAAATCTGGTAAAAAAAATAGAGTGGACTGACAATGCAATAGCAGCTTTTGCTAAACTGAAATCCTCTATCGCACATGCCACACTGTTGGTACATCCAGTTCCACAAATGCCCCTTACCCTTACGCTCGACACTTCCAAAACAGCAGTGGGTGCAGTAGTGCAGCAACAGGTGAATCAGTGCTAGCAGCTGTTGTTTTTCTTTAGCCATAATGCTTTCTCTGGCACAACAAAGTTGGTTCACATACAATCGTGAACTATACACTATGCATGCTGCCATTAAAATGTTTTGAAACATGCTTGAGGGAGAACAATTCACTGTTGTTACTCACTACAAGCCTCTCACATACATGTTACAACAAAAGCCTGACAAGACTTTGCTGCACCAGCTCCATCAATTAGATTACATTGGGAAATTCACAACCAACATCACACACATTGGCAAGGAAAGCAACGTGCAAGCCAATGCCCTACCTTGCATCCAAGAGATGATGAGTGCCATGGGTTATGAAGCACTCTCAGCAGCATAACTTGATTCGGAGTTACAACATTTTAGTACACCGCGTGGTCTACAATTCCGTCATATCCAACTACCAACAGCAAACACATGAATATACAGTAACGTATGAAATCAAAGGTATTTGCTTTTGTGACAACTGGTTCCTGCCAACAAGCTGTCACTTCACTACAGCAACTGTCACATCAAGGGATCTGCAACACTACCTCATCGATCAAATGAGTTTTTGTGTGGCTGAGTTTGGGCACAGATTTCAAGACTTGGTGCATCAACACACCACAAAAAATTACTCTGTACATTTGTACCACATAATAATGTTCAAATGCATACATTTCGGTATAATAGGATCCCTACGACCAACTGAGGGGTGTACCTACTATCCTGCAGTAGTTGATCGATTTACATGCGGGCCAGTGGCTTTCCACATGGCAGATATCACAGTAGTGAGAGTAGTTATCTCCTGTTTCAGCAGCTGGATTGTCCATTTCAGTGTTCCTTTACATATCACCATGGATCAGGGCAGACTATTTGATTTACCATTCAACTCTCTCACCACACTGCTTGGCAGAAAGATGATTAGAATCACAGTGTACCATCTAGTGGCAAAAGAATGGGTGGTACCAGAATATTGGGAAGTCAAAGCTTTAAAACATCAATTTACAGCAATTTCTGTCCAAAAATGTTATCTACTGTTCTATTGGGCATCAGTGCATATATAGAGGAGGATTTAGAAACCATGGTAGCTGACCTGAATTAAGGGCAACAAACTGGCCTACCAAATTCTTCAGCAGCACTCCAGTGAAGTTATCATTGCATCTGACATTATTGCTATGCTGCGGTCGCACACACAGTAACTGAGTCTGGTAGTAACAAGAGTACAGCAATCTCATCATCCATTTGTTTTCAGTGAGTTGTCAAAATGCAAGCAGGTTTTTGTTAGGCACGGCGCTGTACTTTATCCTTTACATCCAACTTATGATGGAGCCTACAAAGTGCTCCACGGAGGAGACAAGCAGTTAAAGTTAGATGTTGATATAATCTCTACTACAATTTCAGTTGACAGTCTGAAGGTCATTTACTACACCACCTCCACCAACTGGAGCAAAACACCCAGACAATCAAACACAGGCATGCCATTCCCACTCCACTTCTTAGTGCACGCACATTTCAACTGCTGTCAAGCAACAACTCCAGTGATGTATCAGTGGATAAAACAAACCAAGTTGTTATGCAGCTGGGATGCCACATGCGATTCAATTGACAATATGCAAGTTTTTTGCTCTTTTTGGAGATGATCAGATTTGGCAACAGCATTGCAGATATTTCAGTAACAGAACTAACTCTTCAGTTGCCTCTCTATGAGTCAATTGCAGTCTGTAATATTCAATTATTCTTAGAGATTAGATCTGAATTATTTAACTTTTCCTTAAAAAAAAAAAACTTAACTACCATTTCACAAATCATATATTCTTTAATTTTTTATGATTGCAGCTGGTTTCTGTTGTAGATCCCCATAATAAGCAACAAAACAGTCAGAAGTTTCCTCATTCACTGCAATGAGGCACCTGATACATCTATTTTTAATAAACAATTTTGGTCAGAATAAAGCATTTCACACAATTACCCAAAACTGAAAAAAAAACTTCAGTTTTTGACACAGCCTTGAAGTGGTGGTCTTCCTCTGTGAGTGTGTGTTAATGTTAAGACTGCTACACTTTCCAGACATCTGGCACCCTTTTAAAATGGTGAACAATCCAAGGGTTTCACCTGTCATTACAGGTGTCACAACAAAAAATAGCAGTTTTTGCAATTTTTAAGGTCTTTATCAGCACCTAAAATTAGACATATAGATTATTCATGCTATTAACCATGACCCACAGAGGAATTACATGTTTCAACGTGGTACACCAGATTGCTCTAATTGCAGTACACAATATTCTGTAGAAGTCTTGAAGTTGCATTAGCAAATATACTAAATTTACTGATTCTACCTAGTATCTTGACCACATATTAGCATCAACAAAATTTTAAATAGAATGTTGCCAGTCTACAAAATTCCTGAAGAGCCAAAGACGAAAGGAATAACAGATTCACACCTAACAATGAAGAATGTTTGGGAAATGACATAAAATGAAGTTAATCTCAAACAAGCAACAATCATTGAAAAACGTGTACCTACAGACTAAGATGAAACTTCATACTTTGAATGTACATACATTTAATACGAACCTTAATTTTGCAATGAAAAACCACAGTTCAGCTGGTTCGTATTTACCCTGCAGGTACAACATACACACTTTGTTATTAAGGACTAGATTAAATTTGGGGCTGAAAGTGATCACAATAATTTAAAATACACAGCATAAAGAATAATCTATGCTAGAGCTTTTCTAATAATGAAATTATAGGTAAACATGTACATTTTATGAGGTAAAATTTGAAACTACAGGTAAGAAACTAATGCTGTAGTACCAAAAATGAATCGTGTAACTCTCATTCAAGGACTTATTATTGAAATGTTATCCCTTCCTCTGAAATTCTTTCTAGCATCTTTCCGCATCTTATTAGCTCTCTGAAAATCTGTCTCAGAGACTACTGCTAATATATTGGTGATACACTTTTATCTTTTACAGCCAATTTATTGTTAAGTAGAAATGACTCCAGACTTCAACTTATTATTTTTATTTTTTAAATCACTGTTTAGATATTACAATTTATCCTAGTACCTTTTATTATAGTATTAGTATTTTTGTGTATTTATATTAAAATTAAGAATAAACAAAGTAGAGGAAGCCAGAAATATTTACTAGAGAATTGGAAACTGATTGTGAAATTGCTTTTTAACTTTTAAATGGAAAGCATCATCTACCTGTGGTCTTCACAGGCATCTTGCATACAGCCATGGAATGAAAAAGAAACCTGAAAACAATGATGCTGAGTTAAGCTCCACATCTTCTACTAGGCATAATTGTACTGCATGTCAAAAGACTGTAATCAAAGAAGGTTACCATATTACACCAACAAATGGAATCCCTAACCTGTCAATAATAAAATGATGCTACTTGTGGTCAAGATTATGCAACACTAAGATGACAAAAAAATCCTTTGCTTAGTATGATATCAATATACAATTACTGTGTTAATATCTGTCATACCCAGAAATGATTCTATTTGAATAAAGATGAAAAAGATTACTTTATCAATATATTAGCCAAGTAGCCATAGGTATCATAAAATCCCTAATATTCACAAACATTTGAGGAGGGTCCTAAGCAATAATTTGCAACAGCTCTACAAAAAACATTGTCTTCACTGAAGAAAACATTAAAACCTTGGTGTTATCATCCTCACAAGGTACCCTAATAGTCACCAATAAATCAGCTAACACTTAACAAATAAGTCCCCATCAATCTTGAACAAGTTACAGCTTGACTGTACTTCC
Source organism: Schistocerca cancellata (assembly GCF_023864275.1). Lineage (NCBI taxonomy): Eukaryota > Metazoa > Arthropoda > Insecta > Orthoptera > Acrididae > Schistocerca > Schistocerca cancellata. Next base: position 75,457,684 of record NC_064626.1, on the reverse strand, counting down.
CAATGTCCATAATATTCACCACAACAGTAACATGAAAGTGAAACAACAAAACATTAACTCTAATGGCAACAGTGTTAGCACCTGAAATAAACAAATGCCGTTGTTTCTGTATCAGATCAGTCAACTTCATGGGCAAACTATGAATAAGCTTCCAGCAAAACTGTCATCCACTAAATGTCTGGGTTTAATATGCATGGAAAAGCTAAGCTCTTTCCTTTCCCTGAGTAAAAATCATCGTGTGAATAATAGAGGTCCAACCTTAAATTTCTTACATATACGACATATACAGCCACTTTGAGGGGGGGGGGCACCTGTGAGGCTGCTTAACCTTACCCTACACGGCAATTCTCGATTTCCAATTGTAAAGCAGTGGAGAAAAAGCTGAAACTTACATTATCATGTAAAAACACTACAAAAACCTCACATAAAATATTCTGTTGACACTACCTCCTCCGAGTCAGCAATGTTATATTATGAAAGCAACATTCTATATCGCTAACAACCAGTACTAATAATGTGTTGTGCTGTCAAAATAACTTAGCGCTGATGCACTCATCTCCCTGAATTAGTTGATTCAAACATTGACTTGGCAAAAATTAGTCTTTTTAACTGCATATTCAGTGATCTTTGGTCAACTGGAGAGAACTATTTCCTTCATTGGTGAACACTTGTCTTTTTTTAATTATTAAGATAAGCTCTGAAATACCACAGTAAATACAATATTCCAACAGATAGAAAAATAATGGTGAGTCAGACCCTACAGGGAGGGCAGCACATGCTAATCAGACGAGGTTTATCAAAAACAATACTTACTGCTATACAACAGTAGTTCTTTGCAAGCAGCCAAGTTTTTCACATTCTTTTGCGTTATTCAAATAACAAGAGCCTATAAATATCTGAGACTATTTTACAAATTAATTATAGCTCTAAGTTTATTGAATATTTTTTGTGAAACAATGATTTACTTTGTAGATCCCCTTTTAAAATGCCTTGTGTATACATCTGTTTCCTGTGACTGATCACCACAGGCTGCAACTAGCAAGTTTCAGTTTACAATCAAAGCAGTACACTTGCTGTCTTGATATGACAAATGTACCATCAAAACAAAATCTGAAATTTTCCATATCTCCTGAGGTACAAGAAATGGCAGGACTAACTAGTTTTCAAGAGTTATTAAACTCCAAACAAGGAATACAAAAACGGTATAAAAAAAACACAACACAATTTTAGCTTCTTTGAATAACACCCTGAGGTAACACCCTGATAAACGCAGCTGCTGTGACAGGGCAAATTTCGTGTCTGTGCAGTACCTAAGGGATTTAACATTCCAGAGGGGGCAGAAGTTAACCCCCATGAATTTAATGAAACTGTTGCAAAGCACACATGTAATTGTCTGGTTTATTATTACTGAATATTGTGCATGGTGACATTTTCAGGGAAAGATGAAAATAACTGAATCATTATCGTGAGACATGTTAGACAACTTTCTGCAGCCCTAAATGGAGGAACTCTATAAGAAGAAATGTTTCAACACAACCCCATCTTACCCCAATGCTTTTGCATTATTCACATTCTATTCTTAAACAAATGTATATCTGCACAGTAACATAGTGAGGTCCATCTAGTCATACAATATGGTCCAATACAACTCTTCTCTCTGGTAATGCTAAAAAGGAAAGATTACGCAATCCATTGTACAACTACTTAACAATTAATTCCACTGTACAACTACTTAACAATTAGAGGGCAGAATAAAACAATAATTTGTTATCCTTAAAGAGTGAACAAAAACAGTTTATTGTATGTGTTCTTTAAATGAAGAAGGAAATGAAGATCCAAATTTCCTACAATTTTATGAGGGCTGTGGAAAAAGTATCTGATGATTTTTTTTTTAATTGTCAAAACCAACAATGGTACAGGGTGTGCATACATACTATGTTTGCAAGTATCTGTAGTGTGAATACCTGATTTTTTTTCACAACTGTGAAAACAATCAGTCATTGGCTAGCTGTAGATTAATGAACGCATGTAGTTGTCAGATTTTGTGTTGTGCACAAAATGGCAGAAATAGTTGAACAAAGTCATTGCATCAACTTTTGTTTCAAGCTTGGAGCTTCTCAAGATGAATAATTCAAAAGATCAGCAACTGTATTAGGGACAAAGCAATGGGTACCACACAGATAAAGGAGTGGTACAAACACTTCAAAGATGGCCACTCATCAGTCAAGAGAGAAGCATGTTCAGGTAGGCCCTCAACATCTGCAAATAAGGTTGTTATTGATCATGAAAGGATCCTGGTGACACAGGATGGACAAATCATGATCAGAGGGCTTACGGACAATGTTAAAATTACCACTGGATACATTTATTCCATTTTAGTAGACAATTTGGACCTCAGCAAAATTTGGGCCAAAGTTGCTAACAACTGGCCAGAAGTAACTTCATTCGGAGATCACATAGGGCATGCCAAATCCTTTGAACAGTAATCTCAACTTTATTAACACAGTGACCACTGGTGATGAGCCCCAGGTTTATGGGTACAAACCAGAAACAAAGTTCCAATCATCGCAATGAAAGTATGCATCATCCCCGAGACCCAAAAAAGCAAAGAAGGTCCACAACAATCTCAGTCATGGTGACTGCCTTCTAAGGCTCCAATGCTGTGGTCCATCACGAGCATGGCCCAGAATGCACTAATGTCAATAAGGAGTTCTACCACGAGGTTCTGCATCACCGTCAGGAAGTAAACGGCCAGACTTGAGAGCAGCGAGCAGCTGGCACCTTCATCACAATAACACATCTGCTCATCATTCTCAATTAATTCAGAGGGCTGAATACAACGTGGCTGAGGTTTGCCAGCCCCTTTATTCCCCTGATTTAGCACTGAGTGACTTCTGGCTTGACCCTAAACTAAATGAGACTCTTAAAGGTACCATATTTCAAAACAGGAAAGACATTGTGTAGAAGTCGATGGAGCAGTGATGGCTCCGGCAGCAGCACCAGCAGCAATGGTGGGCAAGATGTGTAGAACCTTAAGAGGAGTGCTTTGGAGGTGACTCATGTCCAACAACTGCATCTGAATAACAACTGATTTTGTAAATAAAAGTGATACTTTTTGGACCGCCATCGTATTGGTATTCACAATATGATGGTCACTTCTCCAACCAAATGTGCTAACTGTTTCTTCCTCACTCTGCAATTTTCATTATACTAACAGAGCTTGCAGTCTGCCAAAGTTCCAAAACATTTAATGAACAGCGAATACTGAAACATAGTAGGTGGATTAGTGCTCTAGTTCAATTTTGCCTTCAGCTCCAAAACCAATGACAACTCTTTACTTCTTCCAGATGCACCTCCAGCTGCATTCCATTTCAATTTAAAGCTTTTCTGCCTTTTGGTGTGGTAAGAAGCATCTAGACAATGTTTAATTGAGTGTATGCAAAGTAAATATGAGGAAGGAGGAACAGAAAAATCAACTACCAAAGGACATATCAAGAAACACACAAAATACGAATTTCCCAGAGTAAGAATTCAATACACATTACTTGATATTTTCTTTCCTTTTGTAAGTTACATACTAATGTGTATTGTACATAAATGTTAAAGTTTAATTTATTTTCATACAGTAAATGTTGAAGTTTAATTTACTTTCATAGCCTTTCTGGGAAATCCTGATCAAATACCAACCCATTAATGTTTCCACTGATCGAAACTAACTTGACCTGAATATATTTACAAGGATTATTTAAAGTTACAACAGACTTCTGTGTAGAGGTTACAGGAGGAAATTTTAGTTTCGTTTTGTTTGTTTTAGGGTGCAAAAACAACTAAGGTCATACCAAGTAGTAAAATAACTCAAAAGCGACTATCATTAATCACATCTGAAAGAAGGAAAGTGAGCGATGGACAAGGACTTCCTCGTGGAGAAATGTCCACAAAATACGCTGTGGAGACTGTGGAGGTCCCAAACTAAAGATTAAATTTCCTTCGCCACATTGCTATGACGGATAAAAAGTAAAACACGATTGACAGTCAGCACATCGTTCTCTAAAACAGCCAATAACTCAGACAGCAAACATTCATGAGAATGTAAGTAGTTAGCAAAAGGGCATTCGGCCAGGAAATGGCAAAGCATCAAAGGTTGATGACAATGAGCACAAAGTGGTGGGGGATCACCACTTAACAAATGACAATAGCTAAAACGACAATGCCCAATTCGTAACCAATCTAAAGTGATCTCCTTGCAGCGAGAGAGCTGAGATGATGTTGGCCAAGCCACTGAGAGAAGTTTAATTCCCCAGAGCTTGTTCCTGCAAAGAGAAGACCAGGGGTGATGTCAAAACGATACCAGCTGCCAACACACGGCAACAGGGAGATGATCCAAAGGGATGGAAGAGCTAGCGGACCAAGGTAGGACTGCAGCCTTGGCAGCAGTGTCAGCAGCCCCATTTCCCTTCTGACCAACATGACCGGGAACCCATATGAACTTCACAGTTGTTGCACTAAGAGATGGACTGCGTACAGCGCACACACGCTCTGAAAGGCACAGAGAGAATTGGGGCATAAGACAATTAAAAAGCCTATGTCGCCAGATGTACTGGTGGCCTGATAGAGAGCAAAGAGCTCAGTTGTAAATATTGAGCAGTGTACAGGAAGCCTACACCAAAAGTGTTCAGAGCCAACAACAAGGTACTATTGCTAAGTTCCATGCGAAGGTTGAGAAACTTAAAACGATGATCAAATCCAGAGTAGTTTCCTTAGGAAGCAAATGAAGTCCAAGATGAACACAGGCCACTGCACGAAGCCAAGTTGGTGCAGGATTAACACCCATCGGGAATGTGGCAAGTAGTGAGAAGTTAAGCTGCCAGAGCAATAGCTGAAAGTTAACTTCAGGAGGTAACAGAGAAGAAGGAGGTGCCCCATACTGGCAGTCAAGGGGGTCATTGATAAACGAGGCATAGAATGGGTGGCGGGGCATGGCAGACATACGGCACACATAGCCGCTGAGGAGAACATCATGCTAGAATGACAGCATTAGTTTGGCAGCTTCAGCACACAGAGATGTAACCAGGTTACTGTAGAAAGCACCAGTGGTCTAAGGGATTCCATAATAGTGGTTTGTATTAAAGCAGCGTAAAGATGGCCAGATGTGCAGATGCATAAATAAAAAACCCATACTCAAATTTCAAAAAGACAAGGGTTCGGTACAAATGGAGGAGGGTGGTCTGATTCTCTTCCCAGGAAGTACCCCTTAGAACATCTACGATATTGAGACACTGGATACAGTGTGTGGCCGGGTAAGACACGTCGGAGGATCAAGAAAGTTTTCGGTAACGCATGAGCCTTAGGAATTTCATAGTTTCTGTGAACTGAAGAGCAAGAGGCCTAAGATGTAAAGATGGTGGAAGAAACCAATTGCACTTCAGAAATTCATACAAACTGTGTCATTGAAAATGTGAAGCCACTGTCGGTACTCCACAAGTGAAAGTGAACGAGACATTGCCAAGATGCCACACGAGGAGACAAGTCCACGGATAACTACAAAAGAGCGCAAAGTCATCAACAAAAAGAGTGTCGGAGATGCCTGGCGGGAGACATGCCGAAGAAGGTTAACGACTGTGGTTGGTTACAAAGATTGTGGGTGTCGTGTTTATTTTTCTAAGGGGGGGGGGGGGGGGGGGGGGAGAGAGAGAGAGAGAGAGAGAGAGAGAGAGAGAGAGAGAGAGAGAGAGAGAGAGAGAGAGAGAGAGAGAGAGAGAGAGAGAGAGTGTGTGTGTGTGTGTGTGTGTGTGTGTGTGTGTGTGTGTAAGCACACACATGCATGCAGTGATGTGAAATTCCACTGCAGAGAATTAGATAAATCACTGACTCAAGAGACTAAAAGGGTTGTTAATATGTCAGGTGTAGGTAAAAAGTGAGAGGCTACATATGCTGCAGATGAAAATTTTGATTTTGAAGAGGACAACAGGACTGTACGAACCAAGGTGTAGCTACAAGTAACAAAAAGGTTAACAACCATTTGTATGGCACTGAGGGGCAAATTGAGAGCAACTTAGAGGCAAGGAATGAAGACAAATGAAGTCACAATTTACATGAACAGTGTAATTTACTGTGGAGATTCAGCCCATCAACGAAGAGTGATACATCTTTGCGAGACAAGGAATAACAAAGAAGCAGCACAATCAGAAAATTATGAAGAATGGAATAAAGAAATGGAGGTTAACATGAATTCTCTGAAGAAAAACAAAATTTGAGAATTAACAAAACTAAAACAAATAAAGCGATTGAAAATCTATTGGTTTTTGCTACAAAATTAAATGTAAATAACAAAATGGTTCAATATAAGGCTCAAATGGTGGCGTAAGGGTTTACTCTATGATTTGGAGGAGATTATGCTGACATTTAGCCTTGACACAAGATTTGAGATGGAGAAAGCCCTGTTGAGTGTTGTGGTTGAACTTAAGTGATGTATAAGGCAATTTGATGTGAGGACAGCATTTATGAAGGGTATTTTGAAAGAGGAAATTCAGAGAGTAGTCATGATGGTACAGGACATGTATGTAAATTGCTGAAGGGAGTGTACAGATTAAAGATTCAAAACGCTGGTATGAATGTCTAGTTAAGTTTCTCAATAAACTGAATTGTAGTGAAAACCTGGCTCTACAGTTTTATACTGATGATGGATTGACTGTGTACTCCTGACAAAACAAATTTATTGAATATTACAATAAATAATTTCAGATCTCTGTAGAAAATGCAGATTACTGCTTGGGCTTACAAATCACGAAATCTGACAATTGTCTTCAAATAAATATTCGCATAAGTGAAAAGAATTTTAGGGAAATATGATATGATACCCTTCATGAACCATGGACCTTGCCATTGGTGGGGAGGCTTGCGTGCCTCAGTGATACAGATAGCCGTACCGTAGGTGCAACCCACAACAGAGGGGTATCTGTTGAGAGGCCAGACAAGTGTGGTTCCTGAAGAGGGGCAGCAGCCTCTTCAGTAGTTGTGGGGCAACAGTCTGGATGATTGACTGACCTGGCCTTGTAACACTAACCAAAATGGTCTTGCTGCGCTGGTACAGTGAATGACTGAAAGCAAGGGGAAACTACAGCCGTAATTTTCCCTGAGGGCATGCAGCGTTACTGTATGGTTAAATGATGATGGCGTCCTCTTGGGTAAAATATTTCGGAGGTAAAATAATCCCCATTCGGATCTCCAGGCGGACACTACTCAGGAGGACATCATTATCAGGAGAAAGAAAACTGACATTCTACGGATCGCATCATGGAATGTCAGATCCCTTAATCAGGTAGGTAGGTTAGAAAATCTAAAAAGCGAAATGGATAGATTAAAGTTAGATATAGTGGGAATTAGTGAAGTTTGGTGGCAAGAGGAACAAGACTTCTGGTCAGGTGAATACAGGGTTATAAATACAAAAATCAAATAAAGGTAACGCAGGAGTAGGTTTAATAACTAATAAAAAATAGGAATGCAGGTAAGCTACTACAAACAGCATAGTGAACGCATTATTGTGGCCAAGATAGATACGAAGCCCATGCGTACCACAGTAATACAAGTTTATATGCCAACTAGCTCAGCAGATGACGAAGAGATTGATGAAGTGTATGATGAGATAAAAGAAATTATTCAGATAGTGAAGGGAGACGAAAATTTAATAGTCATGATAGTAGGAAAAGGAAGAGAAGGAAACATAGTAGGTGAATATGGAATGGGAGTAAGGAATGAAAGAGGAAGCCGCCTGGTAGAATTTTACAAAGAGCATAACTTATTCAGAGCTAACACTTGGTTCAAGAATCATGAAAGAAGGTTGTATACATGGAAAAAGCCTGGAGTTACTGGAAGGTCTCAGATATGATTATATAATGGTAAGACAGAGATTCAAGCACCAGGTTTTCATTTTTAAGACATTTCCAGGGGCAGATGTGAACTCTGACCACAATCTATTGGTTATGAACTGCAGATTAAAACTGGAGAAACTGCAAAAAGGTGGGAATTTGAGGAGATGGGACCTGGATAAACTGAAAGAACCAGAGGTTGTAGAGAGCTTCAGGGAGAGCATTAGGGAACGATTGACAAGAATGGGGGGAAAGAAATACAGTAGAAGAAGAATGGGTAGCTTTGAGAGACGAAATAGTGAAGGTAGCAGAGGATCAAGTAGGTAAAAAGACGAGGGCTAGTAGAAATTCTTAGGTAACAGAAGAGATATTGAATTTTAATTGATGAAGGAGAAAATATAAAAATGCAGTAAATGAAGCAGGCAAAAAGGAATACAAACGTCTCAAAAATGAGATCAACAGGAAGTGCAAAATGGCTAAGCAGGGATGGCTAGAGGAGAAATGTAAGGATGTAGAGGCGCATATCACTAGGGGTAAGGTAGGTACTGCCTACAGGAAAATTAAAGAGACGTTTGGAGTAAACAGAACCACCTGCATGAATATCAAGAGCTCAGATGGAAATCCAGTTCTAAGCCAAGAAGGGAAAGCAGAAAGGTGGAAGGAGTATATAGTCTATACAAGGGCAATGTTCTTGAGGGCAATATTAGAGAAATGGAAGAGAATGCAGATGAAGATGAAATAGGAGATATGATACTGCGTGAAGAGTTTGACAGAGCACTAAAAAACCTAAGTCAAAACAAGGCCCTGGGAGTAGACAACATTCCATTAGAACTACTGACAGCCTTGGGAGAGCCAGGCCTAACAAAACTCTACCATCTAGTGACCAAGATTTATGAGACAGGCGAAATAATCTCAGACTTCAAGAAGAATATAATAATTCCACTCCCAAAAAAATCAGGTGTTGACAGATGTGAAAATTACCGAACTATCAGTTTCATAAGCTACGGCTGCAAAATACTAACATGAATTCTTTACAGACGAATGGAAAAACTGGTAGAAGCCAACCTCGGGAAAGATCAGTTTGCATTCCGTAGAAATGTTGGAACACTAAGTGTCTCATTTCCTAATCTAATTCCCACAGCATCACCCGATTTAATTAGGCTACATTCCATTATCCTCATTTTGCTTTTGTTTATGTTCATCTTATATCCTCCTTTCAAGACACTGTTCATTCTGTTCAGCTGCTCTTCCAGGTCCTTTGCTATCTGACAATTTCAATGTCATCGGCGAACCTCAAAGTTTTTATTTCTTCTCCATGGACTTTTATTCCTGCTCCGAATTTTTCTATTGTTTCCTTTACTGCTTGCTCAATATAGATTGAATAACATCGGGGATAGGCTACAACACTGTTTCACTCCCTTCCCAACCACTGCTTCCCTTTCATGCCCCTTAACTCATAACTGCCATCTGGTTTCTGTACAAATTGTATATTACCCGTTTCTCCCTAGAGCTTACCTCCATTTTTCTCAGAATCTCTAACATCTTGTACCACTTTACATTATCTAACACTTTTTCCAGGTCGACAAATCCTATGAACATGTCTTTATTTTTCTTTAGTCTTGCTTCCATTTTCTACCACGTCAGAATTGCCCCTCTGGTGCCTTTACCTTTCCTAAAGTCAAACTGAACGTCATCTAACACAACCTCAATTTTCTTTTCCATTCATCTGTATATTATCCTTGTCAGCAACTTTGACGCACGAGCTGTTAAGCTGATTATGTGATGATTTTCGCACTTGTCAGCTCTCACAGTCTTTGGAATTGCGTGGATGATATTTTTCCGAAAGTTAGATGATATGTCCCCAGACTATACATTCTACACACCAACGAATCATTGTGTTGACAGTTCTCCCAATGATTTTAGAAATTCTGGTGGAATGTTATCTATCCCTTCTGCCTTATTTGATCTTCTGTCTTCCAAAGCTCTCTTAAATCCTGATTCTAATACTGGGTCCCCTATCTCTTCTGTTTCTTCCTCTATCGTCTGATAAATCATCCCACTCATAGAGGCCTTCAATGTACTCTTTCCACCTATCCCCTCTTTCCTCTGCATTTAACAACGAAATTCCTGTTCCACTCTTAATATTACCATTCTCACTTTTAGTGTCACCGAAGGTCGTTTTGACTTTTCTGTATGCTGAGTCAGTCCTTCCGACAACCATTTCTTTTTTGATTTCATCACATTTTTCATGCAGCCATTTCGTCTTAGCTCCACTGCACTTCCTATTTATTTCCTTCCTCAGCGACTTGTATTTATGTATTCCTGAATTTCCCTGAACATTTTTGTACTTCCTTCTTTTATTGATCAACTGAAGTATTTCTTCTGTTATCAATGGTTTCTTCGCAGTTACCTTCTTTGTATCTATGTTTTTCTGTCCAACTTCTGTGATTGCCCTTTTAAGAGATGTCCATTCCTCTTCAACTGTACTGCCTACTGAGCTGCTCCTTACAGATATCTATAGCCTTAGAAAACTTCAAGCATGTCTCTTAATACCTTAGTGCTTCTGAGTCCCACTTCTTTGCATACTGATTCTTCCTGACTAATTTCTTAACTTCAGCCTACTGTTCATCACTACTACATTGTGATACAAGTTTGTATCTGCTCCTGGGTATGCTTCACAGTCCAGTATCCGATTTCGGAATCTCTGTCTGACCATAATGTAATCTACCTGAAATCTTCCCGTATCATCTGGTCTCTTCCAAGTGCACCGCCTCCTCTTGTGATTCTTGAACAGAGTATTTGCTATTACTAGCTGAAATTTATTACAGAACTCAATTACTCTTTCTCTCATTCTTTGTCCCAAGCCCATATTCTCCTGTAACTGTTTCTTATACTCCTTTCTCTACAACTGCATTCCTGTCCCCCATTAGTATTAGATTTTCCATCTCCTTTCATGTACTGTATTACCCTTTCAATATCCTCATACACTTACTTTCTCTCTACACCTTCATCATGCGACACTGGCACATATACTTGCACTATCATTGTTGGTGTTGGTTTGCTGTCGATTCTGACAAGAACAACCCCATCACTGAACTGTTCACTGTAACACACTCTCTGCCCTACCTTGCTATTCGTAACAAATCCTACAACAATTATACCATTTTCTGCTGCTGTTGATATTAACCTGTACTCATCTGACCAGAAATCCTCATCTTCTTTCCATTTAACTTCACTGACCCCTATTATATCTAGATTGAGCCTTTGCACTTCCCTTTTCAGATTTTCTAGCTTCCCTATCACATTAAAGCTTCTGACATTCCATACCCCCACTTGTAGAATGTTATCCCTTCGATGATTATTGAACCTTTTACTCATGGTTACCTCCCCCTTTGCAGTCCCCTCTCGGAGATCCATATGGGGCACTATCCAGGAATCTTTTGCAATGGAAAGATCACCACCACACTTTTTCAGTTACAGACCACATGTCCTGTGGGTACACATTGTGTGTCTTTAATGCAGAGGTATCCATTGCCTTCTGCATCCTCATGCCATTGATCATTGGTGATTCTTCCACCTTTAGAGGCATTCTCCCATCCCAAGGACAAGAGTGTGCCCTGAACCCTCTGACAAAGCCGTTGGCAGAATGAGGGTACGTCTTATGCCGGAAGTCTTTGGCTGCCAAATGCTGATTATAATCAAAATTTAAGTGGTGGAGGGTTTTGAACCTGAGACCGAGGACATGTAGACGTTTAATCAAAGTCACTATCCCTAGACCGCAGGACCAACACCCAACACATCCAATCATGGACATTTTATTTACATTTATATAACAACGTTTCAGTGCTAAGCAACTGTGGCTTTCGTGCAGTATGAAGGCAGCCTTTTGTGACTTGTGTCTGCCAGCTATCAATGCTCTTGTTTTAGCATATGGAGTACAGTACTGCAACTATGTCATGGGTATCACCTTATCTTAAGACTGCAGCTGTGGCAGAACCCCTATACGTTCCATACCATTAGAAATTTAGCAAAACAAATATGTTTCAAATAATTACAAAAAGGGTATGTGATAACATAAAGAATCGTCTATTAAATTGATTACATATATATGCCGGCCCTAGTTACCATGTTTCATGTAAAAGCTGAACAAGTGTCCACTCCCACTGTACTCCAATAAAGATACCTATACAAAAAAGGAAAGAACACTGTCAACTCCATATGAAAACTGCAACATGTATACAACTTAAGATCATTGTTAAAATGAAATGATTCAGTTAAATTGTTTTCCGATAGTTTCAATTTTATTTTGTAAGAAACCGTGCTGCTTCTTAGGCACCCTTTGCACAAAAATAACCTGAGTTGGTTGATTACTTACATACCTGATTTACGATGTGATCAATCTGCTTCTTTCTAACTTTGTATCTATTCTTACGTAGTATCTTATTGGTCCGAGATCACATCTTTCACAGTTTCCCCACTGTTAGACAAAATTAATCACATGCTCTCTCACTTCCATGACTTCAGCTATTTCTGGTATTGTTCACCAAGTTCACCACTGAGCATTCTTTAGTTTCTTTCATCCCTTTGCATTAAATATCCCATTATAAAATTATAGGGGGAACTGCTCTCATTTATAAGTATTTATGACAGTTCACTGCTATCTTATACCTCTCCATCAGAACAGGACCTTATTACTTCTTATACGTCAACTCTTTGTGTAGAAAATCTTTCATTTTTAAAAAGTTTTGATATTATGCCACAATCCTTCAGTACTCATAAGGTTGTAGTTTATCGTTTATCAATAAGTCAGCACAGACATCAGATGACCCATCTCTTCTTGTTCATTTGTGATAGATTCACTATATCTCATTCAATGTTATTTAACTGTATGAACTCCACTAACTGCTTCTGCTTCTACAGCTCTCAAATTTATCATCCAAACTAAGTAGTAGCAGACGCAGCTATGTTTCTAAGGTTATGGCGTGCTATGTTCTCAGAGTACTAGTCCTACGTCATGAGAAAGTATTTTGTATATATCTTTCCATTAATATTTGAAAGCCTGTTCATGCAGTTATACAATAAATACTTCAAAATTATATTTTATCTGTTTATGAGCTCTTGGAAAAATAATTTATTCACAATTCTTGAAGCATTCCTGCCTGACAGTTACAGAAACAGCCACAGAGCCCTATGATTGTCCAATGCACCCATCAATCCATCATGTCTCTCAGACTGGCAGTATTTCATTTCTGTACGCTACTCATATAAAACATTACTGAGTTGAGTATGGTTTCATACTCACTAAAGAATTTAAAGGCACACATAATAGACTTTGCTCTAGTTAATTTCCTGACAAACATGCATGTCATGTAAACCTTTAACAATTTCATGTAGTGTACACTTTCTATGCAGATCCTTACCTCTTTAGAGAGCGATTAATGATGTTCATTCGGTATCGCTGGTGATTTATTTCTTTCACACATTTTGCCTGCAGGTCTGAAACCTCATCCAACTTCTTAAGATATTCTCGATTAAGTTCCTAGAAAAAGAACCTGTAGTAATTTTATTATGTACTATACACAGTAATAAACACTACTGCAATTACAGCTTCAACTATTTTAGCTTTGTTAATCCCAGTTGCTGTTTAATCAACCATGTTTACCGTTAGCGTGACTACAACTACAAAAAAATTGGGTATTAATTTGAATCAAACCGCTAGCGACTGTGTTTCTCACGAACAGTTGTTGGATTGCTGTTCAAATGAAAGAATATCAGCAAACATTAAATGATGTAAGCATAAAACAGCTTAGCAGAGCTTACAATCAAAGTTTAAAAAGTAAAGCCACAAGACTTTGGCTTGACACCACGAAAATTAGTTGTTTCATAAAACAAATCCTGATGGGCTGACATACATTAACCGTGCGCTAACACTAGGAAATATTTTATGCAGTGTCTTGCCTTGGATAACTGCACATTAACGATACATCCAAACAGCCACTGAATAACTGGTACGGAACTAAGTACACAACTTACCTCTAGAACTTTAAAATCGGAACCCAAATCATTAAAATCCTGTAAACACGACGGAATGTCAGAAAATTCCATTGTTAAAACGTAACGCAGCCCACATTTACAACTTCAAAACTAATCTTCTCTTTCGACAGTAGTGTCATGTACTTCAAGCAGTACGAAAATATTGAAAACGTGTAGTGCCAACTGTTGAAAGTTGTTCCTGACCGATAAGCACACAACAAAACGTGACGGTTGCAAGTCGCTCGGCGATTAAGAATTTCACATTTTCTGGTCAACCTCGTAAGGCTTGTCCTTAATATCACCCTTCTTTACATGTTACCATCAGATCCCCAAAAAATTTGACTGTGATTCAACGTTAAAGCCTCACAATTCCCTTTTGCCGAAGATTCGAGCACAAAATAGAAACTGCTTAACGACAGATAGCAACAGTCACATACCGCCAAATTCAAGCTGCGAAGTTCTACTGTAGAGACCGTCATAATTTTGTAGTATGATATAATTTCATTATCTCCAAAATCAGTTCGAACTGCTCATTTACTAGTCGCCCATCTGGAGAAAGAAAAGAGTTTGAAATACCATTGTAGAAATAATTTACATGTTGTATAAAAGCAAAAGTGCCCTTAAGGCATCGGATCGTCAGGGAAATATATTTCCCGTGTTTTCCAGAACTCCTGTATCATTGACCAAGGTAACTGAAACAGCATATCACAATTTTTTCTTATCTGCTCATACAGGAAAAATTGTGGGGAAATCTGTATACTGTGGTGAAATTAAGATACCTGCATTGTCGGTTTCTAGGATGCCAATTAGAGGCACTATTCGCACATATGATGTGCAGGATGGTCTTTTTTAAAAAAAAAAAATCAGTATGTGACAACATTTTATGCTCTTCGTAACTTGTTCATTTTAAACGCTTTTCCCTTGAGGAGATCACGTCTCATGCTCAAGGTACTTGGAAATCATAGCGTAGATGACTATAATACCGCTTATTGTGTACATAATATTCTACAAATATCATGATAAGAACTGCCACTGTAATCACAAGTTTAGAATTACACGCTTTTAGAGTACAGATACATAAGAAACTAAGATGTTCCCTTTTGTTATGGTATAATTTGGTAACAACTAAGAGTGCTTAATATCTCAATGTACCCGATTCTCCTCATTCTCTGTCCGCCTACTTAACTGAGGAGCAACATGCTTGCCTTCCATGCAGTGGGCTCGGGTTCGATTCCTGGCCAGTTGGAGATTTTCTCCACTTGTGGACTGGCTTTTGTGTTGTCCTCCTCATCGGCATGCAAGTCGTCCAATGTGGTGTCGACTGAAATAAGACTTGTACTTCGCGACCGAACCCAAATGGAGCCTTCCAGCCAACAATGCCATACAATAATTTCATTTCATTTTTCCTCATTCCCTAAATCACACTAGCTTCTGGTGAGCTAAGTAAATCAAAGTTTCATAGTATCATCAAAATTGTTTCTTCTGGACACATTTTCATATCTTACGATGGACAGGGATCTGTAGGATGTTAATCTAGTCTCCCTAGGAGAAGAACTCCACCAACTCTGAGGTAGCAAAGTAGAACCCCAAAGAGTAAAAATACCACGGTAGAAAATATAGTGTACTGTCATAGCCTTAGCAGGAACTGTTAGGTGACTTAGGATCTACCCTGTTTGTTTTCTCATTACACAAAGACTGGGTCATTGCTATTGTACGTATATGGAGCATTTTAATGCAAGTGTTTATTTGAAACATTAATGGTGAATTGCTGTTGCTGCTGCTGATGCAGAGAGATATATAGCAAGTAAAAGGAGGAACACTAATTTTTGTAGAAAACCACAGCTTATGTCTACATTTGTATGCTGCAAAGACTATAATTGGAGTCATGAACGATGGCTTGTTCTGCGCAACTACGTCACGCATTCTCCTAGAGCCAATGAGCGTTCAGTAGTGTTCAGACAGCTCTTCTGTGAATGTCGTAGCCTGTGTGAACATTAAACGTGATCGTAGCGAGTTGTTTAATGAATTATTGATGCATTTGTTGCGAATAGTCATCTTTGGTGGCAGTGGTAAGCGACAAATTGTGCATAAGCAGGCAAGAGATGATTTTCAGCTTACATGATTTCTTCAAACGTAATGTGTTTGTATGTGAGTATTGCAACTGTCCCTTGGAATCGGCACCAATCCAATCTTCTCCGTGCCTTGATCTGCACGAACCGCCACCGTTCGTGAATCGGACTGTGCATTAGATGGTAGTGTACCACATATTAGGATTTCTTCCCATTCCATTCACACATGAAGCACAGGAAGAGTGACTGCTTGTATGCCTCTGAGCTTGTGGTAATTAGTCCAACCTTGCATTCGTGGTTCCTTTGTAACCAATAGATTGGTGTTAGTAGAATAATCACAGTGTCCTCCCTTAATACTGGTTCTCAAAACTTAGTAAGAAGGCTTTCATGAGATAGTTTGCATCAACCGTCTGCCAGATCGGCAGACGGTTGACTCAAACAAATCCATCACCATTTGTGCAGCCCTTCTGTGTACATGTTTAATATTAGTTGTTGGAACTACAATTATGAGGCAACACATTATACCCACTGTGAGACAGACATGCCTGGGGTCATTGTGAGTACATAACACAGTAAGAAAAGTTTAAGGGGTGTTCAATAAGTAATGATACACATTTTTTTTTCTGAAGACATGTTTGTTTTACGCGGGATTCCAATACTCCATATTATTCTCCACTCTTTCGGATATAAACCCTATTTTTCAACACAGTCTCCATTCAGTGTAATGGCCTTACACCATATTACTGTGAGGACCTGTAAGCCTGCCTGGTACCACTATACTGCTTGATGTCTGAGTTAATACTTTGCTGCATCAGTAAACTCGCCATCATCCATCTACTGCTTCCCAAAGAGTGAATTCTTCATTGAGCCAAACAGATGGAATTTGGAAGGTAGATCTGAGTTGTAGGGTCAATGGGGAGCGCAGTCCAATGAAGTTTTCAGAACTCCTCTCAGATGCTCAGACTTGTGCGATACCTTGCATTGTCATGGACAAAGAGAAGTTCATTTGCATTTTGGTGGCGATGAACACTCTGAAGTCGATTCTTCATTTTCCTGGGGGTAGCGCAATACACTTCTGAGTTGATCATTGCACCATGAGGGAGGACATCAAACAGAATAATCCCTTCAGAGTCCCATAAGACAGATGCCATGACCTTACTGGCTGACAGTGCAACTTGGAACTTTTTCTTTGGAGGAGGGATGGTACGGTGTCACTCGGTGGGCACCTGTTTTGTGACTGGTTCAAAGTGATGAACTTGTGTTCCATCATCTGTGATGATGTTCAACAAAAAATTGTCACAATCAATCTCGTAATGTCAAGCAATTCCCACAGACAATCTTTCGTTGCTCTTTACGGCCTTCTGTTTGGTGTTGAGGAATCCAGCAGACACACAACTTTTGGTACCCCACAGATGGATACGTTTGCAAGCACTGCCAACAAAGATGTCCTGTTGTGCAACAAAGTGTTTAACTGTGATCCTTCGATCACCTCAGATGAGAGTGTCCACATGTTCCAACACTGCAGGAGTCACAGCTGTGTGTCAGCATCCAGTACATGAGAGATCGGACCACCCTGAGATCTTCAGCTCTGGACTTTGTGTACTCAAGTGCTGAGTGTTGTGCACCTGTTTGGACGAACAGCCATCATACAAGGCTTGTTGATACCGAGCTGAATACTACAATGCGCATAATATCTGGCGCAGTCAGATCTACTCCAGTTTATTGGCTTCCACTGTTAACTGGTATAATGCCTCCCGATCTACATAGATGTACTGCCATTATGAGAGAATTCCACAAGATCTCCAGGAATTCTAACCTACCTGTGCATAGCGACCTGCCACTTTTAAATAGTAAAAGACTGAAATCACGCCATCCAACTCTGTGTGATGCTGCTGACAAGGTTGCTAAGGGTTTAAAACCTCTTGAAGAATGGACAGGTCGGTGGGAAGCAGTGACAAATATGCACCTGCATAACATATTCTCAGGTGATAAACTTCCAAGTGGATTCGACCTACCATGCAAGACCTGGACTACTCTCAACAGAATCCATACCGGCCTTGGCTGATGCAGGGATGCTCTCTTTAAGTGGAAGAAGCTGCCTGATCCAGCCTGTGACTGCGGGGTTCCATACCAGACTGTTCACCAAATTGCCAGTGAATGCAGGATTCGAGCCTATTATGGCGTCAAAGAGGACTTCCTGCTAGCAACTCCTGATGCAGTGCGCTGGATTGAAGGACTGGATATTCAGTTGTAAAGTCAAACTTAAGTTTCTTGTGTGTCAATATATACATATGTATATATAATTGAATTTCATGATGTCGGTATTAGTCATACGCTAAAAAAAAATCTTTATCTATAAGGGCTGAAGTGGGAATATTACACGATGTCCCACAACAAATTCCGCGTTTTTTGACCCGCAATTGGCCGAAAAAATATGTTGCATTACTTATGGACAGGTTCGCGTGACACCGTTATGGCCTAGTGCGTAAAGTGATTGAAGTATGACGAAACCATGAGTAGGTGACAAGGCATTGGATGTCTATGCTTCATCACAGAATGCGGAGAAACTAGGAAGGTGGCAATCTGTGGAGGGTCTGGCAATAGAGTACAATGTTGGTGTTGGCACAAGTTAGTGGAGCACATCATTCAGCGCACATCATTCAACAGGAAGCTCCAGAGCAGATGACCCTTAAATTTCCCCTGTTCAGAACCAGTAGTTGCTATGGATACAATGGGTAGTTTTACCAACTCTGAAACTTCACAGTGGATAAAAGAACCACTCTGGATTTAAGGGAATATAGACACAGAGAATGTTCACAGAGCAGCTGTTCAGCTGCTGTTACAATGTGATACTTATGTGTTACCACGATTTCTCTGAGACTTTTTGGGGAGTTGCTTTCCCAAATGGCAACGAACTTCTCCGACATGCAGGACAGTATCCGTATCTCCTTTGGGTGAGCTGGCTTCCAAACAGTAGTGCAGCCACCGCAAAGTGTGAAAGCAGTGTCAGTAGTAGGGCAAAGGTTGTCCTGGTGCACTTTTGATATCAAATTGGTAAGCTAACTAATTAAATTGATCAATTGACCCCTTAACCTATAGTTCTGCTAAGTGGTTATGACCTCCTGAGGATAATCTATCCTTCTGAGAAACCCTTCCATCCCTTCCCTCCCACTCCTCCTCACAATCTGGGAAAAAGGACAATTGTTCCATTCTGAGCCACTTTTCGCCCTACTAGGAAATCCACAGCCCTCCCCTCACCTTCTCTGCCTCCCCCTCCCCTTCCCATCTTGAAACTGGCAGGAAAAACACACAGTCGGTGTTTAAGAGGAAGGACTTCAGGTAGCGAAATTCAGATTAGTGTCAATAATACATTGCTCCATATTCTTTATTTAATAAGTTTGCAGAACACAAGGTTCCTCCATGGTGGGAAATAGCTCAATTTCAGAGTTCTGGAACGAATCTCAGTATCTAAAGCGCACATAATTTTCCACTTAAAAATCTCTCTCATACCCTCATGGTTATGCCACAACATAAGCCCCAGTAACGTTACACTGCAATGTACAGACACTTTACACAAATAGTGCAATTATCTTTTATGTCTGTACAATGGCTGAAAAACTTATGGTATGCCTACACTCACACTGGCTATATATCTCGATTCTCCTCAGTCTTAGAAAATTATCTCACAAAGTCTTCAAATCAGCGATTCTGAAAGGTGCTACATCCTGCCAATATTCTCTCAAACAATTGTTATGAAGGACAGTGGTCTGTCACTATGTGATAATGAGTATTGCACCCATGGATGCAATGCTTGGAAAGACAGCACCAATGTGGGTTGGTGTACTGTAATCAACATCACTATCGATAGAACAACAAGGAAAACGCGAGGGTATGCTTAGGGCTGCTCATGAGGGGATATATTACCTGTTCTGTTTGTACACTATAGCAGGTCCAGTTGAACACTTGCATTGCTATATTGCACAGCTGTTTACAAAATGAATCTATCACCATTTGCGTTCGGATATACTCTTCAGTGCACTGAAATCACAATTCACTATGTCCAATCTAGCCCTCCATTATGACTAGACATAAGTATTTTTTTTGTTTTTACATGAATAGTAGTTTGATTACTTCCCAGAAACGTATGTTGTAACTAAAGCCATAGTCCCTTTACATTCAAGCAGCAGCATAACATTTCTATCAATGACAGGTGCATAAAAAAATTATATGTCCACACTTGCACCAGCTGGGTGTCGTTTTCGCACTGCAAGAAAGCCCCCCCGCCATCACATACTTATCGATAAATAAAGGATGTAATTACAATTTAAAAAAAGCGCTAGAATCTTTTTGGTTTATCGATTTCACCACTTCCACGAAACCTTTTGGTATTTTCGATACTTGTAAATCTAGCCAACACACCTGAATATATATATAATCCTGACTTGGTGATCTGAATATATATATATATATAACCCTGACTTGGCGATCTGAATATATATATATATATATATATATATATATATATATATATATATATATATATATATTTTTTTTTTTTTTTTTTTTTTTTTCAGGTCGCCAAGTCAGGGTTTGTGTCAGTGTGTTCCATGCATAGCTTCCACCACCCATATCACACAATTTTCCACTAATTAAGAAATCATTGTGACCCATTGAATAACTAGAAACGTACCCCATTTGCGAAGACCTTTACGTGAAAACTCAAAAAAACATAGAGGAAAAACTGATATTTCCACTCGCGAATAGCGATGTCGGTGATATAACAGATTCCAAATCATCCTTATAATTTACAAAGTCAACTAAGGCGTTTCTCATGTCTAGAGAACCAGAAAACGTGTCCTCTACCCGTCTTTCACCTGACAGATGCACAGAACACACACCACAATCGATCTTCTCTCAACCAAATAAAGACAGGAAACGTGAAGAAGCAGTCAATCGGCCAATTTACATGGGAGGGAATAACGCAAACACATGTCCATATTGTAGCTTCTCAAATATCCACACAATCACGAAAGCTGTCCAACACATACTAAGTATTAGTCTGCTATTCGGCTGTCTAGAGGATGACATGGTTGAGTCAACTACATTCCTGCATCCCAACAGGCCTCTCCATTTGGATGGCTCCTGCTGTTACCTGGAAACGTGAATCACTCCCACCACAGGCCACTGCAGCCACCGCGCCACCATGCATAGACAGAATCGTCCAGACTGGCCATAATCATTTCCTTTGCACATTTCAGAACACAGACACATCCTTTATAAGCCTGACGCTCAAGGCGAACCTATCACACATCCCCTACTACTAAGTATAATATTTCGTCAATAACTGATTTCTGGCAGTATAAAATAATGCTGACCGAAAATCAACGATGCGTGAACATATCTCATAAGTATTCTTGCGAGTTGTACCACTGTGTCTTAGAAAGAGAGGCGTAATCATCTCACAAACCACCAGATGTTAAAAAACAGCCATATTACCATCACAAGCGGCCTTGGTTCTACAGGTGCATACAAGTATCCATGTTAAAAGCTATACTGGCTTTATAAATCTACGTATGGCATTACCTCTGAATGAAGTGGTTTTTTTCCAGACAAATACCATGACACTGAATACACACAGTGATCGCAGGAGTGTACAGTATCAGATCAACAGGTTACACGTCGCCGACGGTGCAACCTCATAATAAAATTACCGAATTTTGAAAGTGATTTGGCTAAGGAGTGTGGTATGAAATCAGTATTTGCAATTCTCTCACGCTGCCGCCGCTAGATATTTCTCCAGTATTTGTAACGCATTCTGTCTCGATGCCATGCCAGGGGTTCAGTGGTATATTGACTGGGTTACAGGTGATGGTTGATTGAGAAGGACCACAAACGGTAGTAGATGGTGTGCTGATTGAGGTCATAAGAAATGTACACTAGCTTTTCAGATCTCTAGTGCTACACTTTTGGTAGAAATGCTGTCTGGGATTCGGAATCAAGTCTTCCCATTCAACCACATACTTGCATTGCATGCTATGGAGAAGTCCTTTAATGATTACAGCCACTAGTAGGCAAACCTACGTTTCTAGCATTTGTAGACTTAGAGAAAGCTTTTGACAATGTTAACTGGAATACTCTCTTTCAAATTCTGAAGGTGGCAGGGGTAAAATACAGGGAGCGAAAGGCTATTTACAATTTGTACAGAAACCAGATGGCAGTTATAAGAGTCGAGGGGCACGAAAGGGAAGCAGTGGTTGGGAAAGGAGTAAGACAGGGTTGTAGCCTCTCCCCGATGTTATTCAATCTGTATATTGAGCAAGCAGTAAAGGAAACAAAAGAAAAATTCGGAGTAGGTATTAAAATTCAAGGAGAAGAAGTAAAAACTTTGAGGTTCGCCGATGACATTGTAATTCTGTCAGAGACAGCAAAGGACTTGGAAGAGCAGTTGAACGGAATGGACAGTGTCTTGAAAGGAGGATATAAGATGAACATCAACAAAAGTAAAACGAGGATAATGGAATGTAGTCAAATTAAGTCGGGTGATGCTGAGGGAATTAGATTAGGAAATGAGACACTTAAAGTAGTAAAGGAGTTTTGCTATTTAGGGAGTAAAATAACCGATGATGGTCGAAGTAGAGAGGATATAAAATGTAGACTGGCAATGGCAAGGAAAGCGTTTCTCAAGAAGAGGAATTTGTTAACATCGAGTATAGATTTAAGTGTCAGGAAGTCGTTTCTGAAAGTATTTGTATGGAGTGTAGCCATATATGGAAGTGAAACATGGACGATAACTAGTTTGGACAAGAAGAGAATAGAAGCTTTCGAAATGTGGTGCTACAGAAGAATGCTGAAGATAAGGTGGGTAGATCACGTAACTAATGAGGAGGTATTAAATAGGATTGGGGAGAAGAGAAGTTTGTGGCACAACTTGACTAGAAGAAGGGATCGGTTGGTAGGACATGTTTTGAGGCATCAAGGGATCACAAATTTAGCATTGGAGGGCAGTGTGGAGGGTAAAAATCGTAGAGGGAGACCAAGAGATGAATACACTAAGCAGATTCAGAAGGATGTAGGTTGCAGTAGATACTGGGAGATGAAGAAGCTTGCACAGGATAGAGTAGCATGGAGAGCTGCATCAAACCAGTCTCAGGACTGAAGACCACAACAACAACAACAACAACAGTGAATCATATGTCTGGCACTCTCATATCTCGAAATGAGTCACCTTTCTCGAACCTATCTGCTACACTAAAATGCCAATGTGGTTTTAGATTGTCCCTATGCATCTTGCAACTGCCCCTAAGACAATGCACTACCATCCCTGCAGCTTTGCTTATGTGATAGTTCCAATGTAAGTCGGAACTGAGTAGAAGTTGGAGAAAGTTATATTTACCACCTTCTACAACCCATGTAAAAACAGACTAAGCTGAGTTACTGTGACAGGATTGTGTTTTGACCATTTGATGGAAACGGGAACTGGGAGAAGGACGAGGATTTTGATACTGCACTGTGGTGCGTCCCCAAACTACATACAAGTACTACAGATCCACATCCCTCAGGGCCCATTCACGTCAATCACCTCAACATGCTGTCTTCGTTATTCTGTACCATCCAATAGGGAAAAAATATGAACTATAAAAGCTCAACTAACTTCATCCAGTAGAGAACTCGATAAGACTTTTACTGCATCTCTCTCCTCTCATATATCTAAAATAAATACCATCTGCTTTCCGGGATAGAGCACATGTGACAATCCGATTAAATATACAGCTATTGATCCATTGCATGGACCAGTGTAATGGTGCATCACCTGTACTCTAGGGGGATGACCATATCCCACAAACTACACCATGAGTCGAAGAGACCCTTCCCGTGACCCTGTTTGAAACATTGTTTTTTTTTCTGCTGTAACATGCTTTCTACACTGCCATTTCTAAACTGACATTAACACGTTGTGATCCATTGCTTTTCACAGAAAACTAGAGATCACACGGTATAAGTCATGTTGTTAGTGCTGCTACCATAACACACCACACACACACACTGGACGATTTTAAATAAAAGACAGTTACAACATAAGGAAACTGGAAGAGTTTGACGACATTGTGGAGAGTTTCCAAACTGCTGTCCAAGGGTGACTGACGACTTCTACATTTAAACTCATCTGTCACAGTGACAGAATAGCTGGCTTTCCGTTTCAAGTGATTCCTCATACTGCACTCATGTACGCGTTGACTGTTTCGGTGCTAGCCATCCCCTGAAGGTGCTGCCTCTCCACCACAACTCTTTCTCCAACTCAAACAAGCGGTGTCAGTCAATCATTATGTGGTAACCAGCAGTGTACCAGTGGACAGATTGGATGGAAGAGACATCATCGATGCAATGTAATAATAAGCAACACAGTTGATAGTGCTAACATTTTGAGCAATTTTACAGTAATTTCAACACCAACCAATGATGCTGCAGCATGTTTCCCAGTTTCAGTGTCATAGCTAATCTGTCCCTTCTCTGCTTCCTGAGTATCATTGTGAATGTAGATAGATGACTGTGGAGTGCATCCATTCATTGTTAATTCTTGAACATATACGTCATCAAAGTATATGAGTCAGCACTCTGCATATTTCTACCATCTCGAGCATAGTGCTTAATTTATGATCTATCTCTATATGGATGGGAGCCACAGAGCATTCTCGCAGTCTTAGGATAGAATTAGAGACTGAAAGACCTCCTCGCGCTGTCTTTGTTTGATCAACCCGCTCTGCAGAACCGTTACCGATTTAATCTGCAGCTTACCAGAAGCAGACCACTAGATTCCGCATCCGTGAATGAAGGGAGCTTGCCGAGTCCTCGCCCATCCAAGTGCACAAGATTTCTCCAGATGCACCCATTTTGAGGAGGTTAGCACTCCTTATCGGTGTATAGTAGAAGATCTGAAAGTGTTGTGATGTAATACAGACAGTTAACAAGAACAAGAAAGGGGTGGCTTTTATGCGTGGTGGAGCTCCAGATGGATGGAGTAAGAAGCATTTTACCTAAATCAACTACACTATCAATTTTAAAGTATTGTTCTTGTAGTGGACTGACAAGACAGCCAGTCCACAGTGACAGGTAACCGAAAGGCACGCGTTTACACACGCCGGTTGGCGTTAGGTCTGAAACAGGATACGTAATGAATGCTATAAAGAAAAGTACGTAGCTGCTGGAATACTTAACTTTAATCCATCATTCTGGATGATACAAGTGAGACTCTCTATAGCAATGGTTAATGGCGCCTTGCTAGGTCGTAGCCATGGACTTAACTGAAGGCTATTCTAACTGTCTCTCGGCTAATGAGAGAAAGGCTTCGTCAGTGTAGTCGCTAGCAAAGTCGTCGTACAACTGGGGCGAGTGCTAGTCCGTCTCTCTAGACCTGCCGTGTGGTGGCGCTCGGTCTACAATTACTGACAGTGGCGACACGCAGGTCCGACATGTACTAATGGACCGCGGCCGATTTAAAACTACCACCTAGCAAGTGTGGTATCTGGCGGTGACACCACAGTTCTAGTGTCTGGGATCAGTAGCAGGAAGGTACTGGTAAGAGGGAACATAAACACATGCACTCCTATGGCTACACAGTTCTGCAGTTAAAACAGGTTATAATGTTAGATCGCTTCAGTTTCTGACCTATCAGTCATGGGGAATGCAGCGCTGTTAACATTCCAGTGTGATAAATATATTTCCAGCACATGAAATACATCCTTCCTGCAGGCTTCTCCACGATAAACTATGGTAACAAACTGTAAAATGAAAAAAAAACTACGTCCTTAAAATATCGATTCTGTGTGATATGTGCACAATGTAGCTTCCCAGAGTTGTATAGCACCCCACCTCTCATTCCGCTGCTGTTCACGCTAACCACAGGACCACAGAGCTCCTCACCTCATATTGCCCTTAATATTGCCTATCTTACGCATGGACGACCCAGTTTGTATATTTTGCTTATTTTTTCATAGTTCCACACAACTTCTTCCTGTTTTCTCGATCGATCTGTGTTCAGTTTTTCAAGGCCTATCCATTGTGCCAACTTATAACTAAATCTGAGGGGGGTGCGATGGGGATGTTCCCTTGTAAGTCAAATACAGAACATGTGGTCGTACACGAGTTGAACACAGGCTATGTCACACGACTGATGCAGCCTGAGAGAACAGCTGTAAAAATGGTCAAATGACCTGTGCCAACATCTCCCTCCCTCTCTAGAATGCATCATCAGTCTGCCATTAAATCGTACTTCGTTACAGTTCCATCTCAATCGATCACCTCGTCCACTCTCTGTTATCCTTTAACGCACATGTATGTAAGTTTAGAGGCGGATGGTTTTCTGTTTTCCTTAAAAGCATCAAATACAGTAGTCAACTCGCGTGTATCACTGGTACCTCAATAGACATTCAGAATGCTGCCTTGAAAAAAAAGTAACTGTTTCCCTGGTTCCCTCCGCTTCCATGACGACGTTTTCTCGGATTCCTCTTGCTGTCGCATACTTGTCCCCATGTACACGAATTGTTCTGCGCCAACCAGAAGACACGTAATTGCTTCCTCAATTTCCACGCATTTCAGCGTATTTCCCCTTAATTTATATGTATTTTCTATCTTTTTCGCAATTCTATCGATTTTTTATGTCACTTCTACCCACGCGATCATGACATAACCCCTCGTTCCGTGTTCTAAAACTTCTTGTAAATGTAGTACAGCTGCCAATACCTAGCGCAAATTCACTATTTTTCTCATCGGGATGCGTAATATAGCACTGTACTCGAATGAATACAGTCAACTCCACCCACATATTCCACATTTGCAGTGCGTTTGCTGTGTTTTCTGTATGTCTGTGTATGCGCATGTGTCATATACACAGTTATGTGATACGTTGTGAGATCCTTCCTCTCCACCAATTTCCATATATTTCATACATAGCAATCGATTTCTGGGCAAATTCTTTAACTAAATAAATATACTATATTCCATACACTGCCATAATAATTAAATAATATTCTATACATTATATAAAATATTTAAACAATATTCCACATACTGTAACCGAATTCCCTCCAAATGACCGATCAGTTGAGGGGGAGACGTTAATTAATTGATCAATTAAATTCAGTACTAAATCAAATTGATAAGAGTGAGAGGGGCTATCCAATAACTCAGACCTGAAAGTGTACCTGTAGCAGGGAGGGGTGAGGTTTCCTGAGGGGGGGGGGGTTGTTGGAGAGGGGGGAGGGAGAAAAGGTTAAGTGCCTGTCAATCAAAAGGAAGGATCCTTTAAGTAGAACAATAGGTTAAGTACCTATCAAGCAAAGGAAACAATAGATTAAGTACCTTTCAATCAAAGGAGAACAATAGTTTGCCCCTGAGTGCATACCTGCCCCTGATGTAGGCAATCCGCATTAAAAAAATGGGCTCACTCTCTCTTTGGTCGACTACTTCTCTGAATACTAGGAATCTGGTAAAACATCAAATCTCCAACATCACTGCAGCTGGAACAAGATCCTGCAAGAATGGGACCAATGATGACTCAAGAGAATCGTTCAACGTGACAGAGGTGTAATCCTTCCGCAAATTATTGCAGATTTCAATGCTGGGCCATCAGCAAGTGTCAATGTGTGAACCATTCATTGAAACATCATCGATATGGGCTTTTGGAGGTGAAGGCCCACTCGTGTACCCTTGATGATTGCATGACACAAAGCTTTACATCTCGCCTGGGCCTGTCAACACCGACATTGGGGTGTTGATGACTGGAAACATGTTGCCTTGTTGGACGAATCTCTTTTCAAATTGTATTGAGGGGATGGACATGTATGGGTATTGAGACAACCTCACGAATCCATGGACTCTGCATGTCAGCAGAGGACTGTTCAAGCTGGTGGAGGCTCTGTAACGGTGTTGGACGTGTTTAGTTGGAGTGATATGGGACCTTGATACGTCTAGATACGACTCTGACAGGTGACATGTACGTAAGCATTCTGCCTGATCATCTGCATCCACTCATGTCCATTGTGCATTCCGACGGACTTGGGCAATTCCAGCAGGACAACGCGACACCCCACACGTCCAGAATTGCTACAGAATGGGTCCAGGAACACTCTTTTGAGTTCAAATACTTCCACTGGCCACCAAACTCCCCAGACATAAACATTATTGAGCATATCTGGGATGCCTTGCTGTGTGCTGTTCAGAAGAGATCTCCACCCCCTCCTACTTATACGGATTTATGGACAGCCCTGCAGGATTCATGGTGTCAGTTCCCTCCAGCACTACTTCAGACATTAGTTGAATCCATGCCCGTGGTGTTGTGGCACTTCTGTGTGCTTGCGGGGGCCATACACGATATTAGTCAGGTGTACCAGGTTCTTTGGCTCTTAAGTGTATTTCCACACTTTCTTTTCCAGCATTAATTTCCAGATAAAGTTTAGTGTTAGTCACTTTGACATTAAGAATGCCATTGTATATTCCACTCCCCATTCTCTAAATAAATCGATGGGAAGTAATTCGCAAGTAATACAGACGAACGTGTTTTTAAAGTCAGAATATACGACATTGCATCTGAACCTCAACTGACGGGTGGATGCTTCATGCAGCTACTTGTATATATGCCAGATGCCCACATAAGTATGTACTACATGGTAGCGATGAAAATTGTAGAACACACATCTTCTTTGGGTGAATTCTTCTTGTGGCTAAATGCGTACAAATGAATCAAAATAGTAGACTTAATTGTATTTTTCTTAACAACAGTGTTTTGTCTTCTTATGAAAATGTAAAAGTAATTTTAAGTTGGATGAAAAATAAATTATTTTCTTACCTCACTATCATTGTATAATTTCTCTTCATCCTGTTCGCACTTTCAGTGTATACAGCTTTGCCCACATACTATGTGTATGGTTTTGTTCAAGTACTGGTGATACAATTTTAGACATGTTTGCTATGTGTCTTTGAATGTGAATATGGTGAAGTGCCTCCTGTTCCTATAAGCCAATTTGTGGTAGACCATAGGCACCATTCTATATATTTTGTTATCTGCCACGTTAAACTTTACCTTCATGTTCAAAACAAATGTCATTTGTGTCTCGCAGACCTTTATATATACAATTGGGATAGGTTTTTTTTGTAAATAACAACAAAAATGTACAGTAACGATTTTTTTATTTTTTTTTTCAATTCTCACAGATCCAATTTGATTCTTGAGATACAATTTGGTCCATGAGGTACGAATTGCTTCTAATATTCGACACAAGAACAAGAAAATTTACTGGCTGAAATATTTACAATTTTTAGATTTATAAATCTATACTAAAACCTAATGCAAAGATACTTTTATTCTTTCATTGCAACAGTCTCAATAATAGCAGTTACATGGTTGTTAGACAACAACAGTTCTGATAAACTGTGGATTACGTATATATTTACTTCTACACTTAAAAACTAATCAGTCTTGGATGGTTAGCAGCAGGTGAAACTTAAAACTATTTACATGACGTGTAAGGCGAACATATATATTTCTGACATACAATTTTTGTTGTTGGCGCACAGGGTGCACAGATATTTTTCAATTTTTTGTCGATGAACATTGTGCATAGATTTTTTCTTACAGGATATACACTGAACAGTCAGAACATTATGACCACCTATCTAATAGCCGGTATGTCTACCTTTGGCATTTATAACAATGGCGATACATTGTGGCATGGAAGCGGTGAGGCCTTGGTAGCCTGCTGGAGGGAGTTGTCAGCACATCTGCACACACAAGACATCTAATTCTCATAAATGCTGGGGAGGATGGCGATGAACTCTGGTGCCAAGTTCAATCACATTCGAGAAGTGTTTAATCATGTTCAAATCTGACGAGTTGGGGGGCCAGCACATCAATTGGGACTCCCCACTGTGTTTCTTGAACCACTCCATCACACACCTGGCAGTGACATGGCGCATTATCTTCATGAAAAATGTCACTGCTGTCAGGAAACATTATCATCATGAAGGTTCGTACAAGGTCTGCAACCAGTGTACGATACGTCTTGGCCATCATGGGGCCTTGCATGAGCTCTAGCGGCCACCTGCTTGTATCTGTACTGCAGTACAATTGTCGAGATGCTTTGGAAGACGATGGGTCATGTCCTCCCATCAACATGATGAAGAAGGTATCAGGATTCACTAGACCATGCAGTGATCTGCCACTGCTCCAATGTCCAGTGCCAATAGTCACATTGCCATTCCAATCATAGTTGCCATTGTGTTGGTATAACATTGGTACATGCATGGGTTGTCAGCTGTGGAGGCCCATCGTTAGGAGTGCACAGTACACTGTGTGTTGAGACACACTTCTACTATGCCCAGCATCAAAATCTGATGTTAGTTTTGTCACAATTTGATATCTGTTTTGTTTTACCAGTCAGCCCAGATTACGACATCCATCATCTGTAATAAGGGGTGGCCACTCAACTCTATGACGTCTGGACATGGTATCACCTTGGTTTCGTCACATGTTGAAGATAATCATCACACAGCTCTCCTCGAACGCTCGAAAAGTCAAGTTAGTGTCCGAAATGCTCATGCCAAGCCCCTGGGCCACCACAATCTGCCCTCAGTCAAACTCAGATAGATCGTGCATCTCTCCCGTTCTACTCACAGAAAGCACACTCCCTGATTCTGAGTGTACCTTGTGTGTGTCTGACTAGTAGTCATTCTTCGCCAGGTGATGCTGCTATCGCCTGGAGGACGTTATATCGATAGTAGGTCGATGGTCATAATGACCTGGTTGATCACTGTATATATTTACAAGTGTACACATTACACGTTCCTCACCCACAAGATGTGCTACATTTAAACCCATTCTCGTCCTGTCCCTGTCACTCAATCAGAGTCCCCCCATTCACTGTCTCTCTACAAGTAAATAGTGTGAGTACATCAGTTTCAATCTCATCACCACAAATGACTCTTTTATCGACATGAAGCGACATGCCGACCTTAGATTGCAGCACGGTATGCCGTCTCGATCGAATACTACTTTGACACACAATATTCTGCAGCTGTGGTGGAGCACTAAGAACACTGCTGTTCAGACACTACAAATATTCTTCGATAGAGAGGGCTCTCTATGCTGCATGATGCACATCCTTGGTCCACCTCTGGGAGGCATTTTCCAGTGTGCTATATGCGTACATTTTTGCTTGCAAACGTACAAACTACACAGACTGATTCGCCTTGTCTTTCGTTAGGCTGATAACCTTCTTGTTCTGTGGAACAGTACTGTAAGGTGAGGATTATCAGCCGTGTATGAAGATGTGTCCAATTTTTCACCTCATTACTTCATTTGGATCACAGTTCTTCACCCAACATATGAAGCTATCTGTATCCATAGAAAGTAATTTAGAGTTAGTGAAATGAGGATTCGCAAACTCATAATGAAAGTGGTACATGTGGAGTTTGGGTAGGTGCAGTATGCACATCAGCATATAGGTAGGTTTCATTAATTCTACTGCAACAATCACCATCTCCACGACATTAAAGTTCTTACTGAATATTGTGACCTATTTAAAATTTGATTGGATGATGCATTTTCTTACACCACAACGCCCATCCCATTCGGTTCTAATCAAAGTCTCATGATGTTACCTCAAAATCTCCATTGTTTTACTTAAAATTAAATTATTCATTAATTTAAAAAATCTTTCGCGACGTAACACATTGCAGAAGCCCTCAGTGTTGCATTGAAATGGAATACTCCTTCAAACAGGGGGATTACTTAAAGGAGATAGCCTGGGTGATTCTAATCAGCTTCATCACTAATCTGAGACACTGTTGGAGATTACGATAGTGAATAATGATTTCCATTTATTCCCCAGCGTTTCCATTAGTTTTGGGGTCGAGCCTCTTCACAGAACTTGTTGCTCTTGACACAGCAACAAATCGGCATGTGCATCTTGCAAACTAATGGGATATGTGAGTTCCACCTCCACCACATACCCCATATCAGAATCAGTCGCCATACCCTCGATTTTTCCACCGAATCCCTTGCATTCGTGTTTGGACTCCCATCGAAACTCGCCAATCGGCAGTGACTGTTGCACGGCATGCCTGCATAAATGATCGACATCCAAGTATATGACGTAACTCGAACCAAGGGATGCATTGAACCTGTGGTGTCACCGCCAGACACCACACTTGCTAGGTGGTAGCCTTTAAATCGACCGCAGTCCGTTAGTATACGTCGGACCCGCGTGTCGCCACTATCAGTGATTGCAGACCGAGCGCCGCCACACGGCAGGTCTAGAGAGACTTCCTAGCACTCGCCCCAGTTGTACAGCCGACTTTGCTAGCGATGGTTCACTGACAAATTACGCTCTCATTTGCCAAGACGATAGTTAGCATAGCCTTCAGCTACGTCATTTGCTACGACCTAGCAAGGCGCCATTATCAGTTACTATAGATGCTGTAATAATGTACAGACAAGAGCTACGTTCACCTATTATGGATTAAAGTTAAGTATTCTACCAGTTACCTCCTTTTTTCTGAAGTCTAAAATCCGTATCCTGTTCCAGACCTCATGCCAGCCTGCGTGAGCTTAAACGCGTGCCTTTCGGCTTCCTCATAGTGGATTGGCTGTCTTGTCAATCCACAACAGAACCTCTCATCATTACGCGGGTAATTTGCTTTGGCATGCAAAGTCCCCCATGGATCCCTCGCTCAAACAAAATAAGCATGCTTCATTTTCTTGAGCATAGTGTCGCAAGCCAGCCCATGTGCTGTGTAATAAAAGGCGGGATCCAGAAAATATGTAGTCATGCATAGAGTCTGGAATGTCTCGGAAATGTCCGTAAACAAGCGCATGTCTGTGTCCATGTAAGGCTTTGCGTACTTTCCTAAAGTGGAGATGTTCAATGTCCGCCGGAAATTCACAGCATGCTCATCCGTTATGGCATCGCCTCTAAGGTTGCTGGAGGGTGTTGTTATATAGTATAACTTGGTTTCATTGTGTTTGGCTATACTATCCAGATACTTGTATGGAAAAACCCACTCCCTAGTCATGTATTGAAACTTTTTCTTGTCGGGAGATGCAGCTCGAATGATGTGCATATCCTTCAGATATGGCAGTAGTGCCTGCATAAAATGGATCGAGTCAAGGAAGTGACTCGTAATTCTTGGTGTCATTTGTTTAGAGAATGAAACATATATCTCCACATTCTCAGACACTAACCTGAGTTTTCACCCAGCCGAAATCAGCAAAGTGCTCAGCAAGAAAGCGATCGTCATACACGCTTAAATTATGAAAGAAAACGGGTATATGTCTTGGTAATTGATACTTCAAATTGGGTGTATTGTGAGATACGCCACAGAATTTCCCTGTAAGAGGACAGTGGTCCCTACATGGAATTTACACATTTATATATAGCACCAGCCCGCAAATATGGGTCAACCGTGTAACTGTACAAATCTTCATTCTCCTTCGATTTGATCAGGGTAACGTTGTCACTGTAATGGTTATCAATCTCCCATGGAAGTTTTCCAAGCTCAGTGAGAAACCAACTGCAGAATTATCCCACACATAGTATTTGTATCAGTTAAGACTCGAATCATAGGATGGTGCAACTTGTTTTTCTGTGAAGGTAGTATGTGGAGCCATTGGGTCACGTTCACAGTGGATCACAGAAGCGAGAAGGTGTTGTGGGTTGGCAGGAGAGCCAACACCGGGTACTAGAGGAAGCCGAAAGGCATGCGTTTAAGCTCACGCAGGCTGGCGTGAGGTCTGGAACAGGACACGGATTTTAGACTTCAGAAAAAAGGAGGTAACTGGTAGAATACTTAACTTTAATCCATAATAGGTGAATGTAGCTCTTGTTTGTACATTATTACAGCATCTATAGTAACTGATAATGGCGCCTTGCTAGGTCGTAGCAAATGACGTAGCTGAAGGCTATGCTAACTATCGTCTCGGCAAATGAGAGCGTCATTTGTCAGTGAACCATCGCTAGCAAAGTCGGCTGTACAACT
Source organism: Schistocerca cancellata (assembly GCF_023864275.1). NCBI lineage: Eukaryota > Metazoa > Arthropoda > Insecta > Orthoptera > Acrididae > Schistocerca > Schistocerca cancellata. The sequence continues at coordinate 75,423,690 of NC_064626.1, read as the reverse complement.
GGGGCGAGTGCTAGGAAGTCTCTCTAGACCTGCCGTGTGGCGGCGCTCGGTCTGCAATCACTGATAGTGGCGACACGCGGGTCCGACGTATACTAACGGACCGCGGCCGATTTAAAGGCTACCACCTAGCAAGTGTGGTGTCTGGCGGTGACACCACAGAAGGCATTCAGAGTTGGCATACACCACAAATGGGTATCGCTTCCAGTGGTGAAGAGTCTTAAACTTTATGAGTTTGTCTCCCTCAGTAGGCATAACAACATGTAACAGGTCCTTGGAAGCGCAATCTGCTAGATGCTTTGCTAATAACTTTTCTGAGAAAAAGTGAGATAACTTAAGCATGTTTACTACTTTGAGACGAAAGTAGGTGGTACATATATTTGATCCAAACATAAAGGTAATTGTCTATCTTCTTCTTTTCTTCATATGAGTACAACAGCATGTTCACATGCATGTTACTCTCACCGGTAAATTCTGAGAATTTACCGGTATCTGACGACTGACTGATCTGCTCATCTGACTTGCATTTGTCCAGGCTGTAAACATGAACCAGTATCCCAGTATTCTGCTCCTCAAATTTAGGTTTGTCCTGGATCTTGATGTAGAGCTCGATATGATCAAAGTTATAACGTTTACATTTTCAGTACCTATGCCATATCGAGATGTGCACTCTGGATTTTTTTAACATTTTTTTCGGGAGGCAGGATTGACTGTGCAAAACAACCCTGGTCGGTTTTATTGTAGACATTAATATGTACCTTCTTATCAGATGTATCCTTAGGAAGCTTCAAATAGTTGGACCATTTATTTAATATATCACAGATAGGCATATGGATGTCGAGGTGTTGTATTCGACTGAGTGCTCCAGCTGACCAATTTCCATGTTAATAAACTTCTCCTCGACAGCTCTCAAGTTCTACTCATGAAACCACTAGGTGACTGATGTGTTCCGCGTTATCACGCCTTTTTATCCCCAAAGATAGAGGAAGCTTGCCTCTTCTATGCCAGATGGAGAGGGGGGGGGGTTGCGAAAGTTCGATACACAGCACTGTGCTGCATTTTAATTGTAGGATACCATGGATCATTAGCAACTTTGTGGCGCTCCATTTACAGAACAGTAGTAGGATACCATGGATCATTAGCAACCTTGAGGTGCTCCATTTACAGAACAGGAAGGCATGCTCTTAGAAAGCTTACAGGATCATGGTACCCATCTGCTGGATTCTCAATCCTAGCAAACGATATTCACTCCTCAAAGACATCTGCAATCACCAAGTATTCTGATTGCAGTATGGTGTTACTAATCTGTTGTCTTTCACTAAGAGGATGGGGGAGGGAACAGCTGCTAGCCACAGGATTATTACTGCTATTACTATAAATCAAGTAGTTGATGACAATGCTGCTGCCACCAATTTCCACAAGAGGGTGGGGAGGGGGCAGGTGGGGGAGGGGAGGAGAGGGCTGCAGGATTTCCCAGTGGCTCAGAACTGAACTAGTGCTCCTTTTTCCCTAGTAGTAGGGGGAGGATAGGGAGTGAGGTTTCTCAAAAAGACTGATTATCCCTAGGGGTCATAAATCAACCCTTAAGGGTCATAAACCACTTATCAGAACAGTAAGGGAAGGGGGAAGTGGGAGGAGTGTTTTGATTGATGAATTTAATTAATTAGCACATCAATTTCATATCAAAAGTGCACAAGGATTGGCTTTGCCCTGCTACTCGGGCCTTGTGGGGTGCATAAGGTTCGCAGCACATTCAAGTTTTGCCTGCACGTGTTCTGTGGACCTGCAGTAGTAGGGTGAAGTTGGTAGTGTTGCATATGCAGTGCAACAGTTAGTTGTGTTATTGCCTAATTCTTATGTAAGCTGATTGTAGTGAGAATGCTTACTATTGCAGAGAAAGCATTTTTAGTGCAAGAGGTTTTCCATGCAGGAGGAAACTTCACGGAGCATGTGAGGCGGCAATTTAGATTGCATTTTCCTGCTTTAAGATGTGCACATTGTGACAGTGCAAGTGATTTAATTCACCAATCCTAGACAATACAGGTTCAATTCATGATGAACCACGTACTGGTAGACCCACAATATTAACACAGCATCCAAAGCTTGACAACATTTCGGAAATCATGTTGCAGAGTGCAATAAAATCAGTGAGGAGATTATCACAAGAGTTTAAAGTGTCTTGTACAAAATCACATAACGCCATAATCAAAGACCTGAGAGTTTATCCATGTAAAATTACTGCTGTGCAACAATTATATTGTATGGGCTATGCAAAATGAATAGTGTATTGTGAATGTTTTCAGCGACTTGTTAATCGACATGGAACTGGGGTTTTAGATAGAACCTTTTTCACTGTTGAGGTCTGGTTTCACCTATCTGGCTACATCGATTCCCAAAATTCACTAATTTGGTCGTCAGAAAATCCACATGCCTGAAGAGACACACCACTGTAAGAGTATGGGTTGCCATAGCACGAGTGTGAACTGTAGGACCAACTTTTTGTGATATTGCCGTCACTTTCAATGTCTATTGCTACAGGATAATTTATCTGTTAATGACACTGCTGAATGAAAATGAGATCAGTCACTCATCTTTCCAACTACTCATATGGCATATATGTCCCTCGATTTTTACATGAAATCTTTGGAGACAGAGTAATTATGAAAGGTCTCTGCCCCCCGTGCTCATCAGATATGTCTCCTCCTGACCATTTCCTTTGGGGTACAGCTAAAATATTTGTGTATCAAAATAATCCATAGACAATAGATAAATTGAAGACAGCGATAATTGATTGTCTGCATTTGATTACACGTGAAACATTGGCAAAGGTGTTAGCAAATAAATGTAAATGTGTTAAGCATGCTTTCAAGAAATAGGATTTCTAGCACCTACTGTGATATTGGTGAGAATAGTGTATTTAATTGTAATTAATAAAATTAATTAATTTTATTGTTTTAACTTTAATCATGTTGAATCCCATCTCCCAATACAACTGCAGCCACTTGCAATAAACAATAAACATATAACTCAAAACAGCATTTTCTACCAAGTAATAAAACTGTACAATAAATTACCAAAAGAGATTAAAGAAACTGCAAAAATACACTTATTTAAAAAGGCAGCTAAGAAGTACCTGTACTGGTCAGAGTGGCCGAGTGGTTCTAAGCACTACAGTCTAGAACCACGCGACCGCTACAGTCGCAGGTTCGAATCCTGCCTCAGGCATGGATGTGTGAGATGTCCTTAGGTTAGTTAGGTTTAAGTAGTTATAAGTTCTAGGGTACTGATGACCTCAGAAGTTAAGTCCCATAGTACTCAGAGCGATTTTTGATGTACCTATTATGCAATACATTTTATACATTGAAGGATTACTTAGATAAAACAGAGTAAGCGTTTGATAAAAAAAAGTTATACAAATAAATAATAATAATTATTATAATTATAAAACATCCAACATTCCACATAACACCTTCACTTTATATTTTTTTCCTTCTTTTTCCTTTCTAAAAATACTTACCCCCAAGCTATACATAGCACAATAGTAACACCTCCTCCTCTTTCTGAGCCCAACATCTCACTCATTATGGAGGGATGCTGACTCAGTTTTTCAGGATAGCAAATGGGAAGTTGCGGTGCAGAAAATGGCCCAGGGATCACCAGTGTGTGTGTGTGTGTGTGTGTGTGTGTGTGTGTGTGTGTGTGTGTGTGTGTATATGTGTGTTATGAAACAATGTGTGTATAGTGTGTACAGTGACTGATAGTGCAGTATGAGTGACCAGTGTGGCATTACATTATTTAATAAGTTATCTGTCAAAAAGTATTGTAGACCAGGTGAAAATCTAATGATTGTCTCTAACTAGAAGTCTGTAAATATATGTGTATACAAATTACCTTATTTTAAACTGATCTAAACTTGTAAATACTTTGATATGTCCTATATCCTTGTAAAAAGAGATCTACGAATGAGTAAAGCTACTACTACTACTAGTAGTAGTAGTACTACTACTAGTAGTAGTACTACTACTAGTAGTAATAGTAGTGGTAGTACTAGCAGTGAATTCTGGTTCCTAGCTTATACAGCAACATGAATGTCCTGCCAATCTTACATACACCGCAAGGCGAGACACTTGGAGCTTTCCGCAGCAGAGAGACTTTTCGGACGCACTGTACAAAACATCTGTGCCATTCGTATTGTATTTGTATTTATGTGACGCCTTTTTACGTGTTTTTTGTATACTGTTAATATAAAAATATATTTTGATTTTTAGCATCGTCTGCAAAGTGTCTTCAGTCTTTAAACTCAGCAAGGGTAATAAATGAATTTACAGTATTGCTAACCATACGATCTGGATTAGTACGCGAAGGAACTTGCCCCCCTTCTTGCAGCGGTGTACCGTAGGTCTCTAGAAGAGCGTAGCGTTCCAAAGGATTGGAAAAGGGCACAGGTCATCCCCGTTTTCAAGAAGGGACGTCGAACAGATGTACAGAACTATAGACCTATATCTCTAACGTCGATCAGTTGTAGAATTTTGGAACACGTATTGTGTTCGAGTATAACGACTTTTCTGGAGACTAGAAATCTACTCTGTAGGAATCAGCATGGGTTTCGAAAAAGACGGTCATGTGAAACCCAGCTCGCGCTATTCGTCCACGAGACTCAGAGGGCCATAGACACGGGTTCACAGGTAGATGCCATGTTTCTTGACTTCCGCAAGGCGTTCGATACAGTCCCCCACAGTCGTTTAATGAACAAAGTAAGAGCATATGGACTATCAGACCAATTGTGTGATTGGATTGAGGAGTTCCTAGATAACAGGACGCAGCATGTCATTCTCAATGGAGAGAAGTCCTCCGAAGTAAGACTGATTTCAGGTGTGCCGCAGGGGAGTGTCATAGGACCGTTGCTATTCACAATATACATAAATGACCTGGTGGATGACATCGGAAGTTCACTGAGGCTTTTTGCAGATGATGCTGTGGTGTATCGAGAGGTTGTAACAATGGAAAATTGTACTGAAATGCAGGAGGATCTGCAACGAATTGACGCATGGTGCAGGGAATGGCAATTGAATCTCAATGTAGACAAGTGTAATGTGCTGCGAATACACAGAAAGATAGATCCTTTATCATTTAGCTACAAAATAGCAGGTCAGCAACTGGAAGCAGTTAATACCATAAATTATCTGGGAGTACGCATTAGGAGTCATTTAAAATGGAATTGTCATATAATGTTGAGCGTCGGTAAAACAGATGCCAGACTGAGATTCATTGGAAGAATCCTAAGGAAATGCAATCCGAAAACAAAGGAAGTAGGTTACAGTACGCTTGTTCGCCCACTGCTTGAATACTGCTCAGCAGTGTGGGATCCGTACCAGATAGGGTTGATAGAAGAGATAGAGAAGATCCAACGGAGAGCAGCGCGCTTCGTTACAGGATCATTCAGTAATCGCGAAAGCGTTACGGAGATGATAGATAAACTCCAGTGGAAGACTCTGCAGGAGAGACGCTCAGTAGCTCGGTACGGGCTTTTGTCAAAGTTTCGAGAACATACCTTCACCGAAGAGTCAAGCAGTATATTGCTCCCTCCTACGTATATCTCGCGAAGAGACCATGAGAATAAAATCAGAGAGATTAGAGCCCACACAGAGGCGTACCGACAATCCTTCTTTCCACGAACAATACGAGACTGGAATAGAAGGGAGAACCGATAGAGGTACTCAAGGTACCCTCCGCCACACACCGTCAGGTGGCTTGCGGAGTATGGATGTAGATGTAGATGTAGATGTAGATTGTACATTTACGATAATTCAAGATGGTGCGCAAACATACGATTCACCCTCCGGATCGCACATCTCTTGTACGGGCTTTTGAAACGCTTACTGTTACTAATATTTCATCTTTTTTCCTTTAATTTTTATGGTTTATTTAATTTTTGACAATTTATTTCACAAATACGATTCTGACCACCCTAAATGCCAGTCGTCCAGGCCTGGGATTCCCCAGTTTCATTACGCAGCAGCTGCATAAGTCAACTTAGATTATTCTCCGAGATGAATCCCCTGGGGAAATCACCGTAGAGACTGCTTTGCGTCCTGCGCGGTGCTCATAAATAAGTGAAAACGATTACAGTTAACATGTTGGCTCAAGTGAGGACAGTGGGCGATTTATATGGTGTTCGGTAGTGTAAAATTGTGTCAATGGAAACAGAATACACTGATAGTGGTCCTAGTACTGCCAAGAAAACTACATCAGCGGGCGTGTTTAAAAGTCAGAGCTAAAAACAAAAATATAGAAAAATCTGGGAAACTAATCCTGAGTATGAAGGTTGATTGTGAGCTATGTATCGAACTCTGAAAGAGCTAGATGTAGAAGCTGTAATGTAACTTTTTGTCTGAACTGAGATGTCTTAAAACATTCTAAAAGTGAAAATCATGGCAAAGAAGTGATGGTGGTGTATCTAAAAGCGAGACAAATTTGAGTACGTTTGTAAAATCAGCTGCAACTGATGTGTCTTTAAATAATCAGGATCACATTCCTGAAATTAAATTGGCAGGATTCGTGGCAGAACACAATATTCCTTTCAATGTTGTAGATCACCTGACGGGCGTAGTTAAAGAGATGCTTTCTTGATTCGAAAATCACCGACGCTATACATCTGCGTCTCACTAAATGCTCCCAGATCATAAACAACTTGACAGGAGAGAGACATAAGAACCAACTTGCAAAAAAAAACTAAGACGTACAAAATTCAGTGTTCTTACTGATGAGTCAATGGACGTAGGTTCTGTTAAAACGTCGTGTGTCGTCGTTAGATATTTTGATAAAGACACAAATAAAACTGGAAGTAAATTTTGGAACCTCTGTGAAATTTTTAAGCGTGTGAATACGATAAGGCAAACAAAGATGCAACGAATAAAAAGCTTTGTTCTAAAGTAATGCTTTCATATTCTAATTAAAATGTTCCTGAAAACAATACCATACAATTTGCTTCTGATGATTGTAATTCTGTGATGGTGATAAGAAACTCTGTTGCCGCTCGGTTGTTACCTGAAGATTGTCCTGGACTAATTATTCGCAAATGCTTATATCACTCGCTTCACATATGTGCCAGTGAAGCATGTAAATGTCTTCCCAGACTTGTGAAGACCTAGTTAGGAATATTCAAAACCAATTTAAAGGTAGGAGACAGACGCAACTGCATGAATTTCAAATGTTTTTAGATATCAAATATCATGAATTGTTGCATCCATCAGAGACTAGGTGGCTATCTTTGCGAGCTGTTGCAGCGAGAATTTCGGAACGGTGGAAAGCTTCGAGCATTATAATTCTAAATAACTGGAGGAGAGGCTGGTTGCGGCAGATGAAATTCACCGATCCCTCAATAATAATTTTTAAAAGTTATGTTATTTATTTTTTGTCTAAACTTTACCGAAATTCACAGATTTAAATAAGTATTTCGAGAGTGATAAAGTTGTTATTACTGACTTACATGAGAAGATCGTAGAAGGGAAACAAGGAAATATTGCTTTGCTACATGTACCGACAATAACGCTGACAACAGGTTATTTTCTTCCTGGCAGCCAAATGCATATATGAGGTGAAGCAATAAAGGTAATTCAGGAACCTGTATTTATGAGGTGAAGCTCTAAAGGTAATTCAGAAACCAGAAATATTGTAATAAACGGGATGCCGTGAAAGACTTATCACAGATCATCTCATGTAGACGGGATGTTCAGAACTGAAAAAGAATACAACTTTGATGATGATTTATTGCCATTGCCTGCAGTTTTGACGCCTAAAAGGGCCGTTTCAAACAAAGAAAGAGGAAAAAACTCCCTCTCTTTTATCTCTTATGTGAAAATTGCGAAGTATAGTCTCTCTAGATGATGATAAGCAACGATGATGACTGGAGGTAACGTCCTATCGTAAAAATAGAAGAAAATATTAAGAACTGTTCAGTGGACGTATTTTGGGGGAACATGCTCAACATAAAAACTTTATTTGGCGAGAGAGAATTCCTAGCCCTACGATAGTCTGTACTCTCATGTTTATCCCTTCCATATTAAAATGCTGACTGCGAAAGAAATTTTAGTAAGATGAATCTTATAAAAGTGAAAAATAGGAATAGGCTCGTTACTTCCACAGTTAATGGATGTTTGCTTGCCAGCTAGTGTATGAGGAGCAGCAGCTCATCCAAAAATTTTGTCCGTACTGAAAATACAGTAAGCTCAGCAGCATGAAGAAAACGCAGTTATATTCGCGGTCGTCCACTTCCAGTTCTTCTGTTCCTGACCCTCCAGAGGATGCTGCTACTGATGTGATGCGTTGCATTTTTAAGTCTCCTTCCATGGTAATTAAATAACGAAGTAACTTTTTATGTAATTTTATGAACCACATATAATTCTTATAAATTGTTTCGCAGTAAAAAAAAAATCAGAAATCAATAGCATTAAAATGTGGAGAAGTTAACGCGAAACCTATTTGAAAGTGGAACCAGTATAAAGCCCCGGCTGAGGTCGACCACGAGTTTTCTCAATGTACAGCAACAATCATAATAGCGGTCTGATTCCATCATTCTTGACGATAACCAAGTAATTGAGAAAAAGTTTAGAAAAGAACTGAAATTATGCTTACAGTTTGGTGCATGTAGCTAAGTGCTTTCGTTATGAAGTTCGAGGTGATTGTAGGATAGGCGCGACCGCCCGGTTGGTCGTGCGGTCTAACGCACGGCTCTCCGGGCGGGAAGGAGCGCCTGGTCCCCGGCATGAATCCGCCGGGGTCCGGTGAACCGGCCAGTCTGTGGATGGTTTTTAGGCGGTTTTCCATCTGCCTCGGCGAATGCTGGCTGGTTCCCCTTATTCCGCCTCAGTTACACTATGTCGGCGATTGCTGCGCGTTCTCCACGTACGCGTACACCACGATTACTCTACCACGCAAACATAGGGGTTACACTCGTCTGGTGTGAGACGTTCCCTGGGGGATCCACCGGGGCCCGAACCGCACAATAACCCTGGGTTCGGTGTGGGGCGGCGGAGGGGTGAAGTGGACTGCGATAGTCGTCGTGGGGTTGTGGACCACTGCAGCTGCGGCGGGGACGGAGCCTCTCCATCGTTTCTAGGTCCCCAGTTCACATACAATACAATACAATAGGATAGGCGCTCTATTTTAAGCAGAAGCACATTTTTGGCGCGTCTCATTATTTCTGACGACATATATCCTGAACTGTTTGCCGTGTAGTGATATCATGCTTCAGGTGCATTCAGTGATATATGTAGATACTACACGCAACATGTGTTCCGAATGGCGTTAGTAGTAAAGAAGTAAACACTTAAAACGTCATGGAAGATGATGAAGTTTGAGCACATGAACAGCGAAAATGAAGTAAGCGATAAACTTTTTTCTTTCCATCATTTTATGGGAGTTGTCATCGAGAAAAAGTTTCGTTAAGGTTTGAAGTTTGTTGGAAGTAGCTAAGTGTTATCATTTTCGAGTAATGGAGGAACGAAGTTAGAATATTTGAGCTGAAACGTCCCCTTTGAACAATTACACAAGACTGTGCTTAAACTGACATACAATATTTTTAGCGCAACGCAATCTGACTTTCAAAAATCCCTGCAAAAGAATGGCCCTGACTAACATTAACCTATACCTTTCACAAATCACTTACCTCACAAAAATCTCCGTTACTCGAACTACTGCAATACGGCGAGCGCCACTACTGCCAGCTAAATAAAAGATTCAAACTACTGAAGGCACTAACTACTAGTAGGCATAGTTAGCAAATGAAAGATTTTAATAGAGAACAAACAATGTATTTACCTTAATATTCATCAAAAGTCATAATATATACAGCAGTTCATGATATCCATTCTGTACTCAAAAATCCGCCATCTCTCTCCCCACATCCACCACTGCTGGCGGCTCACCTCCAACTGCGCAACGTTACGCACTGTTCACATCCAGCTGCCGCTGCCCAACACTACAATGGCAGACAACAATGCAACCTAGCAACTAGCCACAGACTGCACACAGCACAGCCAGTGATTGTCATACCGAGCGCTACGTAACGTTGCCGATAAGAAAACATAAACAGCCTACTTACGTAGCCCCCATGCTCCCCACAAAAAATTTTACAAATTGTTTTGGGCAGTGGCCAATAATGACCTGAAAAATTTTTTCATAATTACAGTAACAAAGATATCAAATGCACACACTTACTGATACAATGTTGGTCAAAAGCTAAAACTTTCTCACCGTCCATAAAGATAGTCCTGATCATTCATCATAATAGTAATTACTGTTTTTTTCACAAAGTCTCATTAGTAAAAGAAATTGCACACAGAAGTAGTGGATTTCCATGCAGTCTTGAAGAAGTAGTGTTGTCCTTCCAACGGAAAGACAGTGCTGACTCTTGACATGCAGACAGGTAATGGGCCACAACAGAGCAAACCCACAGCAGAGTCATTCGACGTTTTGAAGAATATTGGTAGGTAGGTCATCACAGAGCAGACCCACTGTAGTCCTGGTAGAGATTGTGGTATTGGTGGGCCACCAGAGGTGCAGACCCACTGCAGTCCTTGTAGAAATAATGATATTGGTGAGTCATCACAGGTGCAGAACCACTGTAGTCCTTGTAGAGACGGTCAGCAGCCATCTGTTGCGACTGTGCAGGTGCACAATCACCATCGAAGAGTCTTGCAGAGAAGATAGCAAGTCCATAAACCACCACTTGTGCACGCACAAAGTTTTTGGAATTGTCCTTAGAAGCAGCAATGCTGTTATCCAGTCCCTTGCTGAATTATTAACACACATGCAAACACTAACAGTCCCTACTTCTCACATATTGTTCATATACTATGACCAACAGAAATGTGTGCAGTGAAATGAATGCTTACAAGTTACTTAATTTGATGAACTGGTGTCAATTACAATATTATAACATGAGAATACAATTACAAAGGTACAAAATACATCATTAAAAAGATAACAATACAGATAACATTTGTAGTAATACAGGCTTTACAAAAGAATAGAAATAACATATACATCAGTGTTACAGGAATTATGACATGAGTACATACATAAAAGATCAGAATAACTTGCGAAACATCAACTTCACACATGAGCATTAAAACAAAACAGAACAAATAATGTCTAAGCATATTTACAAGGTAAATAACATATTGTTAATGCGAATTATATTTGAGGATAACAGTATTCCTCATCATAGTGAATGTAGCTTAGTATTAGAAGAAGAAAAAATTCTATGAAACTACACAGAAACAGGAAGAAAACAAATACACAAGGGTACACAAACACATAGTGGGATAACACAAAAGGAAAGGACAGGGTTCGTTTTCAGTGTAACATTTGGTACTGCAGTCCAACCCAAAACTTCATTCCATAGATCTTTCGTCTTATTTCGATATTTGCTCCAGCCAAAAAAATCCTATCCAAGCATGCTTTCTGTATTTATATATTCACATTTTTCTTACGTCAGTATTTATTTTTCATTATCTTACCTCATCATTTATTTCCAAGAAAATCCTACCTATACCTGCTTTCTGTACTTTTTTTGTCTAACTTCTCAATGCATTTCTTCCAATTAATCGCAACTCATTCTCTTATAGTCTACCCCCTCTTAAGCTAACTTAAATCTACTGAGCTCAGATGCTAAACTAAGGGACAAGCCAATGCAGCAGCACAAAACAATTAACGCAAACAGCAATGACAAAAAATGCAAATTGGCAGCAGCAGTAAATCTAAATTAACAGAGAAAATGCAACATTACAACTAATATGAGCCAATGTGCAGCAACAAGAAAAATAAATCAGTAGTAAAACTGGCTTAACAGAGTAATACAAAGTGAAATTTAGTAGCACTATGCCTGGCAAACAGCAGCAGCAACTTATATCTAAACATGACATAGCTCAAGTAAAAAAAAAACATTACACTAAAGACAACAATGCAGACAAGGGAAATGTATATTCACATCTTAATGTCTATGTAATTAAAGTGGTGCACCACAAATTATTCTACAAAAGAAATTACCAAGTACTTGAAAAGAAAATTCTGTATGCAATTCCTGTGAAGAGAAATGAGTTTTTGTGCTCCTTCGTTTTTTTTGAAGTACATCAAAGTTATTCTTTTTTTCTGGATCTGTAGGCATAAAATATTTATATTAGTACATCTATAAAATTTTATTTTAACCAATGCTGCAGTGCAGCTAGGAACTAGATATTAAAGAAAATGAACAAATATGTACAAAGGAAGGCATGAAACATCATTCATTAGCCATATGGCATTTCATAAGGTAGTAAAAAAATCTCTCAATTCTCGTAGAAAGATACTTGTCATAATCAGGTGTGCAGATGTAAGTATCTTTCCAAGTAATGAGCGTGTCGTATTTGCGATGTTTTCTCTAAAGGAATGTCAATGGTGAGGATAATGGCCTCTTTTTTTCTCCACCTAATGGCTTTCTTTTGTCAGGCGACTACCTCTCAGCTGGGCGCCCAAAACGCATTACGTCAAGGTCACTTACCTTCCTTACTGAAATATTTACGACAGCAGTTTCTGCTACAGTGGCAGCCTCATATAAAAATATTTCACAGGTCAAGAATTTGCGTTGCAAATGTGTAGAAACAAAATCCTATGAATATAACAGTGTTCAAAAAATTTTCGCCGGCATTGTGATACATTCACGCATTTACACACATTTCATAACTCTTAAAGTACGATTCTTGGTTTCCAACAACCTTTTTCACAAACCAGAGTCCCTAAAGACTACTCATTATTCCTTACCTTATTCGTCGACACTTCTTCAATATTTCATCATAACAGATACGTAGCTTAATCAAATAACTCATATAGCATCGTCTTATTGATCATAAACATACTGCAACAGCACATTAACCTATACCTTTCACAAATCACTTACCTCACAAAAATCTCCGTTACTCGAACTACTGCAATACGGCGAGCGCCACTACTGCCAGCTAAATAAAAGATTCAAACTACTGAAGGCACTAACTACTAGTAGGCATAGTTAGCAAATGAAAGATTTTAATAGAGAACAAACAATGTATTTACCTTAATATTCATCAAAAGTCATAATATATACAGCAGTTCATGATATCCATTCTGTACTCAAAAATCCGCCATCTCTCTCCCCACATCTACCACTGCTGGCGGCTCACCTCCAACTGCGCAACGTTACGCGCTGTTCACATCCAGCTGCCGCTGCCCAACACTACAATGGCAGACAACAATGCAATCTAGCAACTAGCCACAGACTGCACACAGCACAGCCAGTGATTGTCATACCGAATGCTACGTAACGTTGCCGATAAGAAAACATAAACAGCCTACTTACAGAGCGCCATTAGCTTCAAGACAAATAGCTTCTAATACTTATCGTATTGTGTTAAACTTAACTATCATAGCATGTTAAACTTTTAAATTTGGTCAATTATAAGGCGAAATATTGAAAATGGACTATTTGTTGCCCCCTGGAAGCCGTTAGATAGGCCACCTGCAACATAAAGTCCAGAACAGACATATAAAAACTGATTTTTATATTGTAGATTATAGATATGTACGATCCCTTAACGAAATGTACGGTAATTTCGGTGCAATTATGTGATCTAATAATGCTGAAAGGTTGGCAACGCTGGGAATTTGTCAAATCTGTGCCGAAGTGAGAGAGCAGAAGTTAGTAGTCACTTTCGACAGACACCATAAAATCGAAAGAAGCTTGGCTTAACTACAGATTTTCAAAGTAGAAACATGGAGCAGAGCAGTTAAGGACTTAAGGAGTAAGTTCTTTCGACAATAACTGAACCGAAGCAAAACGCTGTTCAGTCGGTCCATCAACGACGAAAATGCCAACTTTGTGAAGTTTTTTAAGGGCTCAAACAGAAGTGGTCGCAGAATTAAAATTTTGTTTACAAAGAGGTGGAAACAAATGGCTTTCCACGATAGTCAAAATGAAGTTCTCGAGCTATGGTGGCAACTACAGTCTTGTCAGGAACAATGGACAAAAGCTGCTGAACACTTTTCAATTTTATTGGATGGATGTTGCAACGTGTCCCAAACTGATTAAGTCTCTACCTCAGAGTCGTTTCTAAAGCTCTGACGGCGAATGAGTGTTTTATTCTACCGATAGTACTTTCGCAGATTTCTGATGTTGCCACAGACATTTTAGTATTGCACAAATTACCACTATCAAAGCTCAGAGCTCAGTGTTATGATGCGGCTTCAGATGTTTCGACCAAGTCCCACGATTGCAGCCACGAATATGCAAAGAAGAGCTGCGAGCATTTTTTTGTACCTTGTAATGCTCATAATCTTAATCTTGTTGTGCAGAATGGTAATAAAAAAAATTTACCGTCAAGAAAATTTATTAAAACAATGAAAGGTTTAATAAACTTTTTACAGCTCTTACCATGAGGCTGTGTTGAGTTCAAAGCGCAAGCTGAGAAAGTTCAAGCAAAGAAAGAAACTGAAAAATTTTTACATTCTTTATCAGCCTTCTGTACAACAAGATACATATCATCTTTAAAAAATTTATTGAATTGTGTTTAATGTTCTGTTCAAATGTGTACGAATTCCTAGTGGACCAAGCTGCTGAGGTCATCGGTCCCTAGACTTATACACTACTTAAACTAACTTATGCTAAGAACAACACACACACCCATGCCCGAGGGAGGACTCGAACATCCGGCGGGAGGGGACGTGCAATCTGTGACATGGCGCCTCAAACAACGCGGCCCCTCCGCGCAGCTTAATGTTTTGTGTTGACATTTATGTATCCTTTCATTTTGCAGAGGGGTAGTGCAAATAAAATCTCTGAAGGCTATAAGTTCAAATTTTGGTTTGACCTTTCTGCTGATAAGGGATTTGAAAGTATCATCCGAAGCATGAGGCTATTCTATGATTCCTCGCATAAGTTCGAGTAGTATTGTAACTAACAACGCTTAAAGTTTTTCGTATGACCTGGCTCGAAAATAACAACCTCATCTCTGTCACTTATGGATGTTTTGGAGAATCACTTTTAAATCTTATAAAGATCAACAGATTTGTGCAGCTCCTTTGAAATGATTCTCCATTGTAATTGAGTGCATCATCTGCAAAAAGTCTGAGATAATACCATAATGGCCGTTAAAATTGCAACACCACGAAGATGTACTACAAACGCGAAATTTAACGGACAGGAAGAAGATGCTGTGATATGCAAATGATTAGCTTTTCAGAGCATTCACACATGATTGGCGCCGGTGGCGACACCTACAACGTGCTGACATGAGGAAAGTTTCCAGCCGATTTCTCATACACAAACAACAATTGACCGGCGTTGCCTGGTGAAACGTTGTTGCGATGCCTCGTGTAAGGAGGAGAAATGCGTACCATCACGTTTCCGACTTTCATAAAGGTCGGATTGTAGCCTATCGCGATTGCGGTTTATCGTATCGCGACATTGCTGCTCGCGTTGGTCGAGATCCAATGACTGTTAGCAGAATATGGAATCTGTGAGTTCAGGAGGGTAATACGGAACGCCGTTCTGGATGCCAACGGCCTCGTATCACTAGCAGTCGAGATGACAGGCATCTTATCCGCATAGTTGTAAAGGATCGTGCAGCCACGTCTCGATCCCTGAGTCAACAGATGGGGACGTTTGCAAGACAACAACCATCTGCACGAACAGTTCGACTAAATTTGCAGCACCATGGACTATCAGCTCGGAGACCATGGCTGCGGTTACCCTCTACGCTGCATCACAGACAGGAGCGCCTGCGATGGTGTACTCGACGACGAACCTGGGTGCACGAAATGGCAAAATATTTTTTCGGATGAATCCAGGTTCTGTTTACAGCATAATGATGGTCGCATCCGTGTTTGGCGACATCACATTGAATGCACATTGGAAGCGTGTATTCGTCATCACTATACTGGCGTACCACCCTACGTGATGTTATGGGGTGCCATGGGTTACACGTCTGGGTCACCTCTTGTTCGCATTGACGGCACTTTGAACAGTGGACGTTTCATTTCAGATGTGTTACGACCCGTGGCTCTACCCTTCATTCGATCCCTGTGAAACCCTACATTTCAGCATGATAATGCACGACCGCATGTTGCGGGTCCTGTACGGGCCTTTATGGATACAGAAAATGTTCGACTGCTGCCCTGGCCAGCACATTCTCCAGAGCTCTCACCAATTGAAAACGTCTGGTCAATGGTGGCCGTCACAACACGCCAGTCACTACTCGTGACTGTCCTAACTGTTACTTTCGTCGTACGTACCACATTGATTTCTGCGGTTATTTCACGAAGTACAGGGTTATTACAAATGATTGAAGCGATTTCACACCTCTACAATAACTTTATTATTTGAGACATTTTCACAATGCTTTGCACACACATACAAAAACTCAATAAGTTTTTTTAGGCATTCACAAATGTTCGATATGTGCCCCTTTAGTGATTCGGCAGACATTAAGCCGATAATCAAGTTCCTCCCACACTCGGCGCAGCATGTCCCCATCAATGAGTTCGAAAGCATTGTTGATGTTGTAATGTTGTAACTTTAATTTTGTTATGCTGATATCGGTGCTAATTGACAATGAAAGTGAGTTAAAAGCCGTGATCTGTCTGGGGACGTTAACCGTGGATTACTGGGCAACTGTTTCATCAGATATTTAGTCTAGGTTTACCAAGCAGACTAACATTAATGATAATCTTTTAATAGTCATACAAAAGCGGTAATATATATATATATAAAGGAGAATTTAAATAAAAAGAAAGAAATCAGTTTATATTTGGAAATTTATTTTAAGATTGTTCATTGAAATTTCAGCATATTATACGTGAGTTATAACTGAGCTGGTGCCTTATTTACGATTGAAAAAATGTGAGATTGTAATCTTACGGAACACATAAAATATGGAGCCAAGATTGGGAGACTGCATACCACACTGCATTCATAAAATAACACACAAAGAACATTGAAACATAAGCAAGAAGAAATTAACCACAACCAACAGATTCAGTTTTTACCCAAAGAAATTACGTTCATACCACAATCCTGTCCGTCATGTAATTACCACACACTGGTATACTAAATTCATATTAACTCTTTGTGAAATCTTCGCAAAAAGAGTAGCTGAGGGCTACTTTGATGATTATACCACATGCTTCACGTGGTCAACTTGGTTTACACAAAGCGTACAACTCCACAATAATTTTGATAATTAAAATAAATTAGATCGAAAAGCAATTCACAAAAGAAAAACCTTGAACTGGTTACTAACGTCTTACTATTAACCTGATGGGTCAAACAGTTATATAAGCACATGGTAGTGGTCTCGCAAAGTACATCCCACGTGGGCTGAACATAAAGAAAAGCATAAAGAAAAGTTGCTATATTAAAAAAATATTCTCAAGACGAGACGTTATAATCTCACGCACATTCGGATTTAAGATTGATGAACTTAGTTAGAGTTACTGATCAACACGTGGTTCCACTTTACTCACAAAGTAGTAACAAAGCAACTACCGGAAAATAATCTGAACTTCACACGATAATTACACTGCGCTGCAATTTAAGATAACATCGGATATTTTAGACCTAAACACGAAATAAACGTGATTAAATTTTCAGTTAGGCTGAACTTAAGAAATCCATTGTCCTACGGACTTAACAGACACGCGCTTAGCCGGAGATCTTACCACTTCAGACGCTCGCCACGGCCACACTGCAACTGCCTACTCCCCAGCGTGCTTCCTGAGGGTGGCTCACAAAGACCAACGGAAGTGGCCAGAGGGGCAGCTTCCTATACCAACATGACAACGGACAGACAGGACCATACTAAGGATAGAAACCTCTTTGCTTTTAGGAAGCGTAGCTACCTGTTCCGACGTTGGTCCTACTGTTCTCTAGCAGACAGCCTTGTCTGCTACCCTCAAGCATGCAACTAGAAATACATATGCTCATTCATCCTCTCACACAAAAGGGAAGGGGGATGACAGTATCTTATCATATACAGTATATAAAAGAAAGTGGATGTAGGTTCCATATGAGACTGTATGACATGAATTACATATAAGAAATACATATAAACTGTGCTTTAAAGTGTAGTAGTGTGACAGATCGTTCTTGTTTATGTGTAAAAGTAACACGTTCCACTGCTCAGTCTCCTCCCAGATAGTCAGAAACGCCACAGTACACTTAGAAGAGGAATTTATTCCATAAATGGCAACAGATTTAAGAAATTAAACATGAAAGGAATCCAACAGAGACCTTTCATAACCCCAACGCTCCGGGAAAAGACTGTGCAGGGAATTTTCTGGCCATGCTAGGACATTCCCAAGCAGGCTTCTCACACCCTACTTAAACCAAAAGTGTAAAAGAAAAGGCAAAAGGACACCAGCTACTTGCTAAAACACAATAATTTCAACACATCTTTAGAATCTACCAATTTCAAACAGAAAAAAAAGAACACAATCTGTGACACCTATTTAAAAGGTAGTGTAGACCTAATTCGGTCAGCAAGTAAAAACAATGGTTCCTGTGTCATTAATATGAAAACAATTTCTGGTTGTTACCCTTATGGAGTTCACCAGTATTTGCTCATTGCAAGAGCCAACTGATCACAGGAAAATTTATGACTGTTTATTAACAAGCAAAATTTATGAAAATAGCAAAGGCGCCACAGCAATTAAAAAAAGAACATCAAATAACATCGGTATTAAAAAGCAGAACATTACAATGCACAATCTGCAAAAGCAACAAAATGATAAGAGAAAAAACATGTTTTACAAAGTGGTTATCGCAAAACAATTCTATATCGTATAAAACTAATAATTTTTAGAATTAAATTAACTATGTGGCACTCATTTAATCACTCTACTATATTTCAATTAGCTAGCAAACAATGAGCACTGTGTCATTATACTGAAACTACAATAGTTATGTGATTGTTACCCTTAAGGGGTTCCTCACAGTAAATATGCCCCATGCAAAGGCTAATCGATCACAGTTCAATGAGAAAAAAACGCTATCTGACTGATAAACGAAGCAATGCCACAGCAATGAATTTACGAAACGAAATATCACAAATCTAATACATCACACAAAAACAAACATTGATAAATAAAACAGTACAATAGTCAACATCTAAAACAAAACAAAAACACCAATAAATAAAACACCTGCAAAATACAAGAGTCAAAGTCTAAAAAAGATAAATAGAACACCTGCAAAATACAAGAGTCAGTCTAATAAACACCAATAAATCGAACTCCTGTAAAACACACGAGTCAGAGTTTCTCTGACAGAAACACACGTATATGCACTGGACTAAGAACCGTATAATCACTGTTCACTGACACACTCAGTACTTCCACTGTTCCGAGGCACAATATAGGGGAAAGAGGGGGGGGTTCGTCGCCGCAGCTGTCAGTAGGGATTTTTTTGTCCATCTGTTGCGTGCGATCCCGCCGTCTCTGCCCTCTCATGAAGTTTCTCCCGTGTCACGTCATCTCGATTTGGTTCCATGTTTGTGTTGTCAAATTCGTGCGGTATCCTCGTTTGACACGCCAGGTTGATATTCCTGGGCAAGGATGACACTTAATGGCTCTTCTTTTGTGCCACCCTTAGCGACCAGAGAACATCGAACCATGATTTACTGTCGCTTGACAGTGGGCATCCGTCAGGAGATGTTGATAGGCGTCATTGAAGTCTGCCAGTTACTCTGGACAGTATGTATCAAAAGGCTCCATGCCCTTTGTGTTGTTACATTCTTGGGTTATCCTCAATTGGCTCGCCGGTTTGATATTCCTGGGCAAGGATGACACTTAATGGCTCTTCTTTTGTGCCACCCTTAGCGACCAGAGAACATCGAACCATGATTTACTGTCGCTTGACAGTAGGCATCCATCAGGAAATGTCGATAGGCGTCGTTGACGTCTGCAAGTTTCTCTGGGCAGTACCTGTCAAAAGGCTCCACGCCCCTTGTGTTGTTTCACCGCGGCCGTCTCGTCACGGTCGCGTGCGTGTGGTTCGTTGCCAGCAGATGGATTTCCGCGCGGTGGACCACTCGCCCATCTCAGGTCATCGCCTCGAGGAAGGGTCGCCCGGGGCGGCCGCCCATTAGCTCCAGGTACAAGGGAAAGCGTTTGCCGCGTACCATCTTTTGTTGTCGGCCGCGCTCCCAAAGTGGCCTGGCTGACAGCGTGTCCTGCTGGGAAACCCGCCAGTTTACAACTAGTCCAGCTGCTCCCGCTGTCTCTGAAGAGTTTTGCCGGTTCGCTTCCACGTTCTCAACTGCATTCACAGAAATTTTTCATCATCCTTATGTGATTACACAATGTCATATATAATACCACTTAGTATTGTCTTTCACAATTTTTAAGAACAAAGTGAGACTTAATATTTTTTTTTTAAATAAAAAAATTAGATGAATCAACAATATAAAATAAAATTTAAATGACTTGACAATGTAAAAAAAATAAAAGTGAAATGACTTGACAGTATAAAAATAAAAATTTAAATGAACTGACAATATAATATTTAAATCCACATCACTAATGTGGTTCACTTACGTTTTAATAAATCAAATGCTATTTATTAATTCACTAAAATGAATAGGATTATGCCTTGTGCAAGTATAGGTCAGGACAGCATAGGGTTCACATGTTATTTACACACACATACATGCACACCTGTTGTCTATTCTACAAACTAACTACCCATAAACATGTATTACTCAATATTCTACTTCTATCCACTACTAGTTAAGCCAATAAGCTACTTCAATGCTATTTCAACACCATGTATATACCACTACAACATTGTTCTAATTCGTCCTCTTCTTGACGCTCGCGGCATACGTCTTGTCACATGATAAATATGGAGAACTTTCCTTAAACATACACATTAAAAAGAACAATGGTTATTTACACGCCAAAACATTTATACCAGTTCGCACACCTGAAAAGAGACTCGCAATTATACATTTATCATACTCATATATTCACACATAAAACAGTAAGAAAATTTCACCTAAAATTACGTTATTACAACAATTAATCACGCAGATGACTCTGAGAAGGTTAAAAATATTTGCATTATACAGGTTATATTACATTTTCTTACCCATTTTGCTGCGATTTCGTTCCTTCTTTACGTTACCTTTCGCTTCCAAATCAGTTATTTCGCCTGTGGTGGTTATTCTGGATTCATTTCACATGAATGGCAAAATTGTGGTCACCTCTATTCTGTAAAACAGTATCATCTTAACATATTGAACTTACAACAGACACAAAAGATCCGAATCCTCCTGTAGTTTAAATGACAAATGTTTTGCTTTATCCTTATTACCTTAAACCAAGCTTTCCTTCGTTCCCATAATCAAAATTATTTAATCATCCTCTACCTTCAAGAGGGAAATTTCCTCAGTACAAATCATATAGGCTGCAGTGCATCCCGCACCAGCGAAAACAGTAAGCTGTAATGCTCACAGCATCAGCAAAACACATAAACGTCGCTTTTCTAGGACAAGTATTAACGCAGAATAATTTTTTAGGCTTTGGCTCAACATCAATCAAGACTACAAAAAGGATCCATATTTCCGTTCCATTCTCCATTTGCTGAAAAGCTGCTCGTATTTGACTACCACAATAATATTTCAGAGCCACGTAAATTACACAAACCACAATTCTTCTTTCACCTTGAAGGGATTCAATATACTTACGAAATCCACAGACAGCACTTTACGTACTCAGCCATAAAGAACAAAAAAAAAAGACATATATCATCAATATTAACATATCATCGCATATTGGAAGCCAATGGTTCAACAATCGTATTATCGCATCCTGTTTTCAAGATTCCAAACTTACTCATTCCTTTCTCAGAGTTCTCCTATCTTAAAATATTCATACAGCACGCATACTATAGTAAGAGATCCTCATTTATACTGACAGATATAGAATAGTAATAGATAGATATTAGCACTGAAAGCAGAAAATCGGAAACAAGGCTACTAACAGCTGGGGACCTGGGTTTGCCAGACCCATAATACTCACAGATCGGATATTCCCCTGAGTTTTCCTATCTTAAAATATTCATACAGCACGCATACTATAGTAAGAGATCCTCATTTATACTGACAGATATAGAATAGTAATAGATAGATAGTAGCACTGAAAACAGAAAATCGGAAACACGGCTACTAACAGCTGGGGACCTGGGTTTGCCAGACCCATAATACCCACAGATCGGATATTCCCCTGAGTTTATGCACTAATTCAGCAACGATCTTGCTTTCCTCAGGAGCGACTCTTTTCAATTTACACACAAAAAAACATAAACAGCATTTTACTCGTTCACAAAGAAACCTTTTATCTTCACGTTTGAATCAAACTAAATCCTAATTGCACAAGGAAAGAAAAAAATTAAAACATCACTTCAATCCATCACATAGAAACATCTTTATCATTAATTTTTTACCAACATATTATTCAAAATGCATACGTCACAAATTTAAACTAATCAATTCTTTCTCCTCACTGTCCTCTCTACTTCTCACTGTCCTTTCTAGTCATTTGCCATGTCGCTCATTTGTTCCGATTGGGCGCCTTCTGCGCTGATCGTTTGTCATTGCCGGTTTCGTTCATTTCCATTTGCTGGATTATGTCTAGGGTTAGCCGGCCGAATTTCAACATCATGAGGTGCTCCGCCTACAGTCCTATTCCCACCGTATTCATCATAGTGTCGATTCTGGTTGCCGTACCTGTAGCGTTCACGATCCTGTCTACGTCCTCGATCATTTCTGTTGTTCCACCTGTGTTCGCGACTGTCACCCCAGTTTCTATACGGCCGGTCCCGATTATTGTTCCGTTCGCGTCGCGACGACCAGTCACGCCGTTGATTAGTAATACAGCCACGACTGCGGTCGCGCTGCTGTGCCCCGTAATAACTTTGTGCCTGATTAGGCGGGCATTCTCCTGTATTGTATTCCAACTCTTGGAGAAGCGTCTTAAACGTTTCCACGTCCTCTTTGCATCGTCCCGCAAGAATGACGTGCCGCAAGTGCATCGGCAATTTGATGATGCATATCCTAATTAGTTCCGCAGGCCCGCATGGGTCGTATAGGAATTGATTTGCCTGCAGCATGTGATCGAATAGGCGTGCAGGGCTGCCGAAACCAGACTGGTTCAAATTTGGCAGCATAATTATGCCATGTTTGACCCTATCTTGTGCCGCTTCCGACCAATAGGCGGACAGAAAGGCTTGTCGAAACTCCCGAGTGGAGTTGCAGTGACGCGCTGCCGACCTCATGCGAATCGCCGGTTCGCCTTCCAAATAGCCACACATATATTCTATCTTATGTGAACTTGCCCAGTCGGGAGGAAGACAGAACTCAAATTGCTCGAGCCATGCTCGTGGATGTATTCCTTTTTGCGAATTTCGGAATATCTCAAACTTTCTCACCGTAAGGAAATGTTTGAAATCAAATCCCCGCATTTCCTCCTGGCGAGGCCCTTGAATGTTTCTATTATTTTCATGTCTGCCCCTCAAATTACATTCTTCCCTGTCGTCAAAATCTCCCTCGTGGCCGGAGTCCCTCTCTGCACTGTTCGTACGGCTATTTTTAATGCTATTGACGAGTTCGGAATCACACGCCATGCGGTTTTCCAGATGCGCCACGCGTTCTTGTAATTCGCCTGTTACAGCTCTGTTTTGCCTGTTCACTTCGAACTGTCCCTTCTGAAATCTCAGAAGCGAACGCACTTCTGCGGTCTCTGCGGCCGCTACCGGTGTAGTATTGTTCTCGCTTTCCGTCAGCTTCATTGTGCCTACAATGTCCGCTAATGCCGCAATCTTATCATCAATTTGTCTCTTGTCCTCCGCCCCAGTCTGCTTCAATTGTTCTACTTGCTGTTCCAACGCGTGGATCGCTAAACTGTTGTCCGCTATTGTGTTGCTAACGGACGTGGGACAATGCGTTTCTGCCTCTTGCACCCTCGAGATTACCTGCTGGTGTTCCCTTTGGCATTCTTCCCTCAGCTCTTGGAAATTCCTAAGTAGCCGTTCTTCGCTTTCTTTAGATTCGGCATCGCCCCTCCGCTTGCTCTGTTCTAAGGCTTGCAGACGATCATCGATTTGTTCAAATGTACGGCCTAATTCTTTCATAATATCACTTTTTATCTCACTTGCCAGATTGTTTATTCTTTGTGAGATATCATCGGACACTCTCTGCATCGACTTGTCGACTTTATTTGTCTGCTGGATTAGTTTTTCGTCTATTTGTTCGCCTAGCTCTCGGATCGATTTTTCGGATGATTCTTTTTGTTCTCGGAACGATTTTTCTGATTTCTGCGTCATTTGTTAGCCTAGCTCGCGGATCGATTTTTCGGATGATTCTTTTTGTTCTGGGAATGATTTTTCAAATGATTCTTTATTTGGTTGCAATAAGGCTTTCATGAGTTCTGCCAAATCAATTTGGTTAGTTGGAGGCAAATTAATTTGTGGCTCTGATGTGAGCCCGTTCGTCCTCTCTTGCATTTCGTCTGAAGTATTCCCCATTGCATTTTCGGAACCGCCCGACGCGTTAACATTCGAAATTAAATTATCCCCTTGGTCCATGTTGCTTAGGTTGTCGGACCCTTACTTTTAGTTTGGTTACGTGTCTGCATTAGTGCAATTTATAACCGGTATGCGACACACTAATCAAAATAAATGTGTCCCACAAAAATTACGACAGTCACACGAAAGATACCCAACCTAGTACGCACTTTTTCACACGCAAAACAAATTTTTATCTTAGATCGAAACAGTGGAATTTACAAGCGAGAATAAAAAACACACAGACATATAAAACACACAAGTATAAAAAACAAAACAAGACAAACAACGCAACGCCGATCAACAACGCCGTGAATCTTTTGAAAGTCTGCTCGGAAACAACACAGAAGTTGTTTGAGCGCTGTAGGAAAAAATTAAGATTATAACACGCTCGCAATCTAACGTTTCAGAGATTCCAGAGTCTAGCGGAATCACAGAACAGGGTCGCCATGTGTAATGTTGTAACTTTAATTTTGTTATGCTGATATTGGTGCTAATTGACAATGAAAGTGAGTTAAAAGCCGTGATCTGTCTGGGGACGTTAACCGTGGATTACTGGGCAACTGTTTCATCAGATATTTAGTCTAGGTTTACCAAGCAGACTAACATTAATGATAATCTTTTAATAGTCATACAAAAGCGGTAATATATATATATATAAAGGAGAATTTAAATAAAAAGAAAGAAATCAGTTTATATTTGGAAATTTATTTTAAGATTGTTCATTGAAATTTCAGCATATTATACGTGAGTTATAACTGAGCTGGTGCCTTATTTACGATTGAAAAAATGTGAGATTGTAATCTTACGGAACACATAAAATATGGAGCCAAGATTGGGAGACTGCATACCACACTGCATTCATAAAATAACACACGAAGAACATTGAAACATAAGCAAGAAGAAATTAACCACAACCAACAGATTCAGTTTTTACCCAAAGAAATTACGTTCATACCACAATCCTGTCCGTCATGTAATTACCACACACTGGTATACTAAATTCATATTAACTCTTTGTGAAATCTTCGCAAAAAGAATAGCTGAGGGCTACTTTGATGATTATACCACATGCTTCACGTGGTCAACTTGGTTTACACAAAGCGTACAACTCCACAATAATTTTGATAATTAAAATAAATTAGATCGAAAAGCAATTCACAAAAGAAAAACCTTGAACTGGTTACTAACGTCTTACTATTAACCTGATGGGTCAAACAGTTATATAAGCACGTGGTAGTGGTCTCGCAAAGTACACCCCACGTGGGCTGAACATAAAGAAAAGCATAAAGAAAAGTTGCTATATTAAAAAAATATTCTCAAGACGAGACGTTATAATCTCACGCACATTCGGATTTAAGATTGATGAACTTAGTTAGAGTTACTGATCAACACGTGGTTCCACTTTACTCACAAAGTAGTAACAAAGCAACTACCGGAAAATAATCTGAACTTCACACGATAATTACACTGCGCTGCAATTTAAGATAACATCAGATATTTTAGACCTAAACCCGAAATAAAGGTGATTAAATTTTCAGTTAAGCTGAACTTAAGAAATCCATTGTCCTACGGACTTAACAGACACGCGCTTAGCCGGAGATCTTACCACTTCAGACGCTCGCCACGGCCACACTGCAACTGCCTACTCCCCAGCATGCTTCCTGAGGGTGGCTCACAAAGACCAACGGAAGTGGCCAGAGGGGCAGCTTCCTATACCAACATGACAACGGACGGACAGGACCATACTAAGGATAGAAACCTCTTTGCTTTTAGGAAGCGTAGCTACCTGTTCCGACGTTGGTCCTCCTGTTCTCTAGCAGACAGCCTTGTCTGCTACCCTCAAGCATGCAACTAGAAATACATATGCTCATTCATCCTCTCACACAAAAGGGAAGGGGGATGACAGTATCTTATCATATACAGTATATAAAAGAAAGTGGATGTAGGTTCCGTATGAGACTGTATGACATGAATTACATATAAGAATTACATATAAACTGTGCTTTAAATTGTAGTAGTGTGACAGATCGTTCTTGTTTATGTGTAAAAGTAACACATTCCACTGCTCAGTCTCCTCCCAGATAGTCAGAAACGCCACAGTACATTTAGAAGAGGAATTTATTCCATAAATTGCAACAGATTTAAGAAATTAAACATGAAAGGAATCCAAAAGAGACCTTTCAATGTGAGCTCGCAGTTCTGGCGTTTCTTGGTAGAGGAGGTTTAAACACTGAATCTTTCACGTAACCCCACAGAAAGAAATCGCATGGGGTTAAGTCGGGACAGCGTGGAGGCCGTGACATGAATTGCTGATCATGATCTCCACCACGACCGTTCCATCGGTTTTCCAATCTCCTTTTTAAGAAATGCCGAACATCATGATGGAAGTGCGGTCGAGCACCGTCCTGTTGAAAGATGAAGTCGGCGCTGTCGGTCTCCAGTTGTGGCATGAGCCAATTTTCCGCGGGCTACGCGTGAAACTTGCCCGCACGCGTTCAACCGTTTCTTCGCTCACTGCAGGCCGACCCGTTGATTTCCCCTTACAGAGGCATCCAGAAGCTTTAAACTGCGCATACCGTTGCCGAATGGAGTTAGCAGTTGGTG
Organism: Schistocerca cancellata; assembly: GCF_023864275.1. Taxonomy (NCBI): domain Eukaryota; kingdom Metazoa; phylum Arthropoda; class Insecta; order Orthoptera; family Acrididae; genus Schistocerca; species Schistocerca cancellata. The sequence goes on along the minus strand of NC_064626.1, from coordinate 75,396,458 downwards.
GATCTTTGTTGAACTTCGTCCTGAAGTGTCGTTGCATTGTTATGACTGACTGATGTGAGTGCATTTCAAGCACGACATACGCTTTCTCGGCTCCTGTCGCCATTTTGTCTCACTGCGCTCTCGAGCGCTCTGACGGCAGAAACATGAAGTGCGGCTTCAGCCGAACAAAACTTTATGAGTTTTTCTACGTATCTGTACTGTGTCGTGACCATATGTCAATGAATGGAGCTACAGTGAATTTATAAAATCGCTTCAATCATTTATAATAGCCCTCTATATGCATGTCTGTTATCACTGATAAATCTAAGCAAACGCCGCTGGTCTCGCTCATTATGTGAATGCTATAGCCCACTGCGTTCCCTGTGGTGAGTGGTGATGCCTGAAATGTAGTATTCTCGACACACTTTTGACACTGTGGATCGCGGAATATCGAATTCCCTACCGATTTCCGAAATGGAAGATTCCATGCGATAGCTCCAACTACAATTTTTCTGTTCATAGTCCCGTCATGCGACTGTACAGAAGTCGGAAATTTTTTCACACGAATCATCTGAGTGCAAATGACAGCTGTGCCAATACGTTTTATTCGCTGAGCACTCGATAATACAGCCATTTATATATGTGGGTATTGCTATCTCATGACTCGTGTCAATGGTTCTCTGGTCTGCCGCCCGATCACATTGTACACATTCCACAGTATGTCCATTAGGGAACAGCTCGAAATCTTTTTCATATTTATGCCACTGTGTTGGTGTTGCCGATAGCGCCACTTCTTACTCACATAACAACCGTTATCAACGATAAAAATAATAAGGATAACTACTGCTGAGACCAGTTTCTGTCCAAGTATCTTGAATTATTCTTTCCACATTTTCTGTTGTCTTCATCTGCTACGTTTTGCTATAGATTTTTTCATTATACTTAATTTATTATATCTACACTGTGTAGTAAGTCAGGATCTGACGGAACGTTTGCTGAGTTAACGAGCTATGCGATACCACCTAATTTCTAGCTAGATTTGGTTTCATTTTCATTCGTAAGTTATATAATTCATAACTGTGGATGTTCATAGTTTTTCAGTTGTCGGCTGTATTTTGTCGTGCATAGAATGTTTATTTTATGTATTAATATCTTTGTTTACCGTAAGGATACGCTATGAAAATTAGCTTGCAAACATGTGTCAGCAAATGCTAATAAAACAAAACTATATCAAATCTTATTATTTTTCCGTATTATTTTTAATATCAGAGAAAACAAGTGTTACTGTTTGTACTGTAACTGCAATACTACGGATACTCGTCCTATGTTTTATTGTAACATAAAGTTAACGGCATTAAGAATATTTCCAATACTGCAAAAGCTTTAATATAACCTTTTACTCTAAAAAAATCTCAAAGGAATTTAAGCTCTTGATTAACACTGATTAAATAAAATTGAATCATAATATAAAATCACAAGTCACATTAGCATTTTATTGACTCATAGAACGTTCTGAAAATAATTAGCGTGGTTTATATTACCATTGCTTGGCGCCTTTTGCGCGTCTCGTTTTGTTGATGAAACGGTTAACATCATGTAGAGATCTTTGGAAATGGTGGTTTTGAGAAAGGCAATGAAACTGATCTCTTCATAGTCGATCTGGGTTTGTGTTTTATGTGATATGGAACAGTGATTGTGATTATGGATTGGTTTAAATGTAACAAAAATAAAACGACATATTGGAAAAACATATATGATTGCCATCAATATTACGGCTAACGCTGACCTTCCTTTTAATTTAACATATATGGTCGTTGTGCACACAACACTCCACGGAGTCGCCAATCAATATAAGAATTGCTTCTTACCTTTCGCTATAACAGTCCAGGGTCAAATCGTTGGAATTAATACGAAGCAGTTCCATAGGCGAACTGAAGTCATCTTGAAGTTAAGGAAATTTTTTACATTTTGTGTAATATCATCTTCCTTATACATGGAAAAAACTGCCTTTTAGTGGTTTACAATATTTTGCACTGTCATCGAGAAAAAAAACAACTGATTTCTAATTGCTGTGATCCGAACGTGTATTCCCAGAAATTTCTTCCTCATATTACGGCCGATGTTTGATACCAGTAGACTTCTCTTCACCAGGAATGACCTATTCACCTGTGCTGGTCTGCTTTTTTTGTCGTCCCTGCTTCGTCCCTCGGGTGTAGTTTTGTTTCCAATGTACAAGAATTCTTTAACTTCCTCTACTTCATGGCCCTCAATTTTGATGTTAAGCTTATTGCTAATGTCATTTCTGCGACTCCTCATTCTGCAATCATTAGACCGTTCCTTGCATTCAACGCGTCCTGTAATCCTTCACTTTCAGTGAGACGGGATTTATGTCGGACGATATAATTAGATCGAATTGTTCAGAGTGTTCTTCAGACAAATCGCTAATGATCGTGGCTCGGTGGTATGGCGAATTCTCAACCATAAAAAAATATCTAGAAAAAAATTGGGAATAACTCAAAAACCAATGTCGAATTTCACTGTAACTTACATGTACACACCATTGGTGGGTATGTAGATTATTAGAATTACAGTTCTGTGTGAAAAATAGAAATGTCAGTTGGGTGGATTAGTGTTGTTACCAGGCCTGATAGGATATATAGGGGAACTAAAACAGCACCAGATGGTAAGTGATCACTGTGAAGGATACGAAGTTGTCAAGTGCTTGTGTTAGACGGCGTTATTAGCATCCGGCAGAATGGTCTCATTAAGAATTTTTGTGTGGCTGGCTGCTCGAATAGCGCGGTACACAGATTAGTGGGGCATTCAGTTGTTACAGTGGTCCGATGTTGGACTGCATGGAAATGTCAGGCACGTATACTCATCTTCAAGGCTCTGACTGACCACGCCTGATCACCACAAGGGAGAAACGCTGTGTTGTGCACTAAGCATATCGTAACCAGTTCACATCTACACGTGCCGTCAGAGAGCTGTGTAAGGTGGCAGAATAAATGAAGGTCAGATTCGCACTTTACATGAGAGCGTTTTACATTGCAACAGGTAGGTGAATATGACACTTAACTTAATTAGGTGGTTATGAGGAAATTTACCTATCAGCATGTAATGCAAAAAGGGATGAAACTCAATCAATGGTAATTAACACACCATGTAAGTAGGCTGTTTATGTTTTCTTATCGGCAACGTTACGTAACGCTCTGTGTGAAAATCACTGGCTGTGCTGTGTGCAGTCTGTGGCCAGTTTGCATTGTTGTCTGCCATTGTAGTGTTGGGCAGCTGGATGTGAACAGCGCATAGTGTTGCGCAGTTGGAGGTGAGCCGTCAACAGTGGTGGATGTGGGAAATGAGATGGCGGATTTTTGAGTACAGAATGGATGTCATGAACTGATAATATATATATATATATATATATATATATATATATATATATATATATAATGATTTTTCAACACTATTAAGGTAAATACATTGTTTGTTCTCTATCAAAATCTTTCATTTGCTAACTATGCCTATCAGTAGTTAGTGCCTTCCATAGTTTGAATCTTTTATATAGCTGGCAGTAGTGGCGCTCGCTGTATTGCAGTAGTTCGAGTAACGAAGATTTTTGTGAGGTAAGTGATTTGTGAAAGGTACAGGTTAATGTTAGTCAGGGCCAATCTTTTGTAGGGATTTTTGAAAGTCAGATTGCGTTGCGCTAAAAATATTGTGTGTCAGTTTAAGCATAGTCTTGTATAAATTTTCAAAAGGGGACGTTTCTTGTGAGGTAAGTGATTTGTGAAAGGTACAGGTTAATGTTAGTCAGGGCCATTTTTTGTAGGGATTTTTGAAAGTCAGATTGCGTTGCGCTTAAAATATTGTGGGTCAGTTTAAGCACAGTCGTGTATAATTGTTCTAAGGGGACGTTTCAACCGTTACTATAATGCATGTTTGAGCGGAAGGTGAAACAACTATCGAGAGGCGTTCTAGTTTGGAATGGCCCATCTGAGGGAGGACCAGAAAGAAATCTTTTAGGAAACTGCGTTTCGGAGTTCCAAATGGATACGAAACAAGACCAGTGACGCATTTTCGATCACATGTTCAGCAAGTGGTACACGCGTGAGAAAGTAAATGTACGCATTTAGGCATCTGGAATGGGCACAAAACGTCCTATTGGCGGAAACGCGCTAGGAAGGAGAAAACGCAATTTAATGGTAGGGACCTTGTGATTGGTAGAGAGAGTTTCCACAAAATGAGAGGAACGCTCCTATTGGTCGAAAAAAGCTGTGACACGAAGAATGAAAGAACCCAGGTGGGGAGACAGTTCGGCTATGAGCAAGACATCATCATCATCATCATCATCATTTAAGACTGATTATGCCTTTCAGCGTTCAGTCTGGAGCATAGCGCCCCTTATACAGTTCCTCCATGATCCCCTATTCAGTGCTAACATTGGTGCCTCCTCTGATGTTAAACCTATTACTTCAAAATCATTCTTAACCGAATCCAGGTACCTTCTCCTCGGTCTGCACCGACTCCTCCTACTCTCTACTGCTGAATCCATGAGTCTCTTGGGTAACCTTGCTTCTCCCATGCGTGTAACATGACCCCACCATCTAAGCCTGTTCGCCCTGACTGCTACATCTATAGAGTTCATTCCCAGTTTTTCTTTGATTTCCTCATTGTGGACACCCTCCTGCCATTGTTCCCATCTACTAGTACCTGCAATCATCCTAGCTACTTTCATATCCGTAACCTCAACCTTGTTGATAAGGTAACCTGAATCCACCCAGCTTTCGCTCCCATACAACAAAGTTGGTCGAAAGATTGAACGGTGCACAGATAACTTAGTCTTGGTAATGACTTCCTTCTTGCAGAAGAGAGTAGATCGTAGCTGAGCGCTCACTGCATTAGCTTTGCTACACCTCGCTTCCAGTTCTTTCACTATGTTGCCATCCTGTGAGAGTATGCATCCTAAGTACTTGTAACCGTCCACATGTTCTAACTTTGTTCCTCCTATTTGGCACTCAATCCGTTTATATTTCTTTCCCACTGGCATTACTTTCGTTTTGGAGATGCTAATGAGCAAGACAAGACGGAAATTTTAAGGGAACTTTTCTCTGAACTGGCGTCAAGTGCAGAATGGAGCGCTTAACGCTCTGTACGACACAGAGGAGTAATTTGTGTGAACATTGCTGGAAATTAGCTGTAGCATCGTTTAGCTCCAACTGTGGAGAAACGAACCAGCCATTTAGTTAATTGTTCTTGCGAGAACTGAGAGGGCATTATAATACGCATGCTGCTCCCGCCATGTGCGTGTATATCGCCACATTCTAAGACTAGGGATGAGTATCTGTTCTCTCGCATAACGAGAAACACAGGGAAAGTTGCTGCTGGAAAATTCAGCAAATGTGTAATTAGTTTTATATGAATTCCAGCGAAAGAGAGCGGCCTAGCAGACGACACCTCAGCGCAGCTTAAGGTAAATACCGAGTGCAGATCACCAGCTTGCGTCCACTGTAAACTCGAGCGACCTTGGGTAATCTTTTGCTCAATTTGTCACATAACTAGCCATCCACCGCAGACTTGATTGTCATCCTAAAAATAGCGCTACACTTTGACCCGGAGTCGGACGATTTTCGTAGAACTGGCCAACATCATAACGGAAGTGTAGGAACAATTTTGTAAAGAAACTTCTAGTTAAACTTTAATATTGTCGTGTTTAGGATAATTTAACGTTCTGAGAGTTAATATTTAATATTGTTGTGTTTAGGATTATTTCACTTTTTGATGTTGACGAGATGCGTTATCCTGACAACTGTTGTCACACTGAAAACTGTGTAAAAGCGTGTGTTTTTGTGTTAATATTGCGACATTAAACATGTCATTTCAACTTACACAGTTGTCTTCAATCCTACAATAAGTAAACCAAAAATATTTGCACCTCACAACCGGTAATGGACTCCCTGCAAAATTCTGTCCTCCTTCACCACTGGTCAGAGCCTAGCAGCAGCTGGACAAGGGCATTTCCGTGCCATGCACAGGCTACTGGTTAACACTGCAACATAAATGGCTGCATTTGAAGTGGTGCCTACCAGATAGGTGTAACAGAAGAGAGAGATAAGATCCAACGAAGAGCGGCACGTTTCGTCACGGGATCGTTTAGTCGGCACGAGAGCGTTACGGAGGTGCTCAACAAAATCCACTGGCAGACGTTTCAAGACAGGCGTCGTGCATCACGGAGACATTTACTGCTGAATTTCCGAGAGAGCACTTTCCAGGAAGAGTCGGACAACATACACTCCTCGAAATGGAAAAAAGAACACATTGACACCGGTGTGTCAGACCCACCATACTTGCTCCGGACACTGCGAGAGGGCTGTACAAGCAATGATCACACGCACGGCACAGCGGACACACCAGGAACCGCGGTGTTGGCCGTCGAATGGCGCTAGCTGCGCAGCATTTGGGCACCGCCGCCGTCAGTGTCAGCCAGTTTGCCGTGGCATACGGAGCTCCATCGCAGTCTTTAACACTGGTAGCATGCCGCGACAGCGTGGACGTCAACCGTATGTGCAGTTGACGGACATTGAGCGAGGGCGTATAGTGGGCATGCGGGAGGCCGGGTGGACGTACCGCCGAATTGCTCGACACGTGGGGCGTGAGGTCTCCACAGTACATCGATGTTGTCGCCAGTGGTCGGCGGAAGGTGCACGTGCCCGTCGACCTGGGACCGGACCGCAGCGACGCACGGATGCACGCCAAGACCGTAGGATCCTACGCAGTGCCGTAGGGGGCCGCACCGCCACTTCCCAGCAAATTAGGGACACTGTTGCTCCTGGGGTATCGGCGAGGACCATTCGCAACCGTCTCCATGAAGCTGGGCTACGGTCCCGCACACCGTTAGGCCGTCTTCCGCTCACGCCCCAACATCGTGCAGCCCGCCTCCAGTGGTGTCGCGACAGGCGTGAATGGAGGGACGAATGGAGACGTGTCGTCTTCAGCGATGAGAGTCGCTTCTGCCTTGGTGCCAATGATGGTCGTATGCGTGTTTGGCGCCGTGCAGGTGAGCACCACAATCAGGACTGCATACGACCGAGGCACACAGGGCCAACACCCGGCATGCGATCTCCTACACTGGCCGTACACCACTGGTGATCGTCGAGGGGACACTGAATAGTGCACGGTACATCCAAACCGTCATCGAACCCATCGTTCTACCATACCTAGACCAGCAAGGGAACTTGCTGTTCCAACAGGACAATGCACGTCCGCATGTATCCCGTGCCACCCAACGTGCTCTAGAAGGTGTAAGTCAACTACCCTGGCCAGCAAGATCTCCGGATCTGTCCCCCATTGAGCGGTCTGCACGTCCAGCACGAACGCTGGTCCAATTGAGGCGCCAGGTGGAAATGGCATGGCAAGCCGTTCCACAGGACTACATCCAGCGTCTCTACGATCGTCTCCATGGGAGAATAGCAGCCTGCATTGCTGCGAAAGGTGGATATACACTGTACTAGTGCCGACATTGTGCATGCTCTGTTGACTGTGTCTATGTGCCTGTGGTTCTGTCAGTGTGATCATGTGATGTATCTGACCCCAGGAATGTGTCAATAAAGTTTCCCCTTCCTGGGACAATTAATTCACGGTTTTCTTATTTCAGTTTCCAGGAGTGTATTAAAAGTTAGCTGCAACATGACCTATTACTAAAATTTGTTGAAATACGACTTTATATGCACAATCAAAATACATTTTTCGACACTAAAATGTCTAGATTTGTGAATAAATTGTTCTAAAATTCACCCTATAGTTAAGAAAAAAATATGACTTGTCATTAAAATCCAGGTCCTAGTGATCAGACGGGATGCTTACGTACGTGTCAGCTATCAGAGTCGTATCTAGACGTATCAGGGGTTCACTCCAACTGTACACGCCCCACATCATTATAGAGCTCCAGCACATTGAACAGTCCCCTGCTGACATGCAGGGTCCATGGATTCATGAGGTTGTCTCCGTACCCATACACGTCCATCCGCTCGATACAATTTGAAACAAGACTCGTCCGACCAGGCAACAAGTTTTCATACATCAGCAGTCTAATGTCGGTGTGGACGGGCCCAGACGGTGCGTACGCTTTGTGTCGTGCGGTCATCAAGGGTACATGAGAGGACTTTAAGCTCTGAAAGCAGATTTCGATTATGTTTCGTTGAATGATTCGCACGCTGTCACTTGTTGATGGCCCAGCACTGAAATTTGCGGAAGGGTTGCACTTCTGTCACGTTGAACGATTCCCTTCAGTCATCGTTGGGCCCATTCTTGCTGGATCGTTTTCCGGCCGCAGCGATGTCGGAGATTTGATGTTTTACCGGATTCCTGATGTTCACGGGTACACTCGTGAAATGGTCGTACGGGAAAATCGCTATTTAATCGCTACCTCAGAGATGCTGTGTCCCATCGCTCGTATGATTATAACACCACGTTCGAACTCACTTAAATCTTCATAAGCTGCCACTGTAGCAGCAGTAAGCGATCGAACAACTGCGCCAGACATTTTTGTCTTAAATAGGTGTTGCCGGAAGACGGCCTAACGGTGTGCGGGACCGTAGCCCAGCTTCATGGAGACGGTTGCGAATGGTCCTCGCCGATACCCCAGGAGCAACAGTGTCCCTAATTTGCTGGGAAGTGGCGGTGCGGTCCCCTACGGCACTGCGTAGGATCCTACGGTCTTGGCGTGCATCCGTGCGTCGCTGCGGTCCGGTCCCAGGTCGACGGGCACGTGCACCTTCCGCCGACCACTGGCGACAACATCGATGTACTGTGGAGACCTCACGCCCCACGTGTTGAGCAATTCGGCGGTACGTCCACCCGGCCTCCCGCATGCCCACTATACGCCCTCGCTCAAAGTCCATCAACTGCACATACGGTTCACGTCCACGCTGTCGCGGCATGCTACCAGTGTTAAAGACTGCGATGGAGCTCCGTATGGCACGGCAAACTGGCTGACACTGACGGCGGCGGTGCACAAATGCTGCGCAGCTACCGCCATTCGACGGCCAACACCGCGGTTCCTGGTGTGTCCGCTGTGCCGTGCGTGTGATCATTGCTTGTACAGTCCTCTCGCAGTGTCCGGAGCAAGTATGGTGGGTCTGACACACCGGTGTCAATGTGTTCTTTTTTCCATTTCCAGGAGTGTATAATAGGTCATATTTCCGTCACCTTTTGCCAAAAATGCATATACCGTTTTTCTCTCGTCTTACGGGACACACGAATAAGAAAATGAATATGTTGCTCACAATATTTAACGTGGTATTATGAAAGATAAATGGATAAATTAGTACAAAGCTTTACTTTTCAGGACTGTTGCAGAAAATCGGTGTACCACAACAGACGTTTCGCGGACATAAAACATTGTTGCGCAGAGTCAACAATACGCTCTCAGAGTCAGTTTAACATTTTTTTGTGGTATTCAAAAATTTTAAAAACCTCTCTCACACTGGCCTGATTTGGCTTCACTGATCAGGATAGTAAAAACATGCGTATGTTAAGGGAATTATCATTCACAAAGCAGGCTTATCACATTCACACAGTTCAATACTGTTCTATACTGATTAAATTGAGCTTAACTTAAATTCAATAAGGCAGTGAAGCAATTTCGAAATCTCGGTGCGACGAAAATTGTCAGTCGATCTCCTGAAAACATTTGTAATGATTATTAACTTTCGGTGATCACATGGGGAAGACCGGAGATGTGCTGGTAAGACCGTGTTACCCTATTTATTTGAAGTAACTGGATATCTTGAGCATACAAAACGGCAGGTTCGTCCAGTGTAAATCAGACGTTCCCCGTGCAACACAGCGTAGTAAGCAGACACTGTCAATAATAATCAGTTAAATAATACGCGAACACACTTACTTTAGTTTAGTTCATGTATTAAATTCCTTCTCATACAGAATCTCATCAAGATGGCGACTAGCTCAACAATACTTACACATACATCCTCCTTCTTTCACGGCTAATCAGCAAGCATTGCCTCATTCTTTTCATAAGAGAAAACATAGATAGCAGAGAAGCTATTCCATGGAATAAATGGACGCTCCAAGGAATAATAGGACTTGAAACTACTTTGCATTGATAATCATCGTATATTAAATTTTAGGAATCGGTAAGATAAGAAGAGATATTTCGAGATATGTACTGAGTTATATAATTTATAAAATTTCTGAAAATACCGCGGAGAGACCGCTGCAAGAGACATTACACCAGCAAAGGCGGCTTCTGCCGTAATACTCATCGCAGTCGCACAGGTGTTCCCAGTAACCAGTTTGAATAGAGCCTTTGCCTTGTTCAACATGCCTAAAGCAAAGTGCTCCGACAGCGTGAAGAATTTGGAGAGAAGTTCTTTAGTAGTGGTGGGAAAACATTATTTTGTAAACTGTTGTTGTTGTGGTCTTCAATCCTGAGACTGGTTTGATGCAGCTCTCCATGCTACTCTATCCTGTGCAAGCTTCTTCATCTCCCAGTACCTACTGCAACCTACATCTTTCCGAATCTGCTTAGTGTATTCATCTCTTGGTCTCCCCCTACGATTTTTACCCTCCACGCTGCCCTCCAATACTAAATTGGTGATCCCTTGATGCCTCAGAACATGTCCTACCAACCGATCCCTTCTTCTGGTCAAGTTGTGCCACAAACTTCTCTTCTCCCCAATCCTATTCAATACTTCCTCATTAGTTATGTGATCTACCCATCTAATCTTCAGCATTCTTCTGTAGCACCACATTTCGAAAGCTTCTATTCTCTTCCTGTCCAAACTATTTACCGTCCATGTTTCGCTTCCATACATGGCTACACTCCATACAAATACTTTCAGAAATGACTTCCTGACACTTAAATCTATACTCGATGTTAACAAATTTCTCTTCTTCAGAAACGCTTTCCTTGCCATTGCCAGTCTACATTTTATATCCTCTCTACTTCGACCATCATCAGTTATTTTGATCCCCAAATAGCAAAACTCCTTTACTACTTTAAGTGTCTCATTTCATAATCTAATTCCCTCAGCATCACCCGACTTAATTCGACTACATTCCATTATCCTCGTTTTGCTTCTGTTGATGTTCATCTTATATCCTCCCTTCAAGACACTATCCATTCCGTTCAACTGTTCTTCCAAGACTTTTGCTGTCTCTGACAGAATTACAATGTCATCGGCGAACCTCGACGTTTTTATTTCTTCTCCATGGATTTTAATACCTACTCCGAATTTTTCTTTTGTTTCCTTTACTGCTTGCTCAATATACAGATTGAATAGCATCGGGGAGAGGCTACAACCCTGTCTTACTCCTTTCCCAACCACTGCTTCCCTTTCATGCCCCTCGACTCTTATAACTGCCATCTGGTTTCTATACAAATTGTAAATAGCCTTTCGCTCCCTGTATTTTACCCCTGCCACCTTTAGAATTTGAAAGAGAGTATTCCAGTCAACATTGTCAAAAGCTTTCTCTAAGTCTACAAATCCTAGGAACGTAGGTTTGCTTTTCCTTAATCTTTCTTCTAAGATAAGTCGTAAGGTCAGTATTGCCTCACGTGTTCCAGTATTTCTACGGAATCCAAACTGATCTTCCCCGAGGTCGGCTTCTACTAGTTTTTCCATTCGTCTGTAAAGAATTCGTGTTAGTATTTTGCAGCTGTGGCTTATTAAACTGATTGTTCGGTAATTTTCACATCTGTCCACACCTGCTTTCTTTGGGATTGGAATTATTATATTCTTCTTGAAGTCTGAGGGTATTTCGCTTGTTTCATACATCTTGCTCACCAGATGGTAGAGTTTTGTCAGGACTGGCTCTCCCAAGGCCGCCAGTAGTTCCAATGGAATGTTGTCTACTCCGGGGGCCTTCTTTCGACTCAGGTCTTTCAGTGCTCTGTCAAACTCTTCACGCAGTATCGTATCTCCCAATTCATCTTCATCTACATCCTCTTCCATTTCCATAATGTTGTCCTCAAGTGCATCGCCCTTGTATAGACACTCTATATACTCCTTCCACCTTTCTTTAATTTTCCTGTAGGCAGTATCTATCTTACCCCTAGTGAGATAAGCCTCCACATCCTTACATTTGTCCTCTAGCCATGCCTGCTTAGCCATTTTGCACTTCCTGTCGATCTCATTTTTGAGACGTTTGTATTCCTTTTTGCCTGCTTCATTAACTGCATTTTTATATTTTCTCCTTTCATCAATTAAATTCAATATTTCTTCTGTTACCCAAGGATTTCTACTAGCCCTCTTCTTTTTACCTACTTGATCCTCTGCTGCCTTCACTACTTCATCCCTCAAAGCTACACATTCTTCTTCTACTGTATTTCTTTCCCCCAGTCCTGTCAATTGTTCCCTTATGCTCTCCCTGAAACTCTGTTCAACCTCTGGTTCTTTCAGTTTATCCAGGTCCCATCTCCTTAAGTTCCCACCTTTTTGCAGTTTCTTCAGTTTTAATCTACAGGTCATAACCAATAAATTGTGGTCAGAGTCCACATCTGCCCCTGGAAATGTCTTACAATTTAAAACCTGGTTCCTAAATCTCTGTCTTACCATTATATAATCTATCTGATACCTTTTAGTATCTCCAGGGTTCTTCCATGTATACAACCTTCTATCATGATTCTTAAACCAAGTGTTAGCTATGATTAAGTTGTGCTCTGTGCAAAATTCTACCAGGCGGCTTCCTCTTTCATTTCTTAGCCCCAATTCATATTCACCTACTACGTTTCCTTCTCTCCTTTTTCCTACACTCGAATTCCAGTCACCCATGACTAATAAATTTTCGTCTCCCTTCACTATCTGAATAATTTCTTTTATTTCATCATACATTTCTTCAATTTCTTCGTCATCTGCAGGGCTAGTTGGCATATAAACTTGTACTACTGTAGTAGGTGTGGGCTTCGTATCTATCTTGGCCACAATAATGCGTTCACTGTGCTGTTTGTAGTAGCTTACCCGCATTCCTATTTTCCTATTCATTATTAAACCTACTCCTGCATTACCCCTATTTGACTTTGTGTTTATAACCCTGTAGTCACCTGACCAGAAGTCTTGTTCCTCCTGCCACCGAACTTCACTAATTCCCACTATATCTAACTTTAACCTATCCATTTCCCTTTTTAAATTTTCTAATCTACCTGCCCGATTAAGGGATCTGACATTCCACGCTCCGATCCGTAGAACGCCAGTTTTCTTTCTCCTGATAACGACATCCTCTTGAGTAGTCCCCGCCCGGAGATCCGAATGGGGGACTATTTTACCTCCGGAATATTTTACCCAAGAGGACGCCATCATCATTTAATCATACAGTAAAGCTGCATGCCCTCGGGAAAAATTACGGCCGTAGTTTCCCCTTGCTTTCAGCCGTTCGCAGTACCAGCACAGCAAGGCCGTTTTGGTTATTGTTACAAGGCCAGATAAGTCAATCATCCAGACTGTTGCCCTTGCAACTACTGAAAAGGCTGCTGCCCCTCTTCAGGAACCACACGTTTTTATGGCCCCTCAACAGATACTCCTCCGTTGTGGTTGTACCTACGGTACCGCTATCTGTATCGCTGAGGCACACAAGCCTCCCCACCAACGGCAAGGTCCATGGGTCATGGGGGACGTGTGACGTTAAAGTTAGTGCAGAAAAGCGCTTTGATGTGCAACAATACTGTAATACCGCTAAACACAGCAGCTGTGTGAAACGAAGTGCTGAAAATAACAGCAGGCAAACGCTGTTATTTGAACAGACAGGTCAATCGTCAACCGTGCAATCATTCTGCAAGGATTTGTGTGAGATGATGGTGTCCTGCAACATCCCAATGGAAAAGCTGAAGAATCCACGCTTCAGACGGTTCTTGGAGAAGTACACAACACATCCAGTTCCAGATGAATCTACACTGAGAAAGAACTATTTATCAGTATGCTACAATGATGTGGCTCTAAATGGTTCAAATGGCTCTGAGCACTATGGGACTCAACTTCTGAGGTCATCAGTCCCCTAGAACTACTTAAACCTAACTAACCTAAGGAAATCACACACATCCATGCCCGAGGCAGGATTCGAACCTGCGACCGTAGCGGTCGCGCGGATCCACACTGTAGCGCCTAGAAACGCTCGGCCACTCCGCCCGGCCTACAATGATGTGCTCAACAAAATACGATTTACTATTGCTGAGCAAAAGATCTGGCTGTCGATAGATGAAACTACGGATATTAGTGGGCGATATATTGCAAATGTTGTTGGTGTTCTAAAAGTTGATGGCCCTGGAGATATGTTCCTACTAACGTGTGAAGCTCTCGATAGAGTAAACAATTCGACGATTGCTATTTTGTTGGACAACTGTCTGAAGTTTCTGTGGCTGGATGGTGTCAAAAGAGACAACGTTTTGCTGCTTGTAACAGATGGTGCTTCATATATGGCTAAAGCAGCCAAAGGGCTTCAGATTCTCTACCCCAGTATGATGTACGCCACTTGCCTTGCACATACGTTGCACAGAGTTGCCGAAGAGGTGCGATCAAATTACCCTGACATGGACAAATTAATTTCCTGTGGCAAGAAAATCTATGTGAAGGCTCCGGTACGGGTGCAGAAATCAAGGAACAAGCAGAAATGGTTCAAATGGCTCTGAGCACTATGGGACTTAACATCTATGGTCATCAGTCCCCTAGAACTTAGAACTACTTAAACCTAACTAACCTAAGGACAGCACACAACACCCAATCATCAAGAGGCAGAGAAAATCCCTGACCCCGGCGGGAATCGAACCCGGGAACCCGGGCGTCGGAAGCGAGAACGCTACCGCACGACCACGAGCTGCGGACGGAACAGGCACCTACAACACCCCTCCCACCTAAACCTGTTCTTACACGATGGGGTTCTTGGCTTAATACTGCTGAGTATTACTGCACCAACTACACCCAAACAAAGACAATCTTCTGTGAGCTTGATAGCGATGAATCAAGTGCTATCAAAATTGTGAAAGAAGTTATTACAGATACATGGTCTCGAAACTTGGCATACTTCAACGCCAATTTTTCAGTGATATCAAAAGCCATCAAACGACTGGAAGCTGTTGGTACTCAGCTATGTGAGGTCCTGAGTATTGTGCAACATGTGCAGAGTGAGTTGGGTCAGGCTCATGGTCATGTGGCTGACAAAGTGGAAACCAAATTGCAAAGTGTTCTCCAACGGAATCCTGGATATTCTACACTTTGCAAAATTAGTGACAGTCTGTGAGATTGAAGATACTGAAACAAAGCTGATCTCCGGTGACCTGGCTGCCTTCAAATACGCTCCAGTGACGGGTTGTGAAATGGAGAGGAGCTTTCCCAGGTACAAAACTATCCTCAGCGACAACCGTAGATCTTTGACAATGGAAAACCTGAAAATGCACCTTGTGATCCAGTGCAACTTTGCAGATACTGAAGATTGACATACGGAATTAAATAATGTGAAACGCTTTAAATACTATGTAGAAATAAAAACTTTACTGTTTCGATGGATGATCTTTTCACTGTGTGTTTAGAAAACAAAACATTCAGACATTAAAAAAATAGATGCAAATTAGCCACAAACCCTACAGAAAGAAAGAACTATACTTACAATATTTTGATAAGTGAATTTTGTATTAGTTTATGGTGAATAAAAAATTAAATAAACAAACAAGAATGCTTAAAATAAACTTCTATTAAGTCATATTTTATTTTTTAAGGTCATATTTATGTAAGTTTTAGGTCATAAGTGCTTGCATATTTCACTGTTTTTCGGTAATTAAAATCCGGGCCCTAGTGATCACCTGCATCCATTCATGTTGATTGTGCATTCCGACGGAAAATTCCAGCAGGACAATGTGACACCTCAAACGTCCAGACTTGCTGCAGAATGGCTCCAGGAACACTCTTCGGAGTGTAAACACTTCCGTTGGCTATCAAACTCCCCAGCATATCTGAGATGCCTTGCAATGTGCTGTTCAGAAGATATCTCCACCCTCCCTCATACTCTTACGGATTTATGGACAGCCCTTCAGGATTCATGGTGCCCATCCCCTGCAGCACTGCTTCAGACATTAGTGGAGTCCGGACCCTACACGATATCAAGCAGGTGTACCAGTTTCTTTGGCTCTTCAGTATATTATCTAGGCATTTTATTTTATTTTTTAGCTACAGGTTCTTGTCTTGCAAATACAGGGTTATTACAAATGATTGAAGCGATTTCACAGCTCTACAATAACTTTATTATTTGAGATATTTTCACAATGCTTTGCACACACATACAAAAACTCAAAACGTTTTTTTAGGCATTCACGAATGTTCGATATATGCTCCTTTAGTGATTCGGCAGACATCAAGCCGATAATCAAGTTCCTCCCACACTTGGCGCAGCATCAATGAGTTCGAAAGCATCGTTGATGCGAGCTCGCAGTTCTGGCACGTTTCTTGGTAGAGGAGGTTTAAACACTGAATCTTTCACACAACCCCACAGAAAGAAATCGCATGGGGTTAAGTCGGGAGAGCGTGGAGGCCATGACATGAATTGCTGATCATGATCTCCACCACGACCGATCCATCGGTTTTCCAATCTCCTGTTTAAGAAATGCCGAACGTCATGATGGAAGTGCGGTGGAGCACCATCCTGTTGAAAGATGAAGTCGGCGCTGTCGGTCTCCAGTTGTGGCATGAGCCAATTTTCCGCGGGCTACGCGTGAAACTTGCCCGCACGCGTTCAACCGTTTCTTCGCTCACTGCAGGCCGACCCGTTGATTTCCCCTTACAGAGGCATCCAGAAGCTTTAAACTGCGCATACCATCGCCGAATGGAGTTAGCAGTTGGTGAATCTTTGTTGAACTTCGTCCTGAAGTGTCGTTGCACTGTTATGACTGACTGATGTGAGTGCAT
The DNA here is from genome assembly GCF_023864275.1 of Schistocerca cancellata. NCBI lineage: Eukaryota > Metazoa > Arthropoda > Insecta > Orthoptera > Acrididae > Schistocerca > Schistocerca cancellata. Next base: position 75,379,572 of record NC_064626.1, on the reverse strand, counting down.
TTGAAGCACGACATACGCTTTCTCGGCTCCTGTCGTCATTTTGTCTCACTGCGCTCTCGAGCGCTGTGGCGGCAGAAACCTGAAGTGCGGCATCAGCCGAACAAAACTTTATGAGTTTTTCTACGTATCTGTAGTGTGTCGTGACCATATGTCAATGAATGGAGCTACAGTGAATTTATGAAATCGCTTCAATCATTTGTAATAGCCCTGTATAATAGGATTCCATGTGGCCCATGTCATCTGACGGAAAAGAATTTCTTTTTCTCTTATCAGCTTCGACTAGTAATTCTTTTAATATATTTGAAGCTGGCGTTTGTCCGCACTACTGGTGTCTTAAACTTTTCTTTCTTTGCTTTATAGTTTGTTCAAAAGTTTATTACGCATTCCATGCCAACACATCCTCAGCTTCAATCTCACTTCCACTTCTATATCTACATCTACGGACATACTCTGTAGATCACCGCGAAGTGCATGGCAGAGGCTACTTTCCATTATACCATTTATTAGGGCTACTTGTAGTTACATTCACTTACGGAAGGATATTAAACTGCCACCGTGCGCGCTGCATTTAATCTAATTTTGCCCTCAACGATCCCTACGGAAGCGATACGAGGGGGTTGCAGTATATTCCTGGAGTCATCATTCAAAGCCGGTTCTCGAAACTCTGTAAGTAGGCTATCTCGGGATAGTTTGTGTCTATCTTCAGGAGTTTGCCAGTTCAGTTTCTTCAGCATCTCTGTGACACTGTCCCATGGGTGAAACAAATCTGTGACCATTCGTGCGATTTTCTGTACATGTTCAAAGCCCCCCCCCCCCCCCCCTCTTAGACTTGTCTGGTACGGATCCCACTCACTTGGGCAATATTCTAGGTTGGTTCGCAGTAATTGTTTGCAAACAGTCTTCGTTGTAAACTGATTGCTTTTCCTAGTATTCTTCCAATAAACCGAAGTCTGGCACCTGCTTTAGTCATGTAGGTTACCACTTTCTTCGTTTCGAGAAGTGAATAATTTTACATTTGTGAAAACTTAAAAGCATGTTGCCAATATTTGAGACACCTTAAAATCTTATCATGATTTGACTGAATATTTGCGGAGCTTTCTTCATACAATACTTCATGATAGATAGTTGCATCATCTGCCAAAAGTCTGAGGTTATTATTGTCTGGAAGATCATTGATATACAAACGAACAGGAATGGTAACAATACACATATCTGGGGCGCATCCGAAACTATTTTTACATCTGTCGATGACTCCCTGTCCAGGACAACATGTTTCATAGCTATATCTAGCTTGCTAAAAGCAAATTCCTCTTGAAATACCCTTATATAATTATCTTCCGGCAGTTCTTTGCCACCCAACTTCAAAAGCTAATAACATTTGTACTTCTACCGTACAGTGAAGCTGTCCACAACCTGAATATTTGTTTCAGCTCTGCAGTGCTTTATTAGGCATATTCCTAGAGGATGGTATGCTGTGCCTACCTCAGACCTTTGAACTGACTGAACCAGCCAACAACATAGGAACCTACAGTATAATGTGGGATCCGAACCACAGTGCAACTTGCATGTTCCACACTGAAAAGCCGTTCGCAGAACTGAAAGAATCTGTAAGTGGTAGTCTGACACTTACCAAGTGAGCCATCGAACCACATCCTCATAAAAGTTAATTACGACATGTTACCCACTAAACAACTCATCTCTAAATTCAGTCTTGCACGTTGCACTGCTACAATAAAGCACCAACACTTCGATTTACTCCTTATACACAAATAATCAATAACATCTGTTTGTCAATCACTCCTCTCTCCAAATTCCTAGCGCACATCACTTACATACCCTGCATTGAAAATTCTGTCAGCACGTCCATGTTTTGTTTCACATTGACGTCCTGGATTACGCTGACCGCACTTCCAGAATCTGTCATCACTAACTTTTTCAGATGGTTTGCATTTAATTCTCTTAAAAGGTACAAAAACCATTTCTTATTTCTTCCTGAGCTTGTTTTAAGAGTGATTTCAGCATCTTTATCGCGTTCTATAGTTTCGTAAGTTCATGCCTGGAACTCTTCCAGCCTCTGTATGTTTCTCTGGCCACTCCATGCCTTTATCAGTTCGTATTCGCCCAGACTATGGCATCCACCCATGCTTCTTGTTCTATTTTCATTTATCACGACCTTTCAGTCGTTGATGAATATACGTCTGTCGTCACATCCATCGCTCCAAAGCATAATATTTCTGTACCGATCACTGTTCTTTCTTTGCCTCTCCACTTTTTTCCTTAGACTGCGATCCATTTCCTTGGCAACTTTCATAATATAGTTGTGAGTCCTACTTTAATGTTTAAAGTTGCTGAAGTACGATGGCTGTTCAAAAAATTCCGGAACTGCCTTCACACAATTTTTCTACGCTTATCTTACACCTATTGCGCATGGTCTTCTTCGAAATACTCTCCCACACAATTGATACACCGCTCCCAATGCCGTTTCCTCTTCCGGAAGCAGCCTCGGTACGACTCCTGCTGGATCTGTGAATTTTCTTTTATTTCGTCTATCGTTGCAAATCTTCGTCCTTTCAATGGTGTTTTCAGCTTTGGAAATAAAAGTCTACAGGGGCCAAGTCTTCTCTTAAGGAACATCTCGTTCTCATTTAACCGATCCAAAAGCTCTTCACAGGGTTCCGAGGCGAAGGTCTTTCTGGTCTTCATTCACGAGCCGAGGGAGAAACTTGGCGGCAACACATGCATTCTAAGATGCTGTGTCAGGACTTCATGACATGGTCCAACTGAAATGTTACATTTTTCTGTAATCTCTCGGACAGTTAGTCTTCGATTAGCACGCTCAATTTTGTTACTTTCCTGACATGAACGTCGTCATTAGACGTCGAAGTGTGTCCAGAACGAGGGCCATCTTTAACTTCCGTCCAGTCATTTTTTAAGCCGTGTGAAAAATTCGTAACATCGAGTACGGCTTAAGCACTCATCACCGAAGCTTCCTGCATCATTTGGGGTGTCTCTGTAAAGGTTTTCCTGAGTTTTACTCAAAATTTAATGCAGACGTGTTGCTCCTCTAGCTCTGCCATCCCGAAATTCGCAAACTGTGCGACACAAGGTTTTACTCAATGCAGCACTTAACGATAACTAAAAGACATACGACAATGAAACTTCCGGCAGTTACTCATTAAACTCAGGCGTGTGCAGGGATTCCAAACGCATTTCCCTCCAGCACATCATTGGCGCGAAATAGCGGATGTTCCGGAATTTTTTGAACAGCCTTCGTACACTGCCTGATCAAAAGTGAGCAGACGCAGATATGTAACCCAGCATTGATCACTAGATAGTACAAGAGGCACACCCGTCAGTGTAATATGGAGGTGGGCAGTAGTGTGTTGTCAGTAGAGAGACTGTGGCAACAGAATGGGTCGGTCAGGGACGCTCAGTGACTTCGAACATCGATTAGACATTAGAAGTCGCCTAAGAAATACATCAGAAACGTGTCAACACTTCTAAAGCTGTCCAAATCGGCTGTTGACGATTTCAGAATGAGATTTTCACTCTGCAGCGGAGTGTGCGCTGATATGAAACTTACTGGCAGATTAAAACTGTGTGCCCGACCGAGACTCGAACTCGGGACCTTTGCCTTTCGCGGGCAAGCGCTCTACCATCTGAGCTACCGAAGCACGACTCATGCCCGGTCCTCACAGCTTTACTTCTGCCAGTATCTCGTCTCCTACCTTCCAAACTTTACAGAAGCTCTCCTGCGAACCTTGCAGAACTAGCACTCTTGAAAGAAAGGATATTGCGGAGACATGGCTTAGCCACAGCCTGGGGGATGTTTCCAGAATGAGATTTTCACTCTGCAGCGGAGTGTGCGCTGATATGAAACTTCCTGGCAGATTAAAACTGTGTGCCCGACCGAGACTCGAACTCGGGACCTTTGCCTTTCGCGGGCAAGCGCTCTACCATCTGAGCTACCGAAGCACGACTCACGCCCGGTCCTCACAGCTTTACTTCTGCCAGTATCTCGTCTCCTACCTTCCAAACTTTACAGAAGCTCTCCTGCGAACCTGCAGAACTAGCACTCCTGAAAGAAAGGATATTGCGGAGACATGGCTTAGCCACAGCCTGGGGGATGTTTCCAGAATGAGATTTTCACTCTGCAGCGGAGTGTGCGCTGATATGGAACTTCCTGGCAGATTAAAACTGTGTGCCCGACCGAGACTCGAACTCGGGACCTTTGCCTTTCGCGGGCAAGCGCTCTACCATCTGAGCTACCGAAGCACGACTCACGCCCGGTCCTCACAGCTTTACTTCTGCCAGTATCTCGTCTCCTACCTTCCAAACTTTACAGAAGCTCTCCTGCGAACCTTGCAGAACTAGCACTCCTGAAAGAAAGGATATTGCGGAGACATGGCTTAGCCACAGCCTGGGGGATGTTTCCAGAATGAGATTTTCACTCTGCAGCGGAGTGTGCGCTGATATGAAACTTCCTGGCAGATTAAAACTGTGTGCCCGACCGAGACTCGAACTCGGGACCTTAGCCTTTCGCGGGCAAGCGCTCTACCATCTGAGCTACCGAAGCACGACTCACGCCCGGTCCTCACAGCTTTATTTCTGCCAGTACCTCGTCTCCTACCTTCCAAACTTTACAGAAGCTCTCCTGCGAACCTTGCAGAACTAGCAGTCCTGAAAGAAAGGATATTGCGGAGACATGGCTTAGCCACAGCCTGGGGGATGTTTCCAGAATGAGATTTTCACTCTGCAGCGGAGTGTGCGCTGATATGAAACTTCCTGGCAGATTAAAACTGTGTGCCCGACCGAGACTCGAACTCGGGACCTTTGCCTTTCGCGGGCAAGCGCTCTACCATCTGAGCTACCGAAGCACGACTCACGCCCGGTCCTCACAGCTTTACTTCTGCCAGTATCTCGTCTCCTACCTTCCAGACTTTACAGAAGCTTTACAGAAGCTTGTGAAGGTACTGACGAATAGGAACATGTCCACCGTTGCGAAGGGTGATTGTAAACAGAGGCGTGCTCTAGTCCACCGTTGCGAAGTGTGTTTGTAAACAGAGGAGTGCATCAAGCCTATGTGGCCCGCACGGGCCCGTAGCCACGACTGCTGGGCGAGCTTCGACCCGCGCTGGCCGGTCAGCCGATAAAACCGCACCGAGGACTACCAAACCGTGGGGTTTCCCACCAGGGTCCGAGTGCTCCAGGGCGCCCGCCCTGCTCGGCTGTTCGTCAAGTCGCACGCCCACCAGGTACCAAACTGAACGAAATTTCTGTGGCCCGTTTGCAAGTAGTTTCTTACTTCAACAGTATTTACCAACACTGTGCATAAATCTCCGCCGTTGTTGTAACTGTCAAATCAACTTATTGCTACGTGCATGTGAAAAAACTCTATACCGTATGATGCAGTTACAAATGTTAACTTTATTAAAGATCGCCCTACTACACCACTGGCCATTAAAATTGCTACACCAAGAAGAAATGCAGATGTTAAACGTGTATTCATTGGACAAATATATTATACTAGAACTGACATGTGATTTCATTTTCACGCAAATTGGGTGCATAGATCCTAAGAAATCAACACCCAGAACAACCACCTCTGGCCGTAATAACGGCCTTGATACGCCTGGACAATGAGTCAAACAGAGCTTGGATGGCGTGTACAGGTACAGTTGTCCATGAAGCTTCAACACGATACCACAGTTCATCAACAGTAGTGACTGGCGTATTGCGACGAGCCAGTTGCTCGGCTACCATTGACATGACGTTTTCAATTGGTGAGAGATCTGGAGAATGTGCTGGTCAGGGCAGCAGTCGAACATTTTCTGTGTCCAGAAATGACGTTTTTGCCATTCGTGCATCCAGGTACGTCGTTGAGTACACCATCGCAGGCGCTCCTGTCTGTGATGCAGCGTCAAGGGTAACCGCAGCCATGGTCTCCGAGCTGATGGACCATGCTGCTGCAAACGTCGTCTAACTGTTCGTGCAGATGGTTGTTGTCTTGCAAAGGTCCCCATCTGTTGACTCAGGGATCGAGACGTGGCTGCACGATCCGTTACAGCCATGCGGATAAAATGCGTGTCATCTCGACTGCTAGTGATACGAGGCCGTTGGGATCCAGAACGGCGTTCCTTATTACCATCCTGAACCCACCGATTCCATATTCTGCTAACAGTCATTGGTTATCGACTAACGCGAGCAGCAATGTCGCCACACGATAAACCGCAATCACGATAGGCTACAATCCGACCTTTATGAAAGTCGGAAACGTGATGGTACGCATTTCTCCTCCTTACACGGGGCATCACAACAACGTTTCAGCAGGCAACGCCGGACAACTGTTTTTTGTGTATGAGAAATCGGTTGGAAACTTTCCTCATGTCAGCAGTTGAAGGTGTCACCACCGGCTTCAACCTTGTGTGAATGCTCTGAAAAGCTAATCATTTGCATATCACAGCATCTTCTTCCTGTCGGTTAAATTTCGCGCCTGTAGCACGTCATCTTCGTGGTGTAGCAATTTTAATGGCCAGTAGTGTAATTATCGAATCTTTGTATTAATGTATGAGGCAATGGCAGGAATTTAAAAATTTTTACTGACACATACGGAAGTTAAATGGTTATATCACCGCAGGAAGTTCTCACATTATATGAATTTTATCTTTTTCTCGCTAGTTGCGCCTTCCCCAAGGCAAAGTCTGGCTTCAGACTAGCTTATCTGGCAGACGTTTAGTTAAAAATCAACAGTTTTAATTTATTCCTTCAGGGGCCAAACGGGAATTTGTTTAATATGCAAGACCGTATCGAATCGTTCGTTAAAAACCCTACAGGTTGGGAAATATGTTTAAATTACAATCAGATTGAGTGCTTCGACAGCTTTCTCGATTTCCTTGTAGAAATTCATTTTACATCAGACGAAAGTGTCAAGAACATAATTAAGAAACATTTGAAGCAATCTGGAAACGCTTTCAAATACTGTTCCCCTACTCTGTCTAGAATAACAAATGGATTCGCAGTCGCTTGGAAGAGACAATAATTTGGGAATTCACGTGATGTCTAAATTAAAACGAGCAGTTACGTGAAACTTCCAGTGACAGTTACAGAAAATAAATATTTGTTACTGGTAAGGTTTCTGGTTAAGCACCGAGCGAGGTGGCGCAGTGGTTAGACACTGGACTCACATTCGGGAGGACGACGGTTCAATCCCGCGTCCGGCCATCCTGATTTAGGTTTTCCGTGATTTCCCTAAATCACTCCAGGCAAATGCTGGGATGGTTCCTCTGAAAGGGCACGGCCGCCTTCCTTCCTCATCCTTCCCTAATCCGATGAGACCGATGACCACGCTGTCTGGTCTCCTTCCCCAAACCAACCAACCAACCATCTGGTTAAGCTTAAAGACGGAGTTCCCAGTGCTGTCCAATTAAACGATAACAGATATATTACCTGTCTCATCCACGTATTTCTGCGAAAAGGTTTTTCCTTCATACATTTATATAAAAAATAAATGCAGAAACAAACTTCCCAGCAAAGTAATTTGAGACTGTCTTTAACTTCTGCGGTTCCTGATTTCAAAGTTATGCGACATGCGAAGCAGGTGGATCCTCCTTACTGAATTTCAAGAAAGAACTGAGCTAGTTAATTCCATAGTGAAAATATAGATTAACAGAAAAGTGTAAAACACTTTAGCGTTACTTAATAGATCTACTTATTCTGAAAAAGCCTTCATCAGGCTTTTAATGTCGTACAACTGACATATAAAGTATTATAAAATCCTTAGGATCTCGTGCGGTCTTAGGCGTCTTGTCACGGTCCGTGTGGCTTCCCCCATCGGAGGTTAGAATCCTCCCTCGGGTATGGGTGTGTGTGTGTCGTTCTTAGCGTAAGTTAGTTCGAGTTACATTAAATAGTGTGTAAGCTTAGGGGCCGATAACCTCAGCAGTTTGGTCCCATAAGACCTTACCACAAATGTTTTTTTTTGCTATTGAACCATTTACTTGAAATTCAGTTACTTCCATATTACTGGAAGCACTTTTTTATTTTATAAGGGGGGTTCCACATATCAATTTTTTGTGGAAGAAGTTCACAGTCGAAAAAGTTTAGGAGCCACTGTTATTTTGTATGTGCATAAATTTCTACATGACATCATCACACTCGTACGATACAGCAACTAAATTATCTGTTTGGGCGCAAATATATTGATTAAAGTTAAAAGTAAAATAAAAAAGGAACACAAGTTGCAGACAGGAAACACGTGTGGAGTTTATTAAAAACTTTCTTGCGTCAAATAATATAGAAATATTCTTCATCTCGTAACGCTGTAAAGATCTACAGAATGACTTTACTCATGAAACAAGAAATTAAAACATTAGAGATTTATGATTACGTACATGGTATATCTGAAACTTATAATATATTGCAGTCTCCGTAAGCAGGTCATTCACATTTTCTGTAGATATTCCATAGAGCTTAACCGTAATGACAAGTCCTGTTCCACTAAACACCCTTATTACGGACACACAACACCATGATTCCAATACAACATTAATTTCTCTCCAAGGAACGTACATCATCGAATATAAAACATTAATGCAACGATAATCAATATTTCCAGAGTGTCTATAATTACAAATATCAACCCGCAACACCCTCCCCACCCTGGTCAACTTTTAGAGGAATGACGGGACGTGAGATTATGGATCCTTCTGAAGTTCGTAAGGTTACAGTTCGTATTTTCCCATCTCTTCCTTCTTGAAGATCTTCTATCTGCGCCTTCCTCCACATGTGTGGTGGACGAACATCATCTTGTAGAAGAACGACATCACCCAGCTGGATTCTTCCTGAACCTGGCCTTGGTTGATGAGTTTCATGGAAGTTTTTGAGCAGGATCAGATATTCTTTCTTCCACCTGTTCCAGAAGTGTTCTACCATCTTCTGCAGCCGTTGAAATTCCTTGGACAAGTCCTTTCTAACTGGTGATTCTGGACCAGTAGGTAGTGTTGTGAGTCGATCGCCTACAAGGAAATGTGCGGGCGTCAGTGGCTCAGATTGCTCTCCCCCTTGCGTAATTGGTCTAGAGTTTAGTGCTGCTTCTATGCTGACCAGGATTGTGTTGAGCCCTTCTTCGTCCAACTGTGACTGTCCTAAAACTTTTCTCAGGCAGCGTTTGAGATCCCACCATCCGTTCCCAGAATCCTCCCCACCGAGGCGCGTGTGGGGCGATGAATTTCCAAGTGATGACTTGCTGGGCGAGGTACTTGTGCGTCTTGCTTGCCATGAGAGCCTGCCAGAGCTCCTTCAGCTCTAAGTGCGTGGCATGGAAGGTAGTAGCATTATCAGTGTAAATTGTGCTGGGCACTCCTCGTCTTCCGACAAACCTTTGTAGGGCTTGAAGAAATCTGTCAGTTGACATATCTGAGCATAGTTCCAGGTGTATGGCTCGTATTGTTGCACATGTGAATAGAGCAATACGTATACGCATTCTTCGTAACACACTCCTGGAAATTGAAATAAGAACACCGTGAATTCATTGTCCCAGGAAGGGGAAACTTTATTGACACATTCCTGGGGTCAGATACATCACATGATCACACTGACAGAACCACAGGCACATAGACACAGGCAACAGAGCATGCACAATGTCGGCACTAGTACAGTGTATATCCACCTTTCGCAGCAATGCAGGCTGCTATTCTCCCATGGAGACGATCGTAGAGATGCTGGATGTAGTCCTGTGGAACGGCTTGCCATGCCATTTCCACCTGGCGCCTCAGTTGGACCAGCGTTCGTGCTGGACGCACAGACCGCGTGAGACGACGCTTCATCCAGTCCCAAACATGCTCAATGGGGGACAGATCCGGAGATCTTGCTGGCCAGGGTAGTTGACTTACACCTTCTAGAGCACGTTGGGTGGCACGGGATACATGCGGACGTGCATTGTCCTGTTGGAACGGCAAGTTCCCATGCCGGTCTAGGAATGGTAGAACGATGGGTTCGATGACGGTTTGGATGTACCGTGCACTATTCAGTGTCCCTTCGACGATCACCAGTGGTGTACGGCCAGTGTAAGAGATCGCTCCCCACACCGTGACGCCGGGTGTTGGCCCTGTGTGCCTCGGTCGTATGCAGTCCTGATTGTGGCGCTCACCTGCACGGCGCCAAACACGCATACGACCATCATTGGCACCAAGGCAGAAGCGACTCTCATCGCTGAAGACGACACGTCTCCATTCGTCCCTCCATTCACGCCTGTCGCGACACCACTGGAGGCGGGCTGCACGATGTTGGGGCGTGAGCGGAAGACGGCCTAACGGTGTGCGGGACCGTAGCCCAGCTTCATGGAGACGGTTGCGAATGGTCCTCGCCGATACCCCAGGAGCAACAGTGTCCCTAATTTGCTGGGAAGTGGCGGTGCGGTCCCCTACGGCACTTCGTAGGATCCTACGGTCTTGGCGTGCATCCGTGCGTCGCTGCGGTCCGGTCCCAGGTCGACGGGCACGTGCGTCTTCCGCCGACCACTGGCGACAACATCGATGTACTGTGGAGACCTCACGCCCCACGTGTTGAGCAATTCGGCGGTACGTCCACCCGGCCTCCCGCATGCCCACTATACGCCCTCGCTCAAAGTCCGTCAACTGCACATACGGTTCACGTCCACGCTGTCGCGGCATGCTACCAGTGTTAAAGACTGCGATGGAGCTCCGTATGCCACGGCAAACTGGCTGACACTGACGGCGGCGGTGCACAAATGCTGCGCAGCTAGCGCCATTCGACGGCCAACACCGCTGTTTCTGGTGTGTCCGCTGTGCCGTGCGTGTGATCATTGCTTGTACAGCCCTCTCGCAGTGTCCGGAGCAAGTATGGTGGGTCTGACACACCGGTGTCAATGTGTTCTTTTTTCCATTTCCAGGAGTGTATGTCCTTGTCTCACATATAATGGACCAGCAACCTGTTACTGTAAATGGTTTCAGTGGTGAGACTCGTTCAGCTGGTAATGGAGCCTCAGTTTGTTGAACAACGTGAGCTTTCACTATCTTACAAGGTAGGCAACGGTGCAGAACATGTTAAATTGCCTGTCGAGCTCTGAGGATCCAGAATTCTGTTTTCAGTTCAGATAACACTATGCTTACTCCAAGGTGATGCAAACGAATGTGAGTCTGCTGTATCAGTAAACATGTGAAATGATGATGCCCTTCAAGAAGAATCGGGTGGCGTTGATCTCTGGGTAATTCTGCAAACTGCAGCCGTCCACCAAGACGAATAAGACCATTATCCAAGAATGGGTTGTAGCGAGCTATCTGAGAATTACGTGGTAGAGGCATGTTGTTGCATAGTGCATGCTGTTCGAGCGCCAAATGTTGCTGTTGCACAACTTGAATCCAGTAAGTGCGTGCTTCGCCCAAATCTGATGCTGTTAGTTCTCCAGACGTTCTGTTTTCTTTCAGTAAGTGCCGTTTAAAGCGAAGTACCCATCCTGTAACTCTTAACAGCTTGAAGTAGCTACTGTACTGTGTAGCTGTTAGAATAGGAATCGTTGTTTGTACCATGAAGACTTGATCTGATAATTTCTTCTTTTCTGGCAAGGAAGGCTCTTCCGTCTGTAAAATTCGAGGCCACTGTGTGCTGTTCTTTGTTAATCAAGCAGGTCCATGGAACCATACAGAAGCATGGTGAAGTTTATCTGCTGTGGTACCTCTGGAGATTAGATCAGCTGAATTTTCGTCACCAGGGCAGTGCCTCCACAGTGACGGATTCGTTAGTCGTTGTATTTCCGTAACACGGTTTGACACAAAGGATTTCCATCGATTAGGGTCATGTTGTATCCATCCTAAGGCTACAGTTGAGTTAGTCCACAATGTTGCACTACTTGCATTATAGCTCGTGGCCTTACAGAAATAATGAAGTAGTCTTGATCCAAGAAGTGTCGCTAGAAGTTCCAGCCGTGGAAGAGTAATTTTTTATGGGAGCTAGTCGGTTTTTACTGCAAACTAAATGGACTGATACCATATTTGTTGTGGTGCACCGTACATAAAGGACTGCTCCGTAGGCCTTTTCTGATGCGTCGCAGAAGACATGGATTTTTGGCTCAGTGTTTTCAGGTACACCAACCCATCGGGGCATTTTTATGTGTGAACATGATGGCAATGTTGATACCCACATTCGCCAGCGTTTGATAAGATCAAGGGCTAAAAGCTCATCCCATTCAATTTCTCTTGACCAAAATTCTTGAAAAATTATTTTTGCAGTGAGGGACACAGGCGTCAACAAACCCAGTGGATCATGGAATCTAGCAGTGTTTCGTAGTACTTCTCGCTTAGTGCCAGGACGATTTATAACATTGTCGGCAACACTGTTGTGAACAACACAGCGTATCAGTCTGTGTGCTCCAGTGGACTCCCAGTACCTCTGTATCTGTAGTGTTTATGACACCTTCTGATTGCCATATTCCAATCAGTTGGCTTGAATTTGTGGCCCACTTTGCCATTGGTAGACTGATCTGTCCCATGAGTGATGTAAGATCATAATATAAGTTAATTACGGCATTGTCATCTTTAGCGCCTGCTACAAAATCATCCATGTACATATTATCTTCGACAAGTAAAGCAGCTTACGGAAAATTCGTTTTGTGCATTACAGCAAGTTCTTTTCAGCGTGGCTGCAAGAAGAAACGGACTGAAGGTTAAGTCCGAAAGGTAGCCGGGTGAAGCGGTATGTAATCCTTTCGTCAGTTGTAATATAGTTTCCTTGTTGATCTACGATTACTTTGTACCAAAAAAACCTCGTGAGCTCTCTATCTTTCCTGTGAAGAACGAACTGCAGAAATGGTTGTTTGATATCGGCAATTAAGGCTACTTGATGTAGACGATATCTCAGTAATATTGAAAGAATGTCAGGAAGTAAATTAGGACCTATTTCTAAAGAGTCATTCAATGAACGTGCATTCTGGTCGTGCGACGAACCATCAAATACAATCCTCCATTTGATGACACCTAACTTTTCTTTCTTTACTGCATGACGTGGCAGATAAAATGTGTCACGCAATTTCTGTCCAGAAGGGGTGACTTCCTCATGTTTCTTTTTGATGTGTTCTATCACTTGCGCCTCGTAAATTTGTTTCAGTTTCTTGTCCTTCGTAATTTTTTTCTCCAGTGAAGCAAATCTCTTCTCTGCTTGCTGAAGATTATTAGATAACATAACGTTGGGTTTTCTGGGGAAAGACACCACTCTTCTTTTGTCTTCGATGCAGTAGGATTTTGAGAAATCTTGCAATAACGCCAAGTCCTTCTGATTCAGAGTTGTTGTTTCATCTCCTGTGATTCCCACTGTTTCTAAATTCTAGAAAGGTCGTAAAATATCATCTGTTGCTGTCGCTGTCTCTAAACTGATATAGTTTGCCGTCACAAGGTTAGCCGTGGTGCTTGATTTGCTTCCACTAAGAATCCAACCTAGAATGGAAGGTACCAGAACAACCGATGACGTTAGTCGAATCGGAGGGGAATCTTTAACGATTTCTCAATAGTAATCTGCTCCGATAAGAATCTCGATGGGAAGATCTTCTGTACCATCCCTTAAGTCCGCAAACTGAAGTCCCCGTGTGCGTACAAGTTTTCTTAAATCGGAAGGCACAGTTGGGTGCGCGGTTAATGAGTATGTGCTCTCAAACGCAGTCATAGACGGCTTGGAATTAGTCCATGTACCCTGTAGTGTGAATTCTACGACTCTACGATGCGTTGAAGTCGCGGATGGCATTTCAAAGGCGTTGACAGCTAGATCACGATTTTCTATAGTTCTTAAACCTAGCTCATCAATCAGGAACTTGGAAATGAAGCTTGACTGACTACCGCTATCCAGAACGCAGCGAGTAAGTTTGCTTAATCCTGCGGGTCCACTGACCCGAACTCGAGCTGTCTGAAGATAAGTAAAACCTGCTGAGCTTACGTCGATTCTCCCTACAGATGTAGAGCTAATTTGCTGAGAAGATGAAGAAGAGGCAGCTATGTCAGTACAGATAGCTTTGTGATGACTTTTCTTGCACTTAGAACACGAGACCTTGCCGTTCTTACTGCAGTTTCTAGCATTATGACCTCGGTTTAGACATATGAAACAGCGATTATCTTGCTTTAGTTTATCGTTACATTGTTGGCTGTCAGTTACTATGTTGCAGTCTTGGGCCCAATGAGAGGGAGCTTCGCAAAATACGCAATATGGTTGTACCGGTACTTCTCGTTTAGGCGTGAAGCTAGGACATGAATGATATTCTGTACGAATCTTTTGTGCAGTGAGAGCACCACGTACTTCTTCTTCCAAAAAGTTAAGTAGTTTCAGTACATCTTCCGCTTCTTCGGTTCTTCTAGCATGAATGACCCATTTCTGGCACATTTCAGCGGGAAATGCATGCAGAATTTTCGGAGTGAGAATTTTACCGTATGCCACGACGTCTTCTCCTAAGGCACGCAGTGCTTGAATACGACGGTTACATTCCAGGAATGTACTGTTCAGCGTTTCAGGTGTCGCTGACTGTACAGGCTTTAGCGCATCCAAATAATCGAGGTGCGCCTGTATAATGCGATTGCTATCTCCGCATCTATTCAATAAAATTTTCTTTGTTTCTTCATACGTGTTAGCCGTTATAGGTATTCCATTTACTAGCAACTTCGGTTCGCCTTACAGATACCCTCGTAGGAAAACATGTTTGTTTACTGTAGAAAGGGATGGGTATTTATCAATGGTCGATTCAAATTGTCCCCAGAAGCGGGACCACATTTCGACATCTCCAAAAAATGACTGAAGCTTAATTGCTGGTAGCTTGACAGAGTGGAATACAGTTGGTTGTGTGAGCACTGGTGGTGACGTGATATTCGTCTGCGACATTGTGGCTGAAAGCTTGTAATCAATTGCTTTTGTAGCCTTCTGTATAGCGTGTTTGACTTTGTCTATGTATTCCTCACAGCTCAGCACGTCTGCATTGTATTCATCGTCAGAGAGGAAATTATGAATAGCGTCATCTAATGAAACGAGCTTCTCTAGAGTTTCTTGAAGACGTCCCCTGCAATGTTCAAAATCATCAAACGGGCTTTCTATGGTAAGAGCATCAACAGCCGCACCAAACCGCGTAGCTTTAGTCCTCTCCCTAGTTCGCTTTCTTTTGTAGTTTGCCAACTGTATCTCTGATTCGTCCTGCATTATGTCTTACGAAAGACGGCTGTTGTAAGATTGTTTACGAGTGTGCTTGTGAATAGCTTAAACGTTTAACAAGCAGCGTATGCGCAAACGTAAGTGAACGAAGACCTTTTAACAAAACTAGCTACTCTGAGTGCAACTTTCAGGTTTGCATTACAAAGCCGCAAATATTGTTTTGAAGCAACCAGTTCATGCGATCATATTACACTCCTGGAAATGGAAAAAAGAACACATTGACACCGGTGTGTCAGACCCACCATACTTGCTCCGGACACTGCGAGAGGGCTGTACAAGCAATGATCACACGCACGGCACAGCGGACACACCAGGAACCGCGGTGTTGGCCGTCGAATGGCGCTAGCTGCGCAGCATTTATGCACCGCCGCCGTCAGTGTCAGCCAGTTTGCCGTGGCATACGAAGCTCCATCGCAGTCTTTAACACTGGTAGCATGCCGCGACAGCGTGGACGTGAACCGTATGTGCAGTTGACGGACTTTGAGCGAGGGCGTATAGTGGGCATGCGGGAGGCCGGGTGGACGTACCGCCGAATTGCTCAACACGTGGAGCGTGAGGTCTCCACAGTACATCGATGTTGTCGCCAGTGGTCGGCGGAAGGTGCACGTGCCCGTCGACCTGGGACCGGACCGCAGCGACGCACGGATGCACGCCAAGACCGTAGGATCCTACGCAGTGCCGTAGGGGACCGCACCGCCACTTCCCAGCAAATTAGGGACACTGTTGCTCCTGGGGTATCGGCGAGGACCATTCGCAACCGTCTCCATGAAGCTGGGCTACGGTCCCGCACACCGTTAGGCCGTCTTCCGCTCACGCCCCAACATCGTGCAGCCCGCCTCCAGTGGTGTCGCGACAGGCGTGAATGGAGGGACGAATGGAGACGTGTCGTCTTCAGCGATGATAGTTGCTTCTGCCTTGGTGCCAATGAAGGTCGTATGCGTGTTTGGCGCCGTGCAGGTGAGCGCCACAATCAGGACTGCATACGACCGAGGCACACAGGGCCAACACCCGGCATCATGGTGTGGGGAGCGATCTCCTACACTGGCCGTACACCACTGGTGATCGTCGACGGGACACTGAATAGTGCACGGTACATCCAAACCGTCATCGAACCCATCGTTCTACCATTCCTAGACCGGCAAGGGAACTTGCTGTTCCAACAGGACAATGCACGTCCGCATGTACTCGTGCCACCCAACGTGCTCTAGAAGGTGTAAGTCAACTACCCTGGCCAGCAAGATCTCCGGATCTGTCCCCCATTGAGCATGTTTGGGACTGGATGAAGCGTCGTCTCACGCGGTCTGCACGTCCAGCACGAACGCTGGTCCAACTGAGGCGCCAGGCGGAAATGGCACGGCAAGCCGTTCCACAGGACTACATCCAGCATCTCTACGATCGTCTCCATGGGAGAATAGCAGCCTGCATTGCTGCGAAAGGTGGATATACACTGTACTAGTGCCGACATTGTGCATGCTCTGTTGCCTGTGTCTATGTGCCTGTGGTTGTGTCAGTGTGATCATGTGATGTATCTGACCCCAGGAATGTGTCAATAAAGTTTCCCCTTCCTGGGACAATGAATTCACGGTGTTCTTATTTCAATTTCCAGGAGTGTATTATATTGGAATGTACTTAGCTTGTGATGCGGTCCGACGTCGTCTCTTGTTTCCTATAGCGTGAAGTAAGCCATCAATTGTTGAAATCACGCAGGAAATCGCAATTTCTCCCCGGGTTTCGGCACCAAAATATTACGGACACACAACACCGCGATTCTAATACAACATTAATTTATTTCTCTCCAAGGAACGTACATCATGGAATATAAAACATTAATTCAAGGATAATGAATATTTCTAGAGTGTCTATAATTACAAATATCAACCCGCAACGACCCTCTCGGTAGAGGTTCACATAGAACTTCTCGTGCCACTTGAGACAGTCTGGGATAAGTCCGTTCTCTTGACTGCCACCACTCCAGCAGCTACTGTCCCTCATCTTGTTTTCCTGTCAATAAATCCATGGAGACTTCATCGACAGTTTCCGGCCCCTCCAGTCACGATGTAAACATACTCTTTGCATGTGTTGAAGGCGTCGATGGTGAGGCTGCGTTCTCTTGATGACGCTCTGCAAATGATATAATATGCCTGAATGGACGACAATATGTTATATAGCGTAGCTGCTAATACATCTGGTGCATCGTTCACATTAGTTTACGTCTTTTCAGCCGGCCGCGGTGGTCTCGCGGTTCTAGGCGCGCAGTCTGGAACCGCGCGACTGCTACGGTCGCAGGTTCGAATCCTGCCTCGGGCATGGATGTGTGTGATGTCCTTAGGTTAGTTAGGTTTAAGTAGTTCTAAGTTCTAGGGGACTGATGACCATAGCTGTTAAGTCCCATAGTGCTCAGAGCCATTTGAACCATTTTTTTTACGTCTTTTCACTATTACACGATCAAACATTGAGGAAGTAATTACTGATAAAATACTTACTTACCATACCTAATTAACGTTGCGTTTACCTTGATGTGTGGTACATCTCGAAGGTGCTGCGGCATAATCTTGCTCTCTCTCAGTTATCTAGGGCTGCTTCTGATGACGCGCCTGTAGTACTACAAAGAATGCAATCAAATGCACTGGCATTATTTCCATTTTTTCGCTTAAAAGATTTCGAGCGCTTGCTTTCAGCGGTGCTGTTTTCCGCAAATGTTTGACAGCACTGAAGCACGCTTTTTTCTTTAAATACGACCCTTATACAGTTCTGGGTGTTTAAAGTACTTATCCGAAATATAAATTTTGTTTGTTTATACTAGGTCTAGAGCTTTGCTTCCGCCGTTTTTTCTCGAAGTTCGAGACTTTATTGTGAAAAATTTACAAAAAATTTACGATTCAAAGTATTGGCCATCGTTGGCCACTGCTATCTCCTAGGTTTAGGGCGGCATACGAACCCTGCAATGTATAAACTGCGCATCTTTTGAAGGGAACCATGAATCGATCCGATTTTGCACTTGTTCATATGACCACAGTCATACAGCCAGAGGGAGGAATATCTGGAGAATACAGCGGGTGGGGTAGAACTTCCCATTTCAATGTTTCCAAGTATGCTTTGAAGGGATTTTCGATATGGGGTCGTGCACTGTCATGCTCCAAAATCATTTTTTCAGCCTATCGCTGTAGTGTGGCAGTTTGTCTTTCAGTGCTCGGCTCAAACACATCAATTGCTTTCGAAAACGATCTCCTGTGATTGTTCCCGTCGGTTGCAGTAGCATCGAAAGCATCTTTCACAACCATGGCGGTCTTCAACGTCAAAATCACCATTCTTGAAGGATGGAAAACTTTTCTGCGAAGTTCTGTGACTAACAGGCGTCTCGTCATAGGTCTTAGCAGCTTTTTATGAGCCTCAGCCGCAGATTTCTTCATATCAAAACAGAAAATTGAAACCTCCCGCAGATGACGAGAATTGGGCTCGTAATTTGACGTATTCAATCGCGAATAACTTTATGATGCAGTCAAAAATCGAATGATATTTTGATGGCATTATGTTTTCAAATGTCTAAGCTTACTG
Organism: Schistocerca cancellata; assembly: GCF_023864275.1. Taxonomy (NCBI): domain Eukaryota; kingdom Metazoa; phylum Arthropoda; class Insecta; order Orthoptera; family Acrididae; genus Schistocerca; species Schistocerca cancellata. The sequence continues at coordinate 75,360,822 of NC_064626.1, read as the reverse complement.
TATGACACTTTCGACGAACGACTTTCACCACTACTTTCCACTACTGCCGCCTATTGCAAAACGGCGGAAGCAAAGTTGTAGACCTAATAAGTGTGTCGTTTTACATGTATGCTTGCTTACCTCACTATCAGCCACGTTCTCACAAGGGAAACACCCCGTCGCACCCCCCACAGATTTAGTGGTAAGATGACATGGAGGACAGCCCGTCAAAAACTGAACACTGAGCCGGCCGCGGTGGCCGTGCGGTTCTGGCGCTGCAGTCCGGAACCGCGGGACTGCTACGGTCGCAGGTTCGAATCCTGCCTCGAGCATGGATGTGTGTGATGTCCTTAGGTTAGTTAGGTTTAAGTAGTTCTAAGTTCTAGGGGATTTATGACCTAAGATGTTGAGTCCCATAGTTCTCAGAGCCATTTGAACTGAACACTGATCAAAGATGAAAAAAGGAAGAAGGTGTACTGAACTGTGAAAAAGAAGCAAAATAGAAACAGTTGACGCTCTAAGCTCAAGATGTACAATGTCGAGTGAGTGTAAACAGAGAGGACTGGGTGGTTGTATGCGTCACGGTATTGGACTGCGAAGGGGAAGATCCATGCTCAGATCTCTCCCGTGCGTCAAGTCTTTTTTTTTTATCTTTTTCTCTCAGAATTATGAACTGTCCGTCCGGTGATTGACTTGTCTGTTCGCTGTATTCAAATCTGTGTCTGTGTCGTGTAATGCCCATTTGTAACAGCTGAGGGGTAACGAAGAGACCTCTAGACGTACATACATTCTACATCGTTCTACACATATACCACATATTATGACCCTTGGGTTTCGTTTTGCAAGTTTTGACGGTTGAATTTATTTGTTGTTTTCATTTCTGTGAGAGGTCGATGCAGTATCTCGCCTGCTCTCCTGTTTATCACATTTGCTTTCGATGGTAATATATTCCTATCATAGGAGTCATATTCTATAACCAATGTGTAATATGACAACTGCCAAGACTACAGAAGGAGAACAGGCACGTCAATTACCGGACGGACAGTTCACAATTTTGTGAAAAAAAATGCTACAGAACGGATCTCGCTGTTCGCAATCCAAAACGATGGCCACTCAACGATAACGGCCTGACTATTCAAAATTGCTGATCGTTGCACATCTTGAGTTTGGACCGTTCACAGTTTTTATTTTGCTTCTTTTTCACAGTTCAGTACGCCTTCTTCCTCTTTTCATGCTTGACCTGCATTCAGTTTCCGATGGGCTATTCACTGGCCATTTTACCATTAAATCTGAGGGGTGAGCGATGGAAAGTTTCCCTTGTCAGCGCAGTATTCCTATACCTGGTGCACCAATGGCACAAGCAACTGTGAGAGGTGGCATGAGCCCCCTCTCATATTTCTATCTTACGATTCTCCTCTCTAATTGCATGTGGTGGAAAGTTGCTATTCCTTCACACGCGGACTTCCCATGCAGCGTCTCTCGTCACCCGGGTGGTCCAGTGACAGGTGGGCTCTGTTGACTTTGAGGGTAAGCCGACAGGTGTGAGGGAGTCGAGTGAATGCTTTCCAGACGCCGACATTGTCAAGAGGCACGCCCGCAGGGCCTGAAGTAGCTGCTGGGCTAGAGGTTCCGTTACTTCGCAGAAACTTAGCGAAAACACTTTCTGGCGGGTTACCAGCGAGGCGTGGGAATGACTTGTGTACCCAGGCAGCTGTGGCGGGAAAATTCCCGCGCTTTCTGCAAAATAGTAACTGTGATTGGCTTGCTCAGGGCATAGCTCCGTGACGTAGCAAGATCGGCGCAGAAATTGGCGCCAAGAATCTGCATTGGTGGAATGGTAGCGTTCCGGCAATGGAGTGGAATTTTCCGACAGTTTTCGAGTTGCTGACTGGAACGTTTAACCACGGCCACTGTCGTGGGGGCGGGAATGTTCTGTGTTCGGTTTTGTACGGGTGCTCTTATGAGTAGTCGGCTCTCGCCTTTCGGTCGAGGACGTCGAAGCAACCAGCCAATGGCTCCGGTACGCCAGATCGTGTCCTGGCAGTCAAGAAGACAGTTTGGTAATGTATGTCCGCAGCACCGGCAGATAGAGATTTTCCTAGGTGATAATCAGAGCTCAGTAGAGCGCGCCTGTTCGTCTTTTTTCTAACTTTGTTCTGTCTTGGGTAGCAGCAATTAATGTTGGGTTGGCTATGTGTTTTCTCTAAGATTTGAGTTGCAAGGAATTGGCTGCACATACCACTTCGTCATAATCCTCGCAATCTAGTTTAGGGACAACTTCACATTCACAGCGTTTGTTTGAGTATCCAATTTGAGCCAATTTGATGTATTGTAAATGTTCATGTGTTTTTGTTTATTATTTTGTGTTTAGTCTTAATAAATCATATTGTTATTTTGGACAGAACTTTCATTCTGTTAATCGGTAGAGCAACCCCATCATTCCTCACTATGTTAATGAAACCTTCGTTTGTTTAACTTATTTATCAAATTAAATTATTGCAGGTGCCAAACTCTCTTCTACTCCACTGGCAGGGTTGATTAGAGTCAGTTCGCGTATTTTTTTTATCCTTGTGCAACAGCAAAAGTTGGAGTTAGAATAGGGGGGGGGGGGGCTTAGAGCATCATGTACATATGTAGATTCTAGAAGAATTGAGTGTTAAATACACTGCTAGCCCCGGCACCTCGCAACTGCAGTGTCGGACCACTGTCGGCTTCTATAGCCTTGGATACCTATTGAAATACTTCGATAAACTGGATTAATTTGTCAGCTACCAGGTAGTCCCAGTTCCGAAACAAGTAAAATTTTCTCGAATTCACGTAAAACTTCAGCAATTTGTTCATATTGCATAAAAGCGGATTTTAAAATGAGACACATAGTAGTGGGGCGAATCTCAACGTGCTACTTTAGGGTACAAGTCTTTCGCAAGGGCACTCCTTTAGCCGGTCGTCGTGACCGAGCGGTTCTATGCGCTTCAGTCCGGAACCACGCTGCTGCTACGGTCGCAGTTTCGAATCCTGCCTCGGGCATGGAGGTGTGTGATGTCCTTAGGCTAGTTAGGTTTAGGAAGTTCTGAGTCTAGGGGACTGACGACCTCAGATGTTAAGTCCCATAGCGCTTAGTGCAATTTTTTTAAGGGCACTCCTTTCTTAGTTAGTCACAATATTTTTCGTTGATTCATAAGATGGGTGAACATCGGCGCAATATTCCTGCAATGATTTATCATCGAGGTTGTGGCGTAGAACAGTGTTAAGGGGGTGATTGTGTTGTGGAGTACGCGGCAATTGTTTTGTAGTGCCTTTTTTCATATTTTCCTCATAGTGGTAACGAACGTTAACCCATAAAAGATGGCTTGTAAAAATCACTAACCTACTGGTGTTACTTTCGGAGTCGTCCCGTGGATCTGTAGCATTTTTCTCCATATCAGATGGGGTCTGTGCAACAAACAGGACCCGATTTTCGCACTGCAATTCTCGTCAGGATTAATGCGTAGTAAGAATCAAATAATGCCTTTTAGAATTCGCATCTGTTCACTTGTCAGTTTACATAATCACACACCATCGTCCATATCCTGCAACACGTGGGGGATCGTAACCACACGGTACTAGTCTGCTATTTCTTTTTCTTGGTGAGAAACTGTTGGTCGATGAGGAAGTACGTCACTTGCACTAATAGTGCTATTATTGCTGGCAGCGTCTGTGCAAGACCTAGAAAGCTTTCTCCTGCTACTTTGCTGAACGGCTGCCAGCATCTTGCGCACATTGTTACACACTTTTCCAGGAGAATGGATTTTGCTGACGCCGGAAGGTCGCCATACTATTTATCTGACTATCGGGAGAAACTTTGGATGTATTCAAGTATACTGGTACTGCCATCACGGAAAGGTAATAACTACGGGGAGACGGAAGGCAAGTGGGCTTCAAAAATTCGACTTTTAGAATTTAGCATATTTGAAATGCATGGTCTTTCCTGAGTGAAACAGTTTTTGTTTTGTATTGATACAATTTTTTGTGAGATATGACGGTTTTCCTGACGCTCTGTGCAATCTGTGGATGGTGACAGCAAGGCTTATGATCGTGTGAGAACAGAACAACACTGTGGTCCTAATGTCACAATTTCTAAATTAAATTGGAATACACAGATTCAGAATTATTATGGCTTGTCCATAAGAAGAAATGTAGGTAATTTAGAAAACATGAAAAAAGCTGTATGGGCTATCTTTTTCCATAAGCTTTCCACAAATGAAAATCCAGGACACGGTCTTTGCCCGAATAATCCTGACATTTGGTGCAAGTACAGGAGAAGTGCCATATATGGCCACAAACATTCTTTACCTGCATCAGTAATGAATGAAATTAAGCCCATATTTAGGAACCTTTGTAAAGATACCTTGTTGAAGAAATGTCTTAATGGGAAAACCTAAAATTTAAACGAATGTGTGAATTCTGTCACCGAAAACTGTGTTTGTTCAGCTTACAAACCTCAAATCTGGTGTTTATGATGCTATTTTATGCATCAGTGATGGTGTAACTAGTAAACTGGATGTTTTGGAGTCATTGAGCATAAAATCTAGTGGAAATACTGCAAAATACTTGGTGCAAATAGATAAAAAGAGAATCCGCAAAGCAGATATTGCTAATTTAAAATGAACAAAAGAAGCCAGACGGAAAAGTTGAGGGATAAAGAGAAAGATCAGTATGATTCAGATGATGCTCAGAATGGTGCAGAAAAATATTAGTGGTAAGTAATTCTCATCAATTACTTTACTAGAATCGCAATGTTAAACTGTAATTGAATTTTCTCAAAACTACATTTTTTTACTTTCAGATACCATTATTTGATAAACTAATAGGGTTAGAAACATAAAATTTGGTCAATTTGTACTGCAGTTGGTAATAAGTCATTACAAGTTAATCGAGAGCCACCAAACAAACAGAAACTGTTTTAAAATAATGTACAAAAAAAAGTTAAATTTTACTAGTGAAAGAATAAAAATTTTTTTTCTTCATAACAATAAAAGGTTTTATGTTCACTTTGCTTGTAAATTGAGGCATGTATGTTATACATATATACGGAGTAAAAATTTCATTGTTTTATCACTTACAGTTCTTTTGAAAAGTGTACCTATCCAAAGGGTAAAATAGCATGGCAGAATAGGGATAAAAATTGCCTTCCGTCTCCCCTTGACAGCCACTACTCTCTGCAAAACCTACAGATTTATTCTGAATACCTACAACCTGCGTAAAATTTTGCCATACCACTCTGTCTACTGATTTCTTCTTACGAGTGTCGGCTCTCTTCTACGGCTTCAGGGAAACTTTTTTTTTCTACACATTTTTTTTTAATCTTTGGACGTTGGAAGGGCCTTTGCTGTTCGATATGGTTTCTGACATAATAATAATAATAATAATAATAATAATAATAAACGATAACCCAAAACGGGCTGGTCACAGTGCCGTGCTCTGAACTGTCTGCATAGAGCTACATCAGCTGGCCACACCTGAGCTTGTATTAGGGACGGAGGATGCTAAGTTCACCCAACCTGGATATGATGTGACGTCATTATGACGTATATACGCTTCAGACGATTAACACACCTATCGACTTTCACGAACGTTCGAGATTCTAAACTGTCGTCAGCTAGTGGTTTGTTTTGACACGTTCGATTCTGATAACAGCTCAGTGTGGCAGCGTATATGTATTTCGCCAAAATAAAAGAGCTGGATATTAATAGAAATATTCCTGACCGTGGCCTTGAAAACACCACGGACAACACGTTTCGTAAAAAAGTGAAGTCTTCTTATGTCCAGACCAGATTAGATTGTGTGATTGTTGTATTGAATGCTTACGCCGAAAATAATATTTATTTATTATCAATATTTTAGTATGGTTTCATCGAATTGGTTTTTTCAGTACATGTTAGATTGTAGCAGCATACTCTTGCTGACTTTTTTTCTTAATTTATATAGCTGAAAGAGAACTAGTGCAAGTTTTTTTGGTAAATAATTTATTTGTCCATCCCAAGATAGTCTTATCAACCATAATTCCAAGTAATTTTACACTCGGACCGCAGAGACAGGTACCTTAGTGTCCAGTAATGACTGGGTCAGAAGTACATCAATTTCTGCTTGAGATTCACAATAACCACGCAATTGCCCGTCGTCATCGATGCTGAACTCTTTTCAGCTTTTCTCTCATTAGTCTCTCGAATGCTGAACACATAATTAGAGACGAGCAACGAAAAACAACGCACAGGACACACACAGAGTACAATACACGATTTAAACGGAAGGAACGCAAAACACATTTAAACGAATGGCGCAGAGCACAGCGCTACCCTGTCACAACCTCTCGAAAGTTCACAAAAGTCGAATAGTCGATATACGGTTTCTATCGTTTTCGATGTAGCGTGATACGTCATAATGACGTCACATCGTATCCAAGTCCGGTGAACTTAGCATCCTCCATTAGGGACGGGCCGGGACATTTCCGACGGATTTTGGAACACCTGCAGTCTTCCTTCGCCTGTGCATTAGTGGCGACATGACCCTGAGGCCGTCAGCTGCAGTTCTCGGGACAGTCGTTCTGGCCTCATTAGCTGGAAACAGACGTGTGTATTTCTGCAGCGAATGGCCAGGCCACGTTCATGTAGTCCTTGGATTTTTCAGCGTTTTTCGTGTGACAGCTAGTGCTAGCTACTTCGAGTATGGCGATAGAGTGGACTACTTACCACATCGAAAAATTTATAAAACTTTACCGCAAAAGACCTTGTTTCTAGAAAATGATCCAAGAACGTTACATGAAGAAGAATATGAAAAGTAGGGTGTAGGAAGAGATTTTTGAAACATTTATAGACGGTATTCCAACTGTGGACCAAAGAAGAATATGAAGAATATGAAATGTAGGGTGTAGGAAGAGATTCTTGAAACATTTATAGATGGTATTCCAACTGTGGACCAAAGTATAATCAAAACTTAGCTACAAAATTTGAGATCAAGTTTGATACAAGAGCTCAGAACGGTGGAGGCTTTAGAGAAGCGCAAAAAGGAAAAGATGAATTGTATAATACAATAAAAAGTCTCGGTCGGTCGGGCACACAGTTTTAATCTGCCAGTAAGTTTCATATCAGCGCACACTCCGCTGCAGAGTGAAAATCTCATTCTGGAAACATCCCCCAGGCTGTGGCTAAGCCATGTCTCCGCAGTATCCTTTCTTTCAGGAGTGCTAGTTCTGCAAGGTTCGCAGGAGAGCTTCTGTGAAGTCTGGAAGGTAGGAGACGAGATACTGGCAGAAGTAAAGCTGTGAGGACGGTAGCTCAGATGGTAAAGCACTTGCCTGCGAAAGGCAAAGGTCCGGAGTTCGAGTCTCGTCGGGCTTACAGTTTTAATCTGCTAGGAAGTTTCAATAACAATAATAATTTGTAGACAGTTAATGACAACCTACAAGGAAAAAGATCTGGTACAGTAGCTATAAACATATAAGATATGCCACCCTTTTCACTTGAAGAATTAATTTTTTGAGGTTACAATCTATGCCTAAAATTTCCAATAAAGATTTTGTCTATTTGAGGTTTTCGAATAAACCCGCGATTTCAGTCCATAGATTCCAAATCATATCCCAATTATGATGTTATCATCCTCAGGATACCACAAACTCACTCTTTCTTCGACTAAACTACTCAGTTTCTCACGCTCCACATTTCGTGTGTGAGAACGTCGGTCGATTTGACCGAAGAAAACAAACTGATTTGAATGTCGCCGATTGTCGTCCGAAGTTGTATGTTCGGGAGATAAGATCGGCTATAGTGTGACCGCACACGTAGTGGCATACTGATTTGAGAAGATCGGCCGCCTGCGGTCGATATCGGCAGTCGGCGGAATCCACCGCTATCGGAGCCACCGTGACCACAGCCTAAAGCCCGGTCCACACGCAACGATCTGTCTGCGCAGACATCGGCGCAGATGTCTGTACATGCAAAAGATCGCTGCAAATGTGGTGTGTTCACACGACACAAACCCCAATCTGCTACTCGCCCGCCATCTGCCGGTGTAGAAAAGAAATATCAGTGGCAAGCGACCACGCTCCCCGTAAACGTCAAAAATTTAATTCAGTTATTTTGAAATATAGAAATGGAGGAAGTTCTGTTGTGGTCTGTGTTCGCAACTTGTGTTGCAAAAAACATTCAGACCAACCGCAGGAAACAGAGAAAGCGGGCAAAATGGTGTAGACAGTGGCTGCTAAAGCGAAAGCAGTTTTCTCACGTAAATTTACTGCGAGAGTTGCAGGGCGAACCTAACGGCTGGCGAAACTATTTTCGGATGGATGTCGAAACTTATAATTATCTCTTAATGCTTGTTACCCTTCATACACTCCTGGAAATGGAAAAAAGAACACATTGACACCGGTGTGTCAGACCCACCATACTTGCTCCGGACACTGCGAGAGGGCTGTACAAGCAATGATCACACGCACGGCACAGCGGACACACCAGGAACCGCGGTGTTGGCCGTCGAATGGCGCTAGCTGCGCAGCATTTGTGCACCGCCGCCGTCAGTGTCAGCCAGTTTGCCGTGGCATACGGAGCTCCATCGCAGTCTTTAACACTGGTAGCACGCCATGACAGCGTGGACGTGAACCGTATGTGCAGTTGACGGACTTTGAGCGAGGGCGTATAGTGGGCATGCGGGAGGCCGGGTGGACGTACCGCCGAATTGCTCAACACGTGGGGCGTGAGGTCTCCACAGTACATCGATGTTGTCGCCAGTGGTCGGCGGAAGGTGCACGTGCCCGTCGACCTGGGACCGGACCGCAGCGACGCACGGACGCACGCCAAGACCGTAGGATCCTACGCAGTGCCGTAGGGGACCGCACCGCCACTTCCCAGCAAATTAGAGACACTGTTGCTCCTGGGGTATCGGCGAGGACCATTCGCAACCGTCTCCATGAAGCTGGGCTACGGTCCCGCACACCGTTAGGCCGTCTTCCGCTCACGCCCCAACATCGTGCAGTCCGCCTCCAGTGGTGTCGCGACAGGCGTGAATGGAGGGACGAATGGAGACGTGTCGTCTTCAGCGATGAGAGTCGCTTCTGCCTTGGTGCCAATGATGGTCGTATGCGTGTTTGGCGCCGTGCAGGTGAGCGCCACAATCAGGACTGCATACGACCGAGGCACACAGGGCCAACACCCAGCATCATGGTGTGGGGAGCGATCTCCTACACTGGCCGTACACCACTGGTAATCGTCGAGGGGACACTGAATAGTGCACGGTACATCCAAACCGTCATCGAACCCATCGTTCTACCATTCCTAGACCGGCAAGGAAACTTGCTGTTCCAACAGGACAATGCACGTCCGCATGTATCCGTGCCAGCCAACGTGCTCTAGAAGGCGTAAGTCAACTACCCTGGCGAGCAAGATCTCCGGATCTGTCCCCCATTGAGCATGTTTGGGACTGGATGAAGCGTCGTCTCACGCGGTCTGCACGTCCAGCACGAACGCTGGTCCAACTGAGGCGCCAGGTGGAAATGGCATGGCAAGCCGTTCCACAGGACTACATCCAGCATCTCTACGATCGTCTCCATGGGAGAATAGTAGCCTGCATTGCTGCGAAAGGTGGATATACACTGTACTAGTGCCGACATTGTGCATGCTCTGTTGCCTGTGTCTATGTGCCTGTGGTTCTGTCAGTGTGATCATGTGATGTATCTAACCCCAGTAATGTGTCAATAAAGTTTCCCCTTCCTGGGACAATGAATTCACGGTGTTCTTATTTCAATTTCCAGGAGTGTATTATGAGAAAAAATACTTGTATGAGAAGGGCAATGTCCCCTCATGAACGGCTGGCGGTAACAGTGATACTCCAATTTCATCTTCAGTTGTACTCCTGCTTGGTCTTGGCGTTTCTTGATCACTAAGAAAGCCAAGCAGATCAAAATACCATAACATTGGCTGGTATACTTGATCTATTCCTACACCAGATCTTCTAGATTTCTGAACTTTGGATAACAGTTCGCAAGGATTTTTTTTTTATTACTGCTTCTGTGTTTGCCGAGGCGTCAACTGCACGCAATTTTTTCAATTAGAGCATTGTGTGCTGCTGTCTTTTTGTCTCGGTCACCGGTCACTATATTCTTTACTTTTAATCTTCCACAAACATGGGTGGTTTCTACATATTTCAATGAATTCACTTACAATCTCTCGAGAACACTGACGAGTATCAGCCATTTTAATGCCCTGTGCGCACAAATACAAACACTAGACTGAGCAAATAGCTGTTTCGCGCCAGATTTCCCGCGATCTCCTGTCCACACGCTCCAACTTGTCTGCGCAGATGTGGTTCGAACCCACAGATTTGAGAGGTTTCGCTCAAACCTCCAACTCCAACTTCCAGGTTTGCACACACCTCAGGTCGGTGCAAATCTTCTGTCCACACTTAACGATCTGTCTGCGCAGATGTGATGTGCGCAGACATTTGCGCAGACAGATCGTTGCGTGTGGACGGGCCTTAAGGAGTGCAGACGATTCAGAAAGCAAATCTGCTGGCATTTGGCCAGTCATCCCCGCCTTCTCTGCGTTGTCTGTTTCCCTGCGCATCGAGGCTCGCGCGTTATGTTCCTGGTACAGTTGAGCTCGACTACCCGCTAAGCGGCCGGCAGGGGCCCTATTCTGTATCGTTCATACCGATCGGTGTAGTAGGTTAGTCTCGGTAGTGACGCCATTTTCGGTTCTTTATCGAAATATCCTATTCAGTAAGCTTCTGAGACCTGTTACCGAACGGTACTCTCACCGATTTTACGACAATTGTACCGAGAGGTTTTGGATTTCGGTGTGGCCCTGTCGATCGGTTTAGCTGTGGTTTATGTACACCTATAATTTGTTATTTTATACATATTTAGCGGTTTTAGCTTTGGATTTAGTGATTGTGTTACTAAAGAATCACCAGAGGACGCATCCAGTTGGAAAGTGAGTTCATAATAGACTATTTTCCTATGTTAGAAATATGGTTAGCTTAGGTTGTTATTGTGAATGATTACATCGAAAAAAAACAACGTTTTCGGTCAATATTCTCTCAAAATACGTGTTATTTTTATACAAATAAAAGTTTAAAGATCATTAAATATCAAAACACCGGCTCTGCTTATGTATATTATACGAGTGTGAACTGACGTTACTAGTGACTTTGTGTATTTTTTCTCACGAATGGTTTAGTTAGTAATTATCGAAACGTCTTTATAACTTTCAAGTAACAATGGAAAGCAGTTATGTGAAGCCTGATATTGACAACCTTACAAACTATCACGCATATGTGACTTACGCAGCACCGTTTGGCAACGAATTCAGCTTATCTTCCTCTGTACAATAGTATGAGAAGTGAGCATCCTGTTTCTATTGTTTGGGGTGGCCCCAGTCTCGCCGCGTCAGCCGTGCTGTGCGGACGTGTGCTGAGTTTCGTGCACCGCGGTCTGCTGTGCTTCGGCGTGGTAAGTCGCAGTGTTCTTGCAACGTTGCAGAAAGTCTACGCCTATTGAAATTTGAAATATGAATTCGTGATGGCCCACTTGAACAGACAAGATACTTTGAAATTCACGTTTGATCGTAATTACGCCCGACCTAAACTACACGAAATCGAAGATTGGTTGGAATACGAAGTGAAAGTTGTTTCAGAGGATGTCATTGGAATGCATCTTTCGATAGTGAGCAGCGTTGTATTTGTGAAATTGAGGAATGCTAACTTATGTGACAAAATAATTGAGTCTTGCGGAGGAATTATGAAGTTTAATCTTTGCGATGGGAACGTAGGCGAAGTCACCGTAACACATGCAGGGTTTGGAATACGAACTATCAGGATATTCGAACTACCATTCGAAGTACCGGCGGAACAAATAAACGCAGCGATAGCGCCGTACGGTAAAGTTCTCAGCAATGTTGGCGAACGGTGGTCCAACGCACGCAAATTCCAAGTTCTCAAGGGAGTGAGACAATTAAAGGTCGATTTGCACAAGCATGTACCGTCATACATCAGCGTATGTGGATACCGGGGTATCGTTATATACGCTCCTGGAAATTGAAATAAGAACACCGTGAATTCATTGTCCCAGGAAGGGGAAACTTTATTGACACATTCCTGGGGTCAGATACATCACATGATCACACTGACAGAACCACAGGCACATAGACACAGGCAACAGAGCATGCACAATGTCGGCACTAGTACAGTGTATATCCACCTTTCGCAGCAATGCAGGCTGCTATTCTCCCATGGAGACGATCGTAGAGATGCTGGATGTAGTCCTGTGGAACGGCTTGCCATGCCATTTCCACCTGGCGCCTCAGTTGGACCAGCGTTCGTGCTGGACGTGCAGACCGCGTGAGACGACGCTTCATCCAGTCCCAAACATGCTCAATGGGGGACAGATCCGGAGATCTTGCTGGCCAGGGTAGTTGACTTACACCTTCTAGAGCACGTTGGCTGGCATGGGATACATGCGGACGTGCACTGTCCTGTTGGAACAGCAAGTTCCCTTGCCGGTCTAGGAATGGTAGAACGACGGGTTCGATGACGGTTTGGATGTACCGTGCACTATTCAGTGTCCCCTCGACGATCACCAGTGGTGTACGGCCAGTGTAGGAGATCGCTCCCCACACCATGATGCCGGGTGTTGGCCCTGAGTGCCTCGGTCGTATGCAGTCCTGATTGTGGCGCTCACCTGCACGGCACCAAACACGCATACGACCATCATTGGCACCAAGGCAGAAGCGACTCTCATCGCTGAAGACGACACGTCTCCATTCGTCCCTCCATTCACGCCTGTCGCGACACCACTGGAGGCGGGCTGCACGATGTTGGGGCGTGAGCGGAAGACGGCCTAACGGTGTGCGGGACCGTAGCCCAGCTTCATGGAGACGGTTGCGAATGGTCCTCGCCGATACCCCAGGAGCAACAGTGTCCCTAATTTGCTGGGAAGTGGCGGTGCGGTCCCCTACGGCACTGCGTAGGATCCTACGGTCTTGGCGTGCGTCCGTGCGTCGCTGCGGTCCGGTCCCAGGTCGACGGGCACGTGCACCTTCCGCCGACCACTGGCGACAACATCGATGTACTGTGGAGACCTCACGCCCCACGTGTTGAGCAATTCGGCGGTACGTCCACCCGGCCTCCCGCATGCCCACTATACGCCCTCGCTCAAAGTCCGTCAACTGCACATACGGTTCACGTCCACGCTGTCGCGGCATGCTACCAGTGTTAAAGACTGCGATGGAGCTCCGTATGCCACGGCAAACTGGCTGACACTGACGGCGGCGGTGCACAAATGCTGCGCAGCTAGCGCCATTCGACGGCCAACACCGCGGTTCCTGGTGTGTCCGCTGTGCCGTGCGTGTGATCATTGCTTGTACAGCTCTCTCGCAGTGTCCGGAGCAAGTATGGTGGATCTGACACACCGGTGTCAATGTGTTCTTTTTTCCATTTCCAGGAGTGTACGACGGCCAGCCGAGGACGTGCGCGGCGTGCAACTCTCCCGGCCACGTCCGCGCTGAGTGTTTACAGCGGCGAGTGGCGCAGCTGCCGGCTGGCGAGGCGCCGCGACCGCCGGCTATGACTGCGCTGCCAGCTACTTACGCCACGGCTGCCCGCGGCCAATTCCTGACCCCAAGCCCTGATGTGAACAAGGAGGACCATCCACCCCGAGAAGAATCCCCGACTGCCACTACCGAAACAACAGAAGCTAGACCAACCGAACCTACGGAAATCGTGACAGCTGTAACGGTTTCAACACAACAGACACCGAAAGATATTGGGAGCCACAGCAGATTCTCCGAATCCTCCGCCGTTAAGAATGACAAGCAAAAACCATCCCGGAATGAGCAATCTCATAGTGAACCGGTTTCTCTATTGACACCATCATCCACCAAGTGCACGGTCGACAATTTGGCTCGAAACACCACCCGCTTAGAAGATGTGACGCATGCTGAGGAAGACAACATCACACAGCAGCCGGTGAAACCTAAACGGCAAACACGCCAACAGAGCCCTGAAGAAATTCAAGAACTGGAAAAAAAAACTCTCCCGTACCAAAAAAAATTCTTAAAACAGATCGAAGCGGAAAGCAAGGCGTGGCAGACATCGGAAAACCAGACATCCCCAACCCGAATGAGGACGTACAGATGAACATCGCCCCTCCAATTGAAGAACCAATGGACACTGTTGACCGCTGTGGACCTGATACGGGGACAGCATGGTCTGACGACACTGAATGCGCTTAGTTGGACTACCGAATGACGCAGGCGTATAAAATCGCTACGCTCAATGTAAACAGAATAGTTTCGGAAGTAAAGTTACAATCTGTGAAGGACTACTTATATGCCGCCGACATTGACATAGCGATGTTACAAGAGGTAGTTACGACCAAAATAGCGGATGTGTACGGATATGAGGCGATCTTAAACATAGGCAATGAATGTGTAACGAGAATATTGTTCAAACACGGCATACCATGTACAGCAAAATCAATTCTTGAATCTGGACGAGGCATCACTGCACAAATATATGATCTGCTTCTTGTTAATATATATGCTCCCTCTGGATCCAGCGGAAAACGAGCAAGGGGCAACCTGTTCCGGGACGAAATTGTCCCATTAATAACGTATCCTCGACTGCACATAATTTTGGGTGGAGATTTTAACTGCGTATTGCGTCCAGAAGATCAAGTCCCGAACTTCAACTTTTGTGAGGAGCTGTTGATGTTAACTAACGGACTAGACATGATAGATGCTTGGTGCCATCTTCGCCCGCACACCCGAGGATACACGTACGTATCCAGTACTTCGGCAAGCAGACTACACAGGCTGTATGTAACGAAAGGTTTTATCCATAATGTAACTGACTGCGAAATTTGGCCTCTTAACTTCTCGGATCACTGCGCATTTCATATAACCGCGCAGCACACTAAACAAAAAACATTCCTGGGAAGGGGCGTATGGCAGCTAAACGTGTCACTTTTGGAGGATGCAGTACTGAAACAGGAGATCCATGATACATGGCAGCGTTGTCTACGGACGCAATCCAGATATCCAACACGCATCATGTGGTGGCTACAGTCTGCGTAACCACAGATAAAAAAAATGCATCGCACGATATGGTCGCATGAAAGCGTACTGGCGAAAACGCACCTTGGAGTATCACTTTCTTTGCCTCCGTGAACTATATGATGATCCCATGGGATTAGTAGTAAACAGCTCTCGAATAAAACGCACTAAAGCAAGAATAACGGCGTTGGTACGACAATCATTGGAGGGGAAAAAAGTTCGATCACGTCCTCCGATTGAACTGACGCAGGAGAATACGTCCGTATATCACATGATACGGGAAGCCAAGCGAGGTAAACAAAAGTTAATCCACACTCTCAGTGATGAACAGGGGAACGAATACGATCAACAAGTCACAGTGAAAAACTACGTGGTGCAACATTATACAGATTTTTACGCCGCGTCGGCGATTGATGCGACTGCAAGTGAGCCGCTTTTATCCAACATTCAATCCACGGTCCATCCGACTGACAACGCCGACCTTGTAGCCCACATCACAGAGGAAGAAGTATGTGCCGTAATCAAAGATTCGCCCACAAAGAAATCTGCTGGTTCAGATGGCCTACCCATAGAATTTTATGCTTGTTTTTGGCACATCATAGGACCGGAATTCACCAAAATATGCAATGAATTATTGGGAGACGTGCAGATGCCATCTCAGTTTACCGAAGGACTGATTGTCCTGATTCCCAAAAAACCACGTAGCACTACGCTGAAGGATTTTCGACCACTAACACTGCTCAATTCCGACTATAAAATCTTCACCCGACTCATCAATTGTAGATTGAAGACGGTACTGCCGAAAGTACTTGGCCCTTATCAAATGAGTGCTGTCCCAGGGCGATCAATGTCGAATGCATTATGTGAGTATAGGGACATAATATATTTGTCGTGGCTTTGTAAGTGCAATGTTGGTCTCATGTTTTTAGACTTCGATAAGGCTTTTGACCGCATCAGCCACCACTTTCTACTAACTGTAATGCAACGGATGGGATTCAGTGCTCATTTTATTCAGATCATACGCAAATGTATAGTCGGAACTTCCTCTCGAATCAAAATTAATGGTCAGCTAAGTTCACCAGTCCCGATCAAGCAATCAGTGAGACAAGGCTGCCCCCTTTCTATGGCACTATACGCAATCGCCGTAGAACCGTTACTGTTAACCCAGCATCACAGGTTACAAGGTCTACAGGTGTTGGGTACAAAAACCGTGTGTCACGCTTATGCTGATGACATCAGTGTAGTAGTTAACACGCACTCAGATATGGAAGTCGTTCAACAAATAATCCACGCTTACACCACTTCTTCCGGAGCCAAACTCAATGAACACAAATCGAAAATTTTACCTGTCGGATCCCATATGGAGACAATTCAAAGAACATGGCTACAAAGAACAGAGAAGACGAACCACTTAGGTATGATTCTAATGGCAAACCCAAGAGAGATGACAGTAGCCAACTGGGACCATAAACTAAATATATTCAGGGCTACTCTCCGTGAACACAAAACCAGAACGCTCAATCGGATACAGAGAGCTCTCTTGATTAACAGCTATGCGCTAAGCAAAATATATCACATCGCAGCAGTGTTACCAGTACCCCAGGATACAGCGCAAAAGCTTTTAGCTGCAGTGTATTGGTTCATATGGAGCGGAAACATCTTTAAAGTCACAATGCCAACCATTGTGTTAAGCCGCGCCGCTGGTGGTTTGGGCGTCAAAGACATCAAGAAACAATGCATTGCCATATATATGGACTGAATCCGCAAAATACTGCAGACACCCCACCCGACAATTACGAAAACGTTATTCAACAGGTTAGCCCCAACGAGCAAGAAGGCCCCAGTCGATGTTGGTCGCATCAGCGCTCAACTCGATCACGTCCGGACTTACTACCTGGAAATGAGCTATATTCAAGATACTTCACAGCTGCATAACACCAGAAGGACCTATTACCACCTCACGAGACACCATAGGCAAAACCCAATGGAAGCGAAATATCCAGCGGTCAACTGGAGTAACGTCTGGAAAAACATTAACAATCCCATCCTCCACTCCAAAGTAGTGTCCACATGGTATGACTTAGTAAGCGAGAAGGTCCCCACAGGTGAAAAGCTGCACAATATCAAAATGAAGCACAGTCCGTACTGCGATCATTGCCATACTGTAGATACCCTGGCACACATTCTCATTTGCCGAGACCAATACCACATATGGAACTGGACTAGGAAAAAACTCGCAATAATTACTAGAACTACAGACTCTGCTATAACACTTAAAGATGTACTTCAACCAGAATGGCATTTCTTTCCTGCAACAAAGCACAATAGCTACACTTGGATCATCGGCCAGTTTGCATATTTTGCAGTTACGAATACGATTATGGGTATAGACGAGTACATACAGTATATAATGGACGAGCACCACAACCTTAAAACGAGTCGAAAATACAAAGTTTTGTTTCAAAATTTCTTACTTCATACTTTGCCATAATGAAGCGGCAATTTTGGTTGATGCACAACACTACAGGGAGTCGATACTAATTTTGCTTCATTATAATTAAGTTAGCATTTATTTATTTATTTATTTTTGTAGTATGGCAATCAAAGTGTCTCAGGAAAACTAATTTTGCCAGAAGCTGTAACATAAACGAAATCAGAAATGCTTGCTTGATTTCGTGTTCTTCTGTTTTACGGGTACTGGGCAGTTTGTCACGGAAAGACGATTTATTCAGTTTCTTTATATATTATTTAAAAACAATTACAAAAACAATAAAAAATAAAAGAGAGTAGGTTAAGTTAGGGTGAAAGTGGCAGTGGCAACAGATTGTTTTTTTTATGTTAGATAGGATTTTTGGGGTGATAAGGTGTATAGGAGCCAACGCCTGAAGTGGAAGAGGTCAGGTAAAAAAAAATGATGGTAGAGCACTTGCCTGCGAAAGGCAAAGGTCCCGAGTTCGAGTCTCGTCGGGCTTACAGTTTTAATCTGCCAGGAAGTTTCAATAACAATAATAATTTGTAGACAGTTAATGACAACCTACAAGAAAAAAGCTCTGGTACAGTAACTATAAACATATAAGATATGCCACCCTTTTCACTTGAAGAATTAATTTTTTGAGGTTAGAATCTATGCCTAAAATTTCCAATAAAGATTTTGTCTATTTGAGGTTTTCGAATAAACCCGCGATTTCAGTCCATAGATTCCAAATCATATCCCAATTATGATATTATCATCCTCAGGATACCACAAACTCACTCTTTCTTCGACTAAACTACTCAGTTTCTCACGCTCCACATTTCGTGTGTGAGAACGTCGGTCGATTTGACCGAAGAAAACAAACTGATTTGAATGTCGCCGATTGTCGTCCGAAGTTGTATGTTCGGGAGATAAGATCGGCTATAGTGTGACCGCACACGTAGTGGCATACTGATTTGAGAAGATCGGCCGCCTGCGGTCGATATCGGCAGTCGGCGGAATCCACCGCTATCGGAGCCACCGTGACCACAGCCTAAAGCCCGGTCCACACGCAACGATCTGTCTGCGCAGACATCGGCGCAGATGTCTGTACATGCAAAAGATCGCTGCAAATGTGGTGTGTTCACACGACACAAACCCCAATCTGCTACTCGCCCGCCATCTGCCGGTGTAGAAAAGAAATATCAGTGGCAAGCGACCACGCTCCCCGTAAACGTCAAAAATTTAATTCAGTTATTTTGAAATATAGAAATGGAGGAAGTTCTGTTGTGGTCTGTGTTCGCAACTTGTGTTGCAAAAAACATTCAGACCAACCGCAGGAAACAGAGAAAGCGGGCAAAATGGTGTAGACAGTGGCTGCTAAAGCGAAAGCAGTTTTCTCGCGTAAATTTACTGCGAGAGTTGCAGGGCGAACCTAACGACTGGCGAAATTATTTGCGGAACGATGTCGAAACTTATAATTATGTCTTAATGCTTGTTACCGTTCATATTATGAGAAAAAATACTTGTATGAGAAGGGCAATTTCCCCTCATGAACGGCTGGCGGTAACATTGATACTCCAATTTCATCTTCAGTTGTACTCCTGCTTGGTCTTGACGTTTCTTGATCACTAAGAAAGCCAAGCAGATCAAAATACCATAACATTGGCTGGTGTACTTGATCTATTCCTACACCAGATCTTCTAGATTTCTGAACTTTGGATAACTCTTTTCGTTAAACAGTTCGCAAGGATTTTTTTTTATTACTGCTTTTCTGTTTGCCGAGGCGTCAACTGCACGCAATTTTTTCAATTAGAGCATTGTGTGCTGCTGTCTTTTTGTCTCGGTCACCGGTCACTATATTCTTTACTTTTAATCTTCCACAAACATGGGTGGTTTCTACATATTTCAATGAATTCACTTACAAACTCTCGAGAACACTGACGAGTATCAGCCATTTTAATGCCCTGTGCGCACAAATACAAACACTAGACTGAGCAAATAGCTGTTTCGCGCCAGATTTGCGGCGATCTCCTGTCCACACGCTCCAACTTGTCTGCGCAGATGTGGTTTGAACCCACAGATTTGAGAGGTTTCGCTTAAACCTCCAACTCCAACTTCCAGGTTTGCACACACCTCAGGTTGGTGCAAATCTTCTGTCCACACGCAACGATCTGTCTGCGCAGATGTGATGTGCGCAGACATTTGCGCAGACAGATCGTTGCGTGTGGACGGGCCTTAAGGAGTGCAGACGATTCAGAAAGCAAATCCCCGCTTTCTCCGCTTTGTCTGTTTCCCTGCGCATCGAGGCTCGCGCGTTATGTTCCTGGTACAGTTGAGCTCGACTACCCGCTAAGCGGGCAGCAGGGGCCCTGTTCTGTATCGTCCATACCGATCGGTGTAGTAGGTTAGTCTCGGTAGTGACGCCATTTTCGGTTCTTTATCGAAATATCCTATTCAGTAAGCTTCTGAGACCTGTTACCGAACGGTCCTCTCACCGATTTTACGACAATTGTACCGAGAGGCTTTGGATTTCGGTGTGGCCCTGTCGATCGGTTAGCTGTGGTTTATGTACACCTATAATTTGTTATTTTATACATATTTAGCGGTTTTAGCTTTGGATTTAGTGATTGTGTTACTAAAGAATCACCAGAGGACGCATCCAGTTGGAAAGTAATTTCATAATAGACTATTTTCCTTTGTTAGGAATATGGTTAGCTTAGGTTGTTATTGTGAATGATTAAATCGAAAAAAAAAAACGTTTTCGGTCAATATTCTCGTGTTATTTTTATGCAAATAAAAGTTTAAAGATCATTAAATATCAAGACACCAGCTCTGCTTATGTACAGGGTGATTCAAAAAGAATACCACAACTTTTGGAATTTAAAACTCTGCAACGACAAAAGGCAGAGCTAAGCACTATCTGTCGGCGAATTAAGGGAGCTATAAAGTTTCATTTAGTTGTACATTTGTTCGTTTGAGGCGCTGTTGACTAGGCGTCAGCGTCAGTTGATGCTAAGATGGCGACCGCTTAACAGAAAGCTTTTTGTGTTATTGAGTACGGCAGAAGTGAATCGACGACAGTTGTTCAGCGTGCATTTCGAACGAAGTATGGTGTTAAACCTCCTGATAGGTGGTGTATTAAACGTTGGTATAAACAGTTTACAGAGAATGGGTGTTTGTGCAAAGGGAAAAGTTCTGGACGGCCG
This sequence comes from Schistocerca cancellata, assembly GCF_023864275.1. Taxonomy (NCBI): domain Eukaryota; kingdom Metazoa; phylum Arthropoda; class Insecta; order Orthoptera; family Acrididae; genus Schistocerca; species Schistocerca cancellata. The sequence continues at coordinate 75,340,102 of NC_064626.1, read as the reverse complement.
AGAACGAGTGATGAAAATGTAGCACGCATCCAGCAAGCATTTGTTCGCAGCCCAGGAAAATCGTCTCGCAGAGCTAGCAGAGAGCTGCAAATTCCACAATAAACTGTATGGAGAGTCCTACGAAAAAGGTTAGTTATGAAACCTGAACGTCAACTACCCGAGGCGATGGATCGGCCGCCACGCAGCCCGTGACAGAGCACTTCATCACTGGCCTCCAAGAAGCCCTGATCTTACCCCCTGCGATTTTTTCTTATGGGGGTATGTTAAGGATATGGTGTTTTGGCCACCTCTCCCAGCCACCATTGATGATTTGAAACGAGAAATAACAGCAGCTATCCAAACTGTTACGCCTGATATGCTACAGAGAGTGTGGAACGAGTCGGAGTATCGGGTTGATATTGCTCGAGTGTCTGGAGGGGGCCATATTGAACATCTCTGAACTTGCTTTTGAGTGAAAAAAACCTTTTAAAATACTCTTTGTAATGATGTATAACAGAAGGTTATATTATGTTTCTTTCATTAAATACACATTTTTAAAGTTGTGGTATTCTTTTTGAATCACCCTGTATATTACGCTAACCACGGGCCCACGGAACTCCTCGCCTCACATTGCCCTTAATATTGCTTATCTTACGCATGGACGACCCAGTTTGTATATTTTGCTTATTTTTTCATAGTTCCACACAACTTCTTCCTGTTTTCTCGATCGATCTGTGTTCAGTTTTTCAAGGCCTATCCACTGTGCGAAGTTATAACTAAATCTGAGGGGGGTGCGATGGGGATGTTCCCTTGTAAGTTCACCGGACTTGGATACGATGTGACGTCATTATGACGTATACACGCTACATCGAAAACGATAGAAACCGTATATCGACTATTCGACTTTTGTGAACTTTCGAGAGGTTGTGACAGGGTAGCGCTGTGCTCTGCGCCATTCGTTTAAATGTGTTTTGCGTTCCTTGCGTTTAAATCGTGTATTGTACTGTGTTTGTGTCCTGTGCGTTGTTTTTCGTTTGCTCGTCTCTAATTATGTGTTCAGCATTCGAGAGACTAATGAGAGAAAATCTGAAAGAGTTCAGCATCGATGACGACGGGCAGTTGCGTGGTTATTGTGAATCTCAAGCAGAAATTGATGTACTTCTGACCCAGCTGAAGTGCGTCGGTTATTCGTACTCGGTGAGAAGAAGCACTCAGCAGCCAAAATGTTTAGATGCGTCAAGACACTAACCTTTGGTTAAGATTACATTGAGAAATCCACTTCCCCTCGTATTTCATCTCCGGTCGACGATTTTTCTTCAACAATGCCTCATATTTTTCTTTTTAAGTTCGAAATTCAATCATTCTACACATCAGTCATTACTGGACACTAAGGTACCTGTCTCTGCGGTCCGAGTGTAAAATTACTTGGAATTATGGTTGATAAAAGACTATCTTGGGATGGACATATAAATAACTTAGCTAACAAACTTGCACGAGTTCTCTTTCAGCTATATAAATTAAGAAAAAAAAGTCAGCAAGAGTATGCTGCTACAATGTAATATGTACTGACAAGACCAATTGTATGAAACCATACCAAAATATTGGTAATAAATAAATATTATTTTCGGCGTAAGCGTTCAATACAACAATCACACAATCTAATCTTGTCGGGATATAAGAAGACTTCACTTTTTTACGGAACGTGTTGTCCGTGGTGTTTTCAAGGCCACGGTCAGGAATATTTCTATTAATATCCAGCTCTTTTACTTTTATTTTGGCAAAATACATATACGCTGCCACACTGAGCTGTTATCAGAATCGCACATGTCAAAACAAACCACTAGCTGACGACAGTTTAGAATCTTGAACGTTCGTAAAAGTCGATAGGTGTGTTAATCGACTAAAGCGTATATACGTCATAATGACGTCACATCATATCCAGTTTGGGTGAACTTAGCATCCTCCCTGCAGTGCGCATGCATGGATCTGCGGCCGCTTGCTTTTGATTGGTTTGCGCGACCCGAACCGACAACAGCGCTTCGGTTCTCTAGACCCGAACGGTATCGCTACCGAAATGCATACTGAATAATGCAGGGGCTCCAATTCGAGTACTAAACTGTTCCGTGTTCTTGAGTACCGAAACGATCGGCACAATGGCGGAAAGATCCAGAGTAGGCACCCAGAACAGAGTCACACTACCACATTGATTGTGCCTAGGGAATTGAAAGGAATGAGGTACAATGGTAGAGCAACAGCTTACAAGCCACATGTTTCTCTAGTCAGTGCTAAGCGCCATTTCAGGTGGTGAAATATCAACGCCACCGAACAGTGGATGATTGGAAATGAATAATGTGCTGGCATATGCTGTCGCCAGCATACCAGTTGACAAAGATGTAGCACGAAGATCTATAGTAGGTGCTCATTCAAGAGCACCTATCACGAGAGAGGTCGGAGACAGACTCACAAGCAACGCACTGCCAACGCCCTCTCAGCAGCAAGTATTTAGGCCGCCGTCGCTGACCAGAGGGCCTCACTAAATCACACTTCAGTTGGTATCTATCAGCTAGTTACAGTGCGGGCTTCACTTACTGATTCACTCAGGCTACAACAGTGCATGGCGACCAGTTCGAGACTAGCAGAGAGACTAAACTTTGTAATAGCAAGATTATCGATATTGTCTGCCAGAGGACTATTGCTGATGAGCTTGTACCATAACACGTGGACTCTATTCCAGTTAAGTACAGGGTGTTTAAAAAATGACCGATATATTTGAAACGGCAATAAAAACTAAACGAGCAGCGATAGAAATACACCGTTTGTTGCAATATGCTTGGGACAACAGTACATTTTCAGGCAGACAAACTTTCGAAATTACAGTAGTTACAATTTTCAACAACAGATGGCGCTGCGGTCTGGGAAACTCTATAGTACGGTATTTTCCACATATCCACCATGCGTAGCAATAATATGGCGTAGTCTCTGAATGAAATTACCCGAAACCTTTGACAACGTGTCTGGCGGAATGGCTTCACATGCAGATGAGATGTACTGCTTCAGCTGTTCAATTGTTTCTGGATTCTGGCGGTACACCTGTCTTTCAAGTGTCCCCACAGAAAGAAGTCACAGGGGTTCATGTCTGGCGAATAGGGAGGCCAATCCACGCCGCCTCCTGTATGTTTCGGATAGCCCAAAGCAATCACACGATCATCGAAATATTCATTCAGAAAATTAAAGACGTCGGCCGTGCGATGTGGCCGGGCATCATCTTGTATAAACCACGAGGTGTTCGCAGTGTCGTCTAAGGCAGTTTGTACCGCCACAAATTCACGAAGAATGTCCAGATAGCGTGATGCAGTAATCGTTTCGGATCTGAAAAATGGGCCAATGATTCCTTTGGAAGAAATGGCGCCCCAGACCAGTACTTTTTGAGGATGCAGGGACGATGGGACTGCAACATGGGGCTTTTCGGTTCCCCATATGCGCCAGCTCTGTTTATTGATGAAGCCGTCCAGGTAAAAATAAGCTTCGTCAGTAAACCAAATGCTGCCCACATGCATATCGCCGTCATCAATCCTGTGCACTATATCGTTAGCGAATGTCTCTCGTGCAGCAATGGTAGCGGCGCTGAGGGATTGCCGCGTTTGAATTTTGTACGGATAGAGGTGTAAACTCTGGCGCATGAGACGATACGTGGACGTTGGCGTCATTTGGACCGCAGCTGCAACATGGCGAACGGAAACCCGAGGCCGCTGTCAGATCACCTGCTGCACTAGCTGCGCGTTGCCCTCTGTGGTTGCCGTACGCGGTCGCCCTACCTTTCCAGCACGTTTATCCGTCACGTTCCCAGTGTGTTGAAATTTTTCAAACAGATCCTTTATTGTATCGCTTTTCGGTCCTTTGGTTACATTAAACCTCCGTTGAAAACTTCGTCTTGTTGCAACAACACTGTGTTCTAGGCGGTGGAATTCCAACACCAGAAAAATCCTCTGTTCTAAGGAATAAACCATGTTGTCTACAGCACACTTGCACGTTGTGAACAGCACATGCTTACAGCAGAAAGACGACGTACAAAATGGCGCACCCACAGACCGCGTTGTCTTCTATATCTTTCACATCACTTGCAGCGCCATCTGTTGTTGAAAATTGTAACTACTGTAATTTCGAAAGTTTGTCTGCCTGAAAATGTACTGTTGTCCCAAGCATATTGCAACAAACGGTGTATTTCTATCGCTGCTCGTTTAGTTTTTATTGCCGTTTCAAATATACCGGTCATTTTTGAAACACCCTGTAACTGCTTTCAGTTCTGTAAATAAAGAACCTTATTAATCCAAGTGTACATTTGTGTCGCAGAAAGAGGATACTGGCCACCCATGACAACATCCTCTCCCTTGCTTCCTATGGTACAAGTCTCTATAAGTAATATGAAGCAATGAATCGTGCTATAGCCTGTGGCAGTCCAAATGATGGGGTTGGAAGCAAATGCCTGCAGAACGTTACCTGCCGTCATGTGTTGTGCCAAGAGTGAAGTATGGAGGAGGTGATGCTACAGTGTCAAGGTGGTGTTCATGGTTAGGGTGTGGTCCCATTATTGCACTTAAGGAAGCACTAAATGTGGAAGGACATGAAAGGAATTTTACTGCATTGTGTACTGTGTACAAGAGGGGAACAGTTCGGGAACGATGATTGTTTGTATCAGTTTGACAGTGCACTTTGCCCTAAGGCAATGGTTTGTGGATAATAACAATCCTGGCCTTCCCAGAATCCCGATCTGAATTCAATGGAACACCTTTGAGGTGAGTTAGAACTCGACTTCGCTCCATACGCCAGCATTCAACATCTCTACCTTCTCTGGTTTAGACCAGTGATTGGCAAACTCGTCACTTAAAAGAGCCATTTATTAACAGTGCCACGATGGAAATTTCTTTCGAGGGCCAAGTTTTTCGAACCTAAACTATATATCTACACACATGGCGATAAATTTAATTAGGATACTCCTAGTATGGCTTTTGAAAAAATCTCTGTCTGAGTGAAGTGCATTTGCCGAGGTTGACCCTTTCCAACATTCCCATCCACACTTCACACTCGTCTTGTATACTTGTTTCGTCTACCTCGTTTCGTTCATCCTCTCTGTATGTCCAAACAGTTTTACCATACCTTTCTCAGTATTCGACACTATACCTTCTTACATTCCACAATTCACCATAAAATTAACTTACAAAACTTTAAAGTTTTAAGTCTTAGTTAAACTCTAGATTCATTGAATAAAACTTCATCTTGTAGTTAATCACGACGTTCCCAGAATGAGATTTTCACTCTGCAGCGGAGTGTGCGATGATATGAAACTTCCTGGCAGATTAAAACTGTGTGCCCGACCGAGAATCGAACTCGGGACCTTTGCCTTTTGCGGGCAAGTGCTCTACCAACTGAGCTACCCAAGCACGACTCACGCCCGGTACTCACAGCTTTACTTCTGCCAGTACCTCGTCTCCTACCTTCCAAACTTTACAGAAGCTCTCCTGCGAACCTTGCAGAACTAGCACTCCTGAAAGAAAGGATATTGCGGAGACATGGCTTAGCCACAGCCTGGGGGATGTTTCCAGAATGAGATTTTCACTCCGCAGCGGAGTGTGCGCTGATATGAAACTTCCTGGCAGATTAAAACTGTGTGCCCGACCGAGACTCGAACTCGGGACCTTTGCCTTTTGCGGGCAAGTGCTCTACCAACTGAGCTACCCAAGCACGACTTACGCCCGGTACTCACAGCTTTACTTCTGCCAGTACCTCGTCTCCTACCTTCCAAACTTTACAGAAGCTCTCCTGCGAACCTTGCAGAACTAGCACTCCTGAAAGAAAGGATATTGCGGAGACATGGCTTAGCCACAGCCTGGGGGATGTTTCCAGAATGAGATTTTCACTCCGCAGCGGAGTGTGCGCTGATATGAAACTTCCTGGCAGATTAAAACTGTGTGCCCGACCGAGACTCGAACTCAGGACCTTTGCCTTTCGCGGGCAAGTGCTCTACCAACTGAGCTACCCAAGCACGACTTACGCCCGGTACTCACAGCTTTACTTCTGCCAGTACCTCGTCTCCTACCTTCCAAACTTTACAGAAGCTCTCCTGCGAACCTTGCAGAACTAGCACTCCTGAAAGAATGGATATTGCGGAGACATGGCTTAGCCACAGTCTGGGGGATGTCTGGGGGATGTTTCCAGAATGAGATTTTCACTCTGCAGTTTCATATCAGCGCACACTCCGCTGCAGAGTGAAAATCTCATTCTGGGAAACATCCCCCAGGCTGTGGCTAAGCCATGTCTCCGCAATATCCTTTCTTTCAGGAGTGCTAGTTCTGCAAGGTTAGCAGGAGAGCTTCTTTAAAGTTTGGAAGGTAGGAGACGAGGTACTGGCAGAAGTAAAGCTGTGAGTACCGGGCGTGAGTCGTGGTTGGGTAGCTCAGTTGGTAGAGCACTTGCCCGTGAAAGGCAAAGGTCCCGAGTTCGAGTCTCGGTCGGGCACACAGTTTTAATCTGCCAGGAAGTTTCAATCACGACGTTATTTATTGATAAAATTATATAGTAAGGTATCCAAAAAATTAAATCCCGACAGTGACTGAAAAATACTAATGTATGACCCTGCATCTGCTTGGAAAGTTTGGGTAATTTTAGGTAAGATTCCAGGTTCTCAGCAATAAGACCATTTCTTAGTTTATTCTTCACAAGGTTCATACTTGAAAATGATTGTTTGCATCAATACGTCGATCGGAATAAGGAAAGAACAGCAAATGTTTTTCATTTGACTTGAGTCAGGAATACCATTCCTGGTGTTAAAAATCAACATATCTTCGCTTCAGAGTACTCGCCTAAAGATAAAGACACAAGCACCAACTAAGCATGTAAAAACTTTAATTTGTTATTGCATAAGCTTATATTTATAAGGGGCGTTCAAAAAGAAACGAGCTGGAGGCATAATTACAGAAACCAATACCTGTATTGACCCTGGCTATTGAGGCACTTTGTTGTCCCACTGTGACACAAGGCGGTGAACGGCTGTCTAATAAAATTCCCAGGGCTGCGATGTTAACCAGTTCTGCACGTGCAGCTGAACGTCGTCGTCCGAGGTGAATCGTTTGTACATCAGAGGCAGAGGGGACCAAAAACGGTGTAATCACAGGGAGAGAGGTCCGGATTGTATGAAGGGTGCCGCGACTGTGTTGGCCGGATGGGGCATTGCATTTTCGTGAAGCACAATGACCCCATGAGAGAGATTGCCTGGTCGTTTTGATTTGATCGTTTGGCGAGGGGTGGTCAAGGTCTGCAAGTAATGGCATTCACTGTTGTCCCGTGCTGCAGGAACTGAATCGGAAGGGGGCCATCTTCGTCTAAGAAGAACATTAACATTACCTTTCTTGCACTCGTGTGGATGGCCTTTGCTTTTTTTGGTGGTGGTGACCCTGGATGCTTCCATTGCCGTTTTGATTCTGGTTCGAAGTGATGACACCATGACTCAGATCCAGCCACCACTCGTGCCAGGAATGCATTCCCTTCCTGAGCATAGGGCTGCAGATGAGTAAAATGTTGGGCCATTCGATACGCTTCCTGGTGTGGTTGAAGACGATGGGGCAACCATTGGGCACAGACTTTGCGCATGAGCAGTCGTTCATGATGGTGTGAACACGTCCGACGGTCAATCTGCTATGCCTTTCACTCTCACTCGGCAGTCCTAGGTAATGAGTGCATCCACCAGCTGGACGATGTCATCGGGAATGCAGAGTGGTGCTCCAGACAGTGCATCATCGGCTAACGACACCAGTCCTTCCCCGAAGCGCTTGTGCCACGCTTTGACCCTCGCAAGGGACGTGCAGTGTTTACTGTGCACTTGTGAAATTTGTCAATGAATGTCCGTTTCTCCTACTCCTTCCGCTGTCAGAAAACGAACAACACCTCTTTTCTTTTGACGCATCCATGTCACTGTTTGCAATGCGACTGGCCGCATTGGACGATTGATGTATGCAGCTGCTAGCTCTGTATAGTCACGTGATGTGCACATGTGCCCTCTAGTGAGGAGGGGTGTGAACTTCCACGCTCTGGTCGGAACTAGAGATGGGCAAAACTGTTCTTTTCAGAGATTGGATCAGAACTGTTCACTCCCTGAAATGTATTAGCTCTTTTTCATGACTCACCACTCATTTACAATAGAAAATAAATGGAAGGCACATTGCCCTTTAAACTTGGTTTATTCCAGTACTATACCTGTATTTTGATCTTATTTGATCCTATTTTGAAGTAACACAGATAATGAGTAAGAATTTTGTATTGTTTATTGAAATTTCCACGATATGACAAAGTTTTTGATTATTGATTTATTTTGCACTATCGTGGTTTTTTGGGTGATCGGAAAATGTTGTAACTTGAGATTTACATTAACAATATATTTGGCTATAATGTATTAAAATTTCATTAACCTCATACAAATACATCGCAAGCCATATATTTTTAAAGTGAACGTTTCCTTCCGAAGACGCCTAAAATAGCAAAATCCGTACCAGAATAAGAAAAAAATATATAAATTTGACTGTAAAACTAAAGTGCTGCATATAACCTTACACAGAATAAAACAAGGAAAATATTGGTGTATCACATTTTGCGATACGTTTATCGGTTCGCTCGTAATTAAAGCGTAAATTCGAGTGTCCATAATAAAAATCCTATAGTAAGAGGAGTCATCAGGAACCTAATCTAATCAGTTTAAACAAATAAAAATAAAATAAAAACAATTGATGTATACATAACATAATAATGTAATATACATAGCGGTATTACTACGAAGAACAATATCCAGTGGGGACGAACTACGATGCAGAGGCGCTGAGTCGAGCAGGTCGAGCCATGAGCTGTATTACTGCGTGAGCTGAGACCGCAGAGACCAGAGTGACACCTGAGTCACTTTGCTCAACGCTCTGGCTAGAGTCGAGACGGTGGGGTGAGCGTTGAGCGGGCGAGTTCCGAGGTTGGGGGGAGCGGTGAACTCACCCGCTCCGAGACAAATCGTCCGTTCCCTTGCAAGCAGGTTTTTGCAAGTAGTTCCTATGTTATCCGCTAGGTGGCTCTCTGTCCTGTTGCTCGCATCAACTGCCCAGAGGGCAGGACGTGTGACTGAAACGATCGCCGACAGAGTGCGATGCGAAGTTAAGCTACGCCAGACACTGCACACGGCAGACGACGCACTGAGACGGCACGGCATATGTGAAACACAAAATCCAATGGGGCACTGCACAATGCAGGCAGCCAAGGTAGAAGCAGGGCAGAGGCCGGCGCTGGCTGTGTTGTGTGGCGTGCACTGTGATCTGACCACAGCAGAGGCGCTGCTGATATGCTCCGTCTCTCTCTCTCTCTCTCTCTCTGCCATGGGAAACGTTTGGAGCTACCGTTCTTTTTTTCTGAATCACTGATTGTTCACTCCTTTGAAAGATTCAACTCTATGAATTAGTTCAAGAGCGGATCCCCCATCTCTAGTCGGAACCACATCTCGTTACGCACACCACATTACTACCCTCCTGTCATCGGTTTGCGCATTCCAGACACCAGCTCGCTTCTTTTTGAATGCCCCTCATATTTATCCCTATCATGGTCTTTTGAACTTATTTCCGATTCGTAGTAATGGTTAAATAGCTTCCAAATGATTCATTATGAATATAATTATCTTCTTTCGCCCCATCTCACCTATTTTTCCTCACTTTACGAGAAACAGTACCACAATCATCAAGGGAACAAGTATTTCTTCCGCTGCTTTGCACTGCATGAAATTCAGCACGTTAAAAACTACTCGCGCGTCGGACTTAAAAGCACTGTTCATGCCCCATTTTCGAAGACACAGGGTGTTTCAAAAATGACCGGTATATTTGAAACGGCAATAAAAACTAAACGAGCAGCGATAGAAATACACCATTTGCTGCAATATGCCTGGGACAACAGTACATTTTCAGGCGGACAAACTTTCGAAATTACAGTAGTTACAATTTTCAACAACAGATGGCGCTGCAAGTGATGTGAAAGATATAAAAGACAACACAGTCTGTGGGTGCACCATTCTGTACGTCGCCTTTCTGCTGTAAGCGTGTGCTGTTCACAACGTGCAAGTGTGCCGTAGACAACATGGTTTATTCCTTAGAACAGAGAATTTTTCTGGTGTTGGAATTCCACCGCCTAGAACACAGTGTTGTTGCAACAAGACGAAGTTTTCAACGGAGGTTTAATGTAACCAAAGGACCGAAAAGCGATACAATAAAGGATCTGTTTGAAAAATTTCAACGGACTGGGAACGTGACGGATGAACGTGCTGGAAAGGTAGGGCGACCGCGTACGCCAACCACAGAGGGCAATACGCAGCTAGTGCAGCAGGTGATCCGACAGCGGCCTCGGGTTTCCGTTCGCCGTGTTGCAGCTGCGGTCCAAATGACGCCAACGTCCACGTATCGTCTCATGCGCCAGAGTTTACACCTCTATCCATACAAAATTCAAACGCGGCAACCCCTCAGCGCCGCTACCATTGCTGCGCGAGAGACATTCGCTAACGATATAGTGCACAGGATTGATGACGGCGATATGCATGTGGGCAGCATTTGGTATACTGACGAAGCTTATTTTTACCTGGACAGCTTCGTCAATAAACAGAACTGGCGCATATGGGGAACCGAAAAGCCCCATGTTGCAGCCCCATCGTCCCTGCATCGTCAAAAAGTACTGGTCTGGGCCGCCATTTCTTCCAAAGGAATCATTGGCCCATTTTTCAAATCCGAAACGATTACTGCATCACGCTATCTGGACATTCTTCGTGAATTTGTGGCGGTACAAACTGCCTTAGACGACACTGCGAACACCTCGTGGTTTATGCAAGATGGTGCCCGGCCACATCGCACGGCCGACGTCTTTAATTTCCTGAATGAATATTTCGATGATCGTGTGATTGCTTTGGGCTATCCGAAACATACAGGAGGCGGCGTGGATTGGCCTCCCTATTCGCCAGACATGAACCCCTGTGACTTCTTTCTGTGGAGACACTTGAAAGACCAGGTGTACCGCCAGAATCCAGAAACAATTGAACAGCTGAAGCAGTACATCTCATCTGATCGTGAAGCCATTCCGCCAGACACGTTGTCAAAGGTTTCGGGTAATTTCATTCAGAGACTACACCATATTATTGCTACGCATGGTGGATATGTGGAAAATATCGTACTATAGAGTTTCCCAGACCGCAGCGCCATCTGTTGTTGAAAATTGTAACTACTGTAATTTCGAAAGTTTGTCTGCCTGAAAATGTACTGTTGTCCCAAGCATATTGCAACAAACGGTGTATTTCTATCGCTGCTCGTTTAGTTTTTATTGCCGTTTCAAATATACCGGTCATTTTTGAAACACCCTGTACTCTTACAAGCAGGAAAAGCGTTGCGAGTGGCACCGAGAGGAGGCAGTCTGTCACGTACACCACTGCCTAACGCCACTTCTTGCAAACAGACTCGCACAATCCGAAAACCTACTTCTGTGCGTAGGCCACTTGTTTCATTCACACTGTACGCGAGTGCCCGCACGTGCTGTTCTGTAGAAGAGGCACTTTCAAGATGGCAAAGAGCCTCGATTTGCAGACCACTGGTTTAGGCTTTTGAGGAAGAATGGACTGCCGTTCATCCACAGACATTTAAGCTACGTAAAAGGCGTGTCTTCAGTGTCACCCAGGTAACACGCCATGGGAGATTTTGGCTTTCTCAGCCACTTATATAGCGTTTCTCTCCTCGTTTACGCTAATTTTCATTTCTCCAGCACGTGTACTTGTCAACGTCAGTTCTTCACTGACTTATGCCTCATATTACCGTACCATTTTACTGCTACCTTCTCTTTTTCAGAATTGTATGTACACGGTAGCATCTTTTAAATGACTAGTAGTAACTAGCCTGGCACCCAGATTCAAGAATTACATGAGTTTGTCTGTATGAAAGATGCGACAAAAAGCTTGCGCATTTGTAGACTTAACAATACAATTAACTCATTTCCAGGAAAGCTCCAGAGCCGAGGGAGATGAATGTTTTACTTGTGTTAATGATAAGCGTTAGCGTTGAAACCAACAAGAGATACTAAAAATAAGTAGAATCCAAGTCATTGTGGGCAAAAGATCTAAATTCCACACAGATTCATCTTGAAACTCGAACGGTATACAGACCAAGTACGATGACTCGTCCAGCCATAGTGAAGCGATGCCAACAATGTGACCAAGACCGCAACGACGTGGCTTACAGATGAACTCCAATTCTTACACATGAGGTTTCCATATTTTCGGCAAGCTGAAAGAACATCTGGAAGGAAGAATATTTTCCAACAATGAGGACTTCACTTAGAGATTCTCGAATGGCTTCGTGACAATGGAAATATAATAGCAAATCTGTGACGAATAAGTGGATTTCTAACGCGGAGGAATTGAACGGTTGGCAGAACTTTCCGACCGTTGTTTACAGATACTCGGTGAACACGTTATAAAATAGTGCAGCTTTCAGTAGGAATTACTTGCAATGATAATGTATAACTTACTTTTTAATTCTGCTCGTAGATAAACTTTGGAAGCCTTAACTCTGACCGGCCGTTGTGGCCGAGCGGTTCTAGGCGCTTCAGTCTGGAACCGCTCGACCACTGCGGTCACAGGTTCGAATCCTGCCTCGGGCATGGATGTGTGTGATGTCCTTAGGTTAGTCTGGTTTAAGCTTTCTGAGTTATAGGGGACTGATGACCTCAGATGTTAAGTCCCATAGTGCTCAGAGCCATTTGAACCACTTGAACCTTAACTCTGTACTGGTTTGCGGGAATTAAAAACCACGATTCTTCTGAATACGGATCTAGTGTCCAAATCACTTGTCATTCCGTTCGATCACGAAGGAAAGAGAACCTATAGTGTTTGTGGAAATTGTTTATCACAGTTGAAAACAAAAGCTTCACCTGTCACACAACAAATTCTTGACTTTACACGACCAGCACCTAACGGCAGCCAAAAAGTTATATCGGATGAAACACACAGCAGTGACATTGAGATTCGTAACATTCCAATACGGCGGAGGGGAATAAAAAGAGACAGACGGCACAACGACAGAACTACGTTATGTGAGATTTCGTCAACACCTTAGCGTAAAGGCCCGTCCACACGCAACGATCTGTCTGCGCAAATGTCTGCGCACATCACATCTGCGCAGACAGATCGTTGCGTGTGGACAGAAGATTTGCACCAACCTGAGGTGTGTGCAAACCGGGAAGTTGGAATTGGAGGTCTGAGCGAAACCTCTCAAATCTGTGGGTTCAAACCACATCTGCGCAGACAAGTTGGAGCGTGTGGACAGGAGATCGCCGCAAACCTGGCGCGAAACAGCTATTTGCTCAGTCTAGTGTTTGTATTTGTGCGCACAGGGCATTAAAATGGCTGATACTCGTGTGTTCTCGAGAGTCTGTAAGTGAATTCATTGAAATATGTAGAAACCACCCATGTTTGTGGAAGATTAAAAGTAAAGAATATAGTGACCGGTGACCGAGACAAAAAGACATCAGCACACAATGCTCTAATTGAAAAAATTGCGTGCAGTTGACGCCTCGGCAAACAGAGAAGCAGTAATAAAAAAAAAATCCTTGCGAGATGTTTACCGAAAAGAGTTATGCTAAGTTCAGAAATCTAGAAGATCTGGTGTAGGAATAGATCAAGTATACTAGCCAATGTTATGGTATTTTGATCTGCTTGGCTTTCTTAGTGATCAAGAAACGCCAAGACCAAGCAGGAGTACAACTGAAGATGAAATTGGAGTGTCAATGTTACCGCCAGCCGTTCATGAGGGGAAATTGCCCTTCTCATACAAGTATTTTTTCTCATAATATGAAGGCTTACAAGCCTTAAGAGATAATTATAAGTTTCGACATCGTTCCGCAAATAATTTCGCCAGTCGTTAGGTTCGCCCTGCAACTCTCGCAGTAAATTTACGTGAGAAAACTGCTTTCGCTTGAGCAGCCACTGTCTACACCATTTTGCCCGCTTTCTCTGTTTCCTGCGGTTGGTCTGAATTTTTTTTGCAACACAAATTGCGAACACAGACCACAACAGAACTTCCTCCATTTCTATATTTCAAAATAACTGAATTAAATTTTTGACGTTTACGGGGAGCGTGGTCGCTTGCCACTGATATTTCTTTTCTACACCGGCAGATGGCGGGCGAGTAGTAAATTGGGGTTTGTGTCGTGTGAACACACCACAATTGCAGCGATCTTTTGCATGTACAAACATCTGCGCCGATGTCTGCGCAGACAGATCGTTGCGTGTGGACCGGGCTTAAGGCTATGCACTTGAGGATAGAGAACTATATGAGCGCTCACTGGTTGTACGTTGCCTCGTCATACTGGATTTGAACGCAAAGTTTGTTTCCAGTTTCTTTATTCTTTATTTAGTTTTCAGCAGCTAACGGACTTGTGACCAGTTAAAAGGTAAATAACTGAAATGTAGAACAAAACATAAAGTGATGACATAAAAGTGTACAGATACAAGTTTAACAAACGACTTTCAAAGTCGTTGATTGGATGCATGCACGTATAATATTGCGCAATAGGTTTTGATATTTTTTTTAAAAAAAAGATGAAAGAACAGTATGACAACATTAACGATTAACAATGGTGTTGTGGCATACATGTGAATACTGATACACATATACGATTAAAAAACGTGTTCGGCATTCTCTGTAAAATTTTGCAGGGCAGTCGAATCGAGTTAACTGTTCTGGCGCCACAAATTTAAGAAGTAAAACGAAAGGAATAGGAACAATAGAGACGCAAGTATTGAATGCCTAAATTGAAATAATTATACATATAAAATGCATAATTAACATAACACGATTATTAACATAGCTCCCGGTGTTGCTCGCAGTTGAGTAAAGCAATCTGCTGCATGCGCTACATCGCGGGCGACTCTTATCTTGATTTCACAACCTCAGCGGAGAAGAAAGAAGTGCGGGAGAAGGTCAAGTCAGAGCTCTAAGTGCATTTATCAATAAAAAAGGCTTATTACAAACATGTCGCAGAGCGAGAGGGTACACATCCGTGATCGTGGTCTCGTAATGAAGGAGCGCACGGTTTAAACCACGTTTTGAGCATCCGATTCTGTGGTGTTCGTGGCTTTGCCCAACGTGGACGATTTCTTCTTCTCGCTCTGTCCCTGCCGCGATCATTCTGTTGTCACTGAAACTACAGCTGAGAACGAGATGTAAAACCTTGCAAAAAGAAAAAAGAAAAAGAAAAACGTCCGGGAGGAAAGAAAAGCAACTTCACGAGAAATACGTAAAAGCGACATGAAAGGAAAACACAACGTCTCATTTGAAGGTGGAGAAATGATGCTCAAACTAGAAATCAAATACGATTCTTTATCTGTAGAAAAAGTTGATCCGAGAACAACCAACTATATCAGACAGCCAACAAACAGGTAAGAAGAGAATCATCTTTCTCGGGTTTCAAGCTCCTCTTGGTATTTTTCCCTGTTTGCGATTTAAAAGTTGCTTTGTTTTGAAATTCATCTTATGCAAACACTGTTTATTTATTTTTATTCAGTTAGACACATCTCGACACCCAGACACGTCTCGACACCCATATGATACCATATGATACCTTCTATAGTTCAAATTTATTTCAAAAAAGTGTAATACAAAGTTTATAATCATTTATCTACTGTAGGGCTAAAACATGTTCATTTTATTTGGTTTGTTTCGATCGCTCACCTGATAATTACATTGGTAGTGGAACTGCATTATTATTGATAGACGAAATGCATATGGTATAAGTTCTAGACCTACAGTAGATAAATGAGTATAAATTCCATATTACACTATACTGAAATAAATTTTATCTAAAGAAGATAACACATAGGTATCGAAACATGTCTTAGTGAATAAAAAGAAATAAAGTGTTTGCATAAAGCGGATTTCAGAACAATCCAAATTTTAGGTAAGAAGAGTAACTAGGAAAGCGGAGACAACTGCCTGGAATGAAGTCCATAAAAATCTACATACAACAGATGGGGCTACAACCTTTTTTCCAAGTACTGCACTAACAACAAAGAAGGCGAACCAAGGATTGCACCTAAATTGTGCAAGTAAGGCAAGAAAAGTTGGATTCGTACTTCGAGGTGGGGAGTAATAGAAAAAAACAATGAAAAGTGTATTTGCGGAAACTAATGACGGAAAGAAACAAAAAGACTTCTCTGAAGACGGTAACAGCCGTCCAAACATTGCGTGGGATGTATCATGGAAAGAAGAGACAACACTCTTGAATAAAAGCAAACATTAGTAAGACAGATGGTCCAGAGGAAATATACGAGGAATGTTGGAAGTGTCTGTCTGTGACAGGAATAGATTTATAGTGGAACTCGATGAGACTGTTCTTTAAAGAATAGTGGGTTCCATGTGCAGATGTGCCCGTTTACGAACAGAAAGGTGACACACAAGATTGTGCGAACTCTTACATACCACGAAAGTATGGGAAAAGATCGTGAAAAAGCTGTTCAGAGACGGAACATCAGAGCAACAGTTTGGTATTATACCTCAACGTCTACAGAAGTTGGGCAAAAATATGAAAACTCTGCGAGAAATGCGTGCTTGGACATAAATGCTGATGCTGGCCAAGCCTGAAGGTTGCGCTGCTGTATTTGGTCACTGACGGCCCCTGTACAATGTCCTCAACACGTTTCAAGTGTCAATCGTGGTGAGAACAGCGTTTTGTGTTGTTGAGAGCACAATTATGTCGGAGCTAAGTGAATTCGAAAGTGGGAAAATTGTTGGAGCTCGTATGTTGGGTGCTTCGGTAACCAAGGTAGTCGAAGTGTGTGGTGTTTCAAGAGGTACCATATCGAAGATTTGAACGGCGTACAGAAAAAGCAGGAAAACGTCATCCGCTTAGTCACAGCGCGGACGAAAGTGAGTGTTCAGTGTTAAGCGACGGACGGTTATTAAAAAGAAGTATGACGAAAAATAGACGACAGCTGCAAAAGTCTCTGCATCTCTACATCTACATCTACATCTATATTTATACTCCGCAAGCCACCCAACGGTGTGTGGCGGAGGGCACTTTACGTGCCACTGTCATTACCTCCCTTTCCTGTTCCAGTCGCGTATGGTTCGCGGGAAGAACGACTGTCTGAAAGCCTCCGTGCGCGCTCTAATCTCTCTAATTTTACATTCGTGATCTCCTCGGGAGGTATAAGTAGAGGGAAGCAATATATTCGATACCTCATCCAGAAACGCACCCTCTCGAAACCTGGTGAGCAAGCTACACCGCGATGGAGAGCGCCTCTCTTGCAGAGCCTGCCACTTGAGTTTGTTAAACATCTCCGTAACGCTATCACTGTTACCAAATAACCCTGTGACGAAACGCGCCGCTCTTCTTTGGATCTTCTCTATCTCCTCCGTCAACCCGATCTGGTACGGATCCCACACTGATGAGCAATACTCAAGTATAGGTCGAACGAGTGTTTTGTAAGCCACCTCCTTTGTTGATGGACTACATTTTCTAAGGACTCTCCCAATGAATCTCAACCTGGTACCCGCCTTAGCAACAATTAATTTTATATGATCATTCCACTTCAAATCGTTCCGCACGCATACTCCCAGATATTTTACAGAAGTAACTGCTACCAGTGTTTGTTCCGCTATCATATAATCATACAATAAAGGATCCTTCTTTCTATGTATTCGCAATACATTACATTTGTCTATGTTAAGGGTCAGTTGCCACTCCCTGCACCAAGTGCCTATCCGCTGCAGATCTTCCTGCATTTCGCTACAAATTTCTAATGCTGCAACTTCTCTGTATACTACAGCATCATCCGCGAAAAGCCGCATGGAACTTCCGACACTATCTACAAGATCATTTATATATATTGTGAAAAGCAATGGTCCCATAACACTCCCCTGTGGCACGCCAGAGGTTACTTTAACGTCTGTAGACGTCTCTCCGTTGATGACAACATGCTGTGTTCTGTTTGCTAAAACCTCTTCAATCCAGCCACACAGCTGGTCGGATATTCCGTAGGCTCTTACTTTGTTTATCAGGCGACAGTGCGGAACTGTATCGAACGCCTTCCGGAAGTCAAGAAAAATAGCATCTACTTGGGAGCCTGTATCTAATATTTTCTGGGTCTCATGAACAAATAAAGTGAGTTGGGTCTCACACGATCGCTGTTTCCGGAATCCATGTTGATTCCTACGTAGTAGATTCTGAGTTTCCAAAAACGACATGATACTCGAGCAAAAAACATGTTCTAAAATTCTACAACAGATCGACGTCAGAGATATAGGTCTATAGTTTTGCGCATCTGCTCGACGATGTCGTACACGCGATGTCGTACACGCGAACCTTGTCAGCACGAAAACAACACGAAGGGAGTACCATCAGCAGGGACTGCAGGGCGAGTGGAATTCCAAAACTAATTATCAGCGATGCGAATGTCCTTAACAGCAGAACGTGGTGCGGAAGCCTTATAACCTGGACTATGGAGCAATGGAAGAATTAATTTGTTACGGTGAGTCTTGTTGCACACTGTTTCCAACTTCCGGCCGAGTTTAAGTTCCAAGAGTGAAACATGGCGGGCGTTCAGTGATGATTTGGTCAGCAGTATCGTGGTATTCCTTGGGACCTGTGGGTGCTTTGGAAGGTCACATTAATGCCAGTGACTATGAGACCATTTTGGCTGATCAGGTATATCCCATGGTACGAGGGTAATATCAAAAGTAAGGTCTCCTATTTTTTTATACACTACTGGCCATTATAATTGCTACACCACGAAGATGACGTGCTACAGACGCGAAATTTAACCGACAGGAAGAAGATGCTGTGATATGCAAATGATTAGCTTTTCAGAGCATTCACACAAGGTTGGCGCCGGTGGCGACACCTACAACATGCTGACTGAGGAAAGCTTCCAACCGATTTCTCATACACAAACAGCAGTTGACCGGCGTTGCCTGGCGAAACATTGTTGTGATGCCTCGTGTAAGGAGGAGAAATGCCTACCATCACGTTTCCGACTTTGATAAAGGTCGGATTGTAGCCTATCGCGATTGCGGTTTATCGTATCGTGACATTGCTGCTCGCGTTGGTCGAGATCCAATGAGTGTTAGCAGAATATGGAATCGGTGGGTTCAGGAACGCCGTTCTGGATCCCAACGGCCTCGTATCACTAGCAGTCGAGATGACAGGTATCTTATCTGCATGGCTATAACGGATTGTGCAGCCACGTCTCGATCCCTGAGTCCACAGATGGCGACGTTTGCAAGACAACAACCATCTGCACGAACAGTTCGACGACGTTTGCAGCAGCATGGACTATCAGCTCGGAGACCATGGCTGTGGTTACCCTTGACGCTGCATCACAGACAGGAGCGCCTGCGATGGTGTACTCAACGACGAACCCGGGTGCACGAATGGCTAAACGTCATTTTTTCGGATGAAGCCAGGTTCTGTTTACAGCATCATGGTGGTCACATCCGTGTTTGGCGACATCACAGTGAACGCACATTGGAAGCGTGTATTCGTCATCGCCATAGTGGCGTATCAGCCGGCGTGATGGTATGGGTTGCCATTGGTTACACGTCTCGGTCACCTCTTGTTCGCACTGACGGCACTTTGAGCATTGGACGTTACGTTTCAGATGTGTTACGACCAGTGGCTCTACCCTTCATTCGATCCCTGCGAAACCGTACATTCAGCAGGATAATGCACGACCGCATGTTGCAGGTCCTGTACGGGCCTTTCTGGATACAGAAAATGTTCGACTGCTGCCCTGGCCAGCACATTCTCCAGATCTCTCACCAACTGAAAACGTCTGGTCAATGGTGGCCGAGCAACTGGCTCGTCACAATACGCCAGTCACTACTGTTGATGAACTGTGGTATCGTGTTGACGCTGCATGGGCAGCTGTATCTGTACACGCCATCCAAGCTCTGTTTGACTCAATGCCCAGGCGTATCAAGGCCGTTATTATGGCCAGAGGTGGTTGTTCTAGGTACTGATTTCTCAGGATCTATGCACCCAAATTGAGCGAAAATGTAATCACATGTCAGTTCTAGTATAATATATTTGTCCAATGAATACCTGTTTCTCATCTGCAATTCTTCTTGGTGTAGCAATTTTAATGGCCAGTAGTGTAAGTACCTGTTTATTTCTATATGGCTTACATCAGTTTACAGCTTGAACATTTAGCTATTTTTCGACATAATCACCATTTCTGTCGATGCATTTTTGTTGACGCTGTGGCAGTTTTTGTGTGCCCATGTCATACCAGCTCGCCGCCATGCTGTTCAGAAAGTTATGAACCTCTTCTTTCACCTCGTCGTCGGAGCTGAATCGCTTTCCGATCAAATGTTCCTTTAATCTAGGCAACAGGTGATAGTCTCTGGGCGCAAAGTCAGGACTATAGGGTGGCTGGGTGATTATGTTCCACTGAAACTGCTGCAGGAGAGCAACGGTTTGCCGAGCGATGTGTGGGCGAGCATTGTCATGGAGAATGTGTACGCCCTTGCTCAACATTACTCTTCTCCGGTTCTGAATTGCCCGTTCGAGTTTTTTCAGAGTCTCTCAGTACCCGTCAGCGTTAATTGTGGTCTCAGCGAATCAGCTCCGACGACGAGGTGAAAGAAGAGGTTCACAACTTTGTGAACGGCATGGCGGTGAGCTGCTATGACATGGGCAGACAAAAACTGCCACAGCGTCTACAAAAATGCATCGAAAGAAATGGTGATTATGTCGAAAAATAGCTAAATGTTCAAGCTGTAAACTGATGTAAACCATTGTAGAAATAAACAGGTCTATGTACTTATAAAAAAATAGGAGACCTTACTTTTGGGATAACACTCGTACAATGTTTGTTCTGCAATGGGGATGCTGTGTTCTAACATGACAGGCCCCTCTTCACACATCTCGCATCGTCCAGGTCTGGTTTTTTGAGCACAATGATGAAATGTAGCGTTTCCCCTGGACACCACAGTGACCAGAACGCACTTTTCTTAGTCACGTAGGGTAGCCGCATGGTCCGAGGTGCCTTTTCACGGTTCGCTCGGCGCCCCCAGTCGGAGGTTCGAGTCCTCCCTTGGGCATGGGCGTGTGTTGCGTGTTTAGCGTAAGTTAGTTTAAGTTAGATTAAGTAGTGTGTAAGCCTAGGGACCGATGACATCAGCAGTTTGGTCCCATAGGAACTTAGCACAAATTTCCAACTATTATTGAGCCTTTGTGATCTGCTTTAGAGAGAAGGTCGGGTGATCGCTATCCACTACCATTATCGTTACCTGGGCTTGTCACTTTTTTATAGGAAGAATGGCATAATCTTCCCTTGAAAACCATATAAGACCTAGATTATCAATACTGAGACGACTGGAAGCAATTTTCAATGCCAGCCAGTTTCTGCACCGTATTAGGCATGATGGTGTGTCCACATTACTGTCGACCCCCTGTACATCTCCATCTAAATACACTCCTGGAAATGGAAAAAAGAACACATTGACACCGGTGTGTCAGACCCACCATACTTGCTCCGGACACTGCGAGAGGGCTGTACAAGCAATGATCACACGCACGGCACAGCGGACACACCAGGAACCGCGGTGTTGGTCGTCGAATGGCGCCAGCTGCGCACCATTTGAGCACCGCCGCCGTCAGTGTCAGCCAGTTTGCCGTGGCATACGGAGCTCCATCGCAGTCTTTAACACTGGTAGCATGCCGCGACAGCGTGGACGTGAACCGTATGTGCAGTTGACGGACTTTGAGCGAGGGCGTATAGTGGGCATGCGGGAGGCCGGGTGGACGTACCGCCGAATTGCTCAACACGTGGGGCGTGAGGTCTCCACAGTACATCGATGTTGTCGCCAGTGGTCGGCGGAAGGTGCACGTGCCCGTCGACCTGGGACCGGACCGCAGCGACGCACGGATGCACGCCAAGACCGTAGGATCCTACGCAGTGCCGTAGGGGACCGCACCGCCACTTCCCAGCAAATTAGGGACACTGTTGCTCCTGGGGTATCGGCGAGGACCATTCGCAACCGTCTCCATGAAGCTGGGCTACGGTCCCGCACACCGTTAGGCCGTCTTCCGCTCACGCCCCAACATCGTGCAGCCCGCCTCCAGTGGTGTCGTGACAGGCGTGAATGGAGGGACGAATGGAGACGTGTCGTCTTCAGCGATGAGAGTCGCTTCTGCCTTGGTGCCAATGATGGTCGTATGCGTGTTTGGCGCCGTGCAGGTGAGCGCCACAATCTGGACTGCATACGACAGAGGCACACAGGGCCAACACCCGGCATCATGGTGTGGGGAGCGATCTCCTACACTGGCCGTACACCACTGGTGATCGTCGAGGGGACACTGAATAGTGCACGGTACATCCAAACCGTCATCGAACCCATCGTTCTACCATTCCTAGACCGGCAAGGGAACTTGCTGTTCCAACAGGACAATGCACGTCCGCATGTATCCCGTGCCACCCAACGTGCTCTAGAAGGTGTAAGTCAACTACCCTGGCCAGCAAGATCTCCGGATCTGTCCCCCATTGAGCATGTTTGGGACTGGATGAAGCGTCGTCTCACGCGGTCTGCACGTCCAGCACGAACGCTGGTCCAACTGAGGCGCCAGGTGGAAATGGCATGGCAAGCCGTTCCACAAGACTACATCCAGCATCTCTACGATCGTCTCCATGGGAGAGTAGCAGCCTGCATTGCTGCAAAAGGTGGATATACACTGTACTAGTGCCGACATTGTGCATGCTCTGTTGCCTGTGTCTATGTGCCTGTGGTTCTGTCAGTGTGATCATGTGATGTATCTGACCCCAGGAATGTGTCAATAAAGTTTCCCCTTCCTGGGACAATGAATTCACGGTGTTCTTATTTCAATTTCCAGGAGTGTATATTCTCTGCAGTCCACTGTGAAGTACATGGCAGAGAGTACTTAGCATGGTACCACAAGTTAGGGTTTCATTCCTATTCAATTGTGTATGGAGCACGGAAACAATGACTGCTGACATTTTCCCGCGAGCCTTGTAGTTAACTTAATCTTACCTTCTCGGTAGGAGGATCAAGAATATCTCTAGTTTCTTAATTTAAAACTGGTCCTTGAAACTTTGTAACTAGGCTATTACATAGTGCTTGGCACCTTTATTCAAAAGAAAAGGAACAACAGAAGTTATATTGCACCCCGCTAGCTTATGGAAAACATCGAGAGAATAACTAGGTACGTATGTTCTTTGTAGTTCTAGAGAAAGTATATGATCGAATGCCGCAGAGGAAATACGGAGTGATTCGAGGAAGAAGTTAGCGCTAGAGCAGTATCTATTCTTAGTACAAGATATGTAACAATGTGATATAACAGATACCATTCCGAGTTATCTTGGTTCAGGGGCCTACATAAAGACCCTGCACAGTACAGCCCCTTGCAGTGCTGTCAGTGTCTCACATAGTTTCCCATTCTATGTTATGGCAAGTGCTGGGGTACCCTGGTACCCATCAGGCAGTGCCCTAGAAACTGTTCTGGATGCAGTTCATCTGTACTGGCAGGCCGAGGACAAACACCAGTATTTACTGCAGCCAGAGCCACGTTTATCAGTCATACTCCTCGCCTCCGGTGCTCTCTGTTCATCAATCAATCATTCCCATCACAAAGCAGAGCCTTCAAGGATGTGGAACGACTGAGCTATACGTCAATAGGCAGAAGTAACTTTACTTCTGTAAAGTATGCTCAAACCGAACCGTGACCAGCGCCACTCTACTTACACAACAAAAGTGCTCTGGTGTAACCACAAGTGCCGGAACGAAGATGCGGAACGCAAGAGCAGAGAAGGCGGTGAGGAGACGGCGGCCAATGGTGCACTGAATTGGACCGCGCCGTGCCAAGAGCGACACCTGGAAGAAGGGAATATAAGCATCGCTCCCGCTAGCCTTGGCCACTCAGATCGGCACCAGATCGCGGACTTTAGTTGTCAGTGACGTGTGTCAACTTACCTGAACAGTTCATATATTAGGGACTCTAAATTGTATTGCCTGTCGCTCCTCGTTTGCGACGACTACTTCTAAATCTTCAGAGTTAACTATTGTCAATTGATTTATACGAGGGTGAGTCAAATGAAAAACTTAAATATTTTTTAAATATTATTTATTGAGCAGAAGTGGTACAAAGCTGTATCACTTTTCAACATAATCTCCCCCACGCTCAATGCAAGTCCTCCAGTGCTTACAAAGTGCATAAACTCCTTTAGAAAACAATTCTTTTGGTAGTCCGCGCAACCACTCATGCACGGCTTGGCGTACCTCTTCATCAGAACGGATCTTCTTACTTCCCATTGCATCTTTGAGTGGTCAAGACATATGGAAATCGCTTGCAGCAAGGTCTGGTGAATATGGTGGATGAGGAAGACACTCAAAATGCAGGTCTGTGATTGTTGCAACTGTTGTACAGACAGTGTGGGGCCTTGCATTGTCATGTTGCAAAAGGACACCTGCTGACAGCATCCACGTCGCTTTGATTTGATTGCAGGCTGCAGATGATTTTTAGGAGATCTGTGTATGATGCACTGGTGACAGTGGTCCCTCTAGGCATTTAATGCTCCAAAATGACGCTTTTTTCGTCCCAAACGAGAGACAGCATAACCTTGCTTGCTGATGGTTCTGTTCGGAACTGCTTTGGTTTTGCCTCGTTTTGCCTCGTTGCTCGCTCTCTTCGTTTCCGGTTGGTGGAAGTGAAACCAGGTTTCGTCCCCAGTAACGATCCTTGCAAGGAAGCCGTCACCTTCTCGTTCAAAGCGCCGAAGAAGTTCTTCACAAGCATCAACACGTCGTTCTCCCATTTTAGGAGTCAGCTGCTGCCGTGGCACCCATCTTGCAGACACTTTGTGAAACTGGAGCACATCATGCAGAATGTGGTGTGCTCACCCATGACTAATCTGTAAACATGCTGCAATATCATTCAGTGTCACTCGGCAGTTTTCCTTCACTATGGCTTCAACTGCTGCAATGTTCTGTGGAGTCACAACTCGTTGTGCCTGACCTGGACGAGGAGCATCTTCCACTGAAGTCACATCATTTGCGACCTTCCTACTCCATTTGTAGACTTTCTGCTGTGACAAACATGCGTCACCGTATTGAACCTTCATTCGTCGATGAATTTCAATAGGTTCCACACCTTCACTGCGCACAAACAGAATAACAGAACGCTGTTCTCCCCTGGTGCACGTCGGAAGGGGGTTGGCCATCTTTATACTGATATTACGATGAAATGTGTGCATCTACACTATGCTGCCATCTACAGGCTATTCTGCACGCTGTTTGTAGCACGCTTACCAACTTACAGGATAACGGCGCGAAATTTCGATTTGTTATTACATATTTAACGTTTTAATTTGACTCACCCTTGTATAAATAAAGCGACTAATGTTATTTGTTTGAATTGTTGTATAGCATTATGAGAACTCTGCATCCCTTAGGCACCCTATTAGCGACGAGTGGGCAAGACCCCACAAAAAGCATGGTAATCAATTGCAGATTAACATACACTATCTGATCAAAGGTATTCGGACATCCTTTAATGGACATTAACATGGGCTGTGTCCACCCTTCACCTTTATGACGGCTTCAGCTCCGCTGAGGTCACAGTTACGTGTCTGAATGTCTGTGGAGCGCTGGCAGCCGAGTCTTCCTCAAGAGCCCAAACCAGAAAAGGTAGTGATGTCGGACACTGGAGTCTGGAACGAAATCGACATTCTAACTCGTCCCAAACGTGTTCCATGGAGCTCAGGTCGGGACTCTGGGCAGGTCAATCCACTTGGGGAATGTTATTGTCCACAACCTATTGCCTCACAGATGCTGATTTGTGACAATGTATACTGCCAGGCTGATACAAACAGTTATCATCTCCCAACTGTTCGTTTGCTATATGCAGTGCATATTGTTGTTGTTGTGGTCTTCAGTCCTAAGACTGGTTTGATGCAACTCTCCACGCTACTCTATCCTGTACAAGCTTCTTCATCTCCCAGTACCTACTGCAACCTACGTCCTTCTGAATCTGCTTAGTGTATTCATCTCTTGGTCTCCCTCTACGATTTTTACCCTCCACGCTGCCCTCCAATACTAAACTGGTGATCCCTTGATGCCTCAGAACGTGTCCTACCAACCGATCCCTTCTTCTAGTCAAGTTGTGCCACAAACGTCTCTTCCTCATTAGTTATGTGATCTACCCATTCTTAAGCATTCTTCTGTACCACCACATTTCGAAAGCTTCTATTCTCTTCTTGTCCAAACTATTTATCATCCATGTTTCACTTCCATACATGGCTAGACTCCATTCAAATACTTTCAGAAACGACTTCCTGACACTTACATCAATACTCGATGTTAACAAATTTCTCTTCTGCATAAATGCTTTCCTTGCCATTGCCAGCCTACATTTTATATCCTCTCTACTTCGACCATCATCAGTTATTTTGCTCCCCAAATAGCAAAACTCCTTTACTACTTTAAGTGTCTCATTTCCTAATCTAATTCCCTCAGCATCACCCGACTTAATTCGACTACATTCCATTATCCTCGTTTTGCTTTTGTTGATGTTCATCTTATATCCTCCTTTCAAGACACTATCCATTCCGTTCAACTGCTCTTCCAAGTCCTTTGCTGTCTCTGACAGAATTGCAATGTCATCGGTGAACCTCAAAGTTTTTATTTCTTCTCCCTGGATGTTGATACCTACTCCGAATTTCTCTTTTGTTTCCTTCACTGCTTGCTCAATATACAGATTGAATAACATTGGGGAGAGGCTACAACCCTGTCTCACTCCCTTCCCAACCACTGCTTCCCTTTCATGCCCCTCGACTCTTATAACTGCCATCTGGTTTCTGTACAAATTGTAAATAGCTTTTCGCTCTCTGTATTTTACCCCTGCCACCTTCAGAATTTGAAAGAGAGTATTCCAGTCAACATTGCCAAAAGCTTTCTCAAAGTTGCAAATGCCAGAAAAGTAGGTTTGCCTTTCCTTAGTCTAGCTTCTAAGATAAGTTGTAGGGTCAGTATTGCCTCACGTGTTCCGATATTTCTACGGAATCCAAACTGATCTTCCCCGAGGTCGGCTTCTACTAGTTTTTCCATTCGTCTGTAAGGAATTCGCGTTAGTATTTTGCAGCCGTGACTTATTAAACTGATAGTTGGGTAATTTTCACATTTGTCAACACCTGCTTTCTATGGGATTGGAATTATTATATTCTTCTTGAAGTCTGAGAGTATTTCGCCTGTCGCATACATCTTGCTCACCAGGTTGTAGAGTTTTGTCAGGACTGGCTCTCCCAAGGCTGTCAGTAGTTCTAATGGAATGTTGTCTACTCCCGGAGCTTTGTTTTGACTCAGGTCTTTCAGTGCTCTGTCAAACTCTTCACGCAGTATCATATCTCCCATTCCATCTTCATCTACATCCTCTTCCATTTCCATAATATTGTCCTCAAGTACATCGCCCTTGTATAGACCCTCTATATACTCCTTCCACCTTTCTGCTTTCCCTTCTTTGCTTAGAACTGGGTTTCCATCTGAGCTCTTGATATTCATACATAGAGAACCACTTGTATGAATATCAAGAGCAGTGCATATAATGCGTTCATATCCTTGAGAATTTAGCGTTTTACTTAAACCCAGTGAGAGACCCATACACAGTAACCACGAAAGACACCCCTCACACCCCCAAACCATTACATCCTCCTCCACACTTCATGGTTGGCTCGCTAGATACTTGTCACAAGCCGCGGAGTGGCGCTAGTCGCGACTCGCGGGTCCAGCGATATCTATTACGGACCGTGGTCGATATCTGCAACCCCTAACATGTGTGGTATCGAACGTTGATACCACATTCCTCCCCCGTAAATCTGAGAACGGAAGTTGACTATGGCTTACGAGCGCTGAGTGGAGGACCCCATGTTGACGTAGTTGAGGAAGTGGGGAGCCTGACCACAGGCTGTCATTGGGACCGAGGGGAGACAGGAAACGCCTGGAAACCTGCTGCAGGATGCATGTCAATATGAGGTGTCTGCGCTTCAGCAACAATGGGAGAAGCCGCCCTCCATCGGGTCGGCGCACCTGACCGGCAACAATGACTGGAAACCAGGAAGTGCATACTGTTCTACGGCGGTGGACGGCATTGTAACTGGAACGTCACTGTACCCTATCACAGTTGAAGGCACCTGGATCATCAGGTCATCAGGTCGCCGCAGAGATGCTGTGGGTGACTCGGGCGCGAGACATGGCATTTGCGCTGGCCTGCCGTCGTGTGGCAATGGCGAAGCTACGGGCGCTGGCACCCAGGGGCGAGGACAGCAAGGAAGACGTCCCCGCCGGCCGGTGTGGCCGAGCAGTTCCAGGGGCTTCAGTCTGGAACCGCGCGACCGCTACTGTTCCACGTTCGAATCGTGCCTCAGGCATGGATGTGTGTGATGTCCTTAGGTTAGTTTGGTTTAAGTAGTTCTCAGTTCTAGGGGACTGATGACCTCAGATGCTAAGTCCCGTAGTGCTCAGAGACATTTGAACCGCTACACGTGATGGCAAGCAACGTTCTACAGGTATTTGCCAAATCCAAGCCATTCCTTCGGATTAACAAACGATATTCATCTACTGTCCAACGGTGTTGCTCCTTACACCACCTCGAGAGTCCCTTAGCTCTGACTACAGAAATGTGTGGTTTTAATTCTGTACATACAGTCACTGTGCCACCTGGACTAATCGTAGCACACTGGAACTCACGAGTGGTTCCTTCTGCTCATTTCAAGTGATTTTTTTTACAACAACCCGCCGCAATGATCGACAGTCCCTGTCCATCAGTAAATGATGTCTTTCTGGCCACAGTTTAGCTGTGATTGTTCCTTCGCGTTTCTGTTTCACAGTCGGGTCACCAGCAGTCGACTTGGGCAGCTTTAGAAGGGTTGAAATGTCCCTGATGTATTTGTCACTCACGTGACATCCAATGACTAGTCCTCATTCTACGTGACAGCATTCCTGACAGGCCCATTTTGCTGTACTCCATCTCTGCTGACAATGCAATACTCCTCGCCTCCTTTTATACTGGTGGGTTTAAGCTATTTAGGTATAAGAAAAATAACATCACTAAAATAAATATTCAAAAAATAAAAGTTAAAAGATAAACCTTAAAGTTAGAATCGCTTCTATTGGCACCTTGTGGTCAGTTCTGCATAACATATGAGTGCCTGGTTATTTTTGATCAGACAGTGTGTGTACGAGGACCAGTCAGAAATAAATTCCTCTTTTTTGCTCCTTCATTGGGTTGGCAATGTAATAATCATAAATTTGGCGCACTTCCACAAACCTTCTCCTAGAGGTCGCTCCTATAACAAACAGCGTCATATGTCAACAGACGAGCCATTCTGCTCTGCCTTTGGTGTTGCTATGGAAGAACTCAATTTTTTTAACAGCTGCCCAGAATATTATTCTGTGGTGCAACAGTATACAAACAAGGCAGAAGCAGTATTTTCAGACGTTTAGAATGGTTCTACCAGAATCCCTGCATTTAGCTTGCTTTATTATTCTGATAATCTTTTTCTGTATTTTAAATGTTTTTTTTTTTTAAATTGTGGAATTCTCCCTAAGGTAATTCCTTTTTTTTTTATAAATTGTGGAATTCTCCCTAAGGTAATTCCGTACATCAGTAGTGACTGTATATTTACATGGTACATTGTCACCACCAACAAGCATCATGTATTTGAATTGAAAATAACAGTATACAGGGTGTTCCAAATAATGTATACACTCTTTGAAGCTGAACATCTCTTTAATAAAACGGGTTAGAAATACAATTTTAGTGGTGTTACATGCCTCATGGTCTGACAAATGTTCAAACTGGCGTCTGTACATCACAATACACTGTTGACAACGACTTTGTACTGAGCGACATGGCTACTTTATTGTTTTCAATGGAATAGCATCACAGGCTTTCTCAATTTGCTCTCTAAGATCATCCAGTATGTGTGGTCTCGCAGTCTAAACTGTGTTCTTGAGAGTACCCACAGAAAGAAGTCTAGACGAGTTAAATTTGGACATCGAGTGGGATACTCCATAATCCCTCTTCGTCCTATCCATCTGGCATGGAATGTACGATTGAGAAATACTCTCACATCCAGGTGAAAGTGAGATGGCGCTCCATCCTGTTGAAAGTAATAATCTTCATTTCCAAAGACAACGCTAAGACCAGGAGTTATCATTTCCAAGTGCGAGTCGCCCGTGACAGTGTTTCCAAAGA
This sequence comes from Schistocerca cancellata, assembly GCF_023864275.1. Classification (NCBI taxonomy): domain Eukaryota; kingdom Metazoa; phylum Arthropoda; class Insecta; order Orthoptera; family Acrididae; genus Schistocerca; species Schistocerca cancellata. The sequence goes on along the minus strand of NC_064626.1, from coordinate 75,309,814 downwards.
AGTACAGCCCAATTAACCCTCTAGAAGTCAGACCACACCAGACTGTTACTCTTGGTAGATTAACATGCCGTTGCTCTGTTATGTAAGGATTCTCCCTGGCCCAGTACACGCAATTATGGCATTTAATTGTTCCATCAAGTTTAAACGTCGCTTCATCTGACCAAAGAATTCGATCTTGGAAACGTTGCTCTTCTTCACATCTGTTAATGAACCACTCACAAAATTCGCTTCGCATATCAGGATCATCCTCGTTAAAGTTCTGAGACCGCAAAATTCTATGAACACTGCTTCTGCAGATCTCAGTCTCACGAGAGTATTGCCTCACAGATTTCATTGGAGATCGTGTGTATGACTGGATTACTGCATCAACATTCTCATTGTCTGTTGAACTTCTCTTTCGTCCGCTGTGTCCCTTCTTCATATCGTGCACCATTCCTTCGACTTCAAACTTATCTCTGATTCTTGTAATTGTTACTCACGTCGGTGGTGGTGTTCCAGATTCAACTCTCCAACGTCGACCTACTGCACTCACATTCTCCTGTACACTTTAGCACCCATTTCCGTTGCTCAAACGATAACGCCATGTTTGCTGACAAAATCACCGTCTAAATTATTACCCATAAAAATTGTATTCCTGTCTCCTTTAATTAAAGAGATATTCTGTTTCAAAGAATGTAAACATTATTTTGGGACACCCTGTATGTAACTGCATTCGATTTTTTATTTAGGTTCTTAAGGTGCATTCTCTGGAATATGTATGCACACAAATTTTATATGACTCATATTTGAAGGATTGTTTCCTTCAGTGGTGAAAACAGGGTTTGCAGGATGGAGGTTTTGTGTAATGTGAAAGTTAACTGCTACATTTTTTTCTAAAATTTATGATAAGCCTGATGGGCCTGAACCACTGTGCTAAATTTTATATTACCCAAGTTGCAGTTTCCTGCAGACTTCCTTCAGTGGGTGATCTAATTAGAATACTAGTATCATCTGCCAAGAGTATCATGGTTCTATCATTCATTGTATTAGCCAAGTCATTTACAGAGATCAGAAATAGGACATGTCCCAGAACAGACTCTTGTGGAATTCCATAATCTATATTTTCTTGTTTTTTCTTTTTTTCTGCCTTTTGCTGTAAAAACTAAATGATGTGTCTGCTTCTTTGTCATTTCGTTTTATTTTTTTAATAATTTATTGATGATCTTTGAGATATGATTGGCTCAATCTTTTCGACTGGCCTCTAAGTCTGTAATTATTTATGCTAGAGAAAGTCGTTATCAGTAACATCAAAGGCTTCGCTAAGATCAAGAAAACAAAACAATTATTAGGCCCACATTGTTTATCACCCTCAATTATTAACGTTTCATTTAAAAAGGCAAACGTTGCTGACTGAGTTGGCTTTCCAGCTCTGAACCTGTACTGTAAGTCATTTACCAGCATTCTTCATTTAGCAAAGCTGTTAATCTTCTAAGAAACATTTTTACATACTTTTGCTGAAACCTGAAAAGCAAAAAACTAATGTATAATTAGCAGTTTCACATTTGGAGCACTTTCCATGCAGAGGTGTTACTTTAGCAGTTTTTAATCTATTTGGAGATACACCACTCTACAGTGATGAATTTACTATGTCTGCTAGTGGATGTACAATAAATGCTGCATTAGCTTTTACTATAGCATCTGTTATTTCATCAGCATCCATTCAATATTTATTTAGATAGTTCCTCAGGTGTTGCCAGATACGCGAATAATATATTTGCACAATTGTTACCAGACTGCGCCCTCGCACTGGCTGCCTGTCATGATGTACATTCATCTGTCACTGTGCTATATTCGATAAACAATGGTTGAAAGCACTAGCCACTTGTCTGGGATCAGTTAGTTTATCATTATCTTAATCAGTTCTGTAGCCCAGTGAATGAAGACGACAAACAGTCAAACAGGGGAAAAAGTTCGTCTAGTAACAAATGTTTGTACAGTAGTAGCCTGCAGTGGGAGGAATAACACAATAAAAATTCTGACTGGGAGGTTTGAGGGTGAGGGTGGCAGAGTTTCTAAAGGCCACATTTTTATGTTTTTCTTCGTTAACTAAAAACAGTGTCTTATAGCGAAAATGTTTCCCTATAGAAAATTAAACTACATTAAATGTCCCACAGAAAAGGTTCTATTAATTTCTTTAGTTCTAATAGTTTCATGTTACAGGGGATGGGAAATTAGTAGATTATTAAAAATAGTGTTTTATTTGTGTAAAATTTATGTTTATTGTTAAACGAAGTGGGTAAAGAACAAATATTGAGTGTGTGTACCGCATCTGAGTGCAGTAAAATCGTATTGAGGGATAAATTTTGTTCTGGAAGTGTAACAGTGTTGGCAGTGGGAGTGAGGGGGAGGGGAGAGTAAAAAGTGAGGCAACGCACGTCACCACATTGTGGTCATACACTTCCTTTCTTCATATATCTGCAAACTGAAGAGTGAACTGGCGATTCCCATCTCTCCCAACCCTCCTACACCACAAGAAGCAACTACATGGTGTTTCACAAAGTTATACTGATCCATCCAGCAAGTGCCTTATGAATCACAGGCGATGCAGTGCACAGACATATCAAGAACATGTTATTTTCCACAACTGCGTTAACACTATATGGATCACAGATATGAGTGCTAATAATGCTTACCCAAGAATATATATGGACAGAATCTAAGTAAGTCTCTGCATACTGTTTCTACACTGCTAGAGGGCAAACTGATTCTTAGTAACCCTGCTGGCAGCTGTAGTGTTTTTCTGGGAAAGGCAACTTCCCTCACCAGGAGCTTTGCTCGCTTTTCAGTTTACAGGCGGAGTAGCCTATACCTCATCCAGAATTTCCTGTTCAGTTCTCTTATGTTAACAGACAAAACAACTTCACTGAGTTCGTTCTTAAACAATTCATTTATTTTCAGTTCATTAAATGTGTACTTATTTGTGAGTGCATCTTACGCTGAATGACTGTAGTAAATCTGTAGTAACGTCTTTCAATTGCTCAGATGTCGAGGAATCAGTAGTCAAGTCACAACATGTGATTATAGTTTTATTGGGAGAGTCAATTTTTTCCAAAAGTTTCGCCATGTGATTTAATATTTTTTTATCCATATGGTGACCTCCAAACAACAATTGCATTTTGCTTTGGTAATTAAACTGCAGAGAGTTCTGTATCTTTTTCACTGGTCAGATTATTATATTCAGTTACACTGTCGAATTCAGTATTTTCTCTGCATCTATCATACACACAGCTACCCCATAATTTAATGTTTCCCTACAAAAAATGTTTGTAAGTTTGAGTTGGGGGAGATATGTCAGCTCTAACATATCCTGATTAAGTCAGTTTTTTTATAAAGCATAGGACAAAAATAGCATTCAGATCCTTTAACATTAAGACCATCTCACTAAGTTCATTGGTCAGAGACTGAACATTTTGATGGAGCAATTTAAAATTAGGTACAGGCAATATATTATTTATTGCTTGACCTCTTACCTCACATTTTTGCACTAGTGTCTCTGGTGGGAAAAATCTTGATTTTTCCAGGAATGGTAATCCTGGCGTTTTCCTTTTGGCTTGTTAGTTCACTAGATGTGGGATTCTGCCTTTCTTCAGTAGATGTTTCCAATTTCCACTTTATTATAGCCGCTCTTCACCCCAAAAAGCCTTTGGTGCGTGTGGCTTCTGCTTGCTGGTGACCATCAATAGGTGAATTTCCTTCTGGAGCTCGTAAAAGTTGTGTTTCATTCATCCCTGTCTTTTTTGTTTAAGCTACATGGAAATTAGCGCTTGACTTACGATCTGATTGCTTGCTTCTGTCCTTTTCGGTTTAAACCACTTATTAATTTGCTTCTTGTACTAATATCCGAATTGTATGATGTTATTGTCAATGTTCGTGTAGTACAAGAAATAATTAAGATGGCTTATTCTCAGTATCAATGGTAAATGCAGAATACTCAATTCTACTAAACGTAACGATGTTCTCTGATATGAAAGATTGCAAATTAGAAAGTGCAACACCATTAAAGCCACCTTAATGGAGCTTTACTATTTTCAATAAGAAGAAATTATCTTTTTCTTGAGCGCCTTGGCCCCACACACTTCAGATTTCTGGGGGCCTGTCGTTATTGGAATATTATGTTTCACGTACCTTTCGTCGTTTGCAGACGCGAAGTGCCACTCTGCAACAGGAAGCTGAAATGCTGTGTTAAAGTGCACCAAAATCTTGACGGTTACGTGAAAGGCTTTGATTGTTGTACGAGTAATGTTAATTTCTTTTCAACTGCGAGTTTATGCAGTCTAGCATTTTTGTGTTTAACATATTAGACATGAAATGTAGCAAATCTAAATGTCACGCACATTAAAATCCGACCAGCTTCATTGTACTGTTAATGAGTAGAGACTCTGGGCTTTCTGTGAAGTTCGCATTGAAAACTTGCTATAAAACTGATTAAAATTATTTGAAAGCTATTTTCAATTTACATCTGAATTACAATTATTTTTTATGTTGTGAATCGTGTGAGACCTGATCCGTGCTGACTGGTCTAGGCTAGCACAAAAACTTTCTGCAATGAAATATTAATTCACTTTCAAGTGAAACACTTAAGCAGTGAGTGAGTTCCTATTTTTAAGCCGTGTGGCGTAATGAAAAACTTAAAATTATTTGCTTGCCCGTAATGGCGTCTTTGAAACAAAATCAGCTCAGAATATGAAAATTGCAAATTGTTCAGTAATGATTATGGGATGCTCTTCCCTACATTATTGAAAGGAAAACACAAGTTAACACATTTATAGAATTAACGATTAGTATCATAAGAATGCTTTTCTTACAGTATTAGTAACAAACACATGCCATTCTCATCACGAATCGTCAATGTCGCCCTTCTACAATCAAGAAGAAAACTAAGAGTAGTTAGTTTCTTCTCTTTCTTCCTCGTTAGAGGACTGTCTATTCATTTTTATCTTTGTTCACAGATTATCCTTGAAATACATAGTTTTCTTATTAATAGTAATTTTCATTGTTCTTTTTCTATAATATTTTAAAATATTTCACTGCAATAATCACAACACATCGTCTTTATGACTTTTATCAATATTTTCGTTATTACGATTGTTTTTATATCGTTACACTAGTTTCGTAAAGTTTCACAATGACGCCATGGGGATGGCACAGACTGAATGACGTCTTTGCAACTTACACAAAACACTTTTTAGGCCTACTTTATGCTTGTTTGCCACTTATTCCGTTATCCACATCTTCACCTATAACTAATCAGCCAAGAGAATTACAGTATAAATGAAGACGCAGCAACGTAATTTAAGGATGCAAAATTAAAACATTTTTTAAAATCTTAAGAACTAAATAACATTAGTTACATAATACACAACATCGTTTTTCTGTGTTTCTTAAAAAATTTAAAATCCAAAAGACTAACAAGTAAAGATAAAAGAAAATGTAAATAGATAATTAAATTATGCTGAGAGGGACAGTGATATACACTACAAAGGGGGAGAGCACTTTCACTAAAAAGCTGGAGTGCACTATCGGAAAAATGCTTGCAGGGGAGGAAAACAATGGATGTTGTGTAGAGAGGTAGGGGATAAGTGTAAAGACAAGGCTATTGGAAGATGTCTTTGAAAATGAAGGCAGGTGTTAGAATGGATAGCGGGAATATGGATAGTTGAGATGGATTTGGTGGGTGGGCAGGGCCATGATAGGGAGAGGGGAACGGGTGGGTAGCGATGGAGATGGAAAAAGGATAGGAGGAGGGGCCCTGATGCGGGGTGGAATGGGTGGGGAATTATAGTTGCAGGACAGACCATTGTCAGGTGGGTTTCATTGTCTGGGTGAGGGAGGTGGTTGAAGTTGCATCAGGATAGGATTCTGTGTCCAGGTGTACAGACATGTTTGTAAAAGTGTGGCAGCATATAGGGATTTGTGATCACAGTGAGAGCAATGGATTTATTGGACTCCACTGGAGATACTGTAGTATATGAGGAGGTGTTTGATGTCGATGAGGTGGCGTGGGAATTCGATGAGATGGCAGAGGATCAATGTGGTGGAGGGGGGAGGGGGGATGCAAGGCAAAGTACGTGAAATTCAAGGATTTGGAGGGACTGCCACACTGGTTAATAGGGGGTGGTGGCGTTGGCTCAGGTGTTGATGGGTGTGTTGGGAAAGGATGGATTCAAAGACCTTGATTAATACTCAGGTGAGGCTTATTGAGTGGTAAGAGAAAATATTGGTAGGGGGTCTGTGCAGTTTGGGAAAAGGTAGGATTTTGGGAGTTTTTCACAGTTAAGGATAGTAGCCTGTGGAGAAGATTGTGTTTTAAAGGGATGCAAGGGTGGCGACAAAGGAGATGGGGCAATCTTTTAGGTGCTGATAGGTAATGCAGTGGTGACCAGAAAAAGTATCACACTTTTCGTGAAGGAATTGTTTTATGCCATGTGCTGCAGTAAGTGTATTTATTTCCATTTGTGTTTTGTTGTCCAAATAGTGGAACTTGGGAGCCAGGGATGGATCAGAAGTATGTGTGCATTCATGGACTGTAGGGAATAATAAGCAGTCAAAATCAGGGTCATCAGGAACAGAGAAGAGGTCAAGGAGAAACGATACATAGTACTCGGCTTTTCTCTGGTTGTTATGGAGGACTAGGTAGTGAGGGAGAGTATTACTGCTATCAAGCCAATGGAATGCTTTCTAATGCCTGGAAGAGTTAATGGGGAGGGTAGAACTGAGTCTGATGCATGTCTGGCACCAGCCAAGCTATTTTATTAGCATTGGATAAGTTCTTGGTGTGTTTTTGTATTTTCCAGTGGTTTATGAGTATATGCCAATCACTAGTCAGTAGGAAGGAGCAGTTTCTCAGAAGAGGAGTACAGCTTGTATGTTGGGGGGGGGGGGGTGATGAAAATATATGGTCTTAGTAGGAATATGGATGAATATTATATTTGACAAAGTGTGTTGCAGGTAGGACACGACATGAATAATATTATGAAGTTGCTGGGAAGTTAACTGATGGCTTCATATTTGGATATCTATGGATTCCTGGTAGGCATTCCAGTTGGTACAGGAGTAGTTGTGTATAACTGTAGGATGAAGATTGGGATGGAGTGCACTGGGATGAGGATGCTGAGAAGAAAAGGTAGGTGATGACTTCCAATTGGGTCTAGGACTGCTGCAGTGAGTAGTCAAAGAAAGTCGGGAGAAGCTAAGATGGTATCTGAAGTATTAATCTCAGAAAAGGTGTGCAGGAGAATGGAGATAATATCCCTTTGGAGGAGGTCTGTAAACTGAGCTCACCGCTAGAGTTCTGCAGGGGATCTGCTGTGGATGTTAAGGTCAGTGGCAACAACATAGGTGGAAAAGATATGGTCGATATTGGTGAAAAGTCATAGGGCATGGGTAGTATAGGTAAGGTTAAGCTTTTGAAGAAGAGATAAGAACAAGGTGTTCTGCGAGATTATTATATAAGGGTTGTGGTCGACTAGGGATGTGATTTGGTGGCCGATTACAACACCACCACTGGCCAGGGATTATCTGTGCAGTGTAGGGAGAGATGCAGATGATATGATAAGTTTGGAGGAAGGTCTCATTTAAAAAGAGCAGGGATTTTGTACTGAGAAAAGTTTAGTGACAGGTATGTTCTAATCAGATTTGGTAGCAAACCAATGCCATCAATGATATTTCAGATATACATGCCAACATGACAAGCAGGAGATGAAGAGACAGAGAAAGTATATGAGGATGTTGAACGAGTAATTCAGCACATAGATGGAAATGACAATCTAATAATAATGGGGGATAGGAACAAAGCTGCTGGGGATGGAACAGAAGAAAGAGTTATGGGGGGGATATGGGCTTGGCAATAGGGATGAGACAGAAGAAAGAATTAATAGAGTTCTGTAGTAAGTTTCAGATGGTAATAGCGACTCCACTGTTCAGCAGTCCTAAGAGGAGGAGTTAAGCTTGGTAAAGACCTGGACACACAGGAAAATTCCAGCTGGATTACATTATGGTCAGACAGAGATTCTGAAATCAGATATTGGATTGTAAGGTATGTCCAGGTGCAGGCATAGATTCAAATCACAAATTAGTAATGATGGAGAGTGGACTGAAGTTTAATAGAATCGTCCAGACGAATCAGTGTGGAGGAAATGGCATTTTGAAATACTGAGGAGTGATGAGTCATGTTTGACATTCACTAAGGATGTTGATAATAAGAAATAGAGTAGGCAGTTAGTTGAAGAGCAGTGACCTTCTCTAAAAAGGGCCATCACAGATGCTGGGCAGACAAACACAGGCACAAGGAAGGTAACTGTCAAGAAACCGTGGTTATCAGGAGAAATACTCCAACTGATCATGAAAAAAAGAAGGAAAAAAGTTCATAGAAAGAAAGGAATAAATCAATATAAATCCCTTACAAATGAAATAAATGGGAAGCTCAGGGCAGCCAAGGCGAAATGGGTGCAGGAGAGATCTGAAGAAATCGAACAAGAAATAATCATTGAGAGTACTGGGGTAGCATGTAGAAATGTTAAAACAACCTTTGGTGAAATTAAACGCAAAAGTGCTGACATTTAGAGTGTAATGAGAATTCAATTGTTAAATGCAAAGGAGAAAGTGGGTAGGCAGAAAGAGTACACTGAAGACCTCTAGGAGGTCTGATAACATGACAGAAGAAAAAAAATTGGAGTCGATAATGAAACAAAGGGGATTCAGTATTAGAACCAGAATTAAAAAGAGCTCAGAAAGACATAATATGAAATAAGGCAGATGGGGTAGATAATTTCTAAAATAATGGCTGGAGGAGGCAATCATATGACTATTAAACCTAGTAAGTAGATTCTATGAGACTGGCGATGCACCGTCAGATTTTCAGAAAAAAGATCATCCACACAATTCTGGAGATAGCAAGAGCAGATAAGTGCAAGAAGTATCGCACAATCAGCTAACAGTTCATGCATCCAAGTTACTAACAGAGACAATATACAGAAGAAAGGAAAAGAAAATTGAGGATATGTTAGGCAATGATCAGTTTGACTTTAGGAAAGATAAACACGCCAGAGAGGCAGTTCTGACGTTGTGCTTGATAACAGAAGCGAGACAAAAGAAAAATCAGGACATGCTCATATAATTGGACGACTTACGAAAAGGGTTGGACAATTTGAGAAGGTGCAACATGTTCAAAATTTCGAGAAAAATAGGCGAAAGCTGTAGGGAAAGATAGGTAATACACTCTATGTACAAGAAGAAGAGGCAACAATATGATTGGAAGACGAAGAATAAGAAGCTAAAAATGGTGTTAGACATGGATTCAATCTTTCACCCCTATTGTTCAATTTACACATCAAAGAAGCAATGGCAGAAATAAAAGTAAGGTTCAAGACTGGGATTACAGTTCAAGGTGAAAGGATATCGATGACAAAATTCGCTGATGACATTGCTATCCTCAGTGAGTGTGAAGAAAGAATAATAATATAATCTGTTGAATAGGATGAACAATCTAATAAGTACAGAATATGAACTGAGAATAAACTGAAGAAAGTAATGAGAAGAAGCAGAAATGAGAACAGTGAGCAACTTAACATCAGATCTGTGGAAGTAGATGAAAAAGAATTCTGCTACCTGGGCAGCAAATTAACCCATGATGGATGGGGCAAGGAGGACATAATAAGCTGACTAGCACAAGCAAAAAGGCATTCCTAGCCAAGAGAAGTCTACTAGTATCAAACATAGACCTTAATTTGTGGAAGACATTTTTCAGAATGTATGTATGGAGTACAGCATTGTATGGCAGTGAATCATGGAGAGTGGGAAAAACTAAAACAGAAGAAGACTGGAGCGTTTGAGATATGGTCCTACAGGAAAATGTTGAAAAGTCGGTGGACAAATAAGGTAAGGAATGAGGAAATTCCCAGCAGAATCAGCAAAGAAAGGAACAAATGGCAAACACTGACAAAAAGAAGGAACAGGATGAAGGATATGTGTTGAGACATTAGGGTATAACCTCAATGGTAGTAGAAGGAGCTGTAGAGGGTAAAAACTATAGGGCAAGACAGAGACTGGATTACTCCCAATAAAAGGCTAAAATAAAAGGGTATAATAAGAAGGGATTTATTTGTAGTGAAGGAACAGATTTTATGGAGTTATACATTGGAGTGCTGTTGTGCCAAGACAAGGAATAGGGGTGGTTTCTATGCATGAGGAATAGATGAGGTTTAAACTGGGGAGTCAAGGTGAGTGAGTGGACCTGGGTGGGGGAGTAGAAGCTTGGGTGTAGAGCTGGAAGACGGAGTGAGCAGCAGTGGGGATTTATTGGAGGGTGTGTGGATACAATCATCTTGAAATTTATAACATCTTCAGAGCAATTGGGGGGGGGGGCAGGGGATAGAATTGTTGGTATAGATAGGATTATCAATTCGGATGGATCAGGACTGTGAGCTCAGGTTTAGTAGATCGGGGCTCAGCATTTTGCAGAAGAGGTAGGCTGGCAGTGATTGTAGATAGAAGGGGAAGCAAGGTTAGGGCATTGTTGAAGGATATGAAAGGCTTCACAGTGAGGACTATTGGGTGGATTGTTGCAGTTGGCAGTGAGATCATTGTAGCAGAGACATTTCTAGCAGTGGTAAGATTGAGGATGGGATTCGGAATGTTCAATTTTTAGGTGCCAGTGATATACCAAGCCCCCCTCGTTAAAGAGATGATCTATGGTGGAGGCAGAATCGGTAAATAACAGATGAGGTAAGTGAGATTAAGATTGTTATTGATGAGTTTGGCTTTTTGGACTTCTTCAGTTGGCTGGATGTTCAATTCAGATTCCATTTCTTCATTGGTATTCTTGAGGTCCTCCTTGGTGATTACAGCAATGAGGGTGGGAGGGTGGTGGATAGGTTTGGGTTTTTGGCCTGGAGTGTGTTGGAGTGAGATGCAAGTGCTGTTTTTAGATCAAAGGTAATGTAGGTTATTTTAGAGAGGAGGCCCATACAGAAGTTGAGGTACAGGGATTGAGGCCGTCCTCAGCATGATGTGTTGGATACAGAGGTTAGGGATATACTTTTGAACTTCTAGAGTGAGAGGTTTGGATTTGAGGAATTTGGATCCAAGTTGGAGAGGATGATGGTATGAATGGCAGGGAAGTTGCAGAGGGAGGAGTTTTGTTTCAACAGGTTTGGGGTTTTTAGGGTATGTGACTGGGAGAAGTGTCACTGGTTTGGCATTTTGTTGTTTTTTTAAATGCTGTTGGATGAAAGAATGGTTGCGGGATGTGGGGTGGTGGGACAGATTGTTGTTGAGTTTTATCTATGAGTAGTGCAGGTCTTTCAGAATGGTTGGTGTTGGTTGGTGTTATGCAACTGATGGAATGATTGTGACGTTACACATTTCTACTGTTGCTCCGCGAGTTGTTATGAACATGAAAACGGTAGATGTGGTGGCTGCTGAGTCCCAGCTGAAAGAGAAATTGAATGGAGATGTGGGAAAGGAGAGATGTATGTGTTGTGGTTGGGGTGGGAGACGATTTTTTAGTATGGGAGAATAGACGTGGGGTTGTGACTGAGAGGACTTGCTCCATTTACTAACATGGGCAGCATTAGATAGGGAGATGTAGATAAATGACATGGTGGGATGATCCATGATGACAGATGACAGTGATCAGCATTGAGAAATGTGGATGGTCACGGAAGCAGTGCTGAAGATGACAGGCAGGTTGTGGATGACGAGCAAGTGACCATCAATGAAATGTCTCCCAGATGGCAAGAATAACAGGAGCGATGTCCATGCCCATGTGGTGGTGACAACAGCAACAGGGGAAGGTGAGACAACTGTGACAACGATCTCCAAGGCGAGGCGAGGTTGCGAATGTTCGATGATGAAAAACGCACAATGGAGTAATCCAAGGACGCTGATTAACAAAAACAGAAGAATTCTTATTATACTGTCGGCCATCTTGCTACATTTAATGAGCACCGAGCTGATGGGTATATTTTCGTTGTATGGAGCTACCGGTACTTAATAAATATTCAAACACGCACTGAGAATATACTTGAACGGTTTATTACTTGGTATTACAGGAAAAGAAGCACAGTTGCTACAGGTAACTTGTAAACAACAAACACAGTAACCAAGAAACAGGATAAACATAAAAACAATAGTTATAACTCCAAGGAATATGCAACAACATTATACAGCACTCCAAGCGGCGGATTCAAACTTAGCGGTTTACGCCATTCATTTGTTGCCGTGCAGTCACTGAATTCCCGACACAATAATATCTATGGATGGGGCACACTAACGTGTGCGGTCACAGCAATCGACGTGAGTAGCAGTCGCTACAGAGCAATACAACACATTGGTCATATATGGCCTGTAATACCACATTCTAAAAAACCCAGCCATGACATTTACAGGCGCGAAGGTTGTTACCTTTTGACAGCTAGAGCGACACTAGCGCTCCAAGCGGTGAGAAAGTAGTCAGTCACAAGTATCATAGAGATAATGTTCGTTTTAGCTATTTTCTACTTAATCAACGAAATATTTATTAACTGTGTGTTCCATGCATTAGTAAATTACCAAGAGACATAAATTATAGTGAAATACATGCAAAAGCAACTGAATCACACTGATTCAGTTACCTAAGCTATAACTAATGCACAAAAAAATACTTCTGAATATGTGAGTATATGCAACTTACTCCGCTGAAAGCAAGAGAATGTAAACATTTATTTCAAGCACATGAAGCCTATATTTCCATTGTCTGTTGTTATTATCAGAGGCACTATCCTTGACATTTAAACATGTTTTGTGGGGTCTAGTGATTCGCCCATTCTTACACTTCACTCAGCTTTCTAATACACAAAAAATTTTGTAAACGGAATTACTTCTGCTTCAAAAGCGGATGTACTCACGAGTCTTGCTGTTTATGACTCAAATTTAGCAACAATTGTGGAATTTGTTTCTTCTGTGTTGGGAAACAGTTTTATTGCTTCTGACAATTTATTTGAAAATAAATTGAAAAAGTTTGTCTTAGACAACTCCTTCTACTCTGAGGAAGAATTTCTATGTTTGTAGTTTGTAAATGGTGGTGGGTAGGAATTTCTAACTCAGTCTGTATATCTTGTTTTCATTTCGGTGGAAAAATTATATGGTGATGTTTAGATTACAAACAGATGTGAAAATTAATTTGAAATATGAATGTAAAATGACTCGTTCAACGTCACGACAATTTATCATGCAAAATGATCCGTGGAACATGAAAGTAACTACCTAACTAACTAAGTGTGTCATTTCCACTTAAGCTACAGCTGTGGTGGCTTATTTCATACATTAAATGTTATAGATATTACATTCCATATAGGATTTCTATGTCCCAAAATCACTGATCTGGCTGAAAGTGCAGTGAACAAATCTACATTTTCTTAGGTAGATGTACAATGTCTTTCTGTAAAAGGTCATATCTTCCGGTGTTTATTAGCATTTTTTAATTATTAAAGGTAAACGACATTTTCCGGTAAATAACTGTGTCCGTGACAAGATAATCGTAAATAGCCTGTCCTGTATGTAATGTACAGTATCGTACCTTCCAGCGTCCTTAGGAACCTAAAAATTTGGTGTCATTTTGTAGTTATTGTCGATTTTTATGTCACTATATAGATTCCCTGTCGTGAAAGCTATGTTACAGATCAATGTAAATGTTAGTATTCGTACTCATCCAGTAACGTATTCAGTTGTCGCTTGCCAGCCGTTTTGGGCACTGCTGTTGCTGCGGTGAACGAAAAGGATACGGGATGTCGCGACTGTTACGCCGCTTTCACACTATACGGTTTTGACCGTACGGCAAAAAGCCGTACGGCTGTAGGTGTGAAGAAATGTATGGCGCCTTTCACATTATACGGCGACGGCAAAATGCCGCTGCCGTGCCGTGCTGCAGCCGTGTCTTGCCACTACAACAGACGGTCGCCGTACGGCAAGTTCGACAACAGTGGCCTACGTGACTAAGTGCATGCTTTCACACTGGACGGTTTTGAGCCGTACGGCGTCGACTAGTTCGTTGTAGTGTCGTTTTATTCATTTGTGTTTATTCTTGTTTACTGAAAAGTGTAGAAGAATGGATGAAATTGATACTGAACTTTTGATAACCTTGGTGGAAGTAAGACCTGTTCTGTGGGACAAAACTCTAGATGCGTATAGAGATCGTATTGCTACAAAGAATGCTTGGCGGGAAGTTTGCGTAGCACTGAAGCAAGATTTTGATGAGATGGAAGACAAAGATAAAAATGCGTTTGGTAAGTATTTATTTAATATATTAATATTACATTTAATACGTTTTAAACAGTTTTTATTTAACGTTATAAATTTTATTCTAAAAGTAAATCGTTTGTTTATAAGTAAATTACTGCTACCAGTCACGTTTTTTTTGTTTTGTTTATATTTTGCACGACGCGTTTCGGGAAATAATTCCCATCCTTAAGTGCGTTTTTCTCTAAGTTTTCATCATGTGTGGTGTCTTTTTATGTGTCAGGTCTTGCATTCTGTTTTCTTTACTGTAATTTATAAGAGAAACACGCACAAGACCTCACAAATAAAAAAACACTACACATAATGAAAACTTAGAGAAAAAAACGCACTTGAAGATCGGAATTATTTCCCGAAACGCGTCGTACAAAATATAAACAAAACGATTAAAAACGTGAGTGGTAGCAGTAATTTATTTATAAAGAAAACTATTTACTATACAGTCGCAGGCTTTCACAAACAATCTACAAAAAGGAAAAGGCTTGTTAATTTATATCTTTGACATCTGCCATGACACGCTTCCAGCATTTGTCATAAAATATTTACAAAGAGTGTTCCTTATGGCGTTGGCTGTCAGTCCTCCTCTTATGTTGGCATCTTGGGCTAAGTCTTCCAAACCAGTGAAGGATGTGGTGTCTTCAATTATAAATCCATCTCTCTGACGTACAAAATTGTGTAAAACAATGCAAGCTTTAACCATTTTTACTGCAAAATCTGGATGAACATTTAAAGGTCGGTGAAACAACCGCCACTTATTGGTGAGGATGCCAAAAGCACATTCCACATACCTCCTTGCTCTGCACAAACGGTAATTAAATACACGTTTCTCAACTGTCAAGTTTGTTCCCCCAAAAGGCCGGAGCAAATGCGTGTGTAGGCCAAATGCTGCGTCTCCCACGAAGAAGTAGGGTACTTTTGGACCTTCCGTACCAGGCAGACATTGGACGTCTGGAAATTCCAGGGAATTACTTTCTATTGACTTCCATAAACTGGACCGTCTGAACACTGAAGAGTCACAGTCTTTGCCATAACTTCCTACGTCGACATAAATGAACCTGTAGTTGGAATCCGCTACAGCCATCAGAACCACAGAAAAGTATTCTTTGTAATTGAAGTACATTGATCCGCTATTAAATGGGGCAGTAAGACGGATATGTTTTCCATCCACCGCTCCTAAGCAGTGGGGGAAATTAGCAGTACGTTCAAATCCAGCCGCTATTGATTCCCATACCTCTTTGGTCGGTCTTTGTATACATTCTTCCCGCAGTGATGACCAAATTGCTGTGCATACATCATTAACCACTTTACTTGCTGTAGAAATCCCAATTCTGTACTGGAAATGTAAGTCAGTGAAGGAACAACCGCTTGCCAGATACCTGAACAAAACGAAAAAAAATCAGTGACATTTAGTTTGCAGTGGACATTTTTTGTTACAGTTTTGCTTTTTTCTATACAAAATTAAAATGTTTTCATACAGTTTTGTTTCCTTTTGATGTAGGTATAGAAGTAATACGGAGGTGGACCAATCTACGAGACTCCTTTGTGAAGTCAAACATAAAAATTCAAGCTGCGAAAAAAAGTGGCTCAGCAGCAAAGAAAAAGAAAAAGTATGTATATTCTGATCAGCTGCAGTTTCTAAAAAAGCTGTATGATGCTCGAGAGACGGAGGACAGTTTTCAATCGGAACGCACCGCCAGACTGGAAGAAGATATAGAAACGCAGGGCTCCGTCGAAAATACTGAGAATGTTTCTGGGCCATTTGATACAGCACCCACACAACAAACATCCAAAAGCGAGTGCCATACAAACAGAAAACATAGAAAACCTGATGCAATCGAAATGAAAATATTACGAGCTCTGGAAGAAGACAAACCTTGCAGCAAAATGTCATTTTTACTTAGTCTGAAGCCTCATCTGGAAAAATTTGATGAACAGGATTATCTTCAGTTTCAGATGGGAGTCCTCAAAGTTATAGAAAATATATATGAAAGGAGAAATATATTGACAGCTCAACCTCCTCCATTTACCCATTACACACCTCCCATGCCCTATAATAATAGATTTCAAGCTTATTCTTATTCACCTATGGAAAATGCTGCTCCAATATCCTCTTACCATACGCATCAGATTCGTCCTCCTCCAGCTGCACCAAACCCAACTACTTTTCTCGAACAACCATTACAGACTTCTCAAGGTCGCAGTTCTTATCAACGAATTAATAAAGTGCCACCACCATACCCTTCGCCTTCCACAAGTAGCCATGAAGGCCCACCATCAACAACGCAGTTCTACAACGTTTTTGCAGAGAGCCTGTCGCCACAAAGTGACAGTACAGTCAGTCCTGCTACAAACTCTTTGGTTTCAACTGCTGATATTGATATTGACTTTTCTACTTCATAATCTGAGCGTAATAAAAATGTAAAACACAAATAAATAAGTAAATAAACAGAACTAGTTTTTATGTATTAAATTACCTTAACGTGATAGCCAGCATTTGAACAGGTTGGATGCAATTGCGGAATTGTGTGTTTTGTCGTTGTAACACATCCTTTAGTTTTCTATGTAATTCGTCAAACGAGGTAATAGACATTCGGAAATAGTTAAAGAATTTATTTCCGTCGTTCCTCAAATCTTCAAAGAGTGTATAAAATAAACCCACTTCGTCTCTTCTCTGGTTAATGGGGTGTACCCACAAAAGACGACCTTTTCTTTTGCGGCGACGATGAAGCAACCACAAAGCAACAACTCGTTTACGGTTCATCTTGATACACACATTAAGCAAACTGAATAGACACCAACAACTGGTCACGTCAAAAAGCCGTGTAATGTGAAAGCAACACAGGCACGGCTAAAACTCGTACGGCTTTTTGCCGTACGGTCAAAACCGTATAGTGTGAAAGCGGCGTTATTGTTATACACCTTTGGTTTGTTTGTAAACATGGTAGCGTGGAAAAGCATAAACATAGTATTACCAAAGAAAATGTGTGGGTTATGTTGGTGGCAACATTTATTACTTAGAAACGAGTGAGGTTTTATAGTTTCCACGTTGAAAACTTGGGAATCTTTATAGTGTGCAAAAGTTGTTGCAATGTTAAGCGGACAAGTAAATTGTGCAAGGCTAACTCGTGCCTTAAAAACGGTATTTAAGTTAACGCAAAGTGTTAAAAGACAGTTTTCTGAAAATGCTGCGGCTTCGACTACAGTGTTTCAAGAGTCAAGACATTTAGAAGATTCTTCACACGACAAGTGTGAAGAAACGAAATTAGTGAAAGTTGCTATTATCGGTGCACCCAATGCTGGTAAAAGCAGTTTAATCAATCAGTTGACTGGCAGAATGGTAAGTTTTACCGGTGCTAATTATCGAGTCGTAGAGTTTGTGTTTCCAGAATTAATTCGAAAGTGATCAATGGTGTTATTTCTTTTCTGTTTTGTCTTCTCAGAGTTAGCTTGCATTTTTGGTCATTTCGCTAAAATTACCTTTAAAGGCAATAGAACAAGCACATCTTTGTATTTTAAATTCATTTTGCTTCGAGTTTAAGACAATCGCTGCAAAGTAGTGATGAACGCAAAATAAAAGAATTTTCTAATACAACCAACATCGGCCAGTGCAGCATATTGTTATTCAGGAAAATGGTATTGGATGTGGATCCTGTTGCGATTTAAAAACTGACCAAGGCTTATTTTTGTTTGTTCAAAGGGAGCATTAATGGATGAAACCAAAACTATGTAATGTGACACTCAGCAGTCAGTATTTTTTGTAGCATTGTATGAATTTTTTTTTAAATACATTTTTTCCATGCAGCTGTGTCCTGTATCCAAGAAAGTGCACACGACAAGATGTCGTGCTCGGGCTGTATCAATTCAAGACACCACTCAAATAATATTTCTTGATACACCTGGATTGGTTACAGCTACAGAGATGCAAAGGTTAGTGTTTCTGCATGAATAATAATGCTAAAAGAAACGTTATGCTAATAGAATGTTAAGTAACACACACACACACACACACACACACACACACACACACACACACACACACACACACAGAGAGAGAGAGAGAGAGAGAGAGAGAGAGAGAGAGAGAGAGAGAGAGAGAGAGAGAGAGAGAGAGAGTTAGGGGTTGATAGGAACAGAGAATAAGTCATGGAAAGAATTTTAGGGATTACAGAAGTGTTCAATTCCACCTGCCTGCTTTGAACCATTATGTAATCAATATGGCGGAAATGGCTGTTCTAAGCTCTCCAGTATTGCACCTATGATGCCACTAAATGCACACGGCAACAAACATACACTCCTGGAAATGGAAAAAAGAACACATTGACACCGGTGTGTCAGAACCACCATACTTGCTCCGGACACTGCGAGAGGGCTGTACAAGCAATGATCACACGCACGGCACAGCGGACGCACCAGGAACCGCGGTGTTGGCCGTCGA
Organism: Schistocerca cancellata; assembly: GCF_023864275.1. Taxonomy (NCBI): domain Eukaryota; kingdom Metazoa; phylum Arthropoda; class Insecta; order Orthoptera; family Acrididae; genus Schistocerca; species Schistocerca cancellata. Next base: position 75,291,069 of record NC_064626.1, on the reverse strand, counting down.
ATGGCGCTAGCTGCGCAGCATTTGTGCACCGCCGCCGTCAGTGTCAGCCAGTTTGCCGTGGCATACGGAGCTCCATCGCAGTCTTTAACACTGGTAGCATGCCGCGACAGCGTGGACGTGAACCGTATGTGCAGTTGACGGACTTTGAGCGAGGGCGTATAGTGGGCATGCGGGAGGCCGGGTGGACGTACCGCCGAATTGCTCAACACATGGGGCGTGATGTCTCCACAGTACATCGATGTTGTCGCCAGTGGTCGGCGGAAGGTGCACGTGCCCGTCGACCTGGGACCGGACCGCAGCGACGCACGGATGCACGCCAAGACCGTAGGATCCTACGCAGTGCCGTAGGGGACCGCACCGCCACTTCCCAGCAAATTAGGGACACTGTTGCTCCTGGGGTATCGGCGAGGACCATTCGCAACCGTCTCCATGAAGCTGGGCTACGGTCCCGCACACCGTTAGGCCGTCTTCCGCTCACGCCCCAACATCGTGCAGCCCGCCTCCAGTGGTGTCGCGACAGGCGTGAATGGAGGGACGAATGGAGACGTGTCGTCTTCAGCGATAAGAGTCGCTTCTGCCTTGGTGCCAATGATGGTCGTATGCGTGTTTGGCGCCGTGCAGGTGAGCGCCACAATCAGGACTGCATATGACCGAGGCACACAGGGCCAACACCCGGCATCATGGTGTGGGGAGCGATCTCCTACACTGGCCGTACACCACTGGTGATCGTCGAGGGGACACTGAATAGTGCACGGTACATCCAAACCGTCATCGAACCCATCGTTCTACCATTCCTAGACCGGCAAGGGAACTTGCTGTTCCAACAGGACAATGCACGTCCGCATGTATCCCGTGCCACCCAACGTGCTCTAGAAGGTGTAAGTCAACTACCCTGGCCAGCAAGATCTCCGGATCTGTCCCCCATTGAGCATGTTTGGGACTGGATGAAGCGTCGTCTCACGCGGTCTGCACGTCCAGCACGAACGCTGGTCCAACTGAGGCGCCAGGTGGAAATGGCATGGCAAGCCGTTCCACAGGACTACATCCAGCATCTCTACGATCGTCTCCATGGGAGAATAGCAGCCCGCATTGCTGCGAAAGGTGGATATACACTGTACTAGTGCCGACATTGTGCATGCTCTGTTGCCTGTGTCTATGTGCCTGTGGTTCTGTCAGTGTGATCATGTGATGTATCTGACCCCAGGAATGTGTCAATAAAGTTTCCCCTTCCTGGGACAATGAATTCACGGTGTTCTTATTTCAATTTCCAGGAGTGTATAAATACGGCAATAACGTCTCCCTCCAAATATACAATCAAACTAATGGGACAACCGTGGGAAACTGGGGGTGGGGGTTCAATTATATAGGTCAACCACAGCTGACACTAACAAACACTGAAACCAACAACTACAACTATGAAAATTGTAATCAGTCATTTCTCTCACAATCTCAGCAATCATTTGAAGTAATTGGATGCATTTAATGACAGACAACATGCCCTCCCCAATTTCCAACCACGACATAGCACTGCTATATTTAATCGTCATATCCATAGCTAACAACAGAAGCCACAAATAAATTAAACATCTTACCACACCACAAACAGCAAACCAATAACACCTAACAAAAAGGCCAAACAGCTAAACAGAAAAAAATTTAATTGACAACTAACTGAAAAAACTTCTAAAGTTTACGTTTGGAACTACATACACTGCCAATGACTTCACACATCCAGCACCAAGGCTCAGATGATCCCAATACAAAACATTTCACTCAGCACGCGTGTGTTGTGCACCACACTCAACAAGTGGAAGGTCCAATCCACCTTAATATGCAGTCTGGCTGTGGCTATTCATCTAGGCAGATAGTTTGTCCATAGTCATGCCCATATAGAATGTTATGCAGTGGTTACAGCAGAATTGGTGTATAATGTAACTGCATACCTAAGGTAGCCCTACCTTCGATCGGTTAGGAAATTCCAGTGACAGGGCTGGAATAGGTAATGAGCACTTGTATGGACCCGGCTTTGCACCTGTAACTTCCACAGGAATATGACCCATGGGGAAGGTATTTGGGAACAGTGTACAAACTTGCAAAGGAGTCAGAAGGAGTGTGAGGAAGATATTTTTTTATTTTAGGGCCATGGTGGAGAACGAGATTTAGTTGTTTAGTCCTGAATGGTACTTATAAAGAGGATGCTTTCTTGTGGCTGATCAACAGATGTTTGGAGAGTGTTAGGTATGCATAGGCTATGTGATGGAGGACATGTTTCTGAACAGAGCCGGGAGTGTGATTTAAGTCTGCAAATGCCTCAGCAAGACCTCAAACCCAATTGCAGAGGGTATATTTGTCAATGAAACTGATGTGTTTATTGGTGAGCAGGCTGTATAGGAGGGACTTTTCAGTGTTGAATAGCTGTCAAATGTTGAAGCAGAGGTAGTGGGGGTGTTTGGAAATTTTTATGCACTCTAAATAGATACATTTGTGAGTGGAGGTCAACATTCAGGAAACTGGCTCACAGAGCCACATAGGACCAGGATATCCTCACTCTGAGTCCAGATTGTAATGATATCATAAGTAAACATCAACCAGGTGTGGAATTTAAGGTTCTGTGTGGCCAGAAATTATTTCTCAAGATGGGCTATAAATCCACTGGTAGAAGTCTTATGCTGCAGATAATAAAAACTCTATAGGCAAGTCCGTTATGCAAATCCATCATAAAATCCTTAAAATCAAAGTTTTGTGGTGGTTATGATAACATATCAGTGAATTAAACAGTGCTCATCCGAGTTGACTTCTGCCTTAACTTATTTGGTTATCAGTGGAACATTTCCAGACTGGCTAAAATATGCAGAAGTTAAGCCTCTTTATAAGAAGGGGGATGGAGAGATAGGATTAAACTATCAACCAGCTTCACCTTTGCCAGCGTTTTCAAAAATATTTGAAAGGCGGTGTTCATGTGTCTCCTTAAGCATCTGACTGCAAATAATATATCGTCCAAGTCACAGGTTGGGTTTCTTAAGGGTTCCTGTATAGGAAAAGCTATTTACATGTACAGTGAGAATGTACTTAATTCATTAGATAACAAATTAGAGGCTGCTGGTATTTTCTATGACCTGTCAAGAGTCTTTGACTGTGTGAATCACAGTGTTCTCTTAAGTAAATTGGAATATTGTGGTGTCACCGATGGCGCTACGAAATGGTTTGAGTCTTGTATATTAACAGGAAACAAAAGATATTGTTGTGAAATACCTGTGCAGAAAGCAGTCTTCATCTGATTGGGAATTAGTTGTATGTGGTATCCATCGAGGTTCCATCTTGGGTCTGTTGCTTTTTTTGGTGTACATTAATGACCACTCATGTGTTATATTGCCAGATGCTGAGTTTGTTTTTTTTGCAGATGGTACAAACATTGCAATAAGTAGCAAGTACAAATTTATAAACAGCTGCTAATCAAATTAATAAATGGTTTAAAGCTAATTCACTGTCATTAAACTTTGAAAAGACCCACTATATTTAGTTCGGAAGCTTTAAGAAATTTCCTTCCAGCATGTGTATAACATATGAAGACATGCAATCGAGTAGGTTGACAGTGTTAAATTTATGGGACTACAAATGGCTCTGAGCACTATGGGACTTCACATCGGAGGTCATCAGTCCCCTAGAACTTAGAACTACTTAAACCTAACTAAGCTAAGGACATCACACACATCCATGCCCGAGGCAGGATTCGAACCTGCGACCGTAGCGGTTGCGCGGTTCCAGACTGAAGCGCCTGGGACTACAACTCGATAATAAACTCAGTTTGGAAGGGCATACCATAGAGTTACTGAAGCAGCTAAACAAGTCTGTATTTGCAGTGAGAATAATGTCAGATGTGGGAGATATAAATATAAAAAAACCATACATACTTTGCTTACTTTCATTCTATTAAGAGACAAACAGTTCATTTATCAAATGTTTGTTAACAAATAATAACTTTAAACCATGTTAGTGTGCTACACCTCTCAATATAATAAGCATTGCATTGTGTACTTGTAAATATTTCAAAGAGGAACACTTATAGCATCATTAATTTTATGCCAAACATTATTTATGTCATATGCAATGCACAAGTTGGATCCAGATTACATATGGAAGAAGTGTCCTAGAACAGCATTAATGTTACTTTGTGGCAGCTTTTGGTAAGCTATGTCTGTGATGTCTGGTAATCATTTACACAAGCTAATTGGCTATTTGTATGTTCTTCCTAATGGTGAAAGGGTGTATATGGGATACATCATAATGCTGCACCAGCACTCTTTCATGTGGCACAAATCTTCATCAAAAAATGTATTGGTCATGCTTCATCGTTACCATGACCTCCCACGTTCCCCGACTTGACCCCATTGAATTTTTTTTGCATGTGAGTATTTAGTGTCTTTGGTGTTTTCTAGTTGTGTTGATAGCATCAATGAACTCTGGCAATTCTTTGTGGATGGTTGTTCGTGCATTCAGAACATGCCTGGTGTTCTTAAATATGTATGGGCATTGATGAGGTGATGTGCTGAAGCCTGCCTTTACATGAATGGTGACTATGTAGAAAAAATGCTGTAAGGTGTTTGTCCTCATATCTGCAGTTTTGATCCTCGAGGACTCTTATAAGGTGTTCACATATGCAGTCATGTGGTTTCTAAACCTTTGTTTATTAGGATTATTGCTTGTTTCAGTGTCCTCCACCTGCCCCTTTCATTTGTACCTGTTTGTCAAAGATCCTGTACCATGTTACAAGGGAAATTTTTAACTGTGGTGTGAGAGGAGCCATTTGTAACGAACATTCTTACGTGTTGGGCTTCAGTTTTCATTTTTATTCAAGGTATGAAACTAAAATCTTCCATATGACAGCATAGACTTTTACAACACAGTGATTCAAGTATGTTTGTTGGGTTTACAGCCAGACCCTTAAATCAATTTGATGTGATATATTGGCTTTTCTACTGGCTTCCATCCTCAGATGCAAAGTTTAGCTACTGAAAAGCCAGAGCCATTGCCTCTGTATAGGCCACAGAACACTCATGGCACGTGCACCAAAAGCCATCTCTAAGCTGCCTCTAAACAGTGTGCGCATGTAGCACCACCATTGTCTAATGTTGGGGGACCCATATATGACTATCAAGACAATTGCCGCTAATATCAGCTGCTGACCACATCACAAGTATTGTGAAGCGATACATACAGTGCAAGGAAGAACAACTGAATGTCAGTGAGTCATCTAGAGATGAAGCAAGAAATTCTAAAGATGCAAAGTGCTGGAAATAGGTAACCATAACTATTTTCAGATGAAAAGATTAGAAGACAGGGAGAGAAGGATCTATACCATATTTAATTATTCCCTCCCCCTCCTCGGCCCTTTCCCCAGTAGCAAAGTGGGAAAAAAGAAGAGAGAAGGAAGGATGATAAAGGGTCACACTAGCAGTTATACTTTTCTGTTATTTGCAGGTTCAATTTAGAAGAGTCATTTCTACAAGATAGTGAACTTGCATTAATGGAGGCAGACTTACTTGGAGTCATACATGATGTTAGCAACCGTTGGACATCTGGATCCCTAGATGCCAAAGTATTGCGATTACTTGAGCTATATCCTGAGAAATCGTCGTTTTTGGTTCTTAATAAGGTAAGAAGCTCATTTGAAACAAATTTCTTTCATATTGCAATGTAATAAGACAAATGATTAAGAAAAAAGGTTTTACTTTCATAACTACAGAGTTGTCACTCATCCACAATGTTTTTTATACTGCACGGACTCCAGGACCACTAAACAACACTTTAAAAGAGGATCAGAAACACTGAAGTTGTTTTAAAATTCCTGTATGTCCCCCCTTCTATCTCTCTTTAATTTGCTAGCTGGTTATGAGTCATCCTTTGGTTACAGTCATCGTGTCATCATTTGGTTACCTGTTTATCCAAGTCATATGTTAAACAGCAAAGGGGGTGAAACCTTGTATAGTGTAAAACCAGACTTAGTTTATTTAAGTGTTTCCAAAGGTAAAAATATTATGTACAGTATACCTTTTACAAATCCATTTTATTATTAATTTAACACAAGATTATAAACAGTGCTTTTAGTTTCCACTCCAGGTTTATTTATTTATTTACACATCAAGTTCTGTAGGACCAAATTGAGGAGCAAATCTCCAAGGTCACGGAATGTGTCAGTACATGAAATTACAACATAAAAGTAATAACAGATAAAAATAAATATTCATGAATCTGAAAAAAGTCAGTCCATAAGTTTAAGTAAACGCTATCAGCAATACAATAAGAATCAGCTTAATTTTTCAAGAAATTCCTCGACAGAATAGAAGGAGTGACCCATGAGGAAACTCTGCTTGTCTCTATGCTCTCAAAAAGTTTCAGAACATATTTCCACAGGACTTGAAACGCCAGCTCGTGCAAGCACTCGTTCTACTGAACCTCCACTATTGTGATGTGATTCAACAAGGCACGAGTAGTGAAAACAAAAGACGGCTAGAGCTAACCATGAATGCCTGTGTGCATTACACCTGCAACATTCGCTGATATGATCATGTTAGTGCCTCATACTCCGAGCTAGGGTGGCTGCGGCCGGACAAATTGTGTGACTACCACACTCTATGTCTACTTCACAGACTCCTTGTCGCGCAAGCACCCCAGTACCTTGCTTCAGAGATTAAAAACCTGTCATGCCATCATAATCGAAACACGAGGTCACTCTTATTTGGTATCCTGACTGTGCCCACTCACAAAACAAAAACTTTTGCAAACTCCTTCTCAGTTGCCGCTGTCCGCCTCTGGAACAAACTGCCGCTTACCTTGCGCAAAATTCAATCTCCTGCTGCTTTTAAGAAGAAGTTGAAGCATTTCCTACTATCATCTTCATAAAGTTCTCCACAAAATTAATGTACCAGGCCAATCCTCTCATCCGTCAAATAGCAAAGATAGCGTCTCCTATCTTGCTCCTGAGATGCCTTCCTCTTCATCTATCTCTATTAGCCACGCAATCTTCTTTTCCTTTATATTTCCTTAATTATGTTTCATCATGTCTCTCTATTCTTCTCCTCCCTTCACCATGAGTCTCCCTCACATTCCCTGCTGCCAGCACTCCTATCTAAAATTTGTCTCTTCAATAATGTCTAATTATAACAGTACTTATGATCTACGAATATAAACTCTATATGTATGTATTTCTAATTGTTTATTTCACTTTTTGTACTAGATGTAGTTTAACATGCCTACTAAAACGTATGAATGTAAAATAAGTAGAATGCCTGGTTAGATGTAAGAGAGGGCCTGATGGCCCTAATCTTGCCAGGTTAAATAAATAAATGAGGAAACTCTTCAGTTTTGATTTGAAAACGTGTGGATTACTGCTAAGATTTTTGAATTCGAGTGGCAGCTTATTGAAAATGGATGCAGCAGTATACTGCACACCATTTTGCACAAGAGTTAAGGGAGTCCGATCCAAATGCAGGTTTGATTTCTGCCGAATATTAACCAAGTGATAGCTGCTTATTCTTGGAAAAAAAGCAAAGTAGAATAATTTACATGTCGAAGTATCACTCACTTTTGATACCGTTCGAATATTAAAAATGGCAGTATTAAGTCTTTGAACAAGATCCTGAACGTGGGCTTTCCACGACAGCTTACAATCTATCTGAACACCTAGAAATTTGAACTGTTCAGTTTCACTAATCATATGCCCGTTCTGTGATATTAAAATGTCAGGTTTTGTTGAATTGTGTGTTAGAATCTGTAAAAACTGAGTCTTACTGTGATTTAATGTTAGTTTATTTTCTACAAGCCATGAACTGAGGTCATGTACTGCACTATTTGAAACCAAGTCAATGTTGCACACAACATCCTTTACTACCAAGCTAGTGTCATCAGCAAACAGAAATATTTTAGAGTTACCCATAATACTAGAGGGCGTATCATTTATATAAATATGGAACAGGAGCGGCCCCAACACTGATCCCTGGGGCACCCCCACTTGACTGTACCCCACTCAGACCCCACGTCACAGCCATTATCAACATTGTGAATAATGAACTTTTGCTGGCTGTTGCTAAAGTAAGAGGTGAACCAATTGTGAGCTACTCCCTGTATTCTGCAATGATCCAACTTCTGGTGCAGTATTTTGTGATCAACACAATCAGATGCCTTCGTTAAATCAAAAAATATGCCAAGTGTTTGAAACCTTCTGTTTAACCCATCCAGAACCTCACAGAGAAAAGAAAATATAGCATTTTCAGTTGTTAAACGACTTCTAAAGCCGAACTGTACATTTGATAGCAAATCGTGTGATATAAAATGATCAATTAACCTTACACAGCCTTTTCAATAACTTTTGTAAACACTGATGGCATAGAAATAGGTCTAAAATTATCTACATTATCCCTTTCTCCCTTTTTATAAAGCGGCTTTACTACTGAGTACTTTAGTAGAATGAGATTTTCACTCTGCAGCGGAGTGTGCGCTGATATGAAACTTCCTGGCAGATTAAAACTGTGTGTCTGACCGAGACTCGAACTCGGGACCTTTGCCTTTCGCGGGCAAGTGCTCTACCATCTGAGCTACCGAAGCACGACTCACGCCCGATACTCACAGCTTTACTTCTGCCAGTATCTCGTCTCCTACCTTCCAAACTTTACAGAAGCTCTCCTGCGAACCTTGCAGAACTAGCACTCCTGAAAGAAAGGATATAGCGGAGACATGGCTTAGCCACAGCCTGGGGGATGTTTCCAGAATGAGATTTTCACTCTGCAGCGGAGTGTGCGCTGATATGAAACTTCCTGGCAGATTAAAACTGTGTGCCCGACCGAGACTCGAACTCAGGACCGAGTCTCGGTCGGGCACACAGTTTTAATCTGCCAGGAAGTTTCTTACTGAGTACTTTAATTGCTCAAGAAACTGACCATTCCTAAAGAAAAAATTACAAATATGGCTAAATACAGGGCTAACATGTGCAGCATAGTACTTTAATATTCTGCTAGACACTCCATAATAACCATGAGAGTCCTTAGTCTTCAGTGATTTAATTATTGACTCTATCTCCCTCTTGTCTGCATCATAGAGGAGTATTTCAGACATCAATCTCAGAAAGGCATTTGCCAAGAAAGTTATATGATTTCCTGTAGAAACTAAATTTTTATTTAATTCACCAGCAATGCTCAGAAAATGATTGTTAAATACTGCACATATATCTGATTTATCAGTAATAGAAATATTTTTACTGCGAACTGACTTTATATCGTCGACCTTGTGCTGCTGACCATATTGTAAATGAACACACGTGGTGTTGTACTTGGAGGCCACCAGCCCTTCTTCACAATGAAGTGGCATGCTTAGGATGTTGTTCTGCAGAGGACGAGCCATATCGGATTTAGACAGCTTATCTGAAGAACTCTACTACCTCTTTACTATATTCCTGCAAAATGGGTATTCCGAACAGGAGATTTGGCGTGGGTTATGTCTGGTGCATGTCAGACAATATGAAGAGCTAGAAGAAAGTGAAGAACAGTAGGAATGGTTGTCTTGACTTATGTCAGTAGTGTAACTTCAAAAACAGTGAGATTACTGAAGAAACATGAAGTGAAATGCAGCTTCCATCTACCAACAAAACTTGCAAAAGTGTTAGACTTGGAAAAGGACAATCTTAGTTTGAGAAGGCCAAGCATTTACGAGATTCTCTGTGACTATGGAAAGTTATACATTGGACAGACTTGTCACACTGTGGAAGATAGATGCATTGAACATTGACGACACACATCTGGAACAGTCAGAAAAGTCTACCATTACTAAACATTATCTCAGTGCAGGGCACAACTTGGACTACAAAGGTACTAAAATTCTCTCATTGATGTCTTCATACTTGGACAGTGTAATTAAACAAGCATATGATTTTCAACTCAGCAGTGATTGAGGCTTCCAGCTTAGCACATCATGCTAATACTGGCGATGGCAACAGCAGAGAGACTGGCTCACATGGTTGCGTATCTTGACTTATGGCTACTGACAGAAGCTGATGGGGTGGCCTGGTGGCAGGGCACAAGAGAAATTACAGCCTTTGTGTGTGTGTGTGTGTGTGTGTGTGTGAGAGAGAGAGGATTTGACAACGATGCCTGAAGTTTCACCCAAGAACCTTTTGTACGAAATAGAAGTTACAGCTAAACATGTTTTGTTCATTTAACATCATTTAAAAGTTGCTTTTTGTAATTGTAAATACTAATGTTGTTAGCATATTAAGTAGTCATCTTTTAGGTGCTATATGTAGAAGTTCGTGACAAACAAGCACGTGCCCGCCCACACACACACACACACACACACACACACACACACACACACACCACACACACACACTATGTTGGGTTGGATGGGTAGAACGAGAAAGGTGTGAGGTTGGTGGCTCACAGTTCAGAGGGAGACAGCCAGTTTGTTGACCAGGAATGTGGGAAGGACGGTTGGTAGGTACATGGGCTTGACACGTGATACACACTTGTTGGAGCTGGTGTTGAGTGGCACATTCTGAAGATAATGTTGGTATATGAATAGGAGGGGGTGGCAGGATGGAGGAAAAAGAAACTGTAGACACGGATCCGGATGGCCCAGACTGTGAAGCAGCCATTGAAATTGAGCATGTTGTGCTCAGCTGCATGTTGTGCCACTGGGTGGTCAACTTTGTTATCGGCATCAGTTTGGTGGTGGCCATTCATCCTGGTGAACAGCTGGTTGGTAATCATACCGATATAAAAATCTGTGCAGTGTTTGCAGCATTTTTGGTATGTGACACAACTGCTTTCACAGGTGGCCCAGCTTCTGATGAGGTAGGGTAAGAGTAGAATGTAGAAAGTGCTGGGTTAGTGGACTGGGCAGGTCTCGCACCTTGGCCTACCACTGTGGCAAGGGGTTGGGAATAGGAGTGGCATAGGGATGGACTAGTATGTTGGTAGATTGGGTAGGTGCCAGAACATGACATAGGAGGGGTGAGAAGGATCTTGAGTAGGATGTCCCGCATTTCAGAGTATGATGGAAAATAATCAAAGCCTGATGAAGGACCTTCAGGCACCACATCCAAGTTTTGGATGCCATGCCATGTTGGAATTGTCAATGACAGACTCTCTTTCTGTCAGTCCCTGTAGTGGAAATATTTCTTTGCCTACAATCCCTTCAACCTAAAACAACCTGATCCCAATATGGGACCTTTTCTCTTTCCATTCATAATATCGTCCAGCTGTACCCTCCCCCTCTCCCACCTAACTACCCCCCAGTCACCTTCCAGGAATCAATTACCTCCAACTTGGTCTCATCGTCCTTCTCCAGGTGCCATCCTAAGAACACTAACCTTTCAGCAGAAGAAAGAACAGTGATGCATGACTTCACAACAGATCCTGGTCTGATCATCCTCCCTGCAGACAAAGGCTCCACCACTGTCATGAATCATAAAGACTACCTGACATAAGGCCTCTGCCAACTGTCTGACTCTTCCACCTACAAGCTCTGCCATAGTGATCCTGTCCCAGATGTCCAACATAATCTCCAATCCCTACTGAAATCCATATGCTTTTCTCAAAACCTCTGCCCCAAGTCCACCTCCCTGCTGACCTCAGTGATGCCCTGCATACCCATCTTCTACATGATCCTAAAAATCCACAAATCCAACAACCCTGGATGCTCCATTGTAGTTGGCTGTTGTGCTCCCACTTAAAGAATCTTTGAGCAACACCTCTAACTAGTTGACCAAAACTTCATCTCTCATACCAAAGATGTGATTGAGAGATTTATACCAAATAAATTAACAAATGACGGAGCTGATGCTGATGCAATAATTCCATGCTTAACAATCATACACAACAGCTCACTCAACGTAAGATCCGTACCCAAAGACTGGAAAGCTGCATGTCACCCCAATATTCAAGAAAGGTAGTAGGAGTAATCCACACTAAATTACAGGCTCATATCATTAATGTCAATATGCAGCAGGATTTTGGAACATATGTTGTGTTTGAACATTATGAATTACCTTGAAGAGAATGGTCTATTGACACACAGTCGACACAGATTTAGAAAACATTGCTCTTGTGAAACACAACTAGCTCTTTACTCAGACAAAGTGCTGAGTGGTGTTGACAAAGGATTTCAGATTGATTCCATATTTCTAGATTTCCAGAAGGCTTTTGGCACTGTACCAAACAAGTGGAGTGTAGTGAAATTGCGTTCTATGGAATATATCGTCTCAGTCATGTGACTTGATTTGTGACAACTAGCTCTTTACTCAGACAAAGTGTTGAGTGGTGTTGACAAAGGATTTCAGATTGATTACATATTTCTAGATTTCCAGAAGGCTTTTGGCTCTGTACCAAACAAGTGGATTATAGTGAAATTGCGTTCTATGGAATATATCGTCTCAGTAATGTGACTTGATTTGTGACTTCCCATCAGAGAGGTCACAGTTTGTAGCAATTCACGGAAAGTTATCGAGCAAAACAGAAGTGATTTCTGGCATCCCCCAAGGTACTGTTATAGTCCCTCTGCCGTTCCTTATCTATATACATGATTTAGGAGACAATCTGAGCAGCTCTCTTAGGTTGTTTGCAGATGATGCTGTTGTTTATTATCTTGTAAAGTCATCAGAAGATTAAAACAAATTGCAATATCCTTTAGACAAGATATCTCTATGATTTGAAAATTGTCAATTGACTCTAAATAATTAAAAGTGTGAGGTCATTCACATGAGCACTGAAAGCAATCAATTAAACTTCTATTACATGATAAATCAAATCTAAAGACCGTAAATTGAACTAAATGCCTTGAAATTACACTTACAAACAACTTAAATGGAAAAGAATGCATAGAAAATGTTGTGGGAATGCAAACCAAAGACTGCGTTTTATTGGCATAACAATTACAAAATGTAACAGAGACTGCCTACACTATGCTTGTCTGTCCTTTTTTGGAGTACTGCTGTGTGGTCTGGGATCCTTATCAGATAGGATTAATAGACCAAATCGAGAATGTTCAGAGAATAGCAGCACGGTTAGTATTATTGCGAAATAGGGGAGAGTGTGTCACTGATATGATACACAATTTGAAATGGACATCATTAAAACAAAGACTTTTTCGCTGTGGTGGAATTTTCTCATGAAATTTCAACTACCAGCTCTCTTCTCTGAATGCGAAAATATTTTGTTGACACCAGCCTACATGGGGAGAAACAATTGTCAGAATAAAATAAGGCAAATCAGAGCTCTCACAGAAAGATATAGGTGTTCATTTTTTCTGCGTACTGTTCGGGATTGAAATAATGCAGAATTATTGTGAAGGTCGTTCGATGAACCCTGTGTCAGGCAGTTGCAGAGTATTATTGATTGGCGACTCCATGTTGTCTTGTGCACTACGACCAGATAACAGGTATACTTGAAAAAAGAGACAGCATTGGTCGTATATTTTTTACTATCGCAAAATCGATTTTCTGTCACTGAGTGACCATCTTCAGTGCTAAACCTGAGGTAAACAGCGACCTCAGTCTATGTTATTGCCGTAAGCTTAGTGACAACAGTGCCTCCTAATTTAAGTTATACAATATAGCACTGAAGATGGTCACTCAGTGACAGAAAATCGATTTTGCGATAGTAAAAAATATACGACCAATGCTGTCTCTTTTTTCAAGTATAATTGCAGAGTATCCATGTAGATGGAGCTGAAAGATGCCAGCCACTTCGTTTACCAGCTCCCCAGTCCCCACCCCTTTACTTCCCATATCCCTACTTGTTGCTGTTGATGCCACCTCCCTATGTACCAACATTTCTCTTGCCCATGGCCTTGCCGCTATCAAAAACTATCTCTTCCAACATCCTTCAGGCTCCACCCCTATCAAGTCCTTTCTTGTACACCTTATCAACTACATCCTGACTCAAAACTACTTGTTTTTTGAAGGGAAGATACACAAACAGATCCGTGGCACAGCCATGGGCACCCGCCTGGCACCTTCCTTTGTCAACATGTTTATGGACTATCTAGAAGAAACCTTCATACTCTCACAAACTCCTAGTCCATAGTCTGGTTCAGGTTCTTTGTGATATCTTAATGATCTAGACTCAGGACCAAGACACCCTATCCTCATTCATTCAAAACCTCAATATGTTCTCTCTCATCCACTTCACCTGGTCCTCCTGAACCCAACATTCCACCTTCCTGGATGGCTCCTTCTACACCTCTGCCCACACCAATCATCAACAGTACCTACATTTCAACAGCTGTCACCCCTCCCTCACCAAAAAATCCCTCTTATGCAGCCTAGCCACTCGTGGATGACATATCTACATTGATGAAAACTTCCTTGCCCAGTATGATAACCATCTACAGTACCTACATTTTGTTTGCTGCCACCTCTTCCACGCCAAAAAATCCCTCTCATACACCCTAGTCACTCATGGATGACATATCTACAGTGATGAGAACTTCCTTGCCCAGTATGCTGAAGGTCTCATGAAGGGCTTTACAGACAGACACTTCCACTCCAAAACTAAACCACAAACAATTTCCCATGCCATATTTGCACACACCTCTAGTCCTCCCACCACCTGCAAGAATCAGCTACAAAGGTGTGCCTCCCTCATCACCAAATATCACTCGAAAAATTGAACCATGTCATTTCATCAGGGTTCTGATTATCTCTCATCACACTCTGAAATGAGGAACACCCCAACCCAGATCCTCCGTACCCCACTGATGTGGTGTTCCATCGCCTACCCAATCTACACAGCATTCTAGTACACCCCTATGCAACTCCCATTTCCAACCCATTGCCACAGGGATTGTAACCCAGTGGTAGACCAAGGTGAAAGACCTGCCCAAGCCACTCACCCAGCACTTCCTACTCCAGTCCTGTCACAGGCTTATCCTACCCCATCAGAGGCTGGACCAACTGTGAAAGCATCCATGACACATACCACAAAACACTGCACAGTGTTTTATGTCAATATGACCACCAGCCAGCTGTCCACCAGTACGAACAGCCACCACCAAACTGTCGCTGAGAACAATGTTTACTACCCAGTGGCACAATGTGCAGCTGAGCGCAAGATGGTCAATTTCAGTGGCTGCTTCACAACCTGGGCCATTCGAATCCTCCTCTCCACCACCAGATTCTCTGAACTATGCAAATGGGAATTATACTTGCAGCACATCCTTCATTCCTGTAATTGTCCTGGCCTCAGTCTCCAGTAACCCACTATCTCTAGCCCTCCATCAAACAGTTTCCCCTTTCCCTGTCCTGTCACCTCCTCACCATTCACTTCCCCCACATCACTTTCAGCATGCACCACTCCTCACTGGTTCCGACAGTTGTACATCACATGTCTAGCCCATGTACCTGCCACCCCTCCCTCTGCAACCCTATTCGGAAAACTGGCTGCCTCCGTCTGAGCCATCCATCCGCAATCCCTCTCCCTGCATCACACCTCTCTCTCCTTGTTCCCACCCACCTGACACAATCCCCATCAAAATGTAGCCCACCAGTCAAAATGCAGCACTGGCATGTTCTTCCAGCCAGCATCATGTCTAGCTCAAAAAAGGGTTACTCTGAAAGCTAGCAAGTTTTCTTTCTTTCGTGTCTGCTTCTTGGCAACACAACATTTCTATTTTTGGTGAGTGGTCTCATTTAATCCAAAATCACTTACATTGTAGCAGAACTTTCCTATAACATTAATTTGTAGAAGTTCCATATTTTTATATTTCTTCTTGTACCAGTTACAGGGTATAGGTAGCCATATAAGCACCAAAGACTGTTTTGTTCTGAATATGTGTTTACATATCTGAATTTGGTTTGTCCAGTGTGGCCTGTATAATATCCCTCACAGCAGTTACAATATATTTAGGATATTTCAGAGTTTGAAAATATGTTATATTTGTTTACAGTTTTGTATCTAAACTTCACCAACATCATGTTATTTGTTTGAAATGCACGTCTTACATCAGCTTTCGTAATATACTTATAATTTTTTGTGATATATTTCTTTTGTTTTTTGTTATAACGGTTTTTACATTTATGGTATTTGAGATGCAGTTACTTTAGGTTTTATACAACTGTTTTTCACATTTTTATGAATTAGTTACATGATTACATACAAATCCGTTAGTGAGATAACATGTCATGCAAATATTCAGGATAGTTCAATTTAACCCAGATGTAAAACCTATTGCTGCATTAAAATTATGCACATTTATTCCCTTTCTAGGGGAAAAAGATAATGGTTTCAATGACATTTTGGGGCCTTGCAGTTCTAAATAACTGCTTTTTGAACAACAAGAAATAGAATTAACATTTTAGAGAAAAAGGCTTAATGTCATGTTGTGTTGAATAAAATATTCATTCATATGTTTTCTTTTTTGTTTTTAGGCCTCCTTTTTTTACTGTCACCATTATACAAGTAAGATTGGTTATATACCATATTTTGTGACTAATGAAAGTCTTATTTAGATCATATATGTTTCACTTTATTTCAAAGCATCTTCAGTGGGCACTGTCACAATTTTGTTTTCTTTCAGATTTGTTGGTCAAGCCCATAAGGAATTGTCATGTTTTCCATTACTATTGTTAAACAGTATTAGATTACAATTGTTACTCATGTTTTCTTGCTTCCTACTTCATTCTTATGAGCTTCCACACATAAGTGCTCAATTTTTAGAACATTTCATGGTGGCTTTCTTGTCAGAGGTGTTTGCAAATGCCATATTTCCATGCTCTTTTATGTCCTTTTTGTCTTATTTCAAATGTTCTTTTGGTCTGTCCTAAGTATAATGCATCACAGCAGTTACACTTAAGTTGATAAAAGACAGATTTTTTTGTTACACTTAAGTTGATAAAAGTCAGATTTTTTAAATGTATGCCAGTGTTATCTTCCTACCTTAAACTTTCTGTATTGAATTACTACTTTGGTAAACTCTTTCTATGCATTGTTTCTTAAAGACATTACCAATTCTATGTGTTAGCGTGTTTCCATATGTATGTGTACCAGCCTGGCTGTTGAGGTTTTGTGCTGTGCCTTCCTTTGTGTGTGTGTGTGTGTGTGTGTGTGTGTGTGTGTGTGTGTGTGTGTGTGTATGTGTATGTGTAGGGGGGGGGGGTCCGCACACACTGAGTGGTGTTTTCCCTGAATTTTAGTTATGTTTTGCGTTACTTATTTAGCTCATTTTATTTTTGTCTTTCTGCATTTTCTTAATTTATTTTGTAACTAGAGATTCTTTTTACCCATTGTTATTTGTTGTCTGATTTGTTATGTCCAGCTCTTTATTGTAGTTGTGTTTAAACTGTGGTGCTCTGTTTAATCTGTGGAGTATGTATCTGAGAGCTGCTTGTTTGGGACTGTGGTTGTTTTGACGATTGGTGTAATGTGTCTGTTCTGGTATTTTTCCTATAAATACTGAGTGAGCATCGGTTATTTTTCTTTGTCACAGATATGTTTAGGTAGGTGATTTGCCCTGCTTGTTCTTTCTCTAGAGTGAATTTTATGTTTTTGTTTAGTATGATTATCTTTGTATATCTGTTCTGTTTTTATTTCTGGTTCATCTACCAAGCATAGGATGTCATCTGTGTACCTACACCACTGCATTAAATTGAAACTTCTAGGTACTGTTTTCTGAAATATGCTTTCTCCTGTTTTGTTCATGAAGATATTTGTTAACTTTCCTGGAATGGAGGATCCCATTGGCAATTCTTCCTGTTGTAAGTAGACTTCTTTGTTAAATTAAAAACAGTTTTTGTCAGTAATAAGTTGTAAAAATGTGCTTATCTCTGAGATAGTGACAGCTGATTGTTAGTATTTAGTTCGTGTTCTATTATCTTGATTGTTTCTTTGAATAAATCAAGTGAGCTCAGCGTAGCTTTATCCAGAACACATGTGTTTTTCATGTGGTTTATTAGTTCTTTTGTGGGGTAAAACTGTTTTTTATTTTTATTTTTTTCTGTTCAGCATCTGAGGTTTTTGTAGGAGCATAGCTTTGCGTAACTGTGATGTTACAAATGTTTGTAACATCTAATGTTAAAGTGTGCTGTCAGTAGTCTTTCTGAAACTGGTTTCCATTCCATAAGGCTCCTTTTTGTTTCTTTAGGTTAAATATCTAACTGCAGATGATTTTCTGATTTTCCTGTCCAAAATCATAGGGCATTGTCATTCGATAATTAGAATGATTGGGACAATAGAATTATAGGGACGTAGCAAGAAAACCAGAAACTTACTTAAGAGTTGATTTTTAATAGGCATTTAACTTAAATATAATGTGGGAAACATGAAAATTGCATTCAATTTTATAAAAGTAGAATAAACTTAATGATAAATTTTCTGAGTGTTTTATTTGTTAAAGCACGGTTCCATACACAAGTCTGGGATTATGGATACAAAATTGTTGCCATAAGAAGTAAGTACCTGTATGTTAGTGAGACTAGGGAATGCAAAAAATGTGACTCCCAACATTTCAGGCAGGAAAATAGCGACCTCCATATTCCAGAACAACAGTAAAAGATTTGATGGGAAAGTAGCAGCCTACAATGTTTCAGAGCAACAGGAAAGTATTGAGTGGGAAAATCTTGACTTCCACCCAAACAGAGCAAAAATTACATCAAACATGATAATTGCAAGCCCTGGGACATGATCTGGAAAGAGTTGAATACACACCTCCATGTCACCCGCAGCTGATGAGTTAACAAAAGTGCAACCACATTTCTGTGCTCAGTATCCTCTCCAGTGGAACAGAGTATAAAAAGGCATTCCATTTTGTGAAAATCAAACGATGGAAAATCCAGGATGGAATGTAATATTTCACCTTGTGGTTGGACTTACAATCCCACCAAGTCCAAGACTGTCCAACCCGTAGCTCAACATCTCCTTTGTAGTCTGTTTTAGCCTGATAGATTCTAGAAATTTGTTTCTGACTTGTGAGTCCTTCCAGATATCTTTTTCTGCAGTTTCTTTAGTCAGGTAATGTCAAAAGAAGCACTTTACCTGGTAGGACTGATAGAAGAGAAGATCCAGTGCAGACTGGAGCACTGCATCAAAGGATCATTTAGTCCCACAAGTGTGTTACAGAGATGCTCAACAAACTTCAGTGGCAGATGCTGCAAGAGACATACAGCTCGTGAAATGAAGACAGTGAGAAAGTTGGAGAAATTAGAGCTAATGCAGAGGCTTACCAACAGTCATTCTTCCCATATGCCAATCGCAAATGGAACAGAGAAGGTGGGATCAGAAGTACTCTCCACCACACATCATCGGGGTACTTGCAGAGTATTGGTGTAGACAACATGGAAACCAAAATATATCCAGTGTCTATGAAGTGCAATGTTCTAAAACTTGAGCACCTATATGTGGAAGAACATGATGAAAGAAGTAGGACACAAAAAAATCATGAGTAATAATTATAATATAAATACTTTTTAAAGGTATTAATGTTAAAAATGAGAACTGTTGATGATCTTGGCAAACAAATTTGTAAGAAAACCAAATTGTTACAGTGACTGCTGAAGATGCTTTCAAATAAAGCAAAACACAAATTATCTAAATAAGACTTTTATTACAGTTACAAAAACCTATATCACTCATACTAGTAAAATGTTCATTCTTTGCTGTGTTCTTCACAGGATATTTAGACATTGTTGATGTGCTTTTTACATATACATATATGTTTTACTTATTCAGATGTCGCATGTACTGTAGAATGCTTGGTGTCATTTGAGTTTGGACATATGTGTTACCTTTTCTGTTTGCTAGGTTTGCATTGTTTATCTGCACTAGATGGGATCGTGGATCATCCAGATAATTCAAAATCTTGAATAATCCAGAAAGTCAAAACACTTGAATTTTGTACACTTACATAATCATTAAGTTTTCTTTGAGATAGATTCATATGTTGTTTATGTGCAACATGATCATGTAGGTGTTTCACTAGCAATAGTTCATCTGCAGTAGTTTCCATCTGGTATTCCAAATAAACTTATTTTGCCCAACTACGTGGTTGCTTCTGTGTGTGTTATAATATCTCCAGACTGAGCACCAGCCTTGTAAACTAATCCATCGCCACTATCACTGTTGTCTGCAGAAGAACAAACAGTGATAATTTCTTCATCATAAATCATACTGTATTCAGCATAATTGTCATTTTGGAGCCTGTCATTTACTCTGTAACACCTGTGTCTGAGCAGTCTGTAAACTTTACTTTTTGCAAATGATTCAGCATCAAATAACAGTTTTCCTTTCTCCATTGTACGCAGTGCATCTAACATTTGGTCCACAGAGACTACCAACTTCTTCCTTTTTGATGTCATTTTACTGTCACAATAAAGATGAGCAAAGAGTGCTTTAGAACTCAGTGTCCACTTGGTAACCGACACCTTGCTAGGCTCAGTTTATGGGACTTGGCTGAATTTAAATTTAATGATTGCTGTCATAGACTGCTGCTGCTTTTACATCTAGAGTGTCAAAAAATAACAACAACAACAACAACAACAATAATAATAATAATAATAATAATAATAATAATAATATAATCTGTGTGAATTGAATAGGTGAGGCATTGAGGGCCAGAAAAATGAAAATCTGTTGTATTGTTATTTGTATAATTTTTTGTTATTCATCTCATTGCATAAAGGAGAACAGTTCATCATTTTGACAATATATTTTTAATGAGTCTGTAATGAGAGTCCTCAATAATTATCACCTTGTAACTTTATTATGTGGTCTCAGTTTGTAACTAACATTGCTGCCTCTGGATCACGGGTTCCCGGGTTCAATTCCCGGCTGGGTTGGGGATTTTCTCTGCCCGGGGACTGGGTGACTGTGTTGTCCTCATCATTTCATCATCATCATCATCATCATCATCATCATCATTTGTGACAGTGGCTTGATTGGATTTCTTGAAAAATTGGACTGTGTAAAAATTGGACTGTGTAAAAATTGGGACTTCGTACGGGCGCTGATGACCGAACAGTTGAGTGCCCCCACAAGCCAAACATCACACCATCATCATCAGTTTGTGAAAAACACAGGAGTTTGGAACAAACAATTTTATTAAAGGAAAATCAGTGCAAATTCTCCATCTTTTCATTTTGCCATTGCTCTAATTACTACATAACTGACGACAAGTGTCTTCCCAAACATTTGTATGGTTGTAAAGTGTTTCTGTTTCTTGTTTTTTAAATCCATTTTTGTGTCCATGAATCTTTCTTTCATTCTGCTCTGACGTAATCTCCTTATCTGTGGAAACCGTGGACATTTCTTGAAAGGGCATGAGAAACCATATTGCATCTTATATATATACTAGCTGTTACTTGTGGCTGCACTCGCATACCGGTAATTTTCTTGTGATGAGTAATGGTGAGTAAATAATCTGTTGTAATTGCAATAACATCAACTGCCTTCACATGTCTGCCTATTCCGGTAAGGTTTGAAGAATTTATAGTGGCTTTGAAAAAATTACAAGGATAGTTTTCTAAACATTTTGTGGACACTGCCAAATGTACATCTGTTTTTGAGACTGTTTCAGTTGGAGGTGCCCCTGCACATATGCAGATGGAACTGATTGATCTGTATTGTAATTCACATTTAAAAGACAAATTCATTTACATTAAAACTGCCCAGGGTGTCCTTATTGTTTTGTTCTGGAAGAGTTTCCTTGTCTCCATAATGAGGTTACAAACATCATAAAATATTTCAATCGGTATGTGTGTGAAATGTTTTTTCTTTTTTTAATTATGAAACTAAGAAGTCAAGATTACATGCCAACCTGAGTGCAAAAATCTGTGAAACTGTTTGCATTTGCCTGTATGCAGACAGTTTGTACCAGATAAAAATTACATCTTCAGCATGCCAGAAATGATTGAATAATATTGAACATTTGTTTTGTTTGTGATATATGATGTTGAGAAATATGAAATCAAGTCATTTGCAGTGTGATTGCATTGCCATTTAAATGTGGCACTTTCGTACTTTCCCCTCTTCCGACTCTTCATGCTCAGACAGTGTGGCATGTTATGGCGGTGGGGGAAGTGTGCAGCCAGGCGAGAGAGGTATGGCATGTGAACAAGAGCACTGCTCACATATCAAATTCTTGGCAATCTCAGGCATATGTCATGGCCTATTGACATGAACCAGTGATGGACTAAAAATCTATTTTCTGACACTAGTTACCATAATCAAAGTTTTTTGCATATACATTATTTTTTTCATTTATTAATAACTGTAATCTGTTCCTATCACTCAATCTACCTACTGGTAAATTAAACATGCAACTGTACCATATCCTTGTGAGTTTGGTATATGTGTATATTTATTATTGTAATTATTAATAACTTGCAGAAACATACCCTGAAATCGTACCTTATCAGTTGGAATGCTTCTGGGGGGGAAGGGGGGGGGGGGGGGGGAAGAAAGAAAGAAACAAGTAAAACCCAAAAGGATGACTGACCTGTGATGGTAAACTCAGGTTCAAAACCCATATGATATGAAATACATGAATCACATTTAGTAGAACATTGTCTTTCACGTTATAATTAGACTTTCATGTATGGTAGTAGATACGGCTAAACACTTGTATGTTTGATGTACTGTTTAGTGTGTGACAGACTTCCAACTGATTCTGGCGCTCTATTCTTTTTGTAACAATATAAAGCAATGTTCAGATTGCAAATAATGAGTGTATTAGTTAAAAGTGCATGATATTTTGTACACTGTACTTCATTATTCGCATATGTGATAGCAAATACACAACTACAACATGTGAAATTAGAGGTCTTTCATAAATAATGTCCCTGATGTATTTATCATTTTTTTTTTGTCATTTTGCAACACATTTCAGGTAGATCTTGTGAAAAACAAACGAAAATTGCTGGAGTTAGTGAGTGTGCTGACAGATCACAATCTGAGGAAAGAGACGAGGAATCCAAAGAAAACTGAACAACTTTCTGAAGCTAAAGTCAAAGACATTGTGAAAGAGAAATCAGGATGGGGAAACTTCAGTGAGGTGTTCATAGTCTCAGCCCTTAGTGGAGACGGAGTTGATAAAATTATGGTAAATATAAAATGACTGTTTATGCTCTTATCTCTTGGATTTTTAAAGCAGAGGCAGAGAGAATGGACTTGGAGGACATATCTTGTGGAGTCCATAATAGTTGAATTTAGAGAGAGATGATTTGTTTGAAAAATAGTGTATACATATTTTATATTTTCTTGGTAGTAATTCCTTAGAGATGAAAATTCGGTAGTCTTTTCACATCAGTTCACTATTTTATCTATGCAGGACCATATTTTGATGGCAGCTAAACCAGGAAAATGGCTGTATGCACCTTCACACACGTCTGATGTTTCACCCAATAAATTAATAGCACGGACAGTGAAAGCTAAACTGCTTGAGCACTTCCCTCAAGAAGTTCCGTATAATCTCAAAACAACAGTGGAATATTTAGATGACAGTAACTCTGGTAAGAAGCCAATGTAAACAAATTCCTAAGAATTTATTATTGTCATATCAATAGTTATGTAATTTTGTAATTGTGTATGCAGGTTTGTGTGTATGTGTGTGTGCCAGTTTTTTTTGTGTTACAAAACTACTTGCTTCTCTTACAATGCATCAAGAAGAAAGCTTGAGTGAGATTTTTAATACAGCATGGTAGACGAAAAATTTTGTATTATAAGGTAATGTAGTATTTTGAAATACAGAAAATATTCAGTAATTCGCCATTTTCTACACGGTTTACCACATACAAAAAGAAAATGTCTATGTATGCTATAGTTATTATTAAAACATTGTAGTTTTC
Source organism: Schistocerca cancellata (assembly GCF_023864275.1). NCBI lineage: Eukaryota > Metazoa > Arthropoda > Insecta > Orthoptera > Acrididae > Schistocerca > Schistocerca cancellata. The sequence goes on along the minus strand of NC_064626.1, from coordinate 75,267,248 downwards.
CATTTGTTTTCAGTATGTTGAATTTGGGCTTTAGTTGTTGAGAGAGGTTGATACTTTCACACATTCTTCTAACTACATTTGTTTATAGCTGGTGGTAAGTAGCAAATGCCTCATGAAGTTTAGCCAGCCCTAAATAAATTTCAAGGTGAAAGCCAGTGACAATGCTCTTTCTTGGTTACAATATAGGTTACAATATAGCCTGTGCATGTCTCAGTAACTGTTGTTGAAGTCTGTTGGTGAGACATGGCTGAACAGGGAACCAACCAGATTATCAGAATTATAGGAAAGGGGTAACAAATTGTATGCACGTGTCCCATTCCAGTTATATTACACTTTCTCTCATTAATGGGTTCTCTTTCTGTATGGGCTTCTCTGCCATGAGCCCGTCTTAGAACCAAATAGGTATTCACTAATTCAAAAAGCCCAACTCCCATCATTTTGGGTAAAAAAGTTTTGAGGAGCTGTTCTCATGCTGCAACTTCATTGATCCGTTTTTTGTCCCATGCACCAACAGTGAGAAGATCCTCTAAAATATGAAACGTATCAGAAAACTGTAATATATAATACAGATTTCACATAAGAGCCATAATATTTGGGATTAGTATTTATTCCTTAGATCATTGTGAAGTTGTGCTCAAAGATGTGGGACATTTCAAAATATTTTATGTGCAGGTGTGAAATATAATCCTAGCCAGGCATCATCAAATACCTACACTGATTATATTATTGCACTTAAGATGTGCAGAAGTAAAATATTACATTGCACTCACATTGTGCAATATTAAAAGGAAAAGCCATCATCAATCCAGTGGTTAGCTTGAACGCCACAGTAAGGGGAAGGTACTCTGTAATGTAGACTCCAAACCACATTGAAACTCTGTAGTTTTCACATTAACAAATATCACCAGTGGTGAAAGAAGTGATAAGTGAACAACTAAATCTGAGACCTTTGACTCTGTTATCTGGCACTTTATCACTGAGCCACCACACCACATTGATAAGATATCCATCAGTTTGCTTTACTGAAAAACAAGTCATTAGAGTAGAAAAATTTGATGATTAGTAAGACCTTCAGGATTCTCTTAAACTGTACTTTATTAGTTGTTAAACTGTTTATGGTTGATAGAAAATTAGCAAAATGTTTGTTCCTTGATTACAGAAAGTTTTTTTGACCAAAGTAACTGCTTTTATGCGCAGTGTTCTCCTTGCTATTATTGTCAGTTGGTTGAAGATATGTGTATGCAAGGGCGTACTTAAACACCTTTAATTTTTTATGTGAAAACTAATAAAGCTTTTCAAATAAAACAAACTTAATTAACATTCTAAATCTTCATTCTCCGTGTCTGCACGTTTATTTCTCAACATAATTGCTACGGTCACAGACATGTGTCTTCCAGCAAGGGACCAGTTTGTTGATACCATTATTGTAGAATGTTTGGCTTTTTTGATGGAGCCACAAGCTCACACCTGCTTGCACCACTTCATTAGTGTCAAAGTGAAGTCCTCAAAAGTGTTCTTTAAGTTTTGGAAACAGACAAAAATTGGATGGGGCCAAGTCAAGACTGTATGGAAGATGATTGATGACAGTGAACCCAAGGCGTTAGATTGTTGCATATGTTGCAGCGCTCATATGTGGTTTGACATTGTTGTGTTGAAGGAGAGTGTGCTCCATGTGTGGACAAACTCTTCAAATTTGTGCGTTCAGTTTTCTGAAGGTCTCACAGTATCTTGCAGAGTTTATGGTGTTGTCTTTAGGCAAAAATTCCAAATACACCATACCTTATACCCAAACACTGTGAACGTGACTTTGCCTGCTGATGGCTTAGTCATGAACCTTCTTGGCACTGGTGATCCTTTGTGGCAGAACTCCATTGATGCTCTGTTGATTTTGAGGTTAAAATAGTGAACCTAGCTTTCATCACCTGTCTCAGTGTTTTTAAGGAGTCCATCATCCTCGTGCTTAAAACGCAAAAGAATTTGTTGACAGATGTCCAATCTCCTCTGTTTCAGATCAGGGGTGAGCATTCGAGATATCCACCGTGCACACAGTTTTCTGTACTGCAGTTCTGCAACAATAGCCTGTACACGCTCTTGTGATATGCCACACTTACCTGAGAGCTGTGCCTGTGTTATCTGATGATTTTCTCTGATGAGTTCATCAATTCCTTTTCTGGTCAGTCTTATCGATTACTGTATGTGGTCATCCACTCTGTGTTCTGTCTCACATTGAGGTTGGCACCACTATTTCCTTCATTATGAGCATAAAGAACCCAACATCACACATTACTCGTGTCAGTATAATCATTACTCATGTCGGTATAATCATCACCGTGCACACACTCATTCTTCTATGGATTTTAATTGGAGGCAGATTTCCTGTGGATAGAAATTTGATTACAGCATATTGCTTCTCAAGCGTTGACATAGTTAAGTTACACACAGCCAGGTTACGTGCTACAATTCAGAGCCCTCTAACGGCAGAGGGTTGCACCTTGGGTCAGCAAAGCAAAAGAGGCAACCAAGTAATATGTCTGATATGTAACACCTCAACTGATATTACTAACAGAGTAAAAAATTCAGAAGCATTGCTTTGCAGAAAACTCTCCTGTTACTTACCGCAGAGTTCACCAAGGAATAAGTGTACAGATATAGTCTTTAAATGTGTTTCTGTGAGACATTACTGGATCCAATCCACAAAGAATTTGTACTGCTTGCTTTTGGATTCAGAACACTTATCTTGACTAGAGGAGTTCTCCCAAATGATATACCATTTGATATGGAATAAAAGGGAGCAAAGTACGCCAGGTTTGCAGTTGTTTTATATCATTTATAACATGTCAACATTAGTGTATCAGCAATTTCTGATGTTTCTTTGCCCATTTTATTGTACAAATACTTTACTCGAGCATATGTTATCCAGGTGAGAAGTCTTCCAGTGATTAATGACTGATTACATAAATAGCTTAAGGACAGTTCTTAATTAACATTGTTGATATTTAATGATAACCACTAGAATGCTTAAATTTATATTGGATATTATTTGTTCTGGTTAAGTGAGTGTCATATCTCTCTTACTAAAGTTATTTGTGAAGGCTGGTGTCAGAAGTCTGTTATATGGTTCTTCAATCATTGAAATGGTAGCAGGTACAGTTACTGAATACAAATAATCTTGGTGAATATTGTATGGACTCAGAAAAGCCCAGCTCACTTCATAAAGTAAACATGCTGTGACATGTGTCACTTGACATTAATTAATTTAGGGAAGAATGGGAAAATGAAAAGTTACGAATTTGAGGTGCATAAGTTAACGAGTTACTACAGAACTGGAGAGAACAGTCAACAGTGCAGCCAGATGTCATCAAGACGTGGTTTTTCTGCCCAAAAGTTTTACTGAGCAATCTCTAACCCAGTGTGCTGCTGCCAAATCCAGCACTTTGGCTATTCTGCCTTGGCATGCGCCGGTAGAAATTTGGTAAATTCTCAGATGAAACTGGGACTGATTGTACCTCACTACTGGTTTGCATTAAGCGTTCAGGCAATCACTGTAAATGGAGTGGAGACTTCCAGTTTGTCCCAAAGAATTGAAGATACAGGATCTCCCAAACCTTTTGTGTCAAAATTATACAGACAATAGAGGCACTGAGTACTGTGACATGTAGAACTCATTAATTTCCTGTGTCAGAGAAGACAATTTAGCCTACTCTACCATATGTAGAATGAATAATTAGTTTTTTATATTAACAGTAGTTGTTGTTATATGTTCTCAGTAACTGTCAAAGTTGTAATTGTTGTCATTGCCTGTCTCAATTCATGCACTGCGATGATGCATAAAATTTAGCTTTATTTTATCAGATGATTAGGGCACCTGACTTGGATTATGGAAGAGTGAGGTTCAAATTTCAAGCATCCATCCATATCTAGATGGTCCATTGTTTCCTCAAATAAAGTACAATTTTTGCATATTTTCTGTGAAAAAGATGTTAGCAGATTCTCTTCCTATTCTTATCCTATTTGAGTGTGTTCGCCATCTTGAATGATCTCAGCATTATAGGACATTAACACTAATATTGTATTCCCTCCTTCCATTGCCACAGTGCAGTTAAAGAGATGGGAAATTGGGATCTCATTCCCAACAATAACAACAATAGTGTGTCTTTTTCTGGGAGGTGCTGGATCCTTGTTTGTCTGAAATTCTTGACACTGCATCTGATAAGTTAGGATCAAAACAGCATGTCACAGCATCGTTATTGTAGTGCAGAGAACACGCTTATTTTCTGCAGTGTGATCCCATGAGATGTCAGTCCTCTTTTCATAACCAGACCTTGCTAGAGATGACTGATATCTACATGGAATACATGCAACTGGTGTTTTCTTCATCACACACAGAGCATGCGATACTACCAAGGAAAATAATGTGATGAGAGTTCACAGGTGGAACTTACAAAATTATTTGAGCAAGTCTTTCCTCTCAAATGTTTCTCTAGCTCTTATTTTGTTCCCATCCTGAATGACTGGTTTTAAGAGAAGAATGATGTATCCTGGTGATCCACACGTAAGGAACTTGTTAAAAATTTAAACACACATTATTAATGGTCCACAAAAATATTATGTTGGATATACTTCCTGCCTGAAGTGAGTTGACACAGAATATTATTTCATATAACTCACATGGAAAGTAAACAAGTGTCATTTTGCTGCAGGTGCTAAATGTCAGCTATATTGGAATGGTAAGGCACCTGCATTCATGTTCTGGAGGAGACTGTGAATGGGTGCCTTCCATGTGAACTCATTATGAACCTACAGCCCAGTCTCCTCTCCTCTGCTTTATTCATCATGTCATATTTACAAGAGTGGGGCCAATGAGATATACAGGCACTGTGGCATGCACCACAGCAGTGACGCTATAGTTCTTGCAAGTCTCAGTGACTGTCTTTAGTGGGGAGAGAGTGACACTTTCACACCAATCTAATACTTCATAGGTGCATGTTTAAATACAGTCAAGCTCAGCACATGACAAAGTTAGGATATTAGTGGGTTACTTTTCATTCGTGTACTGATTTCCACCTGACCTCAGATGTAGCCAGGTATTTGTGATGTATGTGGGACAAGGCAATTAGTGCGTCACAAGTTCATTGCAGGGCCTGTATTTCTTGTGGGCCCCTATAAAAGAGCTGGTACCCTGCACAAACAGAATAGTGCAAGAAAATGACTGACACCCTATTAGCTGTGAACCATGAACCAGAAAATTGTTTGCTGTATTATTCCGTTGCTGACATTAATCTGTAGCAGTAATGCTGTCATCATTGCCAGACCACACTGCTTTTTAAAGTTATATGCTACAGCTGCAGCATGTTATTAATGTTGATGCAACTGTAAAGAACATCCCATGTCACAGCATCCCAGTTTGATGTGCCCGATTTCCTGTTTATATTTCCACTGTTAATTTTGTTGTTTTCTAGTGTAATTGACACTGTGATATCATGAACTAACAAAATATGCTAAGAAGTGAACACCAGTAACAATTGTAAATACACTATGTGATCAAAAGTATCCGGACACCTGGCCGAAAATAACAAGTTCGTGGCACCCTCCATCGGTAATGCTGGAATTCAATATGGTGTTGGCCCACCCTTAGCCTTGATGACAGCTTCCATTCTCGCAGGCATACGTTCAGTCAGGTGCTGGAAGCTTTCTTGGGGAATGGCAGCCCATTCTTCACAGAGTGCTGCACTGAGGAGAGGTATCGATGTCAGTTGTGAAGCCTGGTGTGAAGTCGGTGTTTCAAAACATCCCAAAGATGTTCTATAGGATTCAGGTCGGGACTTTGTGCAGGCTGGTCCATTACAGGGATGTTATTGTCGTGTAACTACTCCACCACAGGCCGTGCATTATGAACAGGTGCTTGATCATATTGAAAGATGCAATTGCCATCCCCGAATTGCTCTTCAACAGTGGGAAGCAAGAAGGTGCTTAAAACATCAGTGCCATGCAAAACGGCGAGGGGTGCAAGCTCCCTCCATGAAAAACATGACCACACCATAACAACACCTCCTCTGAATTTTACTGTTGACACTACACATGCTGGCAGATGACGTTCACCGGGCTTTCGCCATACACACACACTGCCATCAGATCACCACATTGTGTACCATGATTCGTCACTCCACACAACATTCCTCCACAGTTCAGTTGTCCAATGGTTATGCTCCTTACACCAAGTGAGGTATCATTTGGCATTTACCGGCATGAGGTGTGGCTTATGAGCAACTGCTCAACCATGAAATCAAAGTTTTCTCACCTGCTGCCTAACTGTCATAGTACCTGCAGTGGATCCTGATGCAGTTTGGAATTCCTGTGTGATGGTCTGGATAGATGTCTGCCTATTACACATTACGAGCCTCTTCAACTGTCGGCCGTCTCTGTCAGTCAACAGACGAGGTCGGCCTGTATGCTTTTGTGCTGTATGTGTCCCTTCATGTTTCCACTTCACTATCACATCGGAAAGTGGATCTAGGGACGTATGACACCAGTGACACCCAATCACCTGACCACATTCGAAGTCCATGAGTTCTGTGGAATGCCCCATTCTGCTCTCTCACTATGTCTACTGACTACTGAGGTCACTGATATGGAGGATAGGCCTGTAAACAAGATGGAAACCATTTCTAAATTTTCAGTGTCCTTCCTGAGAGTTAATAGACCAGCAGTACACACAGGCTATTAAATCAACAAAAATAATCAAGTTTTGAACATATAATTTAAGCAGATAGATAAAAAGAGTATCACCAAGTGGTGGCAGGAGAACACACATATAAAAAGTATTTAAGTTTGCAAGCTTTTGGAGCCAGTGGCTCCTTCTTCTGCCAGAATGGTTGAAGGGGAAGAATAGGGGTGAAGGTAAGAGACTGGTGAGGTTTAGGAAAAGGGGTAGACTTCAGAAAAGTCACCCAGTACCCTGTGTCAGGGGATGGGGGGCTTACCAGACAGGATGAGAATGTGTGTTCTCCTGTCGCTGCTTGGTAAGTAGATTTTTTATCTTTTCACTTACACTATAAATACATTGCGCTGGCACTCCAGTCTCTGTCAGAAGTAGTAGGTGCTAGGAACTAAGAGGCAGAGACGGAATGGGATGGGTTGATGGAAAGGAGGGTGATGGGTGGAAAGAAGAGGCAGTAAGGAAACCGGATAGGAATGTGGCACTGCTGTGCCTGACCTCGCAGAGGGAGGGCAGGTTACATGTGGTGTTTGATTTAAGTGGATTAGTGGGTTGGATGGAAATGCAGAAGAGAGGAAAAGAGCAACTGAGGAGTGAACAGTGTGTGTGTGTGTGTGTGTGTGTGTGTGTGTGTGTGTGTGTAGAGTAATGGAGAATGAATAGAAATGGAAGTGCACGTGACACAAGAGATCTCAAAGATCGAGGCCAGGAGGTTTGTGGGATCAGTGGATGAGTTCTGTGTTTCCATCTAGCACTTAAGCAGTTCAGAGAAGCTGTTTCTTTATTTTTTTTTGGGGGGGGGGGGGGGGGGAGAGGGAGGACCAGATGGTACAGGTTGTGAAGCAGCCATTAAAGTCAACCAGACCTATATTTTGCACATTCACATGCTCTGCTGCTAGTCAGTCAGCTATGTTAGTGGCCACAGTTTAGCCATTCATTCAAGTGGTCAGTTGTTTGCTGGTTACACCCACATAAAAGACAGTGAAGAAGTTGCAGCAGTGTTGATATACATCAGTGCGCCTCTCATAGGGTATGATACTGTATGCCTATAACAGAACAGGAATAGGATATGCTGGGTGGGTACATAGAACAACTCTTGCTCTGTGGTCTACTTCAGGGATATGTCCCATATCAAAATATAATAAAATGATTGATTCCATTTTCTTAATATTGAAATAAATTAAGTCAGTGATTCTATATTGTGAATTTCAAAATAAATTAATCCAACACCTACTAAACATTTTTTATTTGGTATAAGTTTTCCTTATGCAACATCCAACCTGAAACTTTGTTTACACTATAAAACTGTTTTGTGAATTTTATGAACAGTAATGCATTCATGTGACAGAAAAGAATGTGTGCTACTAAGAAACTATTTGTAGTGGCATATCAGAGTTTTTTAATCTTGAACTGTGTCCTTATGATTTCATCAAAGTTGATCAATTTAGTGGCAGCGGACAAGCAGTTTACTGAGGACAAGCAGTATACTGCAGACTTGTTCTTGCACCCTGACAGAAGACAAACTAACAGTGCTCCAGCTCAGCATTAAAAAATAAAACTAGTCACAGAAATGGCTAATCAGTGGAAGGAGTGAATGCAGAACTATATAATTACAGATTGAATGCTGCTTTGAAGTCAGGTACTACCACTAACTGAATATATTCAATAAATGCAGAAATTTGAAATATCTGTATCATTTCTTTTGTGTCAGATCTTGTACATAAGATTAGCCAGTAGAGCCCAAGAATATGTCCACTGCAACTGACGTGAGTGATTGATTTTGATGAGGTGTGTAACAGCACAAGGAGACATTTCAAGGTTGTAAAACATTTAAGCACTAATGCACTATTAGAAATAGTTCATTAATAATGTCAGCACTCTTATTTCTTTTGCAATAGAAGTAGTGTACCTATTAGTTAAGTGATAACTCAGGCAATCACAACAATGTACAGAATAACTACTCTCTGTGTTTTAGATTTGATAACAGCAGTAGTGGGAGTATATTGCCCAACTGCTCGAATTCAGAAGCTTGTTATTGGAACTAAAGGAAGAAAAATCCAGATGGTCGCAAGGGAAGCAGAAGTGGACTTGAGAAATGCATTTCATCGAAGTGTTCACCTTAAAATTGCTGTATCGTCTCCAAAGAAATAAATGTATTGTTTTGTTTACAAAACTTTGTCATCTACTGCATTGATTTAGTTTGCGACAACTGTAGCTATAAAGTGAGGAAGGAGAAACTACAATAATTTTTAAAACCAAATCAGTTTCTATTCCCAGTCATCTTTCAGGCCTACCACTAAAATATTTTTCAGTAGCTACTCTGAGAATATTTTCATTAGACAAGTATTGTTATTGTGGACTCTCTCTTGCTAAGCAGTGGTGCAAAATAGTGATGCAAAACCATATTTAGGTTGTAATTTCAAGAACTCCCTCATAGAAGGTTGTATATCACAATTTCAGTTTTAACAGGAAGTAAAAATAATTGTTGGTTTCCATTGGTAATATATATTTGTATATTTTATTTCATATATTTTATTATCTATGATCAGGTGATATAGTATGTGTTATAGAACAGCAACAAGTATTTAGTGTACTTTACAATATTTAGAAAATTATCTTAATTTTTATGTAGCTTTCCATGTACAGGATGACAGTTATTGAACTATATGCAATAAAATCGTGATAATTTCTGAATGGTTTGCATTAGGACATTCAAACTGCATGGTTGTCCACAGGGCATGATGGGAATTAGTATGTGCTGTATGGTTTGGTTGAGTGACGAAGCCCACTTTCATTTGGATGGGTTTGTCAGTAAGCAAAATTGGCAGATGTGGGGGACTGAGAATCTGCATTTCATTATCGAAAAGTTTCTTCACCCTCAAGGGGTGACTGTGTGATGTGCAATGTCGTCATGAAATAGTCAGTGCAATATTCCTTGATGGCACGGTGACTACTGATCGGAAAGATGTGCTTCATGCAAGATAGAGCAGGAGAGTGTTTGAGGTCCTGGAGGAGCACTACAGGGATTGGCTGCCATATTCTCTGAATCTGAGCACATGCATTTCCTTTTTGTGGGACTGTATTAAAGACAAGGTGTACAGCAATAACCCCAAAACCATTGCTGAGCTGAAAACAGGCATTCAGGAAGTCATGGATAGCATCGATATTCCGACACTTCTCTGGTACCGCGCGCCACGGAATTTGAATCTGTGCCAGACGTCATGGACGTTGAAGACCCATAGAGGTCTCTGCACCATTGCGCCGTAAGCGGTGGCAGCACGCGCCTCCTGGCTCACTTACAGTATGAGGGCGCCACAGGGGAACACGTGGTCCCAGCAGTCAATAGCAGCACCCCCGATAGCATACTTAAGCGCCGGCCTCTCGCTCAGCCAGTCAGTCTAATCTCGCTTACGTCGGTTTACACCTTGCTTTGCGCTAGACTGCTTACTCCCTGGTTCGTGTACGAGGGATGTGTTTTGTTTCCTTGTGACTTTGTTGTTCGGTCTGGTTGTATCCGTTCTGTCCTTCGTTGGTCGTGTCCGTCCTCTTCCGTTGTGTTGTTATTCGTGGGCCTCTTTGCGGGTCCCGCCGCATTTTCCATCATTGCTACCCTGCGACCGTCCTGTTTTCAGTTATAACAACTTCACCGGGTAATGAGAATTTTGCTGTTTTTCTGCACTACATCATCGCCAATGATGGCAGGCATATTGAACATGTCATAACCTAAATCCAACTATCTTTAGTGATGTTTACATGTTGAATAAAGTGTGTGCACCCTGTAGTTTGTAACTAATTTATGTTTTTTTTTTCTTTTATGAAGTTCAGTAATTGTCACCCTGTTGTGACTCTCAGGCTTTCCCAGTGGATATGTTCTAAATAGTCTTCAGGTGGTTGAACCTTGCTGGTGTGTATGTACCTAGCCACCTGCAGATGTTGGCCAATTGCTCCGAGGAAATAATGTGGAATTTACACATCATCTGGCAGCAACCCTGTGAAGACTGTTCACAGTTGTCACCCTGTAAGAATGTTGTGTAGCTTGTAAAAGTACTTAATGGAATAACATTGCATATCAAAAAATATGATTTTCTCTTACAGTGACAAAAATAATGGAAAGTAGTGACAGAATATTTTATCTTAAATATTGGAATAATACAATTATTTATTTAGTTAACCCTCAAGCAAAAAAACTTGTAGCATAAACAGTAACAAAGAAAATGTTAAACACAAGACAAATAAATTGAACTGTTCTCTGCTGGAGGAAGACGCTCTTTATGCGACAGAGGAATTTAGGATCGATGGGAGACATTGAAAAAGTTCAAAGAAGGGCAACTTGTTTTGTATTAGCTTGAAATAGGGAGGAGAATGTCACGGGTATGATAGGCGAGTAGGGATGACAATCATTAAAACAAAGGGATTTTTTGTTGTGATAAGATCTTTTAATGAAATTTCAATCTCTAATGTTCTTCGTATGGAAAATATTTTGTTGGCACCCATATACATAGGGAGAAATGGCCATTGTAATAAAATAAGAGATATCTGAGCTTGCACAGGAAGATTTGAGTGTTCATTTCTTCTGTGCGCTGTTAGGTACTGGAACAGTAGAGAACTAATGGGAAATTGGTTCAATGAATGTTCTGCAAGGCACTTACGAGGGAATTGCGGAGTAGTTGTACAGGTGTAGAAACCTCATAACAAGTATAGATATGTTAACTAGAGGTTGACCTTTCTCTTTTGTTTTTAGCAGAGAGTGACATATCCAGAAATGAATGACATTATGACTAAGATGCGGGTACACTGAATTTGGGTTATCTGGATTGATATTCAACTATGTAACTAGAAATTTTCAAGTTTGAGTCATGCTTCCAGTTCCTTCAAGGGCATTTATAGCAAGAAAGTTGTTCTGGATCATTTCCTTTGTAATGAAAGGTGTACTTAAACAAGCTTCAAATATTACTTACCTCCATTCATAGGTAATCATGACATCAATTACTCTTCTTCTTTTGGACTAATGCAAAAGTGCTGCCCCAGGGCAAAAAACTATGTTTCAAAACAATAAACATTTGCTGTACTGTTGTAAAATACCCTGCCAAAACAAGGTAGTTGTACAAAAGTGTCATTGTCCTTTGATGTTTTGCCCAAACCAATGGCCAGACCAAACAAATTATGCTAGCACACAGTTTTTACATAATAATTTTACACAGCACTCTTGCACTTGCCACATTTAATGTAGTTTTTTCATGCACATCTCTACCAACTGTGCACATATAAGATTTTCCACTGTTCATCTTATTTTTCTTGACATTATGTTTCCAGTTTGATCATTTTCCTTTCATTTCTGTTGTTTTATTTAACTATACAATATCCTTTGGAGTGAAACTTACTTCAGCTACATGCACTGTTCTCATTGATATACAACGTTCTTCCAGGATGTCCAACTTTACAACTACAAATAGTTCAACTTGTAAACAGAAAGACCTCTGTTGCCATGATAGGATGTCTCGTGTGATGTACCTATTTATCCCAGTGAAAACTGGGAGATCTTTGAGGAAGATCTTCATTTGTGAATTTCCTTTATTAGCAAATTTGATGTAACAAGATGTGCTTAAAAGTGAGCAATGGCTCAGCTCTGTGGAAAAAATGTTTACTTCATAAAATGTAAAGCAGTTGTCAACTGGAAGGTTGTGTTGAATACCTGCAGTGCTTTACTAGGCATGGTTCTATTGGGTGTGATAATCCCTTGACATCCCTCACTCTTGGAACTAACATCCCCAGCCAGGAGGCTCAGAACCATGATGCAATCTGGCATTTTCCCTATTAACAACCCTCTGACATGAAATAAACTGGTTTATGAAAGCCTTCCTTCTGAAATACAATGAGAATACCTATTTGAAAAGGAAGAGATGATCAGAAGGATCATTTAATCATCACGATTGCATTTACAGGCATTTTCTATGCTGATTAAAATTGAACTTTTGTATGTCACTAAGTAACAAAACTACATGAAGAAAGATCATCTTGAAATGCACACACACACACACACACACACACACACACACACAAAAGTGAAATGGCCGGAAGAGGGGAGGGGGGGGGGGGGGGCAACAAAATTACATGTCACAGATCGAGAGTGTGTGTTGTTATTTCAGTGATTACAAAATCCCAGTGAAAACTGGGAGATCTGAGGGAGATCTTCATTTATGAACTTCCTTTATTAGCAAACTTGATGTAACAAGATGTGCTTAAAAGTGAGCAATGGCTCAGCTCTGTGGAAAATTTACAAAGAACTTGACACTATGAGCCCACTTATTAGTATGATGTTGCACCCCCTCTGGCCTGGATGCATGTGCTGATTCTGTTAGAGAAGATAACTTAAGGGCCATTGTATCCTCTTCTGAGGCAGTCTTGCCTGCAACTGTTGTAACTGGTCCTTGATATTATGGATGCTGGCACTGGTATGGACTTAGTGTTCTAACTGCCCCACACATATTCTATCAGGGACAGGTCTGGGGATATTCCTGGCTACTGGAGTAGTTCAGTATTACACACAAAGTTCATAGAGATGCGGAGTCCATTATTTCATGAATGACAGGCACAGATGTGAATGGGTTATGGCGTGCTTTGTTCACAGTATGGCGATCTTCCTGTGTAGTGGTCAGACGTGTGGTCAACCAACACCTTGGCTGCGAGTTGCCTGCCCTCATGTTTCCCCCATGTTTCCATGTCCAACATTGGGCCACTCTCACATCCAAATGCTCCACAAATTTAGGTATTGCACATTTTGACCATCTGGCCAAACGGTGACATGCAGTAAGGTCTCTTTCAAACTCTGTCATCTACTCATAATGCTGTCTCACACGATATGTGGCAATTGTTTACATCATACCATAGTGGTGCAGGGGTCTATCAAGTCACGAAACAACCTCAAAAGCCAGTTAACACTAGAATGTCCAGTTGCAAAGGACGAGAAGCCACACAATTGTATCATGGGAAATATCCCAATAGAAAGGTACTGTGCCACACATTATTCGCCACCCTGCATCGTCAGTTGTGTGAAACTGGCTCGTTCCATGTGCACAAGATGGATGCTGGTTACCAATGAGCAACATGGAAAACTGTAGCAGAAGAAAGTGTTCTTGATAGGGTGGAGCGTATGCCGTCAACAAGTACACGAAGTGTACCCTGTGCAACTGATACCCCCAATCCTCCATCTGGCACACTGTATATGACAAAGGACTGCATTTTTTCATTTACAACATGTCCAGGCATTGCAACTGAGGGATTTCAAAAAGCATGTGGGACTTGTGCGGTGGTTTCTGCAGGAATCCGCTGCAGATTGAATCTTCACTGTGAGTGTCCTCCTTCCTGATGAGTCTGTGTTCTCACTCAGGGGTGTGATGAGTGTTCACAACATGCATATGTAGGTGGACGTGAAGCCACATTCTGAATGTATGCATGCCTCACAATGTATATTTAATTGAATGTGTAGGCTGGCATCATTGCACGCTGTTTAACTGGCCTGCACATTCTCCTGGACCGACTTGATGGCCACACGTATCTCTTATTCCTGCGAGAGGTTCTGTTGGACATGCTGAATGATGTTCCCATGCCTATTCATCATTGCATTCCATTTCAACATGTGGAAGCCCGCAAGCATTTCAGCAGACAAGTGAGGACACATCTACAGGCAATCTTTCCCAGCCACTGGATTGACTGCGGTGGACCAGTTGCCTGGCCACCAAGATCATCCATTTAGCCCCTAACCAATTTTTTCTGTTGGGGGTATCAGAAAGTCTTTGTGAATGAAACACCTGTTACATCACCAGAGGACCTAGTGGGCAGAATTATTGCAACAGCAGGATATCTTCGAGATACACCAGGTAACTTTGAGAGAGTGTTTCATTCAAAACAGCATCAATGTCAGGCATATCTTGATGCATCTGGACAAAACTTTGTGCATCTCCTGTAGTAGGCATCCATTTGTAACACATGACTAAATAACTGCAATGCTATTTAGTAGTGCCAAATGGCCTTTGTGACCATCAGTTCTTATGCAATTACTTATCCTTGTTGTATGCCTGATGTGCCATGTCAGTTTGTAAACATGTTTTTTAATCACTGTGTGTATACTTTGTTTATATGAGGGCAGTTCAATAAGTAATGCAACATTTTTTTTTCTGAAACAGGGGTTGTTTTATTCAGCATTGAAATACACCAGGTTATTCCCCAATCTTTTAGCTACACAACACTATTTTTCAACGTAATCTCCATTCAATGCTACGGCCTTACGCCACCTTGAAATGAGGGCCTGTATGCCTGCACGGTACCATTCCACTGGTCGATGTCGGAGCCAACGTCGTACTGCATCAATAACTTCTTCATCATCCGCGTAGTGCCTCCCACGGATTGCGTCCTTCATTGGGCCAAACATATGGAAATCCGACGGTGCGAGATCGGGGCTGTAGGGTGCATGAGGAAGAACAGTCCACCGAAGTTTTGTGAGCTCCTCTCGGGTCCGAAGACTTGTGTGAGGTCTTGCGTTGTCATGAAGAAGGAGAAGTTCGTTCAGATTTTTGTGAACAATTGTGACAGCGCTACCAACAGAGATGTCAAGTTGAGCACTGAGTTGTTTGATGGTGATCCGTCGATCATCTCGAACGAGTGTGTTCGCACGCTCCGCCATTGCAGGAGTCACAGCTGTGCACGGCTGGCCCGCACGCGGGAGATCAGACAGCCTTGCTTGACCTTGCGGCGATGATGACACACGCTTTGCCCAACGACTCACCATGCTTTTGTCCACTGCCAGATCACCGTAGACATTCTGCAAGCGCCTATGAATATCTGAGATGCCCTGGTTTTCCGCCAAAAGAAACTCGATCACTGCCCGTTGTTTGCAACGCACATCCGTTACAGACGCCATTTTAACAGCTCCGTACAGCGCTGCCACCTGTCGGAAGTCAATGAAACTATACGAGACAAAGCGGGAATGTTTGAAAATATTCCACAAGAAATTTCCGGTTTTTTCAACCAAAATTAGCTGAGAAAAAAAATGTGTTGCATTACTTATTGAACTGCCCTCGTACATTGGCAAAAATCCTGTACTTGAGACCTTATTTGTCAGGTTTGTTGGGTATGAATATAGTGAACTGCATCTTTTTTTACTCGATAACAGTTGCTCGTCTGTGGTTGTATTTTCTGCAGGGGATAAGAAAGAACATAGTTTTCCATGAACTTAACCTAAATTTCAGATACGGGAGTGAATTGTTGGCTAGCAGGTATTCAGCTTGGATTGATTTTGTACTGAAATGGAGAAACCTGAGAAGCTCCTAAAATCTCTCCTTGCCATAATATCTTTGATGAGTGTATATCCCCAAGTATGGAGCTGAGCATATATGATAGTAATGTTTTTCCAGTTCCTCAAGAGACACAGTCCATTCACTTTTAGGACTTTTTGGGCATTTCAATCTGTGTATTTCTTCATGAGTCATAACAACGCTTCATGAGAAATAAAATGGAAAGCACTCGTGACAGAGTTGTCTGCTTGTTGATAAGCATAAGTAGCACGACCCCTCTCCTTTAGAATGTTCTCAACCAACCTTCTTCCAGAAGGCAAAAGACTGGCAATTCCCCATCTCTATAGATCCTGCTCATGCATATGTTGCTCACAAGGGAACATCCCCATCGCACTCCCCTCAGATTTAGTTATAAGTTGGCACAGTGGATAGGCCTTGAAAAACTGAACACAGATCAATCGAGAAAACAGGAAGAAGTTGTGTGGAACTATGAAAAAATAAGCAAAATATACAAACTGGGTCGTCCATGCGTAAGATAGGTAATATTAAGGGCAATGTGAGGCGAGGAGTGCCGTGGTCGCGTGGGTAGCGTGAACAGCTGTGGAACGAGAGGTCCTTGGTTCAAATCTGCCCTCGACCGAAAATTTTAACTTTTTATTTTCAGTTTATGTGAAAAACTCTTATGCTTTCATCACTTTTTTTTGGAGTGATTATTACATCCACAAGAAAACCTAAATCGGGCGAGGTAGAAGAATCTTTTCACCCATTCGCCAAGTGTACTAGTTAGGTGGGTCGACAACATATTCCTGTCATGTGACGCACATGCTGTCACCAGTGTCGTATATAAAATATCAGATGTGTTTTCCTGTGGAGGAATCGGTTGACCTATGACCTTGCGATCAAATGTTTTCGGTTCCCATTGGAGAGGCACGTCCTTTCGTAACTAATCACACAGTTTTGCGGTGCGGTCGCAAAACACAGACACTAAACTTATTACAGTGAACAGAGACATCAATGAACGAATGTACAGATCATAACTTTGCGAAAACAAAGAAAGCAAAATTTTCACTCGAGGGCAGATTTGAACCAAGGACCTCTCGTTCCGCAGCTGTTCACGCTAACCACGGGACCACGGCGCTCCTCGCCTCACATTCTCCTTAATACTGCCTATCTTACGCATGGACAACCCAGTTTGTATATTTTGCTTATTTTTTCATAGTTCCACACAACTTCTTCCTGTTTTCTCGATTGATCTGTGTTCAGTTTTTCAAGGCCTATCCACTGTGCCAACTTATAACTAAATCTGAGGGGGGTGCGATGGGGATGTTCCCTTGTCAGTACCATCAAAGGTGCCATCCCTATAAAAATACCTTTCGTCACTTGGAACAATATCTTTGGAAACTAGTAATGTTCATGCACAAGTAATAGACAGAAGTCGTTCAAGCACTAGACATACTCCATAAACTGAGGTCGCCTTGATTGAAGCTGTTCACCAATCACCTTGGCAAAGGATCTGTGATATTGCAATTCCATTCCAGATATCTCAAATACTCAATGAAATGTTGTATGATGAAGAACTGCATCCGTTTCAATATACGTTAACTCAACACCATCTGCATTGAGTAAGGTTTTGTGGATGGCTTTTGCACCAAGTGGAAGATAACAGACATTTTATAAATAATGTGAAATGGACTGATGAACCTAGCTTCACATGTGAAGGTATTTTCAACCTCCAGAACCGCTGTTATTGATCAGAACACAACCCACATGTCACCAATGAACATGGCTTTAAGGCACACTTTGGCATAAACCTGTGGGCTGGAATCATGGTAGGAGCATTTTTGGGCCCTTACCTATTGCACCAGACAAGTTGAATGCATCCCTGTATCGTACATTGTTTGTAGTACTTTGCCTGGCGCATTAGAAAACGTGTTCAGTGACAGCTATGGTTTCATTATGATGGTGCACTGCCACACTTTGGAATGAATGTGTGTAACTCATTAAATTAAGCATTTCCAGGGAAATGGATTGTCGTGGAGGTTCAATGTCCTGGCCTCTATGTTAACTAGACCTTAATCCCCTAAATTTTTATTTGTGGGGACACTTAAAGAAACATGTTTATAGTACTCCATCCATGAAGGTACATGACCTAATAGTTTGCAAGCATGCTGCTTCAGCAACGGTGGATGCAGATGTGTTGTGTAAAGTCAAAGAAAGTATGATTCAATGAGTGGTGAAGTATTTTCAAATGCAAAGTGGTCACTTTGAACATCATCTCTAAAGTGAATGTTGCTTGTATATGTACATCTACATCTACATCTAAATCTCTGCTCTGCAAACATCCGATTGTACCAGTTATTAGAGTTTCTTCCTGTTTCATTCATGTATGGAGTGCAGGAAGAATGACTGTTTGAATGCCTCTGTGCATGCAGTAATTATTCCAGTCGTATTATAACAATCTGTATGTGAGTGATATGTATGGGATTGTAGTATATTCCTAGAGGTATTCTTTATTCTTGAAACTTTGTTAATAGACTTTCCCGGGATAGTTTACGTCTACCTTCAAGAGTCTTCCAGTTCTGTTCCTGTATCAAACAAACCTGAGACCATTTGTGCTGACCTTCTCTGTATAAATTCAATATTCTCATTAGTCCTATCTGGCACAGGTCCCACACACTTGAAGAATGTTCTAGGATCAGTTTCACAATTTATTTGCAAGCAATCTTCTTTGTAGATTGACTGCACTTACCTGTGTTCTACCAATAAACAATAGTCTGTCATCTGCTTTACCAATGACTGAGCCTACGTGATAATTCCATTTCATATCCCTACCCAGCTATTTATATGGGTTGGCCAATTACTACATTCATTTGTATTATAGTCGTAGGATACCATGTTTTTTCGTTTTGTGGAGTGCACTGTTTTACATTTCTGAACATTTACAGCAAGCTGCCAATCTTTACACCACTTCGAAATTTTATCGAGATCTGACTGAATATTTATGCAGCTTCTTTCAGACAGTACTTTATTACAGATAGCTGAATCATCCGGAAAAAGCCTGAGGTTACTATTAATATTGCCTGCAAGGTCAATGATATACAACATGAACAGCAACATCTCATGATGACTCTCCATCCGAGATAACATGCTGCATGCTCCCTACCAAAAAGTCCTCAGTCCAGTCACAAATTTCACTGGATACCACATATGGTCATACTTTTGACAATAGACATAGGTGTGGTACTGAGTCAAATGCTTTTTGGAATCAAGAAATACTGCATCTACCTGACTGCTTTGATCCAAATCTTTCTGTATATCATGTGAGAAAATTGCAAGTTTGGTTTCACATGATTGATGTTTTTAGAATCCATGCTGGTTAGCACTGAGGCAGTCCTTCTGTTCAAGATATCTCATTCCGTTTGAGCTCAGAATACATTCTAAGATTTTACAACAAATAGATGTCGAGGATATTGGACGGTGGTTTTGCGGTTCACTTCTACTACCCTATTTGTAGACGGGTGTAACCTGTGTTCTTTTCCAAGAACTGAGTAATGGTTTTTTGTTTGATGGATCTACAATAGATTATAGATAGAATAGGAGCAAACTCAGCCACAAATTCAGTACATAATCTGACAGGGATTCCATTGGGCCCTGGAGCTTTATTCAGTTTTGATTCAGCTGTTTCTCAACACCACTGACACTAATACTTATTTCATTCATACACTCCTGGAAATTGAAATAAGAACACCGTGAATTCATTGTCCCAGGAAGAGGAAACTTTATTGACACATTCCTGGGGTCAGATACATCACATGATCACACTGACAGAACCACAGGCACATAGACACAGGCAACAGAGCATGCACAATGTCGGCACTAGTACAGTGTATATCCACCTTTCGCAGCAATGCAGGCTGCTATTCTCCCATGGAGACGATCGTAGAGATGCTGGATGTAGTCCTGTGGAACGGCTTGCCATGCCATTTCCACCTGGCGCCTCAGTTGGACCAGCGTTCATGCTGGACGTGCAGACCGCGTGAGACGACACTTCATCCAGTCCCAAACATGCTCAATGGGGGACAGATCCGGAGATCTTGCTGGCCAGGGTAGTTGACTTACACCTTCTAGAGCACGTTGGGTGTCACGGGATACATGCGGACGTGCATTGTCCTGTTGGAACAGCAAGTTCCCTTGCCGGTCTAGGAATGGTAGAACGATGGGTTCGATGACGGTTTGGATGTACCGTGCACTATTCAGTGTCCCCTCGACGATCACCAGTGGTGTACGGCCAGTGTAGGAGATCGCTCCCCACACCATGATGCCGGGTGTTGGCCCTGTGTGCCTCGGTCGTATGCAGTCCTGATTGTGGCGCTCACCTGCACGGCGCCAAACACGCATACGATCATCATTGGCACCGAGGCAGAAGCGACTCTCATCGCTGAAGACGACACGTCTCCATTCGTCCCTTCATTCACACCTGTCGCGACACCACTGGAGGCGGGCTGCACGATGTTGGGGCGTGAGCGGAAGACGGCCTAACGGTGTGCGGGACCGTAGCCCAGCTTCATGGAGACGGTTGCGAATGGTCCTCGCCGATACCCCAGGAGCAACAGTGTCACTAATTTGCTGGGAAGTGGCGGTGTGGTCCCCTACGGCACTGCGTAGGATCTTACGGTCTTGGCGTGCATCCGTGCGTCCTTGCGGTCCGGTCCCAGGTCGACGGGCACGTGCACCTTCCGCCGACCACTGGCGACAACATCGATGTACTGTGGAGACCTCACGCCCCACGTGTTGAGCAATTCGGCGGTACGTCCACCCGGCCTCCCGCATACCCACTATACGCCCTCGCTCAAAGTCCGTCAACTGCACATACGGTTCACGCCCATGCTGTCGCGGCATGCTACCAGTGTTAAAGACTGCGATGGAGCTCCGTATGCCACGGCAAACTGGCTGACATTGACGGCGGCGGTGCACAAATGCTGCGCAGCTAGCGCCATTCGACTGCCAACACTGCGGTTCCTGGTGTGTCCGCTGTGCCGTGCGTGTGATCATTGCTTGTACAGCCCTCTCGCAGTGTCCGGAGCAAGTATGGTGGGTCTGACACACCGGTGTCAATGTGTTCTTTTTTCCATTTCCAGGAGTGTATTTTCAGTGGTGTGAGGATTAAATTGGGGCAATTCTCCTGTGTTTTCCTTTGTAAAGGAATATTTGAGAATGGAGGTAAGCATTTCAACTTTTGCTACGCTACCCTCAATTTCAGTTCCTGTCTTATTTGCTAGGGACTGGACACTAACTTCGGTGCCACTAACAGCGTTTACAAATGACCAGAATTTGTTTGGGTATTGTGAAATGTCATTTGACAGTATTCTGCTATGGTAGTCACTGAAGGCGTCTACTCTCTTTGACAACCAAACGTATTTTATTCAGGATCCCTGTCCACAGCCTTACACTTTGTTTTAAACCTGTGACTGTATACCATGGAGGTTCCATCACCTTATTAACTGTTCTACTGGTTACATATCTATCCAGTACATGGTCAACTATTCTTTTAAACTTGAGCCGTAGTTCCTATACATGCTCCTTCCCTGTGCTGAAAGTATCAAGTTCCTCATTGAGACACAATGTGGACATAAAGATGTCAGGTCCGTTTGTTGCCATTAGATCCAATATATTTCCATCATGAGTGGGGTCTCTAACTATCTGTTCTAGCTAGCTAGCTTTCAGAGAAGGCATTTAGTAATTTATCTCCATCATGCCTACCACTAAGAAAGTGTAATTTTTCCAATTAATTGTTAAATAATTAAAGTCTCACCCAATGATTACAGTACAATTGTGGAACTTATGTACAAGTGAACTGAGATTTTCTCTAAAGATTTCAGTTACATCAGGAAATGAGATTGGTGGGTGACAGAACGATCCAATTATCATTTTATGCCCAACCTTGATACTGAGTCTTGTCCATACAATCCCACATGCAGCCTCAGTTTCTATCTTGGTGGATTTCAGCTTCTTGTCTATTGCGACACATACATGACCTCCATTTCCCATTTGCCTATCCTTTCTGCAGATGCTTAAATTTTCCTCAAAAATCTCGCTACTATCAATTTCAGGTGTCAACCAGCTTTCTGTACCTTGTGTTATGTGAGCTTCACTGCTTTTCAGGAGCACGTCAAACTGTGGCACTTTGCTGTGAATGCTTCGGCAGTTAACCATTACGATTTTAATACTCTCACCTGTGGGAGGCATTTCTTTCGATCTTAAGCTTGTACTGTTGGGTTTCCTACACCTATCGTTTCCTGGATTGGATGAATAGTCGCCATATCTAAAAATCCCTTGTGTACGCACCCGCTCTGTGAAGATAAGGCATTTATTGTGCATAGCATAATGTGCAATTAGTGTGGGCTGCCTATTGTGTTTTTTTGCACCTCATTGGATGCAGACGATGTTACTGTACCCATTATTATTTTCTATGAGCTGTATTTGTGTTGTATACGAAATTAAGGGGTCGTTACGACTATAAGAATTTCATGTAATGTCTTAATGTTTAAATGAAAGTAATAGTAATAGAAAGAAAAACACAGGATACTATATTGTGGAAGTGTGAATTGGATACCATTTGTTGCTTTAACGGAAAAAAAGTACGGCGTGAACACGACTCAAACACCCGCGGGTCTGCGCATCTTACCCCAGTGCAATGACTCGTTTCGCTGAACTAATAGGATAGCTCCGAGACAGTGCAGAGTTATGCTACCTGTTCTTAGCTGTGCTGCACACAGTTACACCGCTGCCAGGGCCTTTGTAAATAGCATTTTTACTAAACCTGCTGGCGGGACTAGGTTTTTCTTGATACGCTTTTATCTTGAATTGGGATGAGGAATCGTAGGTCAACCACCAAGTGCGCCATTTTTTCTTCACCATGTATTCTAACCTCATAAAGTTTAGTTCACAATTAAGAGAGGGCGCCGACTCCATGGGGCCTGAGGGGGCCCAAGCCCCTCAAAAATTCGTTTGAGGGGCGAAGCCACCCCCCCACCCCATCCCCCTCCCCAATAATTTAAGAAAATTATTAGTTATATTATCGCTTTGTAAAATCACAAAATTATATTGGAATTTTAAATTTTCCTTGTTTGACGATAGTTACCTTTTAAAATACATTCAATGATGAGTTAAAACAAATAATTATTACGGTAGTAAGCAGGTTATCTGAAAACGAGTGGTGTGAATCATGATAGTGTTATGGTGCTGCGGGCACATTTAGAATTTGTCCCGGTGCGCGAACCTTCGGGTAAAGTCTGCCGCCAGCGGGCCAGTGTCTATATAGTGGACTATTTTATATGACTATATTTTATTCGTTTACTTTAGTCTGTTAGTATATTGTGAATTAAGTTTGCTATGGATAAATTTGTTACCAAAAAGGGGTACTTGGAAGTTGATGATACTGTAAGTCAGCCTCCAACAATTATTGTGTCGTCAATTGCTTTGTCGCCTTCGGGCGAGAAGAGTTCACAGCCGAAACCTGGACAATCCGGTAAGGGAAGATCATTTCAGAAGTCTTGGTTGATCAAATATACATGGCTAGAATATGAAGCACCTACCGAAAAAGTTTTTTTGCAAAACCTGCAAAGAGGCAGATGCTAAAAATCTATTAAAATTTTCTTCAAAAAAAGAAGATGTGTTTACTTTTGTAGGATTTTCTAACTGGAAAAAGGCTTTGGAAAAATTCCATCTTCATGAAAATACGTTCATACATAAAGAAGGTCTTCTGAAACTAAATTCTATCACTAACCGAACTGTGGCCTCCTAATTGAATGAACAGTAGGATAGTGATATGAAGAAAGGCAGTTTAGCTTTTGAGACAATTTTTACTACTGAGCAGTTTCTATACCAACAAGGACTAGCAATTAGAGGGCACGAAGATGTAAACTCAAATTTTTTTCAATTGTTGGAACTCCGAAAGAATGACATACCTGAGTTTAAAGATTGGTTAGCGCATTTATGGTATAAGTGGACATCCCACGATATTCAAAACGAGATCAATGATCTACTAGGAAAGTCTGTGTTGTGAAAGGCATTTGCTTCACTCAAGAAGACTGAGCATTTTTCTATTATGGTTGACGAAACAAGTGATTCTTCGATTCACGAACAAGTGTCATTTTGTATTCGTACTGTCGATGATTTTTTAATCATCAACAAAGACTATATAGGCTTATACGAGACTCCCAACACTGAATCACAAACTCTGTTTAGTATTTTAAAAAACGTTTTTGCTTGTCTTGATTTGTCAATGGAAACTTAAGAGGACTTGCCAGTTGTAGACACTCTCCGCCATCTTACGCCTATGAGGGATATTATGACTTTAGCCAAGGACTTAATAAACACCATAAGGGAATCCAACAAAAGGATGGGACTTTTCAGAAGCATACGCTGTGAGAGTGCCAACGACCAAGCTGGTCCACGACCCCTTTGCCCGACTTGATGGACTTCTAGTATCTTGAGAATATTTAAAAACTTTGAAGAACTTCTAGAGTTTTTTGAAACATTTTCTGCAGGGGACAAAACAGAGGCAGGTTACAAATGTGCAGGCTACCTTGAGTCAATGTTACAATTCAAGACTTATTTCTTTTTACGTCTTTATTGCCATGCAATGAACGCAGTAGAGGATGTCAATGAAAAAATTCAATGCCCTCACCTAAGTGTTGCTGATTTGGAAAAAATAAACGAAGGCTTGATTTGTATATTGAATGGAAGGCGTGATAGTTTTGAACACTTTTGGTAATTGTGTTTAAAAGAAAGACCTTCACAAGTTGATGATCCTTCGCTTCCTCGGAATGGAATTGTGCCAAAGAAGTATGAAAACAACGAACCCAGCTCACCGCGCATTTTCAAAACTCCAAAGGAATACTACAAAGCTGTTTACATTGAGGTTTGTGAAACGGTGCAAGCTTGCATTACTGAGCGGTTTGCTTCAACTGGACTCACAGATCATTGCAGTTGAACAAGAGTGCTCGGTTGTAGTAAACAGAGGTGAAACAAATTTGGAAAAATCAAATGACTTTTTCAAAAATGACCTAGACATTGTGAGACTGCTTACACTTGAATAAGTTAGCTAATAAAAAACAACTGGTCTTATAAAACATGCGTGATGTAAGAAAGTACATAACACAAGAGCCTGCAGTTGGAGATATGTTATGCGAAGTAGTGAAGTGCATTAAGCTTCTCCACGTAGTTCCAATCACGACAGCAACGGCAGAAAGGTCATTTAGCGCCTTTAGTCGTCTGATGTCATATCTCCGATCAACAATGGGACAGAAGCGATTGAACAACTTGGCTGTTTTTCATGCCCACCGAGATGTTTTGGATGAATTGGATAGCTGACCAGTCATCAACGACTTAATATTCAGTAACCCAGTCAGACGGTCAACATTTGCACCTTTCTAAAGACATTCCAGCCCTAATAATGGCATTTAGAGCAATATAAAAAATCTTTATAGAATAGAGAATTAAATACCCCTACATAATGTTAAATTTTCAGTTTCGAAATAATAGCACTACTGTAGTACTGTATTACTATAATACTGTAGTACTGTATTAGTTATTTTCAAATACTTAAATATTTTGAGGGCGTAAGATCCAATTGAAACCCGCTATTTAAATACTTTTTGACTGAAAGTATTAGGCATATTGTATTAACTGTATTAAAGCAATAACTTTGAGATACTGTTTTTATTTAATGAACCCTGAGCCGTATTCAAAGTAAGCTTGAATTAGCTATTTCACTTATTAATCAAAGTGCTATTACTGTGCGACAGCAATATTTTATGTTTTATTCTTTTAATGATAGTTTAGGATTTATTTAAATATAATTTCAGTATTTTCAGAGCTATTTATTCACTGCTCTGTAATAGTCTATAAGCAAGATTATTACTGTAAATTAAGTTAGCTTTTTATGAAAATACCGTGCATGTTTATGTTTTGTTTCTTTTTTCAAAGCCAAAAAATGTGTCAGGCTGGACGAGTTTCCCGGAGTGTCTAGTTATCGAGAGTCCAGTTTTTGGGGTTCTAATGTTGATCATATGACTCGTGCTTAAAAAAAAAAAAAAAAAAAACTTTAAAACTCACTACATTTCATCTAAAATTTAGAAAATTTCCCGGGGCAAGACCCCCAGTATGGACACCTCCACCCACACACACACACACACACACACACACACACACACACACACACACAAAAAAAAAATTGTAAGTCGGCATCCCTGGAGCGAATCAAATACTTTATTTTCAATATGATGAAATCGGCAGACGATCCTTGAGCACCATGAGGGAGTGGTACAATGCTACTACTGTTTAAAATATATGTAAATGATCTAGTACAAACATAGCCTACCTCTGGTGACCTGCGGGTCTGATTACATGCTACTAAATTACACGACTGGATATTAAAATTGCTACACCAAGATGAAATGCAGATGATAAACAGGTATTCATTGGACAGATATATTATACTAGAACTGACATGTGATTACATTTTCATGCAATTTGGGTGCATAGATTCTGAGAAATCAGTACCCAGAAAAACCACCTCGGGCCGTAATAACGGCCTTGATACGCCTGGGCATTGAGTCAAACAGAGCTTGGATGGCGTGTACAGTTACAGCTGCCGATGCAGCTTCAACACAATACCACAGTTCATCAAGAGTAGTGACTGGCGTATTGTGACGAGCCAATTGCTCAGCCACCATTGACCAGACGTTTTCAATTGGTGAGAGATCTGGAGAATGTGCTGGCCAGGGCAGCAGTGAAACATTTTCTGTATCCAGAAAGGCCCGCACAGGACCTGCAACATGCGGTCGTGCATTATCCTGCTGAAATGTAGGGTTTCTCAGGGATCGAATGAAGGGTAGAGCCACGGGTCGTAACACATCTGAAATGTAATGTCCACTGTTCAAAGTGCCGTCAATGCGAACAAAAGGTGACTGAGACGAGTAACCAATGGTACCCCATACTATGACGCCGGGTGATACGCCAGTATGGAGATGACGAATACACGCTTCCAATGTGCGTTCACCGCGATGTCGCCAAACACGGATGTGACCATCATGATGCTGTAAACAGAACCTGGATTTACCCGAAAAAAATGACGTTTTGCTATTGTGCGCCCAGGTTCGCCGTTGAGCACACCATCGCAGGCGCTCCTGTCTGTGATGCAGCGTCAAGGGTAATCGCAGCCACGGTCTCCGAGCTGATAGTCCATGCTGCTGCAAACGTCGTCGAACTGTTTGTGCAGATGGTTGTTGTATTGCAAACGTCCCCACCTGTTGACTCAGGGATTGAGACGTGGCTGCACGATCCATTACAGCCATGCGGATAAGATGGCTATTATCTCAACTGCTAATGATACGAGGCCATTGGTATCCAGCACGGCGTTCCATATTACCCCTCTCAACCCACCGATTCCATATTCTGCTAACAGTCATTGGATCTCGACTAACACGAGCAGCAATGTCTCGATACGATAAACTGCAATCGCGATAGGCTACAATCCGACGTTTATCAAAGTCGGAAACGTGATGCCACGCATTTCTCCTCCTTACACGAGGCATCACAACATCGTTTGACCAGGCAACGCAGGTCAACTACTGTTTGTGTATGAGAAATCGGTTGGAAACTTTCCTCATGTCAGCACCTTGTAGGTGTCGTCACTGGCGCCAACCTTGTGTGAATGCTCTGAAAAGCTAACCATTTGCATATCACAGCACCTTCTTCCTGTCGGTTAAATTTCGCGTCTGTAGCACATCATTTTCATGGTCTAGCAATTTTAATGGCCAGTAGTGTATTAATATTAAAATTAAGGTAGCGGGCCGCCTCTCATGTCATGCGACAACAGCGCTCACAGCGCATAAAGCCAAAATTATAGGGACCGTGTCAACAATTTTGCGGCAATGCGCCGATATGAATGGCACCCTTCCCAACACGCGACGCCAGCGAAATATGCCTAAAAACACATAATTTTGAGCGTACATCCATTTAATTCCCACCCCGTCTTCAGGTGTTCAACAGCTGTCCTGAAAACTTCCGGTGCAAAATTCTGCAAGTGAAGACACAACATTCAAGCCATGTAAATAAATGTAAACATCTGAAGACGGAATACCAAATATCTTCAAATGTCGTCATGGGAAATAGACTCCTATAAACAGTTGGCTGCAGCTAATTCGTTTTAAATTACTTTCAGATTCAACAGTTGGCAGAGTCAAAATAATTCCACTCTCTCTGTCCCTCCCTCCTCCCTCCCTCGCAACAACCGTGAAAAATCTAGGAGTAAATTCTGTGTATTGTGTACAGTCTGGAACCCTTACCAAGTAGGATTAAAAGAAGAGAGAAAGACAATTCAACGAACAGCGGCACGCGTTGTCACGGAGTCAGTTAGTAAGCGCGAGAGCATTACGGGTATGCACAACAAACCCCAGTGACAAACGCTACAAGAGAGGCGTTGTGTATCATGGAGAAGGTTAGGGGTCTACTGTTGAAATATCTAGACCGTACATTTGTAGAAGATTTGGGCAATATACAATAAGGTGACAAAATTCATAGGATACTTACTATTACCGTGTCAGACCTCCTTTGCCCGGCATAATGCAGCAACTTGACATGACATGGGGACCACAAGTCGTTTGAAGCCCGGCGCAGAAAAAT
The DNA here is from genome assembly GCF_023864275.1 of Schistocerca cancellata. Taxonomy (NCBI): domain Eukaryota; kingdom Metazoa; phylum Arthropoda; class Insecta; order Orthoptera; family Acrididae; genus Schistocerca; species Schistocerca cancellata. The sequence continues at coordinate 75,238,553 of NC_064626.1, read as the reverse complement.
TGAGCTGTGCTACCTCTACAGTGCACGGAGAGCTGCATCAAACCAGTCTCAGGACTGGAGACCACAACAACAACAACAACCACCTCTACAGCTGTCCATAATTGCGAAAGTGTTGCTGGTGCATGATTTTGTCCCCGAACCAAACCCTCGATTATGTCCTGTAGGTGCTCGATGGCATTCGTGTCAGGCGATAAGGGTGGCCAAATCATTCGCTCGAATTGTCCGGAATGTGGCCCAGCGACATGACATCTTTGTTCGGGAACATGAAATCCATGAATGGCTGCAAATGGTCTCCAGTTGTTCTCACACTTTCACTTGGCCCCTCTGTGGTCAGCGGAAGTCCGCTGACTTCCTGCCGTTCCAGAATGTTTCCGTTCGTTGCCCACCTTAGCTACATTACAGTACTGTGCGCCATAACAGTAACCGTTGTGAAAATGGGGGTGATCCGCGTACTGATTGCTAACATTATTTACAGAAATGAGCGGATAGGCTGCAGCTGTTCCTTCTAGCTACTCGCCATCAACTTTCTTGGCATTCTGCGACGCAGTAACCCGCTTCATGTTCGTTTCTTGTATACGCTGTAAGCTGGCTGCCATGGGAGGGGGCGGAGCTTGTCTCAGCAGCCAATGTACTACGAACCGATAGCAAGCTTCCGGTCCGGTCCGCTCAGAGGCCACGTAAAAGTGTGCAGTCATCGCCTCTTGCTTACGACTGCCAGCAACATAAGCGATCTGAACGGCGCTGCTGGCAGAAGATCAAAACGTGACGTCATAGTTACGGACTCTACCGACTTGTGCTGACTGCCGATTTGTACCGAGCGAAACTAGGGAGCAAAGTGACACAGCTCGCACTGCTATGGATGGACACAGGCTGTAGCACCCGTTGTTTATGTTAAATCTTGTGGTTTTAGTGTTTTGACCATATGAAATTACGTTTGAAATCCTGAATTTCAGAACAAAATCTGGAAAAAAATGATTCGTCACTGTGTAAATTTTATCACGAGTTTTTAAAAATAGAAACTTTTGAATGTTATGACTGGGAGAGGGGTTGAAGAGCAAGTAATACTTTAGAATTGGTCACGGCTCCAGACGCAAACGAAAGAGAGAAGAGAGAAAATTACAGTGGAACCAGAAGTACACTACGCTACACACCGTAAGGTGGCCTGGAATAAGTATCTAGATGTAGAGAGAAGAAAATTTCGCGACACACTCGGCAGTTCAATGCTCCAAAGTAGCTAATAATCGTACAGCATGTTTGGTAGGGAGACTAGGGGGTAGGTTCAGCCGGCAAAAGGTTTTTCTTCCTTCGCGCCAAAAAGTGAATCATCGCGACACGCAGGTTGGTAAATCCTGATCTAAATTGTGGCTACAAGGTGACCGTACAAAATTCCCCTGACCGATTTGATTTATATTGACAGGATGCGAAAGAACTCACTCACGAGAAGAAGCCAAAAGGGAACAATCTCATAAAATAGTCTCACAATGCTCTTCAGACCTATCAAGTTTTCTGTCAATCTGTTAAAGTACTTGACGCTGCTGTGCGTCACTGAAACTAGAGCTTATAAAAGTTTTTCTATGTCATATTCGTTTTTCTCGAACCAAAATTATTGTGATTTCACTCATGAAGTGAAGGAAACATTAAATTTTTTTGTTGAGCAATGTAAGTGATCGTACAGGGTGTTCATTTTAGCTGAAGACATGGAAATATCTCTGACACTACACGTGGGATCAAAATAAGTTACTATTTCAATTTGTTTGTCTCAGAGGTGGACACCCAGTGGTTCCACACTCGACTCTCCGCTCCACCGCGTGCGTGGGACGCGGGGGTCGATTTTGAGATCTTCAATGGGAACCCCCGTTATTTACTGCAGATTACGATTCTACGGCAAAATCTACATACGTTTTGTCTGGAGCATTTTCTTCTTTACGGCACAGATGGCGCTGTAGTCGAAGGAATAGAATTGGGTACACAATCGTAATTTACGACATCCTACTCAGTGGCCGTTGAATATCCAATGGCACCAGGGACGCTACCTCCATGCTGCGAGGGTAGGACAGGCCAGTATTTCATAGCTTCTAACTGGGAACCCCATTCGCAACGTTGTATTCCTCCCACATATCGTATAGGGCAGGGCTTCACAACATACGTGCTCACGGAGCAAGGGGGGAGCACGGAGCAGCGCGAGCACGCTACCTCCATTACCGGACCAGAGCGGAGAGAGGAGAAAGTCACGTGGGGCACACAACAGCTGCCGCCAGTCAATGTAAATCCGCGGCCACCTGCAGGGATATCACTCATGAATTATTACTGCGACAAATGAAACAAATAAAGGAGAATGTACACATGCCACATAATTTTATTAGCTTAGTGTATGCCTCTACATTCGCATTAATTTGTGAACTGTTACACAATAAAAGGTGTCACTGAAGTGTGGGATTCTCGGTTATCTTGTACTTTTTGCCGTTTACAATTGCGTCTACGTTCGGAGTAATTGTTCTTGTGCATTTTAGGCGCAGCGTGCAGTTTAAATTTCGATCAGACAATGCGTTTCTCAGGCGCGTCTTGTTACATTTCATTGCAGAGAACAGTTGTTCACAAACATACATGGAACCGAACATTGATATTATTGTAGCCGCCAGTTTGTGCAAACGAGGAAATCTATCCTGAGGGAAGTGTCTGTAGAATTCCAAAATGTTTTTCTTGTTCTGAAAGTTGTCTCTGTATTCTCTGTCACACTGCAGGTCAATAATTTCTTGCTGCAGCTCAGGACGAATCTCTTAAATATTCGCTGAATATGGAGAGAACAGATCAAAATCACTGTCTAGCGCTGTCAGATCTTGAAAGCGCTGATCAACTAAACTATGTGAATAACTTTCACAGTCTTTGTGAACATCTTGCATGGATGATAATTTAGGAAAATGAGCTAGGTTTCCTGTTTCCAGCTGACTCACCCAAAGTGTCAATTTCATTTTAAAAGCTCGTATTCGATCTACGAAATGAGTAAATAGCAGATCTTTATCTTGTAGTAAAATGTTCAAAGCATTCAGATGGCTAGTTAAATCTGCTACGAACGCGAGATCACATTCAAACGTGCGCGCGCAATTCCCCTCCCGCCCTACTCCACGATCTTGCACCTGCTCGCGAGCACGTGCCTGAGCAGACGCGAGTATTCGCGCTCAAAACCGGCCAGTTGTTAAGCCCTGGAATAGGGGGACTACTCGACGCGCCGCCGTGGCCGTAGCTCGAGGCTAACGCTGCTCTACTTTTCCAATTAGAGTAAATGATCTAACGTAGCACCACCAACTTCAGTACACCTAGTGATCCGCATTTCAAATGACCGCACACAGAACGGAACCATAACTGCGGGAATGTCAGCACAGGCGTTTCTGTTACGGTCGAATATGTCTCCAAGGCCTGTTGGCATTTGCTGGAACATCTTATCTTTTAAGCATCCCCACAAAAAGATATTTGGCGATTTGGCGGGCCAATTAATAGGGCCATCTCTGCCGACCCACCCGCCAGTGTAAACACGGTCCAATACCTCCCGTGATTCAATTGCATAATGCGCTGGGCAACCGTCATCTGAAACGACATACGTTGTCGGATGTCTAGGGCAACATAACTGCAGTGTTACCGCTAGTTACTGGTCCAAAAACCTTAAATATTTGTGTCCATTCAACGTGACGTCGATAAAATACAGACCAATGAGTTTGTTCCTCACTGACGCCACATCACCGTTAACCAACCAAGGACGTTGACGGTCAACTTGGCGCAACCAGTGGGGATTGTCTCCACACCAGTAATCCTTGTTACACTGATTAACGCTACCATGGTTTGTGAATGTGGACTCATCGGAAAATAGTACCTCGGCAAAGTACGTGGCGTCGTTTGCATTTGTTGACGTACCCATTCGCAAAACACTATCCGGTTATGGAAATCGGCACCATGAAGTTCCTGATGCTCGTTGTATGGATGATGCGACGATGCAATATTGTGACAATACGGCCTACGGACATACCAGAATCACGGTGTAATGGGCGGGCGCTCGTCCGTGGGTTGTGGTGCTCTCCGCTATTACAACTACAGGGTGTTTCAAAAATGACCGGTATATTTGAAACGGCAGTAAAAACTAAACGAGCAGCCATAGAAATACACCGTTTGTTGCAATATGCTTGGGACAACAGTACATTTTCAGGCGGACAAACTTTCGAAATTTCAGTAGTTACCATTTTCAACAACAGATGGCGCTGCAAGTGATGTGAAAGATATAGAAGACAACGCAGTCTGTGGGTGCGCCATTCTGTACGTCGTCTTTCTGCTGTAAGCGTGTGCTGTTCACAACGTGCATGTGTGCTGTAGACAACATGGTTTATTCCTTAGAACAGAGGATTTTTCTGGTGTTGGAATTCCACCGCCTAGAACACAGTGTTGTTGCAACAAGACGAAGTTTTCAGCGGAGGTTTAATATAACCAAAGGACCGAAAAGCGATACAATAAAGGATCTGTTTGAAAGTTTTCAACGGACTGGGAACGTGACGGATGAACGTGCTGGAAAGGTAGGGCGACCGCGTACGGCAACCACAGAGGGAAACGCGCAGCTAGTGCAGCAGGTGATCCTCCAACAGCGGCCTCGGGTTTCCGTTCGCCGTGTTGCAGCTGCGGTCCAAATGACGCCAACGTCCACGTATCGTCTCATGCGCCAGAGTTTACACCTCTATCTATACAAAATTCAAACGCGGCAACCCCTCAGCGCCACTACCATTGCTGCACGAGAGACATTCGCTAACGATATAGTGCACAGGATTGATGACGGCGATATGCATGTGGGCAGCATTTGGTTTAGTGACGAAGCTTATTTTTACCTGGACGGCTTCGTCAATAAACAGAACTGGCGCATATGGGGAACCGAAAAGCCCCATGTTGCAGTCCCATCGTCCCTGCATCCTCAAAAAGTACTGGTCTGGGCCGCCATTTCTTCCAAAGGAATCATTGGCCCATTTTTCAGATCCGAAACGATTACTGCATCACGCTATCTGGACATTCTTCGTGAATTTGTGGCGCTACAAACTGCCTTAGACGACACTGCGAACACCTCGTGGTTTATGCAAGATGGTGCCCGGCCACATCGCACGGCCGACGTCTTTAATTTCCTGAATGAATATTTCGATGATCGTGTGATTGCTTTGGGCTATCCGAAACATACAGGAGGCGGCGTGGATTGGCCTCCCTATTCGCCAGACATGAACCCCTGTGACTTCTTTGTGTGGGGACACGTGAAAGACCAGGTGTACCGCCAGAATCCAGAAACGATTGAACAGCTGAAGCAGTACATCTCATCTGCATGTGAAGCCATTCCGCCAGACACATTGTCAAAGGTTTCGGGTAATTTCATTCAGAGACTACGCCATATTATTGCTACACATGGTGGATATGTGGAAAATATCGTACTATAGAGTTTCCCAGACCACAGCGCCATCTGTTGTTGAAAATTGTAACTACTGTAATTTCGAAAGTTTGTCTGCCTGAAAATGTACTGTTGTCCCAAACATATTGCAACAAACGGTGTATTTCTATCGCTGCTCGTTTAGTTTTTATTGCCGTTTCAAATATACCGGTCATTTTTGAAACACCCTGTATATTATTTGCTTCTTCTGTAACACGTTTGCTTCGCTTCGTTTAGCCGGTCTGTAGGCAGCCATCAGATATAAAGGAGCTCACAAGCTTGTAAAAGAACGAACGAAAGCGAGCTTTCTCTGGAGAAAACTCGGCATAAAAGGCAGTAGTAGCCTCAACATTTCTTCTACATTGTCCGAAAATCTGTGGTTACAACATTCATCGTCCACTTGCACCTCTGTTCTCCAAGTGATAGATAGGTATGCACGTGATAAACACTGCGCAAGTATTGCAATGTTTAGAGGCGCTATCTGTTCTACGCCTGCACGATACGTGAGCTCACAGCTCGCTGTACGACCACGGTGGCGCGTCGAATGGTCCCCCGTACGATGTGTCGCAGGAATAAAAACTGCGAATGGGATTTCCAATTAGAAGTAATGAAATACTGCCCTGTCCTACACTCGGAGCATGGAGGTGCGGTCCCACGTGCCATTGGCTATTTAAAGGCCATTGGGTAGCATGTCGTAAATTATGGTTGTTTTCCCGTTTCTATTCCTCTGATTACGGCGCCACGTGTGCCGTAACGAAACAAATGATTCAGTCAAAACGCATGTATATTTTGCCGTAGAATCGTAATCCGCAATAAATAATGGGGGTTCCCATTGAAGATTTCAAAGTCGTCCCCCACCACCCACGCACACAGTGGGATGGCAGGTCGAATGTGGTATTGGACGTCCCCCTCCGAGACAAGCAAATTGGAATCACAATTTTTTTGACCCGATGTGTAGTTTTCGAGATATTTCAATGTCTTCAGTTAAAACGAAGACCCTGTATGTTGTTACGGGGCAGGTCCTAGAGTACATCTTTCCAGTTATAACTATGGAAGACTGACACGTTATAGGTACAGATATTTTATGTCCCAGTCGTATATTGTTGGAATGAGGCAGAGGATTACACAAAAATTGGCACGAAAAGGAGGGTACTGTTCTTGTATTACAAGAACGAAAAAACTCGTTTCATATATGGGTTCTGGCTGTCTAGCACAAAAAAATTGTAGGAGCAAACGGAGCGCTCGTACATATACAGGGAGCATAAACACGCGCACGTCGAGTCTGTGACTTAGCAGAATGCGCGCTGTGAGAGAAAGCTGCGGCAACTAGGACGCCGTACGCGGAGGGCGCTGTGTCATCGTGAGGTGCCGCTGTGACGTCACAATCGCCTCCAACCACGGCGTCATCCAACTAGGCCCCAGCTGCAGCACGCTCCTTTCTCAAGAGTAATGTCTGTGATGTCTGTGGCGGCTGCTCGTGGGTGGGAAGTGAGGTGAAGAGTTAGAATGAAAGAAAAGATACCCGTATTTACACAAGCTTATCTTACAAGGGGAGCCTACGACGTTTGGAATGCGGATTTACTGCAAACTTTGTACACTCGTAGTATTCCGTGAGGACGACAAAATGTGTCAGCAGTAGCGCGTACTTCTCAATCGTTGTTGACAAAATCGTAAGATAATTTAGGTCGTCAAATATATATCTGTGCGTGGCTATTTGTACGAGGAAGGGGCGGCAGCCGAGTGGTAATATGTGTAATCGGATGAATTTTTATTAAATTTACAATTGCCGGCACGGTAGCTCAGCGTGCCGGCATGGTAGCTCAGTGTGTTCGGTCAGAGGGCTCCGTGCTCTGTGTGATAAAAAAAAAACTGAGTCAAGGAACCAACGATCAATTTGAACGGATGTTTTGTGACGTCCGCCCCGACCAAACGCAACGAACTATATCGAACAAAATGAGTAAAAAAAAAAAAAGCTTGTTCGGTCAGAGGGTTAGCTACCCTCTGTAACATAAAAAACTGAGTGAATGTATCAACAAAGAATCTAAACGGGTGTCATCGGACATCCGCCCCGAACAAATTCAACGAACAATATAGAACAAAATTAGATAAAAAAAGTGGTTAGCGTTCAAGCTTCGACCATAAATATAATAGACTGGCCCTGACGTCATTTTCGTGGCTCCAACATCTCTGGGCTGAAGTCACGTGAATGTTGGCAAAACATGGTTGTTTCGTGTTGCGCTTATGGCTGTACTCAGCGTTTCGTCGGGGGAAATGGCATTACATTTCACGTGTAAGTGTTTCTATGAGAGTGCAGATGCGTTTATTGAAATCTGCTGAAGTGACTTTTATATGTTTTTTACACTTGAAATAGAATATCACGTAAATTAAAGTGTTGAAAGTGATGCCTGTAAAGTCAGACTCATATTACATTTTGGAAAGTATCTGTGATAATTCGGTTACAGAAGTAAGTATAACTGTTTCTCTTTCCTACTCATAGGTTCCCCAAGGATGAAAACCGAAGGCAGCTTTGGATACAGGCCCTGAAACGGAAAAACTTTAAGCCATTTGCACATACGCGCCTTTGCTAGAAGCACTTCGCGAAGTGTTTTGATAGATTAGTTATTATTTACAATGTATACCTGTAATTTGTATTTACAGTGTCTGTCATTTTTAAACCTAGGCTCCAAAATTATTTTCTGAAACTTCAAAGTCTCACCTTCCATCTAAAATATAATTTTTTTAAATCTGATAGTTTAAACTTTTGTAAAAATAGTGGGAACTGAACCTTTGAAGTGCACCTAAAATTGATACTCTAAAATGGACCTGCTCCTAAAGTCAACAATTTTGACACCTATAGTTGACATAATTCCCATATCCTATTTTCTTTTATAAGTGACTAGAGCTCAAAACGTGGCGAATCCATTGTTTAAAGTTTTGACACGAGCCCACTCTTACTGTTTAAAAGAATTTTAACGACATGTTACTTTAATTGATAGTTTATAGTAATTTCGTCCCGCTGCCAACCAGAGTGGCGTTCGATGTATTTGTTAGATTTTATAAATGGTACTGCGAACAAATCCAGGCCAAATGTAGTTCTGGCATAATTTTTCACAAATTAAAAAGTAATTTTTGTTGGATGCGTTTGGCAGTCTATTAAGAAATGTGGGGAAAATTCGATACTAACATAGGATGGCAGACAACTGATTTGAAATCCCGCCACGTTTTGCCAACAGTCACGTGGTTTATGTTGGAGCCACACTAGCCCCATAGCTCCTGCACACCAAGACCAGTCTACTAGCATCTATTAGTATCTATGGTCGAAGCGTTCAAGCCCCTTACTCGCTAGATCGCTGGATCGAATCCCGTTCGTCAGTTTTTTTTATTTTCAACACAGTCATTTTCTTTACTATTTATATTACAATTGATATAATGGGAAAAATATGTGTAATCGGATGAATTTTTATTAAATTTACAATGTTATTTGACAATCTACAAATTTTTACTATCACAAATAATTTAATAATCATAACTATCGACTAGTAAATGGTCCCAAGATATTGTCCAATAAAGTAAACGAAGTTTCTGATGTTTTGTCGGCACTTACATCATACAAAACTAAGAAACGCTCCTCTATAGATCCTTTACCTTAACAAACACCACTATTACAGAACACTGAGACATCTGTGTAATATCTATTGCGTCATCTACCTCGACAGAAAAAAATGCAGCAATTTGCAATTCAGTTTTTGCAAAATCAATGATGTAGCCTGAAATGCAACCGATTAGCTCATTTTGTATACTTTCTGATTCATCACTGAACACGTAATATTTTATCTTGGAATATTGGTTCTGTATTTCTACAGGATGCTTTGATACCATCACCATCTGTAGTTTCTTGAAATTCCTACGATTTATTGAGTCATCGTTTCCGCGAAATGCTAATCTTGCATATTTGAATAGAGTACAGAATCAATAACCAACTGCAGGAAAACCCTCTTCAAACGTACGTTTTCGTGGAACTGCACGGTACACATTTCCCAGTAGGGCATCTGAAGCTGTATTTCGATTTCTTTCTAAGCTTTTCAAATTAACCTGGCACTTTAAATGCTACACTTAACAATGTTACACTTAACAAAGCAGTAAACCCTTCTCTATTCCATCTGTCGCTCTTATTGCTAGAAAGCAAGCAAGGTCAACAAAACATTTTCTGCAGAGGTGGAGAAGAGCATAACCATGGGAATTTCATAAACCATGGTCGTTTGAAACTACGATCGTAGAATTTACTAGAATGTTTCACTGCTTTTGTAGCACATGCGAGGTGTGTGAGAAAAGTAACGATACTGATTTTTTATCTACCAAAGTGTTTATTTTTTCACACAACTATATTGTCCCCTTCAAAGTAATTCCCTTCACCATCTAAACACTGGCAGGGTCGTTCGTCCCAGTCTTGGTAGCAGCGCTGGAAGGCTTCAACTGGTAGGGTCCTTAACATGTCAGTCACAATCTTTTGAACGTCCTCCAGATTCTCCAAATGACGTCCTTTTAAGATATACGAGGTGCGGCTAGAAAAAAACCGGACTGATGCTGGAAAAAAAACATTTATTTACAATTATTTACAATTTCATGTTATCTCCTTCAATGTACTCTCCTCCTCGGTCTCTACACTGCTCCATACGAATTTTCCAGTGTTCATAGCAATGCTGCAGATCATTTTCGGTAAGTCCATACATTACTTTCGTCGCTTTTTCTTTTACTGCTTCAACAGTCTATCATAAGTGCTCATGTATATTCATATTGTCAGTCAAACGGGAATTAACATTCTCCATTAACAGGAATCTCCTTAAAACCGCCTTTCTATACCCGTTATTTTCATCCTCGTCACTACCACTACTACTACTATTATCTTTTTCGTAACCACTACTGCCACTTTCCATCTTTCTTTTCGCTCCCTTCTCCGATACCTGCAGCTTGTCTTTCACCTTTAGCCCACAGACGCTTGAGTCAGTCACGACCTTGGACACACCTGTAAATATGTCTTCCCCCGCGAAATCCAGCTTTTGTCCCTCTTCCGGCCAGCAGGTAGACGGAGCGCGCTCGGTCCTACAGGCGGCCACAATGGGACGGACCGGTTCCGGCGGCGGGCTCTTTGTGGCCCACGCGAACGCCCAGTCGCTAACGGCTCACTTCGACGAGTTCTGTGACCTGTTCTGCCAATCGCTGTTCCATGTTATCCTCGTCTCTGAAACTTGGTTGAAACCAAACATTTCTTCCGACGTTATCCGAATCACTGGTTACTCTCTCCTAAGGGCAGATCGTGAAACACGACGCAGGGGTGGTGTGGGTGCCTATGTTCGCTCTGATCTGAGACCTACTATACTATGCACATCGGATGCAAAGGGCGAAGGAGAAGCAGAGTTCTTGTTTTTCGAAATAAATACATCAAATCAGAAACTGCTAATTGGAGTAATCTATAAACCTCCAAACGTCGGTGCTATGTCCTCCTTTCAGTCTGCCCTGTCCTCGCTCGTGACACTGTATGAACACATAATCATTATGGGCGACACAAACATCGACTTACAGTTAAAATCTCCCTCTGCAGAAAAACTAAGGAGACTGTTCCACTCCAATGAGATGAGTTTAACACCGCTGGACCCAACTCATCACACGCCACACAGCCATACACTCATAGATATAATAGCAACAAAGCGACCAGATAAAATAATTCGCGCCAATCAGACATCCGCTCCAGGACTCTCTGCTCACGACGTGATATTCTTAAATTACTCAGTACATACTACCAAAGAAAAATCTCACCTGGTAACCTACAGAAACCTAAAAAATGTTAACCATGACGCTCTTCAAAAGGATTGCTCAGACATCCCTTGGCATGATATAAGCAATGAACCGACTTTAGACGGAAAAATTCGGGAATTATGTCGCAAAACTATTGCACTGTATGATAAACATGCTCCTCAACGCACTGTCAAGGTAAAGAGAGCTCCCGCTCCGTGGCTCACCACTGCATTACGCCAGTTAATGAATAAACGTGATGCTGCACATAGGGCCTTCAAGCGTAACCCAACTCCCGAGGCGTACGAAGCTTATAGGAAACTCCGAAATTGAACCAAGCAAAGCGTGAGGAATGCCAAAATCAGACATGCCCGCTCTGTCGTATGCGGCATATCAAAACCTGCTGCACTGTGGAAAAAGCTGCGCAGTTTCGGTATAGGGAAGCGAAGATCTGACGCTGTTTATCAAGCGTCTGCGGAAGAATTAAACGATTTCTTCTCAACAGCTATAAACTGCCACGCAGCGACAAATTACCAGCCCCAAAATATCAATCTCTCGAGAGACAAGTTTTTCCTAAAACATGTCACTACCGGCACAGTACACAAGGCAATTATGAGAATCTCTTCTGTGGCAGTAGGAAATGATGGAGTGAGCATTGGCATGATTAAGAACGTCGTAAACACTATTACTCCAGTTATCACAGACATCTTCAACCTGTCTCTTGTCAGTAGTACATATATCCTACTGAGTGGAAGCAAAGTTTAATTCAACCTATACCCAAGACTGACAACCCTAAGTCGCCAGGTGACTACAGGCCGATCAGCATACTACCTGCAATATCTAAAGCCCTAGAATACATCGTCCATGAACAGCTGACGGATTACCTCAAAACTCATAACATCCACGACAAATATCAGTCAGGCTTTCGAAAGCACCATAGTACAGCAACTGCATTAATCAAAGTAACTGATGACATTAAACATGCTATGGACAGACGTGAAGCTACCATCCTAACACTGCTTGACTTTAGCAAGGCTTTTGATACAGTTGACTTCGATATATTACTAATTAAAATGAAGCAGCTGAATTTCTCAAACAGCGCAATACACTGGTTCGACAGCTACCTCAAAAACAGAAGTCAACAAGTCATTTGTGGGTCGGAAAAGTCATCATGGAAAAACGTGCGCTCTGGAGTGCCCCAAGGCTCCGTCCTTGGTCCATTACTCTTCTCACTGTACATTAATGATATTTCTCCAGTGATTCACTCCTGCAACTACCATCTATATGCCGACGACATCCAACTGTACATAAGTGCAAGCCCCAAGAACATTGCTGACGCAGTAGCGAGTATGAACGCAGATCTTTGCTCTGTTTCTCGATGGGCACAGAACCTAGGTCTGAAACTAAACCCCAAGAAATCCCAGGTCATACTTATATCTCATCCAAAGTTAATCAGTCGGTACTTTCGCGAAACAGTCCCTCAAATACTCCTCAATGGTACCCAACTACCATACCAAAAAACAGTAAAAGACCTTGGAATAATCTTGGATGAACACCTAAACTGGGAAGAACAAACAGTCACAGCTTGCTGGAAATCGCTCTCCTCCCTACATGCAATTCAAAAATTTAGAAAAATATTTCCAACCCATGTTAAACAAAAATTAGTCCAAACACTAGTCTTGCCTAATCTTTACTACTGTGATGTAGTTCAACACGGCACAAATAGTGAAAATTCGAGATGCCTCGAGCTAGTGATGAATGCTTGCGTTAGATACGTATGCAATATACGGTTGTATGATCATATCAGTCCTTCATACTCCCAGCTAGGTTGGATACGCCCACATAAGGCACGCGATCTCCACACGATGTGCTTACTTCATCGATTTCTTAGCCACTGGTGCCCCCAATACTTATCTTCTCACATTAAACACCTATCATCATTCCACAACCGCAATACCAGATCGGATACGTCTAGCATCTTGGCTGTACCTTTACATAACACAAAATCTTTCTCCATGTCATTTTCCATCTCAGCCATACGACTATGGAACGCGCTCCCCTGTGATCTGCGTCTTATTCAGAACCACTTAACATTCAAGAGGAAACTCAAGACTTACATATTAGGGACGGTACAGCCACCATTGTTGTGCCCCTCTCATCTTTTTCTTTCTCCTCTCCATCATAGCTTCGAATTTTACCATTCTATTTCTCTTCCTCTAACCTATCTACCTCTTCTATATCTCTTTCACCCCATTCTATCGTCTTATGTCTCTGCTTGATGAGAATAACTCACAAGCTGCGAGAATATAACGAGAAAATTCCCAACTAGCAATAGGACTGACATTCATAAAAGAAAAATATGTTTACTTTCATATACATAGTCATTATTATTATTATTATTATTCTTGATTGTTATAATTATTTTTTGATTGTTATAATTATCATTGTACTACTTTTATAATCTCTATTTTTTTTCTTTAACATTAATACTGTATAACATGTTATATGCCCTTAATGTTCTGTAGAAACTGAAATTTGCCGAATCTGAGTATGCCTGGTTAGGTGTAAGAGAGGGCCTGAAGGCCCTAATCTTGCCAGGTAAAATAAATGCATAAATAAATAAATAAATAAAAATAAATAAAACAGTCTCAAATCTAGTTCCTTTCAAAGCTGACTTGACTTAGGGAAAAGAAAAAAGTCACAGGGGGCCAAATCAGGTGAGTAGGGTGGATGATCTAAGATGGGAATGTTGTGTTTTGCCAAAAACGTCTTCACTGACAACGCACTGTGAGCTGGAGCATTGTCTTGGTGAAGGATCCATGACTTTTTTCTCCACAAATCGTTCCGTTTTCTCCGTACTCGCTCACGTAGGGTAGCCAGGACGCTAATGCAGTAATGCTGATTCACTGTTTGTCCCTCTGGTACCCAATCAATGTGCACAATCCCTTTGATGTCAAAAAAAAACAATCATCATTGCCTTGAATTTCGATTTTGACATTCGTGCTTTTTTTTGTCGTGGAGAACCAGGAGTTTTCCAATGCATCGATTGGCGTTTAGTTTCGGGATCGTAAGTAAAAAACCACGATTCATCGCAAGTAATAACATTTTGTAAGAAGGTGGGATCACTTTCAATGTTTTCCAGGATGTCAGAACAAATCATTCTTCGGCGTTCGTTCTGTTCAATTGTGAGACACTTTGGAACCATTTTTGAACACACTTTGTTCATGTTGAAACTTTCATGAAGAATCTGCCTAACACTTTCCTTGTCAACTCCTGTTAACTCAGACACTGCTCTGATTGTTAAACGGCGATCTTGTCGAACAAGTTTACCGATTTTTTCAATGTTTGCATCAGTTTTTGCTGACAATGGTCTGCCAGTGCGAGTGTCATCACTGGTGTCTTCGCGGCCATCTTTAAATCGTTTAAACCACTCAGTCACTTGTGTTCGCGATAAACAATCATCGCCGTACACTTGTTGTAACATTACAAACGTTTCACTTGCAGATTTTCCTAGTTTGAAACAAAATTTGATGTTAACACGCTGTTCTTTCTGTACACTCAACATTTTCCGATGCACAGACAAAACGTCAACTACTTAAAACAGACGCCACGGGCAGACTGAGTGCAGGAGGCAGATGAAACTCGAGCAGTAGGCGGAGCGAGAGTCACGTGACAGGCCACGGAACTTTCAGCCTTATTGAATTCGTTTTATTGTTTCACCAGTACTAGTCAGGTTTTTTTCTAGCCACACCTCGTATTACAATTTTGGGAAAAGAAAAAGTCACAAAGACGCAGCTCAGGTGAACAGAGAGCGGTATGGAACAACAGGAATGCCGTTTGAGGAAAAAAAATCGTGATGGAAGTAGCTGTGTGACAAGGGGCGTTCTCATGATGTGGTATCCACTTGTACGATGCCCCTACTGTCAAAAAAGCAAATCAGCATTGTTTTGATATTTGATTTTTCCCATTCGAGCCTTTTTCAGTTGGGGAGATGTCTCAGCATGCCACTCCTCGCTTTGTCGCAGAACCGTATTAAAAATCCTGGATTCGCCACTGGTGATCACATGGCCGAACTACTTGTGGTCACTGCATAAATTCACACATGCAGAATACGTAGACATATTGTTTGTGTACAGGTACTGCAATGGCAGTGCCCGGGCAGCTGTGAAAGAATACTGGAGAGGTTTCCCTGGTCTACAAACCTGCTGTGCCAGAGTATTTCCCAGGGTCTTTCAAACATTACGTGAATCTGGAACACTACCCAGTCTACACTTAACACCAGAACGTAAAGCCATCCAGTCAGTTGAGGAAAGGGAAGACATTACTGCAATGGTACAACAGAGTTGCACCACCAATACACGACACATTGGCTGTCAGCTCAATATTCTAGGGTGGTGTACTGCAGCATATGCACGCTTCTTGATGAAGACCTATCTGCTCTTTTGGAGGATGTGACATCAGAGCAACGATGGTAAATGTACCTGCAACACGATGGATCACCGATTCACAGTACCAGACGAGTATCTGAATAACACATTTCCTCAACAGTGGTTCCGGAACACTACCCAGTCTACACGTAACACCAGAACTTGAGGCTGTCCAGTCAGTTGAGTCAGTTGAGGAAAGGGAAGACATTATTGCAATGGTACAACTGAGTCCCACTACCAGTACATGGTACATAGCCGTCAGCTCAATATTCCAGTGTGGTGTATATCACATTCCTAGAACTTATACCCATTGACTGACCTGCCAGATCAGCCGACCTAACCGCTTAGACTTCTGTGTATGGGGCCGGTTAAAAGGGGATTTGTACGCTATGAAGATGGATATACATGATGAAGTTGTCACTTGCATCACCGATGCTATTGCCTGCATTAAAGCCTGCTGAGACGATGTTCAATGTGCAACCCCCCCCCCCCCCCATCAAGGCCCTCCCTCCTCAAGGCGTTGACAAGAGCATTGAGATGGGTGGGGGGGTGGGGGTCTCTTTGAACACATCTTGTAGGATGGATCAGTCATCTCCTCCACCATTATTCTGCCCGCCACAGCGCCTACACTGCATTTCGGTAAGTAATATTCACATTTGTCTTCATAATCGTTCATGGGTGTATGTAGTCATCAAACCACTCCAGTTCCTTAATGATCGAAAATAAAAAAAAATGTTCAAATGTGTGTGAAATTTTATGGGACTTGACTGCTAAAGTCATCAGTCCCTAAGCTTACACACCACTTAACCTAAATTATCCTAAGGACAAACACACACACCCATGCCCGAGGGAGGACTCGAACCTCCGCCGGGATCAGCCGCACAATCCATGACTGCAGCGCCTCAGACCGCTCGGCTAATCCCGCGCGGCGATCGAAAATCAGACACATGTTTACAGGACTTATTCGGTTTATTTTCACATGTCGCATCACTTCACAAATTATGTAAATGTATTATCACCTCACAAATTATGTAACTTCACTCCTGAATCACCCTGTACATTCCTGACACTCACTCTGCAGTATATGGTAACTAAGGAAAGCTGTACACAGTACGAATGCGGACAACTGAAGAAGTTGTCGTCACGTCACCGACACTATTGCCCGCATTAAAGCCTGCTGAAACACACCCTCCAACGCACTGACAAGTGCACTGTGTGGGTGGGGGACTTCTTCGACTCCTCTTGTAGGATGGATCAGTATCCGACCCACCATTATTTTGCCCACCAAAGTGTCTACACAGCACTTTGCAAAGTAATATTCACGTCTTCATATTCATTCATGGATGTTTCTAGTCTTCACCCTGTTTCAGTTCCGTAGTGATTGAAAATTGGACACATTCGTAGGACTTTTTCGGTTTATTTTCACATGTTGCATCATCACCTCCCAAATTATGTCACATTCCTCCTTAGTCACCTAGTTTATATATATACTGCCAGGTACTCCATATCAGCGACCTCAGTAGTCATTAGACAAAGTGAGAGAGCAGAATGGGGCGCTCCGCAGAACTCATGGACTTCGATTGTGTTCAGTTGATTGGGTGTCACTTGTGTCATACGTCTGTACGCGAGATTTCCAAACTCGTAAACATCTCTAGGTCCACTGTTTCCGACGTGATAATGAAGTGAAAACGTGAAGGGACACGTACAGCACAAAAGCGTACAAGCCGACCTCGTCTGTTGACTGACAGAGACCGCCGACAACTGAAGAGGGTCGTGATGTGAAATACGAAGACATCAATCCAGACTATCAGACCATCCAAACTGCATCAGGATCCACTGCAAGTACTATGGCAGTTAGGCAGGAGGTGAGAAAACTTGGGATTTCATGCTCGAGCGGCTGCTCGTAAGCCACACATCACGCCGTTAAATGCCAAACGACGTCTCGCTTGGTGTAAGACGCGTAAACATTGGACGATTGAACAGTGGAAAAACGTTGTATGGAGTGACGAATCACAGCACACAGTGTGGCGATCCGATGGCAGGGTGTGGGTATGGCGAATGCCTGGCGAACTTCATCTGCCAGCGTGTGTAGCGCCAACAGTAAAATTCGGAGGCGGTGGTGTTATGGTGTGGTCGTGTTTATCATGGAGGGGGCTTGTAACCCTTGTTGTTTTGCGTGGAACTATCACAGCACAGGCCTACATTGATGTTTTAAGCATCTTCTTGCTTCCCACTGCTGAAGAGCAATTCGTGGATGGCGATTGCATCTTTCAACACGATCGAGCACCTGATCATAATGCACGGCCTGTGGCGGAGTGGTTACACGACAATAACATCCATATAATGGACTGACGTGCACAGAGTCCTGACCTGAATCCTATAGAACACCTTTGGGATGTTTTGGAACGCCGACTTCGTGCCAGGCTCACCGACCGACATCGATACCTCTCCTCAGTGCAGCACTCCTTGAAGATTGGGCTGCCATTCCCTAAGAAACCTTCCAGCACCTGACTGGCCGTATGCCTGCGTGAGTGGAAGCTATCATCAAGGCTAAGGGTGGGCCAACACAATATTAAATTTCAACATTACTGATGGAGGGCGCCACGAACTTGTAAGTCATTTTCAGCCACGTGTCTGGATACTTTGGACACACAGTGTATATGTATGTCCATATGCTTATTTCAGTAACGTGTAAACATTGAAGTAAATCGGCCACGATCATTCCGAGATTTTTGGTAATAACCTTTCTCCTTTATATAATACTTATTTATATGTACATATATACAAACAAACATGAGTTTCTTTGCCAACAACATATTGCAGTGCCGCAGTAGGTATGTGAAAACATCCTCGCATTCAATTGCAGTATTGTGTCCAAATTTCAAACCGATTGCTGAAGAACTTTCGGAGAGATGTCATTTTCAACGAATGAACATTTTACGTAGGTTTATTTACATTTCCATAGACCCAGGCAGCGAATCAATCTCAATGAAAAGGAACGAGTCAATGGTACAGAATTAAAATATAACTTACATGGCAATAAAAGACACAATACAAATAAGATATCAACTAATTAACACATCATTAATGGAAAATTGCGTTTCACTGTGGAAAGATGAATTCTATAAACAGGAAGCAAAGTTGTGCTAAACATTACAGTAAATAAATATATGAATACAAAAACAAATTTTCAAATGTTTATCATAGTGCCCAAAGTAATGCAGGAGAAGTAAAATGTCGAACTTAATACACACGTAAGAAGTCAAAAAATATGACAAATATGATAGACATTGTAGCTTACGCTGTTCACAAGGGGTACATTACAATCATATTTAAAGTAGATTTCCTGACATAAAATTAACTAAAACCAATTCTAAAACAATTGTAAGTTTAGCAGTGACAAAAAATATGAACTGTTTCACACAGGCTTTGTAGTTTACACTGTTCTTAAGTGGTGCATCACAATCACGATTAAAGTAGATCTCCTGATTTAAAATGAATTAAAACTGGTATTAAAAAAATTATAAGTCTAGCAGTATCTCTGCGAAATTCATCAACTGTATAAAAAATCTCTATTAGCTGCTCTTGAGTGTTTTTTAGAATTTGGATAATTGTTTATGAAGACGTTTAATCTGTGGTGGATGCGCATTAAAACAGTATTAATCTCCAGGAAGTTTCATACTGCCACACACTCCGCCGTAGAGCGAAAAATGCAGGCTGTGGCTAATGCATGTCTCCACACTACGATTTCTCCCAGTAGTGCTCTAGCTAGTCCAGCAAGTTACGCAGGGTAACTCCATGTTTGGAAAGTAGGAGATGAGGTACTGGAGGAAGTACAGCTGTGAGAACCGGTCGTCAGTCGTGTTTGGTTACTGCAGTCGGCAAAGCACTTGCCCGCGAGAAGGAAACATTCTGGGTTCGAGTCCCGGTCCGCCACAGAGTTTTAATCTGTCAGGAAGTTTCAAATCTGTCCACTATCCACTGCAGAGTGAAAAACTTATTCTGTACCGGTAATGTTGTATCACAGACGCGAGTAGTCCATTCACTGTGTGATTGCCGTAACTGAAGGTGGAAAGTACATCACAAAAATCAATCCATCATCGGAAACGAATACATGTACTGTAGGATGATTTGCGAAAGGACAGCTCTTTCAGGTGTGCTAGTGTGGCACAGAGACATCTAGTGATACACTGAGGTACTTTTACGAATGTAGTGCATTGCAGCACTCACTTGCTACGTGTACATGGAACACGTCTACTGAAAGCAGAAAACAGAATTTCGGAAACCTTTCTTCGCTGTCCTGTTTACGTGTAATGGATTTACTAGTCCAGTTAAATATGGCAACTGGAAAACAGCTGTTCCAGCTTCTCATTTAATCAGTACACAATCGCTATTTCTCTTCACTTAAACACTAGAGATAGAAAGTTTCATGCTCCGTCTAATATTTCTGCTTCTCCATCACTGCGCAATTAGTCACACCGTCCATGTTCGTCGAGTACTTTGAAAAGAAGACGTAACGTGACGATCTAAGCACGTTCCAAAAACGGTTGTGCGTTTGCATGGGAGCGTAAATCGATTGTGGAATTGGAAAACGGCAGCTAGAAAGGGACTTCCAGAATCGATTATCATATCGAGAAGTCAGTGGCAGTGAAAGGATGTCTATAGAACGTTATTGTGAGGTATATTTGAGTTTGTGCTACGTCTTTTACGAGGGTTACGAAGCAGGATGTACGTTTGCTATAAATTTATTAAATTTTATGTCCAGTTTTGCTTCTCATTTAGGAATATAATTGTTATAGGCATTGTTAGTGCATGAAAGTTTCGGGATGAATGACTGTGCCTAGGAGAAATGCGAAACAGCTTCCAAATACTAATATTTTCAACATTTCGCGGCCCTGTCAGCAACTGTATAAATATTAATTTTAAATTAACAGCAGCCTCAGTAGCAATGTTAACCTAGATTTACCTGGGTTTCAGTCGGGATAACCCAACCTTCTTCAGAATAAAAGGAACTACGATTTGTCTGCGGTCGCGAAGTGGGGACGAGGCTGTTTCCCAGATAAGTTATTACAATATGACGATGTATTACTATATTATACACTACTGGTGATTAAAATTGCTACACCACGAAGATGACGTGATACAGACGCGAAATGTAACCGACAGGAAGAAGATGCTGTGATATGCAAATGATTAGCTTTTCAGAGCATTCACACAAGGTTGGCGCCAGTGGCGACACCTACAACGTGCTGACAAGAGGAAAGTTTCCAACCGATTTCTCATGCACAAACAGCAGTTGACCGGCGTTGCCTGGTGAAACGTTGTTGTGATGCCTCGTGTAAGGAGGAGAAATGCGTACCATCACGTTTCCGACTTTGATAAAGGACGGATTGTAGCCTATTGCGATTGCGGTTTATCGTATCGCGACATTGCTACTCGCGTTGGTCGAGATCCAATGACTGTTAGCAGAATATGGAATCGGTGGGTTCAGGAGGGTAATATGGAACGCCGTGCTGGATCCCAATGGCCTCGTACCACTAACAGTCGAGATGACAGGCATCTTAACCGCTTGGCTGTAACGGATCGTGCAGTCATGTCTCGATCCCTGAGTCAACAGATGGGGACGTTTGCAAGACAACAACTATCTGCACGAACAGTTCGACGACGTTTGCAGCAGCACGGACTATCAGCTCGGAGACCATGGCTGCAGTTACCCTTGAAGCTGAATCACAGACAGGAGCGCCTGTGATGGTGTACTCAACGAAGAACCTGGGAGAACGAATGGCAAAACGTCATTTTTTCGTATTATCCAGGTTCTGTTTACATCATCATGATGGTCACATCCGTGTTTGGCGACATCGCGGTGGACGCACATTTGAAGAGTGTATTTGTCATCGCCATACTGGCGTATCTCCCGGCGTGATGGTATGGGGTGCCATTGGTTACACGTCTCGGTCACCTCTTGTTTGCATTGAGGGCACTTTGAGCAGTGGACGTTACATTTCAGATGTGTTACGACCCGTGGCTCTAACCTTCACTCGATCTCTGCGAAACCCTACATTTCAACAGAATAATGCACGACCGCATGTTGCAGGTCCTGTACGGGCCTCTCTGGATGCAGAAAATGTTTGACTGCTGCCCTCGCCAGCACATTCTCCAGATCTCTCACCAATTGAAAACGTCTGTTCAGTGGTGGCCGAGCAACTGACTCGTCACAATACGCCAGTCACTACTGTTGATGAACTGTGGTACCGTGTTGAAGCTGCATGGGCAGCTCTGACTCAATGCCCAGGCGTATCAAGGCCGTTATTACGGTCAGAGGTGGTTGTTCTGGGTACTGATTTCTCAGGATCAATGCACCCAAACTGCGTGAAAATGTAATCACATGTCAGTTCTAGTATAATATATTTCTCCAATGACTACTCGTTTATCATCTGCATTTCTTCTTGGTGCAGCAATTTTAATGGCCAGTAGTGTAGTTTTTAGTTTCTGACGTGGTCCATTGTGGACAAATCGTAATTCCTTTTATTCTGAAGAAGGTTGTGTTATCCCCACTGAAACCTTAGTAAATCTACGTAAGCTTTCAAATACATCTCATGAAATGATTGCTGGTTGAAAACTGTATGTACTAATGGTTATAAAGTGAAACCACCTCTTTAAAACAAATGGTTGTTTACTTTTTGCAAATTCCTTCTTGTATTCGTTGCTTACTATCTTAATATAATAGAGGTCAATTGTGTGAAAAATTTTAAAACTATATTTCAAAGTGTATCCACCTCCTCAAAACATTTGCTTCTTTTCTTTTTGGCAATTTCTGCTTTAATCGTTGTTTACTATGACACAAAGCTCAATTTTGTGAAAAATTTTGAAACTATTTTTTTTCGTATCATTGGGACTCTAAGGGTTAAATAGGTACTCATAGCAGGAACAAATATAGGATTGAACCAGTCTCTCAAAATACACTGCTGGAGAAAAAAATTAGTACACCTGGAAAGAGGATGATATTGATCCGATGATGGCATATGCGACCTGGGTGATAGCTTCATTCGCCAGCAGATAGTCTTGTGGTATAGCTGCCAGAGCGTCTTCCGTGTCTACCCTTTAATAGGGTAGACACAGCCAGATGGCTGTGTGGTGTGAATCAAGCAGACAACCATGCCACCAAAATGCATTCGTGCTTCCTACAGCCAACTGAGCGAGTTTGAAAGTGGTCAGCTATGTCCTCTGGAGTAGCGGGATGGTACTTTCAGAGAACTGCCACGCAAGCTGGGTTTGGCGCCTCAGTTTTGCAACGATACTGGGACCAGTGGTCACGTGGCCATTCTCACACCCATATACAGGGTTATTACAAATGATTGAAGCGATTTCACAGCTCTACAATAACTTTGTTATTTGAGATATTTTCACAATGCTTTGCACACATATACAAAAACTCAAAACGTTTTTTTAGGCATTCACAAATGTTCGATATGTGCCCCTTTAGTGATTCGGCAGACATCAAGCCGATAATCAAGTTCCTCTCACACTCGGCGCAGCATGTCCCCATCAATGAGTTCGAAAGCATCGTTGATGCGAGCTCGCAGTTCTGGCACGTTTCTTGGTAGAGGAGGTTTAAACACTGAATCTTTCACATAACCCCACAGAAAGAAATCGCATGGGGTTAAGTCGGGAGAGCGTGGAGGCCGTGACATGAATTGGTGATCATGATCTCCACCACGACCGATCCATCGGTTTTCCAATCTCCTGTTTAAGAAATGCCGAACATCGTGATGGAAGTGTGGTGGAGCACCATCCTGTTGAAAGATGAAGTCGGCGCTGTCGGTCTCCAGTTGTGGCATGAGCCAATCTTCCAGCATGTCCAGATACACGTGTCCTGTAACGTTTTTTTCGCAGAAGAAAAAGGGGCCGTAAACTTTAAACCGTGAGATTGCACAAAACACGTTAACTTTTGGTGAATTGCGAATTTGCTGCACGAATGCGTGCAGATTCACACATTGTGTCTGTTCACTTCACCATTAAGAAAAAATGTTGCTTCATCACTGAAAACAAGTTTCGCACTGAACGCATCCTCTTCCATGAGCTGTTGCAACCGCGCCGAAAATTCAAAGCGTTTGACTTTGTCATCGGGTGTCAGGGCTTGTAGCAACTGTAAACGGTAAGGCTTCTGCTTTAGCCTTTTCCGTAAGATTTTCCAAACCGTCGGCTGTGGTACGTTTAGCTCCCTGATAGCTTTATTCGTCGACTTCCGCGGGCTACGCGTGAAACTTGCCCGCACGCGTTCAACCGTTTCTTCGCTCACTGCAGGCAGACCCGTTGATTTCCCCTTACAGAGGCATCCAGAAGCTTTAAACTGCACATAACATCGCCGAATGGAGTTAGCAGTTGGTGGATCTTTGTTGAACTTCGTCCTGAAGTGCCGTTGCACTGTTATGACTGACTGATGTGAGTGCATTTCAAGCACGACATACGCTTTCTCGGCTCCTGTCGCCATTTTGTCTCACTGCGCTCTCGAGCGCTCTGGCGGCAGAAACCTGAAGTGCGGCTTCAGCCCAACAAAACTTTATGGGTTTTTCTACGTATCTCTAGCGTGTCGTGCCCATATGTCAATGAATGGAGCTACAGTGAATTTATGAAATCGCTTCAATCATTTGTAATAGCCCTGTACGAGGTTCTGTATGCCCACGCAACAAAGACGCGCGCCAGGATCGTTGTATTATAAACGCAGCAGTGCCAGATGGTACAGCACAGGTAAGAGAGCTTGTGAGCCCAGACGTGTCAACACAAACTGTTGCGAACTGGTTATTAACACTGTGACTAGAGGCACATGCACCTCTAGCCCGTCTGCCACTGAAGCCATAGCATCTACATGCATGGTTCTTCTGGTGCCACCTGGAAGACGGAATTGTGGGCCGCGGTCTTTATCGGTGAAAGCAGATTCTGCTTGCACACAAATGATGGCCATTAGCACCTACGACATGGTGCTCTATACTCTACCTGGTGAGCGCTGGCTCATAGAGTGCATCGTCCAAAACACACTGGCCCCACCCAAGGCCTTATGGTCTGGGATGCGGTAAGCTACATTTCCCGTTCATCTTTATTTATTTATTTAACCTGATCAGATTATGGCCATCAGGCCCTCTCTTACATCAGCCCAGTGTTCCACACATGCAGCATTTCACACATCAGCGTTACATCATGACCATAGTTTAAATGAGAAAATTAGCTTACTCTAGTGACAATATGAATAAAGAGTAGTGACTAAGACCTAATAAAGTAAATGCGGCAGTATTTTTAAAACAGGTGCTATACATACAGATTATGATAAAAGCAATAATAATAACAGTAAAAAAAATCAAATAATAATGATAAACATGACTAAGACCTAATAAAGTAAATGCTGGCAGTATTTTTACAACAGGTGCTATACATACAGATTATGATAAAAGCAATAATAATAACAGTAAAAAAAATCAAATAATAATGACAAACATGAGAAGGATTGGCAATAGTAATGAAGGTTTGTGCAGATGTAGATAATAGACTCCTGGAAATGGAAAAAAGAACACATTGACACCGGTGTGTCAGACCCACCATACTTGCTCCGGACACTGCGAGAGGGCTGTACAAGCAATGATCACACGCTCGGCACAGCGGACACACCAGGAACCGCGGTGTTGGCCGTCGAATGGCGCTAGCTGCGCAGCATTTGTGCACCGCCGCCGTCAGTGTCAGCCAGTTTGCCGTGGCATACGGAGCTCCATCGCAGTCTTTAACACTGGTAGCATGCCGCGACAGGGTGGACGTGAACCGTATGTGCAGTTGCCGGACTTTGAGCGAGGGCGTATAGTGGGCATGCGGGAGGCCGGGTGGACGTACCGCCGAATTGCTCAACACGTGGGGCGTGAGGTCTCCACAGTACATCGATGTTGTCGCCAGTGGTCGGCGGAAGGTGCACGTGCCCGTCGACCTGGGACCGGACCGCAGCGACGCACGGATGCACGCCAAGACCGTAGGATCCTACGCAGTGCCGTAGGGGACCGCACCGCCACTTGCCAGCAAATTAGGGACACTGTTGCTCCTGGGGTATCGGCGAGGACCATTCGCAACCGTCTCCATGAAGCTGGGCTACGGTCCCGCACACCGTTAGGCCGTCTTCCGCTCACGCCCCAACATCGTGCAGCCCGCCTCCAGTGGTGTCGCGACAGGCGTGAATGGAGGGACGAATGGAGACGTGTCGTCTTCAGCGATGAGAGTCGCTTTTGCCTTGGTGCCAATGATGGTCGTATACGTGTTTGGCGCCGTGCAGGTGAGCGCCACAATCAGGACTGCATACGACCGAGGCACACAGGGCCAACACCCGGCATCATGGTGTGGGGAGCGATCTCCTACACTGGCCGTACACCACTGGTGATCGTCGAGGGGACACTGAATAGTGCACGATACATCCTAACCGTCATCGAACCCATCGTTCTACCATTCCTAGACCGGCAAGGGAACTTGCTGTTCCAACAGGACAATGCACGTCCGCATGTATCCCGTGCCACCCAACGTGCTCTAGAAGGTGTAAGTCAACTACCCTGGCCAGCAAGATCTCCGGATCTGTCCCCCATTGAGCATGTTTGGGACTGGATGAAGCGTCGTCTCACGCGGTCTGCACGTCCAGCACGAACACTGGTCCAACTGAGGCGCCAGGTGGAAATGGCATGGCAAGCCGTTCCACAGGACTACATCCAGCATCTCTACGATCGTCTCCATGGGAAAATAGCAGCCTGCATTGCTGCGAAAGGTGGATATACACTGTACTAGTGCCGACATTGTGCATGCTCTGTTGCCTGTGTCTATGTGCCTGTGGTTCTGTCAGTGTGATCATGTGATGTATCTGACCCCAGGAATGTGTCAATAAAGTTTCCCCTTCCTGGGACAATGAATTCACGGTGTTCTTATTTCAATTTCCAGGAGTGTATCTTGGTGCGTAAAGTAGATGTTTACTAGTATAGCGAGTTTTGGGGAAGGGAGATTTAAGGAGGGGGAAAGAGGGAAGTAATGAGGTGAAGTGCATTCATGTACAGAGGAAGGCATTACTGTTGCTTAAGTAGATACGTCATTAACTGTTTTTTGAAGCCGGACATGTTTTTAAGTTCTCTAACATAACGAGGGAGGTTATTCCAGAGTCGGGTTCCCGCTACTGTAAAGGACTTGGAGAAGGTGACTGAGCAATGCAGTGGAACGGAGAGGATTTTATTTTAATGGGAACGTGTGTTTCTGTCATGTTGTTCCGACATGAGCGTTAGGGACGAGGAGAGATATGAGGGACAGTGTACATTTATAAGGCAGTAGATGAGACAGAGTGTATGGAAATCTCTGCGTTTGTCTGCACGCAGCCAGGACAATTTTGCATATGCTAGTGAAATGTGATCAAAAAGTCGAACGTCACAGATATATCGGACGCAGGCTTTCATGACTAGTTCTAGACGTCGGGAATTTTCCTGAGAGAGGCCTTGTAGGATAATATCGCTGTAGTCAATGATTGGGAGTATAAGCGTTTGTACTAATTTCTTTTTCAGATCGAAAGGGAATAGTTTTTTATATTTTTGTAGGATATGAAGGGATGCTGATGCTTTTTTGCACACTGCAGTTACGTGCTCTGTCCAATTTAGATTTTCATCTATTATTACTCCCAAAACTCTTTGCTGAGGGAGAGAAGTTAATATTTGTTCCATTTAGGATAAGAGGTGGTACGGATTCCCGATGTTTTGGGCTAATGAGCTTAGTGTGACCAACAAGTACCGCTTGGGTTTTAGATGGGTTTAGTTTTAGACCTATGTCCTGTCCCCATTTTGACAGTGCATCGAGGTCAGTATTGAAATTTTCAATAGCTTTCTTGAGATTGCTTGGTTTCGCACTTAGATACAACTGAAGGTCATCAGCATACATATGGTATTTGCAATAGGTCAGAACCGATGACACATCATTGACATACAGAGAGAAGAGTATAGGACCTAATACTGAGCCTTGGGGAACGCCTGACACTACCTGCCGCCATTGTGATTTTATATTCCCAGACAGGATGCGTTGCTGACGAGACGTCATGTATGAGCGAAACTTTAGTGTTTCTGTAGAGGATGCTAACCAGAGATCAGTATTTCAGAATGTTATTAGACCCTTTCTTTTGCCGTTCTTGCAACGGGAAGGTGGTGAGTTGTTCCAATAGGCTAATGCTTGCCCCCGCACTGCCTGTGAAGCTCAATGTGCTCTGCAAGATGTGCAGAAACTTCGCTGGCCAGCATCATCTCTGGACTTCTCTACAATCGAGTACGCGGAGGTCTGAAGCGACGAGAAGTGACTCTTGTGACTCGTCAACCAACAACTCTTACAGAAATACGTGGTCGAGCAGGCATGGCTTAATGTATCCCAGGACAGTATTTACCATCTGTGCAATCGACTGGATGCCAATGTCAGCATCTGCATTGCCGCCCATGGAGGCTACACCACATACTAATATGGGTATTTCAGCACAGGTCGATACTTGGTACCTTAGAACTGCTTATGCTATTGATCTGTAAATGTGATCATTTCATGTTCTCCATATGCACTTTTGTACAATAAATATTGAGTGAATTCGAAACCTTTAAAAGGGTGTATCAACGTTTTCTCCAGCGGTGTCGTGATGTCCATCCAGGCTCCTATACCATGCTTGAAATATAGTGATATGTTTGTTGTTCCTTTGAATGTGCGCAGATTTTTCGATTTGCCAGTAACGAATGGCTACAAATTGAGTTCACCAGTTGAATGTGCGCAGCAAAGAACGGTTATCGTTCCTTTACTTGGCTTATAACCGGTAGCTTGCACTACATTCCGGGAGGCTAAAGTTCTTGTGGGCACAGTACACTACTAGCGTTGTCAGTCTGCGTCCCATAGCGATGTTTAAATCGAGTCTGCTATCCAGATGAAGCATTAAATTTTTCTTCAGTCTTAAGGGTTTCATGAAATCTCATAATTTTTCTGTTAACATTGAATCATAGCTGCAGTCCATCTAGCTTTGTCTGAGCTGAATTTTTCACGCACCTCTAGCCTGTGATGGTCGGCTGGTAGTAAGCTTTCGTTGCGAAATTTAACAAATTCTCTCTCTCTCTCTGTTTGTATGCCCATCCTATAATCGTGAGAAAATTTTACTGCACCTGCATCCTTTTCTAACTTACCTATAACTTGTAATTTCTCTCTGTTAGAACAACAAATTTGCATTTAACTGCCATCTTCCCAGCACATGAAAACTAAACTGCAGAAACCACAGGAAATGTTGGTCAGCATTCATTATGAACAAGCAATTTTACACTGAGTCAAGGAATAGCGATATGCACATATACAGGTGGCGGTAGTATCGTGTACACAAGGTATAAAACGGCAGTACTTTGGCTGAGATGTCATTTGTAATCAGGTGATTCGTGTGAAAAGCTTTCCGACGTGAATATGACGGCATGACGGGAATTAATAGACTTTGAATGCGGAGTGGTAGTTGGATCTAGACGCATGGGATATTCCACTTCGGAAATCGTTAGAGAATTCAATATTCCGAGATCCACAGTGTCAAAAGTGTGCAGAGAATACCACGGAGAACGCCTTCACTTAACGACCGAGAGCAGCAGCGTTTGCGTAGCGTGGCCAGTGCATACATGCAACAGGGCGTGAAATAAGTACAGAAAACAGTGTGGGACGCACGGCGAATGTATCCCTTAGGACAGTGTGGCGAAATTTGGCGTTAATGGGCTATGGAAGCAGACAACTGACGGGAGTGGCTTTGCTAATGGCGCAGCATCGCCTCTAGCGCCTCTCCTTGGCTTGTGACTGTGTCGTTTGCCCCGTAAACGACTGGAAAACCGTGACCTGGGAAAACGGAGGAGGTGGAGGAGGAGATTAGTTTTTAACACTCTGTCGACGACTATGCCACTACAAACAGACCAGAAGCTTGGATTAGGGAAGGATGGCGAAGGAAATCGGCCATGCACTTTCCAAGGAATCATCCCAGCATTTTCCTGAAGCGATTTAGGGAAATCACGGAAAACCAGAACTGCACGGTGTCCATAATTAAAGTGCCAGTTTGAAAACGCTGTAGAAAGAGAACCAATGCTCAGAACATCAAATTTGAACAGCATATTATTGACGCAGGGGGAAACGTCATGGTAAAAAGTTACTTAACGAAAATTTTACCAATAGATGGCGCTGTAAACGTCTTAACGTAAATTGGTACGCTACAAATGACAGACGAATCGCAATACGACGGCTATGGTATGAGTTGCACATTACTCCATTTATATTGCTCAATGTGCATGACTGGACAAAGTTCGGCAGTCAGTAGTTGTGTCCCTGTTAGTTAAGTAAGCCCACCCACCACAGCAAGGTCGTACCACATCGGATGCGAAAAATCAGTTTTTAATTGTCCTGAGGCAAGAGCCGCATAAAAGCAAAATGACGTCGGTTTTTACACTACTGGCCATTAAAATTGCTACATCAAGAAGAAATGCACATGATAATGGATATTCATTGGACAAGTATATTATACTAGAATTGACATGTGATTACATTTTCACGCAATTTGGGTGCATAGATCCTGAGAAATCAGTACCCAGAAAACCACCTCTGACCGTAATAACGGCCTTGATACGCCTGGGCATTGGGTCAGAGCTCGGATGGCGAGTACAGGTACAGCTGTCCTTGCAGCTTCAACACGATACCACAGTTCATCAAGAGTAGTGTCCGCCCCAGTAGCTGAGTGGTCAGCGTGACGGATTGCCGTCCTCCGGGCCCGGGTTCGATTCCCGGCTGGGTCGGAGATTTTCTCCGCTCAGGGACTGGGTGTTGTGTTGTGTTCATCATCATTTCATCCCCATCCGGCGTGCAGGTCGCCCAATGTGGCGCCGAATGTAATAAGACCTGCGCCAAGGCGGCCGGACCTGCCCCGCGAGGGGCCTCCCGGCCAATGACGCCAAACGCTCATCATCATCATCATCAAGAGTAGTGACTGGCGTATTGTGACGAGCCAGTTGTTCGGCCACCATTGACCAGACGTCTTCAATTGGTGAGAGATCTGGAGAATGTGCTGGCCAGGGCAGCAGTCGAACATTTTCTGTATCCAGAAAGGCCTGTACAGGACCTGCAACATGCGCACGTGCATTATACTGCTGAAATGTAGGGTTTTGCAGGTATAGAATGAAGGGTAGAGCCACGGGTCGTAACACATCTGAAATGTAACGTCCACTGTTCAAAGTGCCGTCAATGCGAACGAGAGATGACGAGATGTGTAACCAATGGCCCCCCATACCATTATGTCGCGTGATACGCCAATATTGAGATGGCGAACACACGCTTCCAATGTATGTTCACCGCGATGTCGCCAAACACGGATGCGACAATCATGATGGTGTAAACAGAACCTGGATTCATCCGAAAAAAATGACGTTTTGCCATTCGTGCATCCAGGTACGTCGTTGAGTACACCATCGCAGGCGCTCCTGTCTGTGATGCAGCGTCAAGGGTAACCGCAGCCATGGTCTCCGAGCTGATGGTCCATGGTGCTGCAAACGTCGTCGAACTGTTCGTGCAGATGGTTGTTTTCTTGCAAACGTACCCATCTGTTGACTCAGGGATCGAGACGTGGCTGCACGATCCGTTACAGCCATGCGGATAAAATGCGTGTCATCTCGACTGCTAGTGATACGAGGCCGTTGGGATCCAGCACGGCGTTCCGTATTACCCTCCTGAACCCACCGATTCCATATTCTGCTAACAGTCATTGGATCTCGACCAACGCGAGTAGCTATGTCGCGATACGATAAACCGCAATCGCGATAGGCTACAATCCGACCTTTATCAAAGTCGGAAACCTGATGGTTCGCATTTCTCCTCCTTACACGAGGCATGACAACAACGTTTCTCCAGGCAACGCCGGTCAACTGCTGTTTGTGCATGAGAAATCGGTTGGAAACTTTCCTCATGTCAGCACGTTGTAGGTGTCGTCACCGGTGCCAACCTTGTGTGAATGCTCTGAAAAGCTAATCATTTGCATATCACAGCATCTTCTTCCTGTCGGTTAAATTTCGCGTCTGTAGCACGTCATCTTCGTTGTGTAGCAATTTTAATGGCCAGTAGTGTAATTTCTCTGGGGCCAAAAACCGCATAAAAAAAGCAAAATGAGATTGTTTTCTAATAGTCGGCAGACTGGCGCAAGACATTTTCAAAATACTGGCCACCATTTTCTGCCATAAGGTGAAATCGGGGAACAGCACGTTCCACAACAGATCGGAGTGTCTCGAGGGTCGCGTTCAGAATGCGTTGCGCAATGCGTGCCTTCAGTTCAGTTACTTTTGTATTTGGAGCGTTGAACGCAACATCTTTCGGATAACCGCACAGCGGTAATTCACACGGATTAAGATGAAGTGATATGGACGGCCAGACTGTAGGGAAATGACGGCTGATAATTCTAGCATTTCCAAAATGTCTCTACAGTAGCCGCTTCACCCGCTGTGCAATGTACAAAGGAGCGCCATCTTGCATAGAAATGATCCTACCCACGCATCCTCGCTGTTGAACTGTTGGAATGACGCTGGTGCGCAGAAGCCTCTTGTAGCGTCTTGTTGTGTCCTGACATAGGTCGGAGAGGGAGAAAAGGGGTTACTGGTTAGTCTGCGCTCTCGAGCGGTACAGAGCAGAAGGCAGAAGGACAATTCACAGTGGAGGCATTTGAGTGTTTCCTTCTATCTGAGCCAGCTCTGGTACAGGCATTTACTAGAAATGCAGGTGGTGAGACTCGGTAGGGAACTCGTTGTGGAGACTCTTGGACAAACAGGGTTTTGAAATAGTTGTTTATTCCAGACAGGACTAACTAATACACTGGAGGCTAGTTCTAGGGTTAGGAAAAAGCATGAGTAACACTGTTACAACAGAAGCCAGTGCAGAAGTCCCAGGAGTGGATGGTAACCACAGTAGCAAACACTAGCGGCATCTTAAGCAACAACTTAGTTGCAAAACAAAACATACTGAATGTGACACTGTTCACTGACGCACTCCAAATGAGAGAGTAGACTTAACGCGGAGCTGGACCGAGGCTGGAGTCGACGGACGGGGAGTCGATGTCCAGATCGTCTGAATGAGGACTCCGCCAAAATGCGGAATCTAGGGGTTTTAAAGAGTCGCGTGGGGGCACTGTCTTTGCCACTTAAAGCCACCCAGCCAATCCCGCAGGTGTCTTGCAGGCGCCTGCCAGTCCCAGTTTAGTTAGGTCCCCTCTACGTCTCCTAAGGTGGGGATGTTAATGCAGTTGCACTAAGTACGTATTTGGTATCAACATTGTTCAGGTGAAAGCTAAACGTAACTTCTCTGCCAAATAAGGCTTACAACATTACTGTTATACGTCATTTAGCCCCGCCCCTCGGTCTCCTCGGAGTAGGGACTGCTGGGTCAACAGTTCTTTGGCGTTTTCGCTCTCTTTCTAACCCTTGTGAGGCTACTGACGTTGCTGTTCTCAGGGCTGGTATCAAGCTGGCTTTATACGCTAGTACGTGCCTGTTGGTTACAAACTTCTACGGTGGCAACCTACCACAACGTCTAGACGACATATGAAGTTACATGTTAATTCCTCGAAGAGTAACTAGCGCCCTGGGACCGCGTCTGGTGCGTCTGCATTTTCGCAGCTTACTGTATACTTCATGTAACAATATCTCTCCTAGTTTCGTCTGCCCTCAGCATCGTCTCTGCTTCAGCGCCTTGGAGCACCTGTCCTCCTTTGTCACAGCTTCAAGATAACACTACAGTAGCAAGGAATAATCACTATATTACAGTCTACCAGTGACTGTAAGGGTAACAGGACACGCAGGACTCATATCCTCAAACAAATACACCCCTACGATAAACGATGCCGTGAACCCGAACCCACAGTCAACTTTGCGGAATGAAGTGGTGCCAGTTGACGTGCGTGTGGATTTTCCACTCCCCATGTTCTGCATTTCTGCCTACTGACGTGTCCTTGGGAGTGGAAACAGACTTCGTCCACCCGCAGAACGTTCCATGGCCATTCATTGTGCACTTCCATGCGAGCAAGAAATTTCAGAGCAAACGTTTGGCTAAAATGGCTCTGAGCACTATGGGACTTAACATCTATGGTCATCAGTCCCCTAGAACATAGAACTACTTAAACCTAACTAACCTAAGGACATCACACAACACCCAGTCATCACGAGGCTGAGAAAATCCCTGACCCCACCGGGAATTGAACCCGGGAACCCGGGCGTGGGAAGCGAGAACGCTACCGCACGACCACGAGCTGCGGACAGCAAACGTTTGTCTTGCTGGCAGGTGAGCAGGAAGCACCTCCTGAACGTGGGCGATTTTGTACGGATAGCAATGCAGGAAGTTTCCTAGCATTTTATGCGCCGTGTTCACAGGTATGTCCAACGTTCGGTTCAATTCATCGCGCACTGCATGTTTGCACACCGCCGCTCGACCCCTCCTGGAATGATGTGGCCACATCTTCGACAGACGTCGGATCAACGGCTTTCCTCCCTCTGCCACACTGCACTTCAAGAGGACCCGCCTTTTCGAATTTTCTCCAGACCCGTAGCAAATGGCTCAGAGCACTATGGGACTTAACATCTGAGGTCATCAGTCCCCTAGAACTTAGAACTACTCAAGCCTAAGTAATCTAAGGACATCACACACATCCATGCCCGAAGCAGGATTCGAACCTGCGACCGTAGCGGTAGCGCGGTTCCAGACTGAAGCGCCTAGAACCGCTCGGCCACACCCGGCCGCCTATTGGCGCACAGTCGCCGTTCTTGTAAAAGAGCTTTAACAGACATATTGGTCGTCTCGGACCGAAACTGAGGAACAGCCGTGTGCCATCGTGCGTTCGCTGGTGTGCATATTCTCACGCTTACAGCGCCGTCTATTGGGCAAATTTTCGTTAATGTTTTATTTTTTTTATTTATTTGGTTATTAGTTCCGTGGCGTTTCTCCCTGCCTCACTAATATGCTGTTCAAATTTGACGTCATTCTGAGCAGTGGTTTTCTTTCTACGTCATTTTGAAACTGGAAATTTAATTATAGACACCCTGACGAAATAGCTTAAGGGGCTCCGGAAAGGCTCAAAATCATGAAAAGTCCAATTTTTACTTTTTTGCGTTTTCTGAATCTGCAGACTATTACCTTTTAATAGATATATAATTTATTCAATTCCGAAGACTACAACTATTTTTAAATTTTTTTTGAAATGTGTTCTACATGGGCGTGACCCACTGTGGCGCTGTTAAACTGCTGTCAAATGGTGTTATTATTAACGTCCGTGTTCATCAGGTACATTTTAGTGATGTGAGATAAAGTATGAGTTGTGGCTAACCTGTGAGGGTTCAATATATATCGCTGGTGTGATTTTCGATTGTTTCATGTTTATTTACTCTGTCGTTATCTCGAAAATATTCGTAATTAATTCTGTTTCTTGAGTCTCTGTTTTGTTGAAGTATAATAATGAGTAATGCGACTTTCAATGATGGCAACATTGTAAGGTGCAAGGTATTTAGAAATATTGGAATGAAGATAGGTTCTAACATGGTACGAGCGATGCTTGCTTTAGACAAGGAACGCCTTCGGGCTGCAGACAGGGCTGTAAAGAGTCTAGAAATACAAGCAAGAGTAAACAGGAGGAGGAACAAGAGGAAGCTGGAGGAGGAGTTTGCAGAGGATGAAGATAATCCATCCTATGGACCTGGAATGCACTAAAAAGTTAATCCAATCTTTGTCGCTCGATTCCCAAAACTTTTATTTTCTCATACTAATTACATGTTTTCTAAGGATCTTCCAAACATATTTGTTTCAAACTTTCAGTAAATGTTACACAGTACCTTTTGCATAATTTAACACAGCCTTTTTCCAAAAAACTGTATATTTTTGAATATATAAATAAAAAATGGCAAAAAAATGTTGTGAATTTTCATTACAATTGAAAAAAAAATCATCTTTAATAACTGAACTAAAATTTTGTAAAATCCCTGTGTTAAGTTGTAGCCCATATTCCAATAAATAATCTGTAAAAAGTTCAACTTCCTACCTCAAATACTTTGTGAGGAAAGATGTAATTTATAAGCGTTATTTTAACATTGCAAGTATAGGGCGTTCCGGAGCCCCTTAAATTAAATGTGAAAGAGCATTGACACCGCTTCCTATTTCAGTATTTTCAAGTTTTTTGAAAAAGTATGGGGTAAAAAAAAGAACCACGTCCAAACATCGAAGTAGCTTTTGCAGATGTTTATGACAATGCTCGCCTACAGCATCTCAGAAAGTTAAAGATGACAGGACTCATTAAGACACTGAACTCGTTGGAGGCGGAACAGGTACACTGCATTGCGATGAGTTATTCTCCACACACGTCCGCGGCTCATTCCAGGAATCTGCGTGACAAGACACCTTGTCGACATTCCTGGAAAGCTTTCTACTGTTTCCAGCAACACATCTTCGAGCCCAGATGTAAGTTCATGCAAGTCTGCTCGTTCTCGCAGCACCTACAAAGTTCCCAGTTTCTCGGAGACGTTGGTGCACCCTTGAACACTTTAGACTCTCGGGTAGCCTTCGGACAGGGTATGCTTCTTGTGACAGCATGGAGCCTACCTTGCGTTGCCGTTATACATGAAATGCGTATCAGTTTACCCCTCGTTTCTGCGATATTTCATGTTACCACCGACACTCGTACAACGCAACTGACTCTCTGAAAACAGCTGACATGAGTGACTCTCTCACTGTATGCTGTACTGTCGTATCCATTCTGTTTACAACTCCACGTCTCGAAAATGTAAATAAAGACCACACCGCGGACCGGCATGCGGTGTTTACATATAGTCACACCAGTAGTGACTGGTAACCACAAAGTTGTAGTTATCTTCCAAACGGTTCGTTTGCAGACTTATTTTTACCGAGTCATTTTTGCTTCTAGTATAGTGTACTTTCAACTATATGTGTTTGTGTCATTATGACGCACCCTGTATAATACAGGGTGTTTCAAAAATGACCGGTATATTTGAAACGGCAATACAAACTAAACGAGCAGCGATAGAAATACACCGTTTGTTGCAATATGCTTGGGACAACAGTACATTTTCAGGCAGACAAACTTTCGAAATTACAGTAGTTACAATTGTCAACAACAGATGGCGCTGCGGTCTGGGAAACTCTATAGTACGATATTTTCCACATATCCACCATGCGTAGCAATAATATGACGTAGTCTCTGAATGAAATTACCCGAAACCTTTGACAACGTGTCTGGCGGAATGGCTTCACATGCAGATGAGATGTACTGCTTCAGCTGTTCAATTGTTTCTGGATTCTGGCGGTACACCTGGTCTTTCAAGTGTCCCCACAGAAAGAAGTCACAGGGGTTCATGTCTGGCGAATAGGGAGGCCAATCCACGCCGCCTCCTGTATGTTTCGGATAGTCCAAAGCAATCACACGATCATCGAAATATTCATTCAGGAAATTAAAGACGTCGGCCGTGCGATGTGGCCGGGCACCATCTTGCATAAACCACGAGGTGTTCGCAGTGTCGTCTAAGGCAGTTTGTACCACCACAAATTCACGAAGAATGTCCAGATAGCGTGATGCAGTAATCGTTTCGGATCTGAAAAATGGGCCAATGATTCCTTTGGAAGAAATGGCGGCCCAGACCAGTACTTTTTGAGGATGCAGGGACGATGGGACTGCAACATGGGGCTTTTCGGTTCCCCGTATGCGCCAGTTCTGTTTATTGACGAAGCCGTCCAGGTAAAAATAAGCTTCGTCAGTAAACCAAATGCTGCCCACATGCATATCGCCGTCATCAATCCTGTGCACTATATCGTTAGCGAATGTCCCTCGTGCAGCAATGGTAGCGGCGCTGAGGGGTTGCCGCATTTGAATTTTGTATGGATAGAGGTGTAAACTCTGGCGCATGAGACGATACGTGGACGTTGGCGTCATTTGGACCGCAGCTGCAACACGGCGAATGGAAACCCGAGGCCGCTGTCGGATCACCTGCTGCACTAGCTGCGCGTTGCCCTCTGTGGTTGCCGTACGCGGTCGCCCTACCTTTCCAGCACGTTCATCCGTCACATTCCCAGTCTGTTGAAATTTTTCAAACAGATCCTTTATTGTATCGCTTTTCGGTCCTTTGGTTACATTAAACCTCCGTTGAAAACTTCGTCTTGTTGCAACAACACTGTGTTCTAGGCGGTGGAATTCCAACACCAGAAAAATCCTCTGTTCTAAGGAATAAACCATGTTGTCCACAGCACACTTGCACGTTGTGAACAGCACACGCTTACAGCAGAAAGACGACGTACAGAATGGCGCACCCACAGACTGCATTGTCTTCTATATCTATCACATCACTTGCAGCGCCATCTGTTGTTGAAAATTGTAACTACTGTAATTTCGAAAGTTTGTCCGCCTGAAAATGTA
This sequence comes from Schistocerca cancellata, assembly GCF_023864275.1. Classification (NCBI taxonomy): domain Eukaryota; kingdom Metazoa; phylum Arthropoda; class Insecta; order Orthoptera; family Acrididae; genus Schistocerca; species Schistocerca cancellata. Next base: position 75,200,419 of record NC_064626.1, on the reverse strand, counting down.
CTGTTGTCCCAAGCATATTGCAACAAACGGTGTATTTCTATCGCTGCTCGTTTAGTTTTTATTGCCGTTTCAAATATACCGGTCATTTTTGAAACACCCTGTACATATAAGTAATATTGGTGTTATGCCGTCTTGTACGACTGCAGAAAGTCTTGTTTAGACGAAACGCGTTTCGCTTCATTTAAAAGCACCATCAGTGTCAGCTGTAACAATTGTGGTTCTGTTTAAAAGTCGGTTTAACGAGAGCACAAAGCGTGAAAACGGAGACAATTGCAGAATTTGTTTTACTTTACATTATTTTAGAAAGTTAATATAATTACAGTAGTCATTTATTGACTACAATGATACATTTAATTTGTTTTTCGCAATATTTTTCATCAGTGTAGTTCATTTAAGTAATAATTTTCAATATGCTTCTTTTTTTTTATTAAATATACTTACAAAATTATAGTATCTGATATACAGGGTGAGTGACTAACTATTGCCATCTAGAATAACTTCGAAAGTATAATAGTAGCTGAAAAGTTTGTGGGACAAACGTTGCATGGAACAATGGGGTCCATAATATGACGTTGGTTTTTTGTTGCTAGGTGAGGTCGCGTCAGAGATATGAAGGTCAATTTTTTTTTTTTAATGGGAAGCTGTAATTTGGTACTTATTTTCTGATAGCAAGACGAATCCAACGACGTGTAACAGTAAGGTCTTTGAAGGTCAACGAAGGTCACAAAGGTGGCATGAACAGCCATTTACAGAAGGAGTTAACTGCCAGTGATGACCATTGGTATCAATGCAGTGCTGCAATCTTCTTATCATGGACTGAGTGGTATTCCTTATCACTTCGGCACTTATCGAAGCACATGCTCTGACAATTCTCTCTCGTATATCGTGCAAACAGTAAATATTCCGAAAACGACGTATCCATCTAACGTGCCATTGACATGTAAACACCATTCTACGGTTTCGCAAAAAATGGCTCTGAGCACTATGCGACTTAACTTCTGAGGTCATCAGTCGCCTAGAACTGAGAACTAATTAAACCTAACTAACCTAAGGACATCACACACATCCATGCCCGAGGCAGGATTCGAACCTGCGACCGTAGTGGTCGCTCGGCTCCAGACTGTAGCGCCTAGAACCGCACGGCCACGCGGTTTCGCAATACAACACTAAGAGGAACGGTAAGACTAGTGTCGTCGAATCAAGCGAATGTGAGTGATGTATTCCTTCGAAGAACAAGTCGATGTGCTTCTCATTTACGGAGAATGCCAACGAAATCCAGAGAAAGCTAGAGACTTATTCGGTGAAAGGTATCCCCAACGTATTCACTTTACACGTCGTACATTTAAATATGTGTATGATAAATTGAGAACAACTGGATCTTTAATGCAGCGGAAACATATCCGGCAAATGACAGTTACTAACGAGGAAATAGAAATTGGTACTCTTGCCACTGTGGTTCGAGATCCTTATGTTAGTTCGCGTCAAATCGCAAGGGAACCTGGCATGAGCCAGATTCGTGTTGCTCGTGTTCTGCATCACCATAAATATCATCCTTACCGTATCAGTTTCCACCAAGAATTAACTGGTACCGATTGTATGCGTAGCACTGAATTCTGCCGATGGGCTCAGCTCCACATTTAGAGGGATGACATATTTAGTAATTTGATTTTATTTACTGACGAGGCTACAGTCACGAACCATGGAAATGTTAATTTGCATAACATGCATTATTTAGCAACTGAAAATTCATGTTGACTGCTGCAAGTTGCACACCAAAAACGATGAAGGAAAAACTTACGCTGGTGCTAAAACGTCAATAACGCTTTTCTCGGAGTATTTGGTAGGTTTACACTATTCATCTTTTCCACTATTTCGCACATATTTTCCGCGCCTGACTTCTGAAATTTGTAACCTAACATCAAACCTTTTTGTGACAGAAATATGTATTTTATCTCATTCAGGAGGACAAATAAAGCGTATATTAAGACGAATTACACCTGAAGATGGACCCACAGGGTCCGAAATGCATCGTGTACTGAATAAAACACGAAAAACTGTAACTGAAGGCATTTTTAATTCATACCAAAAACCGTGATCGGTGAATGTATGGTGTGGCATTCTGAAGGACAGAATTATAGGCCCCTATTTCATCGAAGGAAATCTTACTGGTAGGAAGTACACCACATTTCTGCAAGAAACATTAGGTCTGTTAATGGAATAAATACGTTTAGGAACAAGGAACAGAATGTGGTATCAACACGATGGGTGTCTGGGACATTTTCTGCTGATGGCTAGAAATCAATTACAGAGACAATTCCCAAATCGTTGGACTGGACGCGGAGGAGACGTGTCGTGGCCGGCTCGTTCGCCAGACCTGACACCTCTGGAGTTTTTCTTATGGGGATTCGTGAAAGACATTGTTTATAAAGACGTTCCAACAACACCTGAAGATATGCGAGAGAGAATTGCCAGAGCATGTGCTTCGATAAGTGCCGAAGTGATAAGGAATACCACTCAGTCCACGATAACAAGACTGCAGCACTGCATTGATACCAATGGTCATCACTTGCAGTTAACACCTTCTGTAAATGGACGTTCATGCCACCTTTGTGACCTTCGTCGACCTTCAAAGACCTTACTATTACACATCACTGGGTTCGTCTCGATAGCCGCTGTCAGAAAATAAGTACCAAACTGTAGCATCCCATTCAAAAAAACAAAGTTGACCTTCATATCTCTGAAGCGACCCCACCTAGCAACAAAAAACCAACGTCATATTTAAGAATCATGATAGAAGGTTGTATACATGGAAGAACCCTGGAGACACTAAAAGGTATCAGATAGATTATATAATGGTAAGACAGAGATTTAGGAACCAGGTTTTAAATTGTAAGACATTTCCAGGGGCAGATGTGGACTCTGACCACAATCTATTGGTTATGACCTGTAGATTAAAACTGAAGAAACTGCAAAAAGGTGGGAATTTAAGGAGATGGGACCTGGATAAACTGACTAAACCAGAGGTTGTACAGAGTTTCAGGGAGAGCATAAGGGAACAATTGACAGGCATGGGGGAAAGAAATACAGTAGAAGAAGAATGGGTAGCTTTGAGGGATGAAGTAGTGAAGGCAGCAGACGATCAAGTAGGTAAAAAGACGAGGGCTAGTAGAAATCCTTGGGTAACAGAAGAAATATTGAATTTAATTGATGAAAGGAGAAAATATAAAAATGCAGTAAATGAAGCAGGCAAAAAGGAATACAAACGTCTCAAAAATGAGATCGACAGGAAGTGCAAAATGGCTAAGCAGGGAAAGCTAGAGGACAAATGTAAGGATGTAGAGGCGTATCTCACTAGGGGTAAGATAGATACTGCCTACAGGAAAATTAAAGAGACCTTTGGAGATAAGAGAACCACTTGTATGAACATCAAGAGCTCAGATGGAAACCCAGTTCTAAGCAAAGAAGGGAAAGCAGAAAGGTGGAAGGAGTATATAGAGGGTCTATACAAGGGCGATGCACTTGAGGACAATATTATGGAAATGGAAGAGGATGTAGATGAAGATGAAATGGGAGATACGATACTGCGTGAAGAGTTTGACAGAGCACTGAAAGCCCTGAGTCGAAACAAGGCCCCCGGAGTAGACAACATTCCATTGGAACTACTGACGGCCTTGGGAGAGCCAGTCCTGACAAAACTCTACCATCTGGTGAGCAAGATGTATGAAACAGGCGAAATACCCTCAGACTTCAAGAAGAATATAATAATTCCAATCCCAAAGAAAGCAGGTGTTGACAGATGTGAAAATTACCGAACAATCAGTTTAATAAGCCACAGCTGCAAAATACTAACACGAATTCTTTACAGACGAATGGAAAAACTAGTAGAAGCCGACCTCGGGGAAGATCAGTTTGGATTCCGTAGAAATACTGGAACACGTGAGGCAATACTGACCTTACGACTTATCTTAGAAGAAAGATTAAGGAAAGGCAAACCTACGTTTCTAGCATTTGTAGACTTAGAGAAAGATTTTGACAATGTTGACTGGAATACTCTCTTTCAAATTCTAAAGGTGGCAGGGGTAAAATACAGGGAGCGAAAGGCTATTTACAATTTGTACAGAAACCAGATGGCAGTTATAAGAGTCGAGGGACATGAAAGGGAAGCAGTGGTTGGGAAGGGAGTGAGACAGGGTTGTAGCCTCTCCCCGATGTTATTCAATCTGTATATTGAGCAAGCAGTAAAGGAAACAAAAGAAAAATTCGGGGTAGGTATTAAAATCCATGGAGAAGAAATAAAAACTTTGAGGTTCGCCGATGACATTGTAATTCTTTCAGAGACAGCAAAGGACTTGGAAGAGCAGTTGAACGGAATGGACAGTGTCTTGAAAGGAGGATATAAGATGAACATCAACAAAAGCAAAACGAGGATATTGGAATGTAGTCGAATTAAGTCCGGTGATGCTGAGGGAATTAGATTAGGAAATGAGACACTTAAAGTAGTAAAGGAGTTTTGCTATTTGGGGAGCAAAATAACTGATGATGGTCGAAGTAGAGAGGATATAAAATGTAGACTGGCAATGGCAAGGAAAGCGTTTCTGAAGAAGAGAAATTTGTTAACATCGAGTATAGATTTAAGTGTCAGGAAGTCATTTCTGAAAGTATGTGTATGGAGTGTAGCCATGTATGGAAGTGAAACATGGACGATAAGTAGTTGGGACAAGAAGAGAATAGAAGCTTTCGAAATGTGGTGCTACAGAAGAATGCTGAAGATTAGATGGGTAGATCACATAACTAATGAGGAAGTATTGAATAGGATTGCGGAGAAGAGAAGTTTGTGGCACAACTTGACCAGAAGAAGGGATCGGTTGGTAGGACATGTTCTGAGGCATCAAGGGATCACCAATTTAGTATTGGAGGGCAGCGTGGAGGGTAAAAATCGTAGGGGGAGACCAAGAGATGAATACACTAAGCAGATTCAGAAGGATGTAGGTTGCAGTAGGTACTGGGAGATGAAGAAGCTTGCACAGGATAGAGTAGCATGGAGAGCTGCATCAAACCAGTCTCAGGACTGAAGACCACAACAACAACAACATATTATGGCCCCCGTCCCATGCAACTTTTGTCCCATAAGCGTTTCAGCTCAGCTCCTACCATACTTCCGGAGTTATTCTTGGTGGCAATAGTTAGTGAATCACCCTGTATGAGGTCGAGACGACGTAAGATGATCCCAGACAGTTCGCAGTGCTGTTGCCAGCTTTCAACCGCAAAGCGCTAACGGCTCCAGGTGCAAACAGTAGCTCTCCACACAGCTGTGAACACCGCAGCTTGCCATAGAGACGTTTACAAAATCGCGTTACGTCATTGGTTCAGACAGGCCCACGAAGCTGTTGTAGAGCAACAAACCACGATGACGGACCATAAACCATTCGCAAATGCTTTCAATATGAAACCAGAGAAAGCATCACCGAAACAAAAAAAATGGTTCAAATGGCTCTGAGCACTATGGGACTCAACAATTTAGGTCATAAGTCCCCTAGAACTTAGAACTACTTAAACCGAACTAACCTAAGGGCATCACACACACCCATGCCCGAGGCAGGATTCGAACCTGCGACCGTAGCAGTCCCGCGGTTCCGGACTGCAGCGCCAGAACCGCTAGACCCCCGTCACCGAAACAACTTCGCCATTTGGACTATATTAGCCAGTTTACGACTCACGTTCTCTATGTGCAGGGGAAGTCAAATGTGCCAGCAGACGCTCTTTCACGTGTTGAAGCTATAGCCACTGCAATTGATTACGAGGTTCTAGCTCAATCCCAAGTAGCACGATGATGAGCTACGCACGTTATTAGATAACGCGGCAGGGATAAAGTTGCAACGCATGACTGTACCAGGAGAGCCAACACCGTGTTACTAGAGGAGGCCGAAATGCACGCGTGCAAGCTCACGCAGACTGGCGTTAGGTCTGGAACAGTTAACGGAAATTATAGTAGCAAATAAAGTACGTAGTGGAAGTAATACTTAACTTTATTCCACAATTGGTGAACATCGCTCTTGTTGATACATAAGTGCAATCTCAATATACACTGGTAATGGCGCCTTGCTAGGTCGTAGCAATGGCTATGCTAACTATCGTCTCGGCAAATGAGAGCGCTATTTGTCAGTTCCGTCTCTAGGAAAGTCGGCTGTACAACTGGGGCGAGTGCTAGGATCTGTCTCTAGACCTGCCGTGTGGCGGCGCTCGGTCTGCAATCACTGACAGTGGCGACACGCGGGTCCGACGTATACTAACGGACCGCGGCCGATTTAAAGGCTACCACCTAGCAAGTGTGGTGTCTGGCGGTGACACCACAGAAACAAATGTCAAACTGTACTGTGTGGTGTGTTTGGCACAAAAGTACGACCGTTCATACCTCAACAGGTTCGATTACACGTAATCGCGGCTATGCACAACATGAGTCATGACGTGGTCCTGGGCTCGGCGGAATTAGTCAAACACAGTTTTGTGCCGCATCTCGTGGTCGTGCGGTAGCGTTCTCGCTTCCCACGCCCGGGTTCCCGGGTTCGATTCCCGGCGGGGTCAGGGATTTTCTCTGCCTCGTGATGGCTGGGTGTTGTGTGCTGTCCTTAGGTTAGTTAGGTTTACGTTGTTCTAAGTTCTAGGGGACTGATGACCATAGATGTTAAGTCCCATAGTGCTCAGAGCCATTTGAACCATTTGAACCACAGTTTTGTCTGGCCAGGCATGGCTGCAGATTGTAAGACATTTGTCAGAAACTGCATCGAGTGCCAGAAATATAAGATCACTCGGCGGGTCAAGGCACCATTAGGCAAGTCAACGGTTTAAACATATTCATATAAACATTGTTTGTCTCCGTCCAGCAGACTAGGCTACTGCCTCAAGATCTTGAATCGATTTTCAGTACGTCCTGAAGCTTTCCTGATGATAGACATTACAGCCCAGACGGTAGCACAAACGTTTTTCCTGTGGATGGATCGCCCAGTTTGGCGTACCGGTGCACATTAAAACAGATCGAGGATGCTAATTTGAGGCTTAACTATTCAAAGCCTCGGACAGATTCCTGGGCACTAAGCGCATTTGAACTATTGCTGATCATCCGACAGCGAATGGCATAGAAGAACGCCGCCTGCATCGCCAGCTCAAGTCAGCCCTCCGGGGTCACGCTACACAAAATTGGATGGAGACACTACCCATTGTGCTCCTTGGGTCTCCGTACATCAGTGGAGAGCGACGTGAAGGCTACAGCAGCTAAAGTAGTGCAAGGACAAACACCGTGTCTAACAGGGAAGATCATGCGTATTGTGACGGATGACGCGGTTGATGCTTCAGAGTTTTATTGATTGGCGACTCCATGTTGTCTTGTGCACTACGACCAGATAACAGGTATACTTGAAAAAAGAGACAGCATTGGTCGTATATTTTTTACTATCGCAAAATCGATTTTCTGTCACTGAGTGACCATCTTCAGTGCTAGAAGTTAAAATTTTTTTTCACATTACGATCAGAGAGTACAACATAGAAAATCACAATTACATCTGCATATGAACATATCACTTGTTAGAAACAAACCTATATTGTATAACTTAAATTAGGATGCACTGTTGTCACTAAGCTTACGGCAATCACATAGACTGAGGTCGCTGTTTACCTGCACTTGTTCAGCAGACCTCGGTGTGGCGGGGCTTGACACGCCCTCTATGTGACATGTGTCACGTGAAGACATAGTATTACTGGTTTTTCGAATTATTAGCACTAAATAACTCTTGTATTTTTGTGAATGGTGTAGTAATTCAAATTTAAAATGTACGTAGAACACATAGCAGACGCAGGGGAATATCTAAAATACATTGGCGTATTGTTTTTTATAAACTATAAAAGTATAAAATAGATCGATGATAAGTTGTTAGAGTGCAGAACATATAAAAAGCAAAAGATTATGCAAAAGAATAATAAACGAATAATAAAAAGAAGCGTAACACAGGTTTTTTAAAAAACATAATACCCACCATCTGGCGTGGGAAGTCAGAAATACAACGTTCGTAATTTATGTAACAAACGTTAATACCAAGGAGTCAAATATATAAAAAATAATAACGTTAATACCAAGGAGTCAAATATACACTCCTGGAAATGGAAAAAAGAACACATTGACACCGGTGTGTCAGACCCACCATACTTGCTCCGGACACTGCGAGAGGGCTGTACAAGCAATGATCACACGCACGGCACAGCGGACACACCAGGAACCGCGCCGTCGAATGGCGCTAGCTGCGCAGCATTTGTGCACCGCCGCCGTCAGTGTCAGCCAGTTTGCCGTGGCATACGGAGCTCCATCGCAGTCTTTAACACTGGTAGCATGCCGCGACAGCGTGGACGTGAACCGTATGTGCAGTTGACGGACTTTGAGCGAGGGCGTATATTGGGCATGCGGGAGGCCGGGTGGACGTACCGTCGAATTGCTCAACACGTGGGGCGTGAGGTCTCCACAGTAAATCGATGTTGTCGCCAGTGGTCGGCGGAAGGTGCACGTGCCCGTTGACCTGGGACCGGACCGCAGCGACGCACGGATGCACGCCAAGACCGTAGGATCCTACGCAGTGCCGTAGGGGACCGCACCGCCACTTCCCAGCAAATTAGGGACACTGTAGCTCCTGGGGTATCGGCGAGGACCATTCGCAACCGTCTCCATGAACCTGGGCTACGGTCCCGCACACCGTTAGGCCGTCTTCCGCTCACGCCCCAACATCGTGCAGCCCGCCTCCAGTGGTGTCGCGACAGGCGTGAATGGAGGGACGAATGGAGACGTGTCGTCTTCAGCGATGAGAGTGGCTTCTGCCTTGGTGCTAATGATGGTCGTATGCGTGTTTGGCGCCGTGCAGGTGAGCGCCACAATCAGGACTGCATACGACCGAGGCACACAGGGCCAACACCCGGCATCATGGTGTGGGGAGCGATCTCCTACAATGGCCGTACACCACTGGTGATCGTCGAGGGGACACTGAATAGTGCACGGTACATCCAAACCGTCATCGAACCCATCGTTCTACCATTCCTAGACCGGCAAGGGAACTTGCTGTTCCAACAGGACAATGCACGTCCGCATGTATCCCGTGCCACCCAACGTGCTCTAGAAGGTGTAAGTCAACTACCCTGGCCAGCAAGATCTCCGGATCTGTCCCCCATTGAGCATGTTTGGGACTGGATGAAGCGTCGTCTCACGCGGTCTGCACGTCCAGCACGAACGCTGGTCCAACTGAGGCGCCAGGTGGAAATGGCATGGCAAGCCGTTCCACAGGACTACATCCAGCATCTCTACGATCGTCTCCATGGGAGAATAGCAGCCTGCATTGCTGCGAAAGGTGGATATACACTGTACTAGTGCCGACATTGTGCATGCTCTGTTGCCTGTGTCTATGTACCTGTGGTTCTGTCAGTGTGATCATGTGATGTATCTGACCCCAGGAATGTGTCAATAAAGTTTCCCCTTCCTGGGACAATGAATTCACGGTGTTCTTATTTCAATTTCCAGGAGTGTACAAAAAATAATAACAGTACGAAACTGCCGTTACTTAATAATTAAAATGCCGTGCAAATATAAGGTGCGAACAAGTAGTATACATCAATCATCGAGAAACCATCATGAGGAAGGACAAGTAATAGTCTCACTTATACCAAAATATACATCGTACTTGAGAGAAATTAAACATAGGCTATGCACGATATCCAGCACTTATTCAAATAGCAAAGGAATTGTCACCAAATTACGATCGCACATCCGCCAACACTGGCCAGTGACACCCAGAGAGTAAAGTGGACGACACGTGTTCAGACTCAAAGACCTCTGCAGCTGCAACCACGTGTTCATGCGAAATGACGCGGTGCGCAAGCCACTGCAGCCGCCGTACGAAGGACCGTGTAAAAGTGCCTCCTAGAAGCAACAACACCTTTTAAGATAGACATCGTAGATGTGCCTACCTCCATATCCATTAAAAAACCCTACCGTCTGCGATATACAAGATGCCATGACACATGTCCAACAGGATACCGACAAGACACGACAACCAACGGGCGCTGTAACGAAGAAAGTGATGCCGAGTGCAGCTCTTCCACGAAAAGCTGGTCCCACCGAATTCAACAATAAAATACCTGGTTTCCAGATTAGATTAGATTAGATTTTCTTTCATTCCAATTGATCCGTAGTGAGGAGGTGCTCCAGGATGTGGAACATGTCAGAAAAACAACAATACATGACAAATATTTACAACTAAAACAAATAAGCTAATGTACCATTCCACAGGTCCCAAGTGGAATGATCGTCATTTTTTAATGAACACTAAGAGTCATTTTACAAATACTAATGCACTGAATTTAAAATAAAAAAGTTTTTTATTTATTTATAAGGTAATAAACATGTAATACAACAACTGTAATACTTATTTACAATGAACACATTACTGCACTGAAATGGTGCAGAAGTTAGATTATACTTACACACACACACACACACACACAAATTTTCAGTGAACACATTACTGCACTGAAACTGTGCAGAAGTTATGTTGTATTTATATACAGATCAGTTGGTTTTACTAAGAAATTCATCAATGGAGTAGAAGGATGTGGCCACCAATAAATCCTTTAGGCTTCTCTTAAACTGAATTTCATTGGTTGTTAAGCTTTTTATGGCTGCTGGCAAGTTATTGAAAATGTGTGTTCCTGAAAATAGTGACAACGCGTGCTGGACGTCATGTGCGATTCAGCCTCAGATACCGTTGACACTGGTGGGGGGGGGTGTCATGTAGAGCATCACATCGCGACGACAAGAACGGTGACAGTGTGCATAAATATTCCGTGACATTTGTGCAAGAGAAGTTTTACGGAATGAACTACGACTCTTAAGCGCGGCTGTACCACCAGTATTTGTCTTGCGTGTGTGCTTGCGTGACCGCCACCGTGCGTCTCGTTTTGTCGCCTCGGAACACGAGAACCTGGGCGACTTTCGTTTCTGCGCTTCTACAGACACGAAGCTCAGAGCACTTTCTAGGCGACAGGTCAGTGAAATCTCTTCTGGTCGGCGATACATTAGCTGCAGGAAGTTAGAATTTTATTCTTTCAGTTCGAACGTCTCTTCGTTTCACGCTCTTTGTCGACCAGCCGTATCTGTGTCCGCCAGTTCCAGGCCCCCACAACCGCACGAGTGGTCGACTGTGAAGAGCGGACAAATTGAATAGCTGGCCGGCGGCCATTAGAGTGGTAAACTGACGCGCGGAGTTCGAAGGTTTATACATCGCTTTTGGTTATAAAATGCCTTCCCTTGAGTTAGGTCGCAAACATAATGCCTCATTTAAATACGTTACTGCAATATACATTTTAATTTGTGAACAAACAGCAACTAGTCACTGTTTATGAATTTATCTTACGTACTACATGGAATCTGCCGTAGCTAAAAATTATGTACTGGACCCCTAGCATTTTTCGTAGTTCATTTACGATTGATGTACGCAAAATGCATCAAAATACTCGAAGATTTGCCCACTATATTAATAGATATTTTCGGACTCTACCTTGCTTTAGATTTTATGACGAGAAGTGCGTCATATTTGGCATAGTGCTTTGGCAACTCACGACCAAATTATCAAGTTTCAACCTAACCTAGACCATGAAAACACTACCGATAAGCCAACTTTCCTCAAAATGATCAGAACATGTAAAATGGTATTCTGTCGGTCGGAAATCTTGCTTCCTGACAGCGTGTAACCATTTTTGTAACAGCTGTGGTTTTGAGAAAGGAAACCTGCAAATAGATGCACAGACATTATGCTAATACCGTGTTACAAAAACATTTATTAAGGAAGCGCACTGACATACAAAACAACTTAAAATATTCACATACCGGTGAAATGTAATATTCGTTCCTTTCTCGAATTTATTTGTACAATTAATCGCTGCACAACTCTTCACCATTGTACTTCTTTTCATTGGAATGTACAGACAGTAGAATTACTAGTAACAAATACTGTATGTACGCCCCAACAAATATACAACGTTGAATGAGGGTCTTCATAAACAACAATACTACACAACACATCAGACTACAACCACTATAATGGCGTCCAGCCGAAGGTTCAAATTATCACGCGACTGCAGCGCCATCAGTGAGTCTAGTTATTTTGTACAAGGTCTTTGGCCAGTTCCCATTGTTTCTGAGACCTTTACTCCCTGTGCCCCGCCCCCCCCCCCCCCCTCCATCGCCAGAATTAACACCTAACAATTTCTTTGAACATTTTTACTTGTAAAATAACCAAAGGTAGATTATCTTTACTTATTAAATCAAGAACTAATGAGTCAATTAGAAAATTGGTTACTGCTTCGTTCTACACTCCTGGAAATGGAAAAAAGAACACATTGACACCGGTGTGTCAGACCCACCATACTTGCTCCGGACACTGCGAGAGGGCTGTACAAGCAATGATCACACGCACGGCACAGCGGACACACCAGGAACCGCGGTGTTGGCCGTCGAATGGCGCTAGCTGCGCAGCATTTGTGCACCGCCGCCGTCAGTGTCAGCCAGTTTGCCGTGGCATACGGAGCTCCATCGCAGTCTTTAACACTGGTAGCATGCCGCGACAGCGTGGACGTGAACCGTATGTGCAGTTGACGGACTTTGAGCCAGGGCGTATAGTGGGCATGCGGGAGGCCGGGTGGACGTACCGCCGAATTGCTCAACACGTGGGGCGTGAGGTCTCCACAGTACATCGATGTTGTCGCCAGTGGTCGGCGGAAGGTGCACGTGCCCGTCGACCTGGGACCGGACCGCAGCGACGCACGGATGCACGCCAAGACCGTAGGATCCTACGCAGTGCCGTAGGGGACCGCACCGCAACTTCCCAGCAAATTAGGGACGCTGTTGCTCCTGGGGTATCGGCGAGGACCATTCGCAACCGTCTCCATGAAGCTGGGCTACGGTCCCGCACACCGTTAGGCCGTCTTCCGCTCACGCCCCAACATCGTGCAGCCCGCCTCCAGTGGTGTCGCGACAGGCGTGAATGGAGGGACGAATGGAGACGTGTCGTCTTCAGCGATGAGAGTCGCTTCTGCCTTGGTGCCAATGATGGTCGTATGCGTGTTTGGCGCCGTGCAGGTGAGCGCCACAATCAGGACTGCATACGACCGAGGCACACAGGGCCAACACCCGGCATCATGGTGTGGGGAGCGATCTCCTACACTGGCCGTACACCACTGGTGATCGTCGAGGGGACACTGAATAGTGCACGGTACATCCAAACCGTCATCGAACCCATCGTTCTACCATTCCTAGACGGCAAGGGAACTTGCTGTTCCAACAGGACAATGCACGTCCGCATGTATCCCGTGCCACCCAACGTGCTCTAGAAGGTGTAAGTCAACTACCCTGGCCAGCAAGATCTCCGGATCTGTCCCCCATTGAGCATGTTTGGGACTGGATGAAGCGTCGTCTCACGCGGTCTGCACGTCCAGCACGAACGCTGGTCCAACTGAGGCGCCAGTTGGAAATGGCATGGCAAGCCGTTCCACAGGACTACATCCAGCATCTCTACGATCGTCTCCATGGGAGAATAGCAGCCTGCATTGCTGCGAAAGGTGGATATACACTGTACTAGTGCCGACATTGTGCATGCTCTGTTGCCTGTGACTATGTGCCTGTGGTTCTGTCAGTGTGATCATGTGATGTATCTGACCCCAGGAATGTGTCAATAAAGTTTCCCCTTCTTGGGACAATGGATTCACGGTGTTCTTATTTCAATTTCCAGGAGTGTATCAATCATTTATCTACTGGGTTTATTCTCAGGCTGTACATACCATAAGCCACACTCCAAGTCTATTCAGTTCCTTCTACTTGCTTTCAATGATACCACAGTCAAAAATCTTCTGCCACATCTTTAAATCTTGAATGCCACTGTGTTTGAGTAGTGTATGTGTTGCAATGAATGATGAAGTGCTTCCAGGTACACTGAATACCACCAGCAAGCACCTCCTTCGCAGAAAAGAAACTTAACTATCCAAATTGAAGATAAACGCCTATTACAAAGCGTTCTCCGTCTGCACCACTCCTATCCCTAGCTTCAGCTGCTTCATCCCCTCCCTGCACCCACATTTAAAATCAACCAATTTACAAAGAGGTGAGAAAAGTCGTGGGATACCCCCTGATATCGTGTCGGAACTCCTGCCATGAGTAGTGCAGAAACTGGACGTGGCATGGACTCCAGAAGACGTTGGAAGTCCCCTGCAGAAATATTGAGCAATGCTGCCTCTACAGGTCCTTAATTGCAAAAGTGTTGCACGAACCTGACCTCTCGATTAAGTACCATAAACGTTCGATGCGATTTATGTCGGACGATCTGAGTGGCCAAATTACACTCCTGGAAATTGAAATAAGAACACCGTGAATTCATTGTCCCAGGAAGGGGAAACTTTATTGACACATTCCTGGGGTCAGATACATCACATGATCACACTGACAGAACCACAGGCACATAGTCACAGGCAACAGAGCATGCACAATGTCGGCACTAGTACAGTGTATATCCACCTTTCGCAGCAATGCAGGCTGCTATTCTCCCATGGAGACGATCGTAGAGATGCTGGATGTAGTCCTGTGGAACGGCTTGCCATGCCATTTCCACCTGGCGCCTCAGTTGGACCAGCGTTCGTGCTGGACGTGCAGACCGCGTGAGACGACGCTTCATCCAGTCCCAAACATGCTCAATGGGGGACAGATCCGGAGATCTTGCTGGCCAGGGTAGTTGACTTACACCTTCTAGAGCACGTTGGGTGGCACGGGATACATGCGGACGTGCATTGTCCTGTTGGAACAGCAAGTTCCCTTGCCGTCTAGGAATGGTAGAACGATGGGTTCGATGACGGTTTGGATGTACCGTGCACTATTCAGTGTCCCCTCGACGATCACCAGTGGTGTACGGCCAGTGTAGGAGATCGCTCCCCACACCATGATGCCGGGTGTTGGCCCTGTGTGCCTCGGTCGTATGCAGTCCTGATTGTGGCGCTCACCTGCACGGCGCCAAACACGCACACGACCATCATTGGCACCAAGGCAGAAGCCACTCTCATCGCTGAAGACGACACGTCTCCATTCGTCCCTCCATTCACGCCTGTCGCGACACCACTGGAGGCGGGCTGCACGATGTTGGGGCGTGAGCAGAAGACGGCCTAACGGTGTGCGGGACCGTAGCCCAGCTTCATGGAGACGGTTGCGAATGGTCCTCGCCGATACCCCAGGAGCAACAGCGTCCCTAATTTGCTGGGAAGTGGCGGTGCGGTCCCCTACGGCACTGCGTAGGATCCTACGGTCTTGGCGTGCATCCATGCGTCGCTGCGGTCCGGTCCCAGGTCGACGGGCACGTGCACCTTCCGCCGACCACTGGCGACAACATCGATGTTCTGTGGAGACCTCACGCCCCACGTGTTGAGCAATTCGGCGGTACGTCCACCCGGCCTCCCGCATGCCCACTATACGCCCTGGCTCAAAGTCCGTCAACTGCACATACGGTTCACGTCCACGCTGTCGCGGCATGCTACCAGTGTTAAAGACTGCGATGGAGCTCCGTATGCCACGGCAAACTGGCTGACACTGACGGCGGCGGTGCACAAATGCTGCGCAGCTAGCGCCATTCGACGGCCAACACCGCGGTTCCTGGTGTGTCCGCTGTGCCGTGCGTGTGATCATTGCTTGTACAGCCCTCTCGCAGTGTCCGGAGCAAGTATGGTGGGTCTGACACACCGGTGTCAATGTGTTCTTTTTTCCATTTCCAGGAGTGTATTTGCTCGAATTGTCCAGAATGTTCTTCAAACCAACTGCGAACAACTGTGGTCCGGTGACATGACACATTGTCATCATAAAAATTCCATCGTTGTTTGGTAACATGAAGTTAATGAATGGCATAACGAGGACCCAGTCCATTCTACGGAAATGCAGGCCACACCATTATGGAGTCACCAACAGTTTCCAAAGTGCCTTGACGACAATTTGGGCACACGGCTTCGTGGGGTCTGTGCTACACTCGAACCCTACATCAGCGCTGACCAACTGATGTCGATTTTCCAGTCGTCTGGGTCCTACCGACATCGTCAAGGGCCCAGGAGAGGTGCTGCAGGCGATGTCGTACTGCTAGCAAAGGCATCTGCTGCCATTGCCCATTAACGCTTCGCCATACTGTCCTAGCGGATACGATCGTCTATGTCCCACATTAATTTCTGCGATTGTCTGTTAGCGCTAACAACTCTACGTAAACGCCGCTGCTCTCGGTCATTAAGTGAAGGCCATCGGCCACTGCTGGTGAGAGATGTCAGAAATTTGGTATTCTCGGCACATTCTTGACACTGTGGATCTCGGAATATTCAACTCCCTAACGGTATCCGAAGTGGAATGTCCCATGCGTCTAGTTGCAACTACCATTCCAGGTTCAAAGTCTGTTAATTCCCGTCGTTCGGGCATAACTTCTTACTTCTGAGATCTCGGAAATTGAAAGACTTCAGCCTGCCACCTCTTTGTGTGTGACCACTGCCACTAGTAATAATAATTAATAACAATAATCATACTGTCTATGGCGCTATAGTAGCCATTATTTGGTCGTTGTTGTATTGTGCTGCAGATTAGTTTGTTTACCTGTTTCAAAGTGTGTAATGAAGCATTTACCGGCCCGTTGCAAGAACTACCAACAACGTGCAGAATAAATTTTCGTGAAATATTTAGCATTTGCTACGTTTATATCTCATTTGTGTCAAAGGCCTTGCCGCAGTGGTAACACCGGTTTCCGTCAGATCACCGAAGTTAAGAGCTGTCGGTCTGGGCTAGCACTTGGATGGGTGACCAACCGGCCTGCCGAGCGCTGTTG
This sequence comes from Schistocerca cancellata, assembly GCF_023864275.1. Classification (NCBI taxonomy): domain Eukaryota; kingdom Metazoa; phylum Arthropoda; class Insecta; order Orthoptera; family Acrididae; genus Schistocerca; species Schistocerca cancellata. Next base: position 75,183,503 of record NC_064626.1, on the reverse strand, counting down.
GCAAGCGGGGTGCACTCAGCCCTTGTGAGGCAAACTGAGGAGCTAGTTGATTGAGAAGTAGCGGCTCCGGTCTCATAAACTGACATACAGCCGGGAGAGCGGTGTATGATGGGTCTTCCAAGGCCTGTTCGGACGGAGTTTTTTATATCTCGTTTACACTGTCAAAGATACACGACACACATCATGAAGTACGTGTGTAGGAGGTGGATATGTGAAGAAGATGGTGTTCAAATATTCGTTTCACGAACTGTGAGCTCCGTGGTATCGTGGCACTCATTAAGGGGCTCCGGAACGCCCTATACTTGCAATGTTAAAATAACGCTTATAAATTACATCTTTCCTCACAAAATATTTGAGGTAGGAAGTTGAACTTTTTACAGATTATTTATTGGAATATGGGCTACAATTTAACACAGTGATTTTACAAAATTTTAGTTCAGTTATTAAAGATGATTTTTTTTCAATTGTAATGAAAATTCACAACATTTTTTTGCAATTTTCTATTTATATATTCAAAAATATACAGTTTTTTGGAAAAAGGCTGTGTTAAATTATGCAGAAGGTACTGTGTAACATTTACTGAAAGTTTGAAACAAATATGTTTGGAAGATCCTTAGAAAACATGTAATTAGTATGAGAAAATAAAAGTTTTGGGAATCGAGCGACAAAGATTGGATTAACTTTTTAGTGCATTCCAGGTCCATAGGATGGATTATCTTCATCCTCTGCAAACTCCTCCTCCAGCTTCCTCTTGTTCCTCCTCCTGTTTACTCTTGCTTGTATTTCTAGACTCTTTACAGCCCTGTCTGCAGCCCGACGTTCCTTGTCTAAAGCAAGCATCGCTCGTACCATGTTAGAATGTTATTATTTACAGTAATAACACATACCTTTGGCTTTCCAACATTTCTCCTTTTCTTAAAAGCCTTCAGAGGATTTCTAATAACTTTACTTTTACTCATTATTATACTTCAACAAAACAGAGACTCAAGAAACAGAATTAATTACGAATATTTTCGAGGTAACGACAGAGTAAATAAACATGAAACAATCGACAATCACACCAGCGATATATATTGAACCATCACAGGTTAGCCACAACACATACTTTATCTCACATCACTAAAATGTACCTGATGAACACGGACGTTAATAATAACACCATTTGACAGCAGTTTAACAGCGCCACAGTGGGTCACGCCCATGTAGAACACATTTCAAAAAAAGTTTAAAAATAGTTGTAGTCTTCGGAATTGAATAAATTATATATCTATTAAAAGGTAATAGTCTGCAGATTCAGAAAACGCAAAAAAGTAAAAATTGAACTTTTCATGATTTTGAGCCTTTCCGGAGCCCCTTAAGCGGAGGTTTACTATCTTTGGCCCGAAAAAAAGCATGTTCTTTGAGAATTTTTTTCTCGGGATATGTTATAGATATCAATGTCAAATTTGGTCAAAATGTTTATTGATATTTCCTCTACAAACTTGAACTTTTCGACGGGAAATGTCGAAGAGCAAAGGCGGAAGTGCCGTCGGAACGAACAAAATTTCTATGTAGACCTCCACGCGCGGTATGTCACAGGTCAGCCGGCTCGTCTGAAATCAAAGTTGAGTTGACGTTAGCGAAGTATAGAAGATTCTTTAGGAGTTGCACCTCGCTTAAGTTATTTGGGCCATAGGGAACAAAATGGCGGCCGTTTAAAAAAAAGGGTTTTTTCATCGATTTTCGACTTCGTCGGCCAACTAAAAATATTTATAGTTGATGGATCGGAATAAAAGTGGTACAACTCCTAGACAATTTAGTTAGCTTCGTCGGAAACAAAGAATCATGCCAATCGGTTTCACGCGATACCACGCGATAAAAAGAAAGTCATTTCGAGAAAAACGCGTTGGAAGTTTTGACTACATATAAATGGAATATTATGCAACTTACGTTCAATCTGCTATTCCTTGTCCATAAACTAGTCCTTCCTCTTCCTCATAGAGAGCGTTCTGCTCGATGTGGGCCATCCTGCGCTGCTCCAGAGCCGCTCGTACAGCCGGTGACGAGCGGTTTATGGCCACTTGAATCCGGTGGTCGTTCGAATGCTTGGCGAACTGAATCAAATAGAGTCCCAGGGTGACGTCCATCGTTGTCATGGTCTTCAGAACTGCTGAATACCCTTCGTTGAAGCTGCTCACTGCCAGGAAAGTCGCAATCTCCACAGTCTTCGCACCAGAATGCAAATGCTGGGGGGCCAACTTCCAAACACACGCGTTCAAACTTTCATTTGAATTTTGTGTGTTTCCTCCCAAGCACCGGTACAATAACTCGTCCTCCAAAAGGGCCTCGTAGATCGGGTGAATCACTTTCTCAACTTCTTTGGAGAGCTGCTGGTCGTGTTGATATTCGTCCAGACGTCCGGTAACCTCTGCAATGCGCCACTTGCACCAACTAGTTTCCCCAGCTGGACAAGTTTGGTGTGGTGGGTGGTCATCCGTCGAACACTTGTGAAAATACTTTGCCCAAATTGCCTTCTTCATCTGTTCCACTGAACTGGAATGCCGTCGGATTGGCAAGCCGCAGTACGTCGTAAGCTCCTTGATCACTTTATTAGTTTTAGCCATGGGCAAGCACATAGAATAATTTTTCGCGGCTACAAAGTCAAAATTCCCGAAAAAAACTGGTGCGTGAAATAGGTCGATTTGAGGCAGGTGCATTTTTTTGTTCAACCGCGAATAACAAACATTTCCTTTCCGTATTGGCAAAAGCCATTTCAGGGGTGGGTTCTAAACACTTTTATGGATTCAAAAACGCAATTTAAAAAAAATCGATTGTTTTGAACCAATAGATAGTAAACCTCCCCTTAATGCTAGTACTAGGGGCTAGTACTCCTGCCAAACATTTCAACAGAACTTGTAAGTAGGCTGTTTAGGTTTTCTTATTGGCAACGTTACGTAGCGCTCTGTATGAAAATCACTGGCTGTGCTGTGTGCAGTCTGTGGCTAGTTAGCATTGTTGTCTGCCATTGTAGTGTTGGGCAGCGGCAGCTGGATGTGGACAGCGCGTAGCGTTGCGCAGTTAGAGGTGAGCCGCCAGCAGTGGTGGATGTGTGGAAGGAAATGGCGGAGTTTTGAAATTAGATATATTATGACTTGTGATGATATTAAGGTAAATACATTGTTTGTTCTCCATTAAAATCTTTCATTTGCTGAATATGCCTATCAGTAGTTAGTGCCTTCCGTAGTTTGAATCTTTTATTTAGCTGGCAGTAGTGGCGCTCGCTGTATTGCAGTAGTTCAAGTAATGAAGATTTTTGTGAGGTAAGTGATTTGTGAAAGGTATAGGTTAATGTTAGTCAGGGCCATTCTTTTGTAGGGATTTTTGAAAGTCAGATTGCGTTGCGCTAGAAATATTGTGTGTTAGTTTAAGCACAGTCTAGTATAAATTTTTCTAAGGGGACGTTTCAAACTGTACCACCAACTAACTTACGTCCTGTACATAATTGAATACTACGACTGCTGGAGCTAATAATAATAATAATTGTTGCATACTACTTGGTACAAAACGGTAGGGAGAGATGGTGTGCAGAGTGGTGCAGCAGCTGCCGTTGTAGGAAAGCTGTGATTAGCGGTCAAGTTAACACAGTAAACAGAAGAGTTACTTAACTTGCATTTCTGCAAGCGTGCGAAGACTCATTAGAAATAAGCTGCAAGAACTATCGTTCAGATCTTAATGTCAGTGTGGAAGAGGCTCTCTGTATTATAACACGAACGATAGAATCGGAGCCGAGACTAGGCTGCGTCTGCTTGGTGTCCCGTAGCGACGAGGCTCCAAAGCGAGGGGGGCGGAGTGGCTGCTGCCGGCTGTCCTATTTTGCGGTACTAGTAGCCAGGGCTGCTGGAGGCGTGGTTCAGTGGGAGGTCCCTCGGGTACGTTGGATCCCCTACGACGGCTTTCGGCATCTGATGGAATTGCCAATTTAAAGACGCCGGTAGGATGGTATTAATACCTGATACAACAGTAATAATAATAATAATACGAGAACTCCGCTGTACCGGTCCCAAGCCCGGGGCCTCATTATGCAAGTGATGAGGAAGGAGGAGGGGGAGGAGTAACAACCTCGTTTAAAAAACCAGAGTTCACCTGGCCCGGGTGATAGTACTCTGTCAGGGCCCCTTTGCTAGGGTTACGGCGAAGACCTCAACGGTAGTGAAGGCGGAGAGAACGAATCTCGGTACGGTGGAACTAGCGGAAGAGGCACATAATACAATAAATCCACCTTGCGTCTGACTTGTAACAAGCGGCACTGTGGTCGGCGTCTGTTCACCAGAGGTGCGGCCGTAATACAAATTCTGGAACTAACCACTCCAGTCTTAACCACTGAGCTTTTCTGAGCTCAACCCTTTGATTCTAAGTACTATTATGGAGCGTTTTAGTAATTACAAAATTACCCCAGGTGGTAACAAATCCTCCGCCATCAGTGGCGCAACTAGTCTATCGGATTCTGGGGAGACTAGGCTGAAACGCTATATCCCAAACCAGAGGAAATCGAAGTCTTTTGACCGACTCATGCCCAAGGTCGAAACATTTTTTGGAACTATCAATATTAACTCTCTCTTGACACCAGGAAAACTCTATAAATTAGGAGACACACTAAAAGAACAAAATATCAAAATTTTAGCCCTGCAAGAAACAAGGTTACCTGATGAGAATACCATGGATTTTGGAAACTACCGATTGTTTAAAAGTAAAACAGACAAAAGAATTCTTAAAAACACTCCGCATCTGGGTGTTGCATTCGCAATTTCGCAAGACATTCTTGGCTCCGTAACCGAAGTAAATCCAGTAAACAACAGACTAATGACAATTTCCATGAAATGTGCAAATAAAATGTACTGTTTAATTAACGCACACATGCCTATCAACCAGGAGAATAAAACAAATCCAGAAAAAGTAAATAAGTCATGGGAAGTGTTAGAGAATACAGTCTCCAAAATTCCTCAAAATTATGTAAAGATTTTAATGGGTGATTTTAATGCACAGTTAGGGAAAGAGAGAAAATTTAGAAAAACGGTCGGTGAATTCCCTGCACATAAATGTACCAATCAAAATGGAAAGAGGCTGGTAGAATTTTGCAGAAATTTCAATCTCAAAATTATGTCAAGTCATTTTAAGAAAAAACCTTCAAAACAAAAGACATGGCGATCACCTAACAAGGACATAGGTGAATTCCAAATTGACCATATTGCAATCTCGTATCCATGTCACAAAGAAATTTTAAATGTTAAAGTTCGTAAAGGCGCCAATATTGACTCAGACCATTACTTAACCCGTGTGAAACTAAAGCTAAAACCCCAAAATTTCAACAAAAGGACACCATTAATCCCCAAATTTGACACCAGTAAAATCCAACCATCATTATTAGCAGACGAATTTGACAAAACAAGTGCACAAAATTGGAAACAACTCAAACACAAGATTATCAAAACAGCTCAAGATCAAATTCCTTTACGAAAACACAAGAAACATGCTTGGTGGAATGAAAACTGTTATCATGCAATCAGAGCCAGACAAGAGACATTTAAAGCATGGAATAGCAACAAGACAGAAGACACATATGATACATTCCTGACAACTAGAAAAGACACTTCAAAACTAATTAGACAAACAAAAAGACAATATGAGAATAGTCAACTCTTAGAAATTGAAGAAGATTTTCAGAAATACAATACCAGAAATTTTTATAAAACTTTTAAAACCAAAATAAAGGGGTACCAACCCCAGAATCTTTGCTTCAAGAAGGAAAATGGACAGTTGGCTCTTAACAACCAAGAAAATTGCAAAGAACTTTCTAAATATTTTAAGAATCTTCTAAATTGCCCCGAGCCCACAGAAAGATTTCCACCAAAAATTCCCCAACAATGCAATCCAGTTTCACTTGCACCAAATGAAGAGGAAATCATTAAAGAAATTCATAGGTTGAAAAACAACAAAGCATCTGGTGAAGATGGAATTGTTGCAGAACTTTTAAAGGCAGCTGGTCCAAAAACCGTTAAAGAAATTACTTCAATCATGCAAAACATTTGGCAAACTGAAAAAATTCCTGATGAATGGAAAACCGCCTTGATTCACCTACTTAATAAGAAGGGTGACAAAACTGATGTTAATAATTACAGAGGAATTTCTCTTCTTCCAGTCACATTCAAAATCCTCTCTCAATGTCTTCTGAACCGAGCACAACAACAACTTGAATGGAAAATTGGCGAATATCAAGCAGGTTTCAGGCCAAATAGATCTTGCCCAGAACAGATTTTAGTCCTCAAACTAATTCTCAGACATCAAAAAATTTACAATAAAAAACTAGTTTGTACCTTTGTAGATTTTAGAAAGGCTTATGACTCAGTGGATTGTGAATCTCTTTTCCAAATTGTGAAAGAACAAGGCCTGCATCCTAAAACCACGGCAATTATCGGAGACACGCTAACTGGTACAAAATCAAAAGTAGAGTTCAGAGGAGAAATTTCAGAACCCTTTGAAATAAAAACAGGCGTGAGGCAAGGTGATGGACTCTCTCCGTTGCTATTTAACTGCGTTCTAGAAAAAGTAATACAAGAGCGGCGCGAACGAAAATTGGAGTTCAAAATTGACCAACCAGTGAAATTAGGACGAACAAATATTCGAATAGACTGTTTGGCCTTTGCAGACGACTTGGTTATTCTAACGCAGGACATCCAAATTGCTCAGAAACAAATAGAAATTCTTAAAGAAACAGCAGAAAGAGTAGGTCTCCAAATCTCATTTGAAAAAACACAGTATATGACTAGCAACAAACTGGCACCCAAACTTTTGGAAACTAAGTATGGAAAAATCAAAAGAGTTTCGCAATTCAAATATTTAGGTGAAACAATCTCAGAGACTGGTCTAGAAAAAATTGGAAATGAAATTCGTTGTCAAAAGATGGAGACAGCTTTTAGACTTACAAAAGACATCTACAACAAAAAATGTCTCTCGAGGTACTCTAAATTGAGACATTACAACACGGTCATAAAACCAGAGTGCCTTTATGGGGCTGAAACGCTAATTTTAAACAGAAAAAAGGACATTCAAGAAATCCAAAAAAGAGAAAGAAAAGTAATCAGAAAAATTCTAGGTCCAAAATATACTGAAGAAGGAACATACAGGCTAAGAGCAAATAGTGAAATTCAACAATACACCAGCATATATTCGGATATGAAAAAACGCAGATTAAAATTTTATGGGCATATTAAAAGAATGGATGCTACCAGACTAACTAAACAAGTAGTGGAATTCTACGAAAATCGAAGTAAAGCTAAATTTGAGACAATAAAATGGATTGCTGCTATAAAAGAGGACATGAAAGAGGCAGATATAAAACAAGATGAAATTCAAGACAGAAAATTATTTAGGCAAAAATTCATGACTGGGTAGTTGGTCAAGCTGAAAAACCAAAGAAAACTGGAACCACATGGTCTGATGAAAGGAAAAGAGCTCATTCCGAGAGAATGAAAACAATTTGGGCAGAGAGAAAGTCTAAAAGAAAATAACTGAATGCCCCGTGATTGTACTTCGCGTGGTCCAGTAGGGCCCAAACGTGAATAATAATAATAATACGAGGTAATCCCAAAAGTAAGGTCTCCTATTTTTTATAGGTACATGGACCTGTTTATTTCTACAGTGGTTTACATCAGTTTACAGCTTGAACATCTAGCTATTTTTCGACATAATCACCATTTCTGTCGATGCATTTTTGTAGACGCTGTAGCAGTTTTTGTGTGCCCATATCATACCAGCTCGCCGCCATGCTGTTCAGAAAGTTAGGAACCTCTCCTTTCACCTCGTCGTCGGAGCTGAATCGCTGAGACCACAATTTCTGCTGACAGGTACTCTGAAAAAACCCAGACGGGCAATTCAGAACCGGAGAAGAGGAATGTTGAGCAAGGGCGTACACATTCTCCATGTCAACGCTCGGCCACACATCGCTCGGCAAACCGTTGCTCTCCTGCAGCAGTTTCAGTGGAACGTAATCACCTACCCACACTGTAGTCCTGACTTAGCGTCCAGTGACTACCGCCTGTTCCCTAGGTTAAAACAACATTTCGCCGGAAAGCGATTCGGCTCCGACGACGAGGTGAAAGAAGAGGTTCATAACTTTCTGAACAGCATGGCGGCGAGCTGGTATGACATGGGCATACAAAAAACTGCCACAGCGTCTACAAAAATGAATCGACAAAAATGGTGATTATGTCAAAAAATAGCTAAATGTTCGAGCTGTAATTTGATGTGAACTATTGTAGAAATAAACAGGTCTATGTACTTATAAAATATAGGAGACCTTACTTTTGGGATTACCCTCATAGATATATGCATAATGAATTCACCACATTCGAGTCAGGCAAAGCTGTTGAGCTTACATGAATGCGTGGAGTCTGCTCTTTGAGACATGTCCAAAAGAACAATTTAAGTTACGTCATGTACTTGTGCGTGAAGAACTTACACAGGTATATCACGCAACAGTCTCCACCTGCTAGCAGGTTTTGATGGCTGCTGTTTGATGATGAAACCACTGGACTGGTTGTTTTCTCATCTGTTGCCACAGATTCTGAAATGGGATACGTTTTAGAAGTAGAAAAAAAATGGCTCTCAGCACTATCGGACTTAACATCTATGGTCATCAGTCCCCTAGAACTTAGAACTACTTAAACCTAACTAACCTAAGGACAGCACACAACACCCAGCCATCACGAGGCAGAGAAAATCCCTGACCCCGCCGGGAATCGAACCCGGGAACCCGGGCGTGGGAAGCGAGAACGCTACCGCACGACCACGAGATGCGGGCTTAGAAGTAGACTTAACATATCCTAATAGTTTGTATGAAGCACACAGTGATTTGCTGTTATGTCCATCATGGCAAGTTCCCTAAACGGTTCCCCCTCAAGCCATTGACAAAAGTTGAGGGAGAAAGAAGGTGAATACACATTATCGAAATATGCAGGAATGTCTCAAGTTGGGGTTGAAACTGGACAGAGTCAGACATGCTATTTCATTCAAGCAGCATTGCTGGTTGCAGGGATACATTGATACAAATACCAAAAATAGAACATCCTTGATGTGTTCATTTGAGACAGATGTTTTATAAACTTAGGAATAATGCAGTTTTGGGCAAACCTATGAAAATATTATAGACCTCCGCGAAATTCACTTAGTCAAATCTTGGGAGAGATGTTATGGCACAGGAGGTAATACCGCCAGGTCAAATTTTAAACTGACCACAATCTTCAACAAGTAATTCGTCAGTCTGGAGATTGCTAAGGTTTCAGTAGAGTTCGTGAAACCCTTTCATGTACGAACGTGTACAGTAAAACTGTCTGAACTCCAAATGTACCAGTTTCATTATGAGTATGCAAGAACTAATACAGTGCTACACTGACACATTTGACACATCTGGATATATAGTTGATACTCCTTATGGCATGCAGCCAGCTAACAATAAGGTTTTCGGCTTGGTGAAAGATGAGGTGAATGGTTCTCAATTGTTGAGTCTGTAGGTCTCCAGTCCAAACTGTCTATATTCTCCACAGAGATAGATGCCTACCAGAGGCAGGCTAGGAATGTCCAGTGAATGGCCTCAGGGGCTCTTACAGTTGAGCATTACTTGACGTGCCTGAGTCGTGGTTTCGGCCACCAACTCCGCTGCAAATGCTGTGTAAAGTTAGTATTAAATTGTGTAGACATGAGGGCTTACTGTATCGCAACTGAGAATCAGCTTATGACCTGATGATGATAAGCTCGTCATTTGTGCTGACGGAATCAGAACCCTATGATATGCACACTGTTGACTTGAGTGACAGACAGGATGTATGTAAATGTTGTGTATGTAGCGCAAATACATCTTTGTATGTGGAATAGCATGATTCATTTATCACAATGTGTATGTAGGTGTACGAGGTGCGACAATAAAGTAATGAGACTGATGTGAAAAAAAATGTTACTTACCGTTTTAGTCAAGTTTAGCGTTGTCTCCTTCAAAGTAGTTCCCTTCTGATTGCACACACTTTTTCCAGCGCATCTGCCATTGATGGTAACATTTCTGGAACGCATCTTCTGTAATATCCTCCAAGAACCTCGTCACAACTGTTTGGACATCTTGTGTTGTTTGAAAATGGTGTTCCTTGACCGCCATTTTGACTCTTGGAAATAGAAAAAAGTCACTCGGAGTGATATCTGGTGAATAAGGTGGCTGTGGTAGTACTGAAATTTGTTTTGAGGTTAAAAATTGTTGTACTGACAGAGCAGTATGGGATGGTGCATTATCGTGATGCAGAATCCAATTACAATCTTCAGTTATTATTAGACGAACCGTTTCTTGATTGATGTTCAGTTCTTCTGCAATCATTTTCACGGATAATCTTCGATCAGATCATATGAGTTCACGCACCCTGGCCAAATTGACATTCGTCCTTGAGGTTGATGGTCGTCCACTGTGATCTTCATCTTCAACATTCGTTCTGCCTTTACTAAACATTTTATGACAACGAAAAACTTTAGCTCTTGACATAACCTCCTCTCCAAAAGCCTTATGAAGCTCACCGTAAGTTGTCGTCGCGTTTTCACCCAATTTAACACGAAAAGAAATGGCATACTGTTGCACAATAATATGCGGTTCCATTTACGTGACGAGAGACACAAATATGTGTTAACTTATTACAGCACAACTCATGACTGAGCAGTTGCTTTGATGTGCCACTTGGACTAGAAGCAGCTTATAGACCAGGGTCAACGTTATTTTGCCTACGCAAGCCTGCAGGGTTGCCACATCTTGCAAAGAAAATCAGTCTCATTACTTTATTGTCGCACCTTGTATGTATTTCTATATGTGCAGATGGATGTGTGAGTGTTTGTGAATGCATGTCAGAGTGCGTACCTTGTATATGAGTACATATTGTGCTCACCCTGTGTGCAATTTATATGGTTTGTACAACATGCGTGTGTGTGCATACAGTTAGAGTGTATATATCGTTTACATAGTACATGCGTGAGTTAGGTTGTGTAGAAGAGGTTGTTTCACAACTGCTCGCCATACAAATCATTATTTAATTTAGTTTATTAATTTCATGTCTCACAGACTAACTGTAAATATTCAATGCAACATGTGGTTAAAGTGCATCAACTGTTTGAAATGGTGAAAATATGTGCTATAACATTGTACACAATTGTGCTACAATTATTCCAGGATCTTGAGGATCACCATGGAAGTGCATCAACATCAACTCGAAAGTGCATTCCAAAAACGCATATAAGTGTGTCAACGAGTGAGACAAAATTTGTACATATTTATTTCTGAACAATGTCATGTAATTTTTGTAAATACTGTGTACAGCTACTGTTTCTCGTTTTCCTGTATAAAAATTTTTATCTGAACTGTAAATTTGTATTGAATGTTGAATGTGATACATATATTTTGAAATGTATAATTTATTAACTTGTGAGATGTGTATGAAATATACATTTCAAAATATATGTATCACATTTAACATTTTTAACATTTTTTATTAACTTGTGAGATGTATATCCCCCCCCCCCCCATGAACCATGGACCTTGCCGTTGGTGAGGAGGGTTGCGTGCCTCAACAATACAGATAGCCGTACCGTAGGTGCAACCACAATGGAGGGGTATCTGTTTAGAGGACAGACAAACGTGTGGTTCCTGAAGAGGGGCAGCAGCCTTTTCCTCTTGGGTAAAATATTCCGGAAGTAAAATAGTCCCCCATTCGGATCTCCGGGCGGGGACTACTCAAGAGGATGTCGTTATCAGGAGGAAGAAAACTGGCGTTCTACGGATCAGAGCGTGGAATGTCAGATCCCTTAAGGGTATACGGAACGCCCTATGCTTACAATGTTAAATTGAGCTAAAAGTTAGGAACATTTTCTCATTTGTTATTTGGACGATACTCTTGATTTTTTCACAGAACGCAGAGATATGTTCTGCTTTTATGCTGAATTATTAATTTGGAAAAAATAATGTATAGTTTTTCAGATATTTTATTTTTTGTAAATGTTAAAAAAAGTTATACATTTTAACAAGTATTTTAAAATTTACATCCATTAATACAAAATAATTCCACATATCTTTTAATTCAGATATATTAGAAGGTCTTAAGGAACAACTACAGAACATTTCATCTTTCTACTATAAATAGGCCCTGAGAAAATGTACCTTATACACAAAAAAACTAAAGTTATGGGAAATTAGCTTCAAAGTTTTTACTTCAGTACAAGCCTGCTCCATAGCTTGTATCATCAGAATCGTCCAACAGCTTCCTCTTGATGGCTCTGCTATGCTGTCTAGCCATCTTTGAATATACTTTTATGGCATTATCTGAAGACTTGAGCCGTTCCTTGTCCAAACAAAGGATAGCTGCGGCATTTCGTAGTCCTACACAGAGCCCCAACTTCTGCAGAACTTTGCACTTTGTTATATTGCCCTGATTGAATGATGAAACAGCATCATAAACGCCAAAGTGAAGTGTGTTTATACCCACAAACACAGTTTTAGGTAGTCTATTCCATATCACATGGTTCACACACTCATTTGGATTTTGAGTCCGGCCATGAAGACATTTCTTTAGTAGACTAATATCTGCAAGGTCTCGGAATATTGGTTTTATTTCATCCATTAGTGCAGGTGGCAGGTGATGAGGGTGATTGTATTGTTTCTTAGTTACCTTGCCTCTGTTGTACTTGCACCAACTATCGTCTCCTTTTGGACATAGCCCATGTTGGGGATTCTCATTGTTTGAAGCTGTATGAAAAAACAGAGCCCAGACTGCTCTTCTCATTAATTCTGCATCTGCTGGATTCTGTCTTATTGCTAGACCATAGAGCTTCTGAATATGATCTATTGTAGCATCTGTCAGTCTATTTTTCCCATCTAAAGTTTTTCCATCGCTCAATTTCTTGCCTTTCATGCTAGCCTTGAGCCATCGAAGTCTTGATCCCATCCTTTTCTGAACATGGCCAACACACTCCAGTTTGGAAATTTTCACATCGTTATCATAGGGTCTCAATTCCTCAATTTCTTTGAAAGCCCTTGAGTCACCATCTCCAAGATAATTTATGTATCTAACGTTGTACCATTTTACTGAGCGTTGATAAATATTTCTTACACCAGCAACTTCCATACCACCACTTAACCCATAGTAATTTGCCATGCACTCCTCTTCATGTTTAGTTTTCATTTTCTCCTTGCATCTGCAATGCTTGGAAAGTATTACCACATCAACTACCTTACCAGTGTCCACACTTGTAGCTGTTACTACACCATTCAGAGATGTGTGGCCTCTCTTCTGCCAGCTTCCATCAAAAGCTATGGACAAGTCTCTGCTATTATTATTTTCAACAACTGCTTCCTCAACAGCCTCTTTCATGTTTTCCTGTGCCACATCTTCTACAGCAGAGCCTATTGCAATTATGTGTTTGTTAAATTTTGAAGGTGGAGGAGGGAGGTTCATCACACCACACAACATGGCACCTGCTGCCCTGCCTTTTCCTATACACTGTAATCCATAAACCAGTCTAATGTTTATATCGTATAGTTTACCTGTATCTGCAGTAACATGTGAGGAATTGAAGAAAGTAACACTGTGTTTGCAATAACTGCACATCAACTCTAATTCACAAGCAAGTCCTACATGTAAGTTTGTTTTCAATGAAACACCACATTTTCCACATTTTTTGCAGCACACATTGTTCTCCAAAACGTCTGATAATAAAAAGACGTTAATTACCTCATATTTTGTAGTCCCAGCATTTAGTTTCTTGTATTCTTCTTCAATTCCAGCTAGTTTTCTTCTTGAAGCACTTTCCGGTGTAGTGGCAGCAGCATCACTCAATGTATCACTACCAGTGTTGAGGTTAGTCGCTACTGGGACATCAGATACTGATGAAGATGAATCAGACGAATTTTTAGTACACTTTACTTTCTTGCGCCAATGTACACGCTTTCTAAATACCTTCAGACTAGGTCTTGGCATGTTGAAGGAAAGAAAACTCAATGACTTCTCCACACACGACTTTCACAACAATGACATGGATGTACTCACAAAGGAAACAATACAAATGGTGCAGAATCTATTGTCAACTGTCTAGCAGTGTAGCCAACAGAAAAGCTAACTCTCTTGTGCTCAATTATATCTCTGGCAAGGCTGTCTATATCAGGTATATTTCGCGTCTCATATACTGTACAAGGTGCAGAACATCGTGTGTCGAAATTATTTTAAAAAATTATTTAAAATAGTTCTATTCACGTCATCAAAATATTTTATACATGGTATTAAACGGGAAATGGATAGGTTCAAGTTAGATATAGTGGGAATTAGTGAAGTTCGGTGGCAGGAGAAACAAGACTTCTGGTCAGGTGAATACAGGGTTATAAATACAAAATCAAATAGGGGTAATGGAGGAGTAGGTTTAATAATGAATAAAAAATAGGAATGTGGGTAAGCTACTACAAACAGCGTAGTGAACGCATTATTGTGCCCAATATAGATGCGAAGCCCATGTGTACCACAGTAATACAAGTTTATATGCCAACTAGCTCATCAGATGAAGAGATTGATGAAGTGTACGATGAGATAAAAGAAATTACTCAGATAGTGAAGGGAGACGAAAATTTAATAGTCATGGATGACTGGAACTCGATAGTAGGAAAAGGAAGAGAAGGAAACATAGTAGGTGAATATGGAATGGAAGTAAGGAATGAAAGAGGAAGCCGCCTGGTAGAATTTTGCACAGAGCATAACTTAATCATAGCTAACACTTGGTTCGAGAATCAGGAAAGAAGGTTGTATACATGGAAGATGCCTGGAGATACTAAAAGATATCAGATAGATTATATAATGGTAAGACAGAGATTTAGGAACCAGGTTTTAAGTGGTAAGACATTTCCAGGGGCAGATGTGGACTCTGACCACAATCTATTGGTTATGAACTGTAGATTAAAACTGAAGAAACTGCAAAAAGGTGGGAATTTAAGGAGATGGGACTGGATAAACTGAAAGAACCAGAGGTTCCACAGGGTTTCAGGGAGAGCGTAAGGGAACAATTGACAGGAATGGGGGAAGGAAATACAGTAGAAGAAGAATGGGTAGCTTTGAGGGATGAGATAATGAAGGCAGCAGAGGATCAAATAGGTAAAAAGATGAGGGCTAGTAGAAACCATTGGGTAACAGAAGAAATATTGAATTTAATGGAGAAAATATAAAAATGCAGTAAATGAAGCAGGAAAAAAGTAATACAAACGTCTCAAAAATGAAATCGACAGGAAGTGCAAAATGTCTAAGCAGGGATGGCTAGAGGACAAATGTAAGGATGTAGAGGCTTATCTCACGAGGGGTAAGATAGATACTGCCTACAGGAAAATTAAAGAGACCTTTGGAGAAAGAAGAACCACTTGCATGAATATCAAGAGCTTTGATGGAAACCCAGTTCTAAGCAAAGAATGGAAGGAGTATATAGAGGGTCTATACAAGGGTGATGTACTTGATGATAATATTATGGAAATGGAAGAGGATGTAGATGAAGATGAAATGGGAGATATGATACTGTGTGAAGAGTTTGACAGAGCACTGAAAGACCTGAGTCGAAACAAGGCCCCATTAGAACTACTGACAGCCTTGGGAGAGCCAGTCCTGACAAAACTCTACTATCTGGTGAACAAGCTGTATGAGACAGGCGAAATACCCTTAGACTTCAAGAAGAATATAATAATTCCAATTCCAAAGAAAGCAGGTGTTGACAGATGTGAAAATTACCGAGCTATCAGTTTAATAAGTCACAGCTGCAAAATACTAACACGAAATTTTTACAGACGAATTGAAAAACTGATAGAAGCCGCCCTCGGCGAAGATCAGTTTGAATTCCGTAGAAATGTTGGAACACGTGAGGCAATACTGACCCTATGACTTATCTTAGAAGAAACATTAAGGAGAGACAATCCTACGTTTCTAGCATTTGTAGACTTAGAGAAAGCTTTTGACAATGTTGACTGGAATACTCTCTTTCAAATCCTGAAGGTGGCAGGGGTAAAATAGAGGGAGCGAAAGGCTATTTACAATTTTTACAGAAAGCAAATGGCAGTTATAAGAGTGGAGGGGTATGAAAGGGAAGCAGCGGTTGGGAAGGGAGTGAGACAGGGTTGTAGCCTATCCCCCATGTTATTTAATCTGTATATTGAGCAAGCAATAAAGGAAACAAAAGAAAAGTTCGGAGTAGGTATTAAAATCCATGGAGAAGAAATAAAAACTTTGAGGTTCGCCGATGACATTGTAATTCTGTCAGAGACAGCAAAGGACTTGGAAGAGCAGTTGAACATTCTGGACAATGTCTTGACAGGAGGGTATAAGATGAACATCAACAAAAACAAAACAAGGATAATGGAATGTAGTCGAATTAAGTCGGGTGATGCTGAGGGAATTAGATTAGGAAATGTGATACTTAAAGTAGTAAAGGAGTTTTGCTATTTGGGGAGCAAAATAACTGATGATGGTCGAAGTAGAGAGGATATAAAATGTAGACTGGCAATGGCAAGGCAAGCGTTGCTGAAGAAGAGAAATTTGTTAACATCGAGTATAGATTTAAGCGTCAGGAAGTCGTTTCCGAAAGTATTTGTATGGAGTGTAGCCATGTATGGAAGTGAAACATGGACGATAAATAGTTTAGACAAGAAGAGAATAGAAGCTTTCGGAATGTCGTGCTACAGAAGAATGCTGAAGATTAGATGGGTAGATCACATAACTAATGAGGAGGTACTGAATAGAATTGGGGAGAAGAGGAGCTTGTGACACAACTTGACTAGAAGATGGGATCGGTTGGTAGGACATGTTCTGAGACATCAAGGGATCACCAATTTAGTATTGGAGGGCAGCGTGGAGAGTAAAAATCGTAGAGGGAGACCAACAGATGAATACACTAAACAGATTCAGAAGGATGTAGGTTGCAATAGGTGCTGGGAGATGAAGAAGCTTGCACAGGATAGAGTAGCATGGAGAGCTGCATGAAACCAGTCTCAGGACTGAAGACCACAACAACAACGAGCTGTATATTCTTGAAAAAATAACATATCCAACTGATTTTTTATAATCTATTTCGAAGGGAAAAATATATAAAATATATCTCTACTTTGTTAAACTCTAGTTACTCATTTACTTTCTTTCTACCTCACCCAAGTCATATACAGGGTGATTTTTTTCCACTGTGTATTGATCGACGAGAGGTTATGGAACAAAAATGATCTAATGATCTTGTGTATGGAAATGCATGGTTTCCATGCTGCAGACTGTTGTAGCAGTCCCACGCAACAGACAAGAAAGGTGGGCTGCCGACCTCCCTTCAAGAGCTCAGATCAAAACATCGCCAATGGATGTAAACACAACAGACTTTCTGCATAAACACAGCGCTACTTCGTGAAAAGCCACGTGACAGAGATCCACCAATTGGAACTAATGTGACTACGTGTAGCACTCCGCCGAGTTGGTGTTGTAAGCATGCTAGCAGAGTCAGACTGGCAGTGTGTACCTACAGCTAGGACAGCTTCGGCCAATACCTATGCTGGCTCTAGCCTAGCAGACACTCGCCGTAGGCTTCAGTAGAAATTGGTGTCTTGCTGGGCGTAAAGTCACTTTGTAATTGTGTAGAGTAGTATTTTGGATATTATTTCTTTTAATTTTTTTGTTGTTTTGTTGTTTAGCATCTCCAAAACGAAAGTAATGTCAGTGGGAAAGAAATATAAACAGATTGAGTTAGAACAAAGTTAGAACAGGTGGACGGTTTCAAGTACTTAGGATGCATATTCTCACAGGATGACAACATAGTGAAAGAACTGGAAGCGAGGTGTAGCAAAGCTAATGCAGTGAGCGCTCAGCTACGATCTACTCTCTTCTGCAAGAAGGAAGTCAGTACCAAGACTAAGTTATCTGTGCACCGTTCAATCTTTCGACCTACTTTGTTGTATGGGAGCGAAAGCTGGGTGGATTCAGGTTGAGGTTACGGATATGAAAGTAGCTAGGATGATTGCAGGTACTAGTAGATGGGAACAATGGCAGGAGGGTGTCCACAATGAGGAAATCAAAGAAAAACTGGGAATGAATTCTATAGATGTAGCAGTCAGGGCGAACAGGCTTAGATGGTGGGGTCATGTTACACGCATGGGAGAAGCAAGGTTACCCAAGAGACTCATGGATTCAGCAGTAGAGGATAGGAGGAGTCGGGGCAGACCGAGGAGGAGGTACCTGGATTCGGTTAAGAATGATTTTGAAGTAATAGGTTTAACATCAGAAGAGGCACCAATGTTAGCACTGAATAGGGGATCATGGAGGAACTGTATAAGGGGGGCTATGCTCCAGACTGAACGCTGAAAGGCATAATCAGTCTTAAATGATGATGATGATGATGATGATGTTTTGTACTCTTATCTAGCTTTTGCCACCACAAGAACTGTTGTGCTTGTCGTTGTTCTTGCTTTTGGAAATTAGAGCAAGTCAAGAAGGCGTTTTAGTTAAATAAAATGTGTTCCAACTTGATCATTAGTCCTTTCCTGCCAACCGCAGGGCAATACAAAGACCATTTATTCAATCATATTTTGTTACAGAAACTGTGGTCCAATATGTGCTGAACCATGCAGCCACAGTTACAGTACACATGGTTTCCTCCTAGAGGCTGGTACTATTCCTCATATGTCATGCCCTAGCACTCTCTCCTGCCATAGTAATTGGTAATGTTATGTCCAGTTCACTTCTCTTGGTGACTCACTTGTAGTGGATGCGATACAGCATTGAAAACAATGCTTCTGGATTCGAATCAAGAGCTTGCTGAAATGGTTCAAAATGGCTCTGAGCACTATGGGACTTAACATCTATGGTCATCAGTCCCCTAGAACTTAGAACTACTTAAACCTAACTAACCTAAGGACACCACACAACACCCAGTCATCAAGAGGCAGAGAAAATCCCTGACCACTGAAATGGTGTTCACGTACAGAAAGACAAATGGCAATGCGTAGTGGGCAGCAAGGTTGTATCAGAACCGACAACAACAACAGCATTCAATGTTTGCAACAGTGTTTCACCGTTTGTCTGAGACAGGGGCGATTCAGGAAGCAGGAAATCATAAAGGACGTACCCAGAATGTTCAGACACCAGATCTGGAGGAAAATGTCCTTAACGCTGTGGAAGGCGACCACCGTGTCAGCACCAGGCAGTTGGCCCGCCAGTACAGAGTAAACCAGGAGACCATGTGGAATATTCTCCATGATAATTGTTACCACCCTTATTACTTACAGCATGTGCAGGACTTACCAGCGACAGACTTTCACATCTGGAGCAAATTTGTCACTGATTTCTTTACCAGGCAACCACTATTCCAGGAGTTGTGTCATCCATCCCATTCACAGATGAGGCCACCGTTACTCAGTATGGTATCTTCAACTTTCGTAACAGTCATCTGTGGGATGATATGAAGAACGCTCATGGTATGGTGAGAGCGAATCAGCAGGATTGGTGCAGTCGGAATTTGTGGGCAATGATAATTGGCGACCGTATTTTGAGACCAGTCTTCCTTCCACATCGCCTACCAGACCAGAACTATTGGCGTTTCTTGAGGGTAACTTGCCCTCCCACCTGCTGGAAGAAGTGCCATTGATGATTCGAAGGATTATGTGGCTGCTACATGATGGTGCTCCAGGCCACTTCGTCGTTAACGTCTGGATGCATCTCAGTCGTGTATTCGCTTTTTGATGGATTGGATGAGGGGTCCAGTAGCATGGCTGCTCATTAACTGGATCTTAACTCGTGCGATTTCTGGTTATGAGACCATCTCGAAAGTATCATGTATGCAGAGCCCATTCCAGATGTGGAGACACTGGAGCGACGTATACATGCTGCCTTTGACACTGTTCAGACACAGCCTGGCTAATGTGAATGTGTGAGACAGAACACGCTATGGCATATACAGGGTGTTTCAAAAATGACCGGTATATTTGAAACGGCAATAAAAACTAAACGAGCAGCGATAGAAATACACCGTTTGTTGCAATATTCTTGGGACAACAGTACATTTTCAGGCGGACAAACTTTCGAAATTACAGTAGTTACAATTTTCAACAACAGATGGCGCTGCAAGTGATGTGAAAGATATAGAAGACAACGCAGTCTGTGGGTGCGCCATTCTGTACGTCGTCTTTCTGCTGTAAGCGTGTGCTGTTTACAACGTGCAAGTGTGCTGTAGACAACATGGTTTATTCCTTAGAACAGAGGATTTTTCTGGTGTTGGAATTCCACCGCCTAGCACACAGTGTTGTTGCAACAAGACGAAGTTTTCAACGGATGTTTAATGTAACCAAAGGACCGAAAAGCGATACAATAAAGGAACTGTTTGAAAAATTTCAACGGACTGGGAACATGACGGATGAACGTGCTGGAAAGGTAGGGCGACCGCGTACGGCAACCACAGAGGGCAATGCGCAGCTAGTGCAGCAGGTGATCCGACAGCGGCCTCGGGTTTCCGTTCGCTGTGTTGCAGCTGCGGTCCAAATGACGCCAACGTCCACGTATCGTCTCATGCGCCAGAGTTTACACCTCTATCCGTACAA
This sequence comes from Schistocerca cancellata, assembly GCF_023864275.1. NCBI lineage: Eukaryota > Metazoa > Arthropoda > Insecta > Orthoptera > Acrididae > Schistocerca > Schistocerca cancellata. Next base: position 75,162,862 of record NC_064626.1, on the reverse strand, counting down.
AATTCAAACGCGGCAACCCCTGAGCGCCGCTACCATTGCTGCACGAGAGACATTCGCTAACGATATAGTGCACAGGATTGATGACGGCGATATGCATGTGGGCAGCATTTGGTTTACTGACGAAGCTTATTTTTACCTGGACGGCTTCGTCAATAAACAGAACTGGCGCATATGGGGAACCGAAAAGCCCCGTGTTGCAGTCCCATCGTCCCTGCATCCTCAAAAAGTACTGGTCTGGGCCGCCATTTCTTCCAAAGGAATCATTGGCCCATTTTTCAGATCCGAAACGATTACTGCATCACGCTATCTGGACATTCTTCGTGAATTTGTGGCGGTACAAACTGCCTTAGACGACACTGCAAACACCTCGTGGTTTATGCAAGATGGTGCCTGGCCACATTGCATGGCCGATGTCTTTAATTTCCTGAATGAATATTTCGATGATCGTGTGATTGCTTTGGGCTATCCGAAACATACAGGAGGCGGCGTGGATTGGCCTCCCTATTCGCCAGACATGAACCCCTGTGACTTCTTTCTGTGGGGACACTTGAAAGACCAGGTGTACCGCCAGAATCCAGAAACAATTGAACAGCTGAAGCAGTACATCTCATCTGCATGTGAAGCCATTCCGCCAGACACGTTGTCAAAGGTTTCGGGTAATATCATTCAGAGACTACGCCATATTATTGCTACGCATGGTGGATATGTGGAAAATATCGTACTATAGAGTTTCCCAGACCGCAGCGCCATCTGTTGTTGAAAATTGTAACTACTGTAATTTCGAAAGTTTGTCTGCCTTAAAATGTACTGTTGTCCCAAGCATATTGCAACAAACGGTGTATTTCTATCGCTGCTCGTTTAGTTTTTATTGCCGTTTCAAATATACCGGTCATTTTTTAAACACCCTGTAGATGCAAACGTTGAGGCACATGGAAACCATTTTCACCACATATTTTGACTGTGGCTGCATGCTCCAGTGCACATTAGACTGTAGTCTCTGTAAGAATGTATGATTGAGTAAATGATCTCTAGCTTGGAAACCATGCATTTCTGGACAGAATTTCATTAGACCTTTTTTGTTCCATATCCTCTCATCAGTCAATCTCTAGAGTTTGTACACAGTGGAAAAAAGCACCCTGTATAATTGTTTACAACATACAGTTAAATCTGCATTGCATGCATCTTTCCTATAAGAAGAGATGCATTTACACTTCATTAAAAGTGCTCAGTCTTATAGAAGGCATGCATATCTGTATTGCATGTAACTTTTCTATAAGAAAAGTGTTCATTATAAGTGCTGAAATATGTTTAAGCATAAGACTGGCCAGGTAGCTGGCACATGCTGCTCAGTACAGCTTCCATCACTGAACGCATTTAGCCAGCTGGTGACAGTGGTGTGGTCTACTGCAGGTCACTCACAAGGAACCCTTTGAGTGCGAGGTTGCAAGAGGCCAATGATGTTAACAGCATTCGACGTCCTACAAATTGACTACCATGTAACCACAATATTGGCTGCTAATGGCGACACGGGGCAGGACTGTAGGTATGCTGGAGTGTAACTGAACTGGGTAGTTGACAAGTAACTCACAACAATGCTACAGTGCTAGTGGTGTTGATACCAAAGCAGAGCAATAACAACGGTAAACAAAGATTGCATTATGCCTACAACAGCAGTTTCCAAAGTTGACACTTCGTCAGAAAGAAATCCAAGGACTTTCACAGAGTGAGAAAGAAGTGACAAATGAAATATGCAAGATGAGTCAGTGGTATTGTATACACCCGACTGTGCAGACAATGTACATGAGATGCATAATGATGGTGAAACATGCTTCACAAGTGAAACAGATATTGAAACAGTTGTCGAGACATGTAGTTCATCATCCTTGTTGGACAGGGAGCACAAATCACGACTCTAGTGAAATTTAGCGAAGGCCAATTGTTATCCAAGGAGCAGGTACTGAACAAAATTATCTACGTGGAAGATTATCTGCAGCATAGTAAAAAAATTATGAATTGATTTCGAAAAAGTCCGCAGCAATATGATCGTGTAATGCGTAAGAAAAACTACGAATGTTCAAGGGAGGACAAGGCACACTTGTTACAAAAACTAATGTTTGCACATTTCAGTGTTGTTCAATAGAATTTACAGCATGTCCATGATAGTGCACAGCAAATTGCACGTGGCATAGATTACAGTAATTTCAAGGGAAGCAGTGGATGGTTGCTTAACTTCACACAGTCCTGCAGAATTGGAAGATGTAAGATAACGAAATTTCAGACTAAGCGTCAACCTGACAGTGCGCAGGAGGCTGCGGAATCGGCTCGAAAATTTGTAGATGAGACGAACAAACTTATCCCATCATTCAGTAAGGAATTTCTTTTCAACTCTGACCAGAGTGGGGATTTGAAGAGGACCCTGGAAATTAGAAGTACCAAGAGAGTTGTATCAACTAACATCACTGCCTTAACGCATTCCTTTGCAATTAAGCTGGCTGTTATTTTGGATGCTAAATGGGCTGGAAATTTATTTGTTGTTATGTGAGAAGTTGGAGGTGCTGCACCACCTACGATTCATTCTCGTGTTCGTGACCTCACAAGGAAAGTAGGGAATATTTACGTCGCTGCAACCAAGAGCGGGAAAATTGGAGTAAGAGAACTGAAGTTATGGTATGTGCACTGCTTTTGACCAGTAACTGGTCAAAATAACTACTTTTGGTTAATTTTTGGTCTGTGCATAAAAATCATACTCCTTTAGAGCAAACCATGGCTCCTGAAACATGTGTGACATTGAAATTCATACCACCTGGAAACACTGGACAAATTCAGCCTGTGGGTTTGTTTTTTCTGTGCCTATGAGACGATTATCACACTACCTGCAGCTATTCCTTAAACGATAGCCAGTTTCACGATAAGCTCCACAACAGACTGTTTCGCATTCAGTTGCATGAGAAAGCATTCCATCAGTTCTCATCACCCGATTATACCAACATGATTCTCTATGCAGTCTTTAAGAGTGGATACCTAGCTGAGCGTCCTGCATGGTTTGTAATTCACAAGGAGCTCACCTCCAATCTTGATGATGTAAAACTTTGTGATCACTTTGGATCGCTGTTTTTTATTTGGTGTTCATGGAGTAAGTTAATGGTTTGTTTTGAACATTTCTTGAATGTTGGCGACGTCCACTTTGTGAAATGTATTACATACTTGTGAAATGTAAAACATACGTCCCATAGAAGGTTGATCTACGCACCTCACGGACAGTCATTTTCTGTCGCCTTCCTAATGCACATGGTGAGTCATTAGCAGCTAATATTTTTCCCATCACAATTGTTAGCACAACGCTTTCAAATGAGCCTGACTAAAGATTGAACTTGAGATCTCGCACTCAAGGGGTTCGTCGTCAGATGTGTGCAGTGACACAAGCAATGCAATGCAAGACCAGGGCGGCAGTGCATGGGGGTTGTGGATCAGTGTGTAAGTAGGCTGTTTATGTTTTCTTATTGGCAACGTTACGTAGCGCTCTGTATGAAAATCACTGGTTGTGCTGCGTGCAGTCTGTGGGTAGTTTGCATTGTTATCTGCCATTGTAGTGTTGGGCAACGGCAGCTGGATGTGAACAGCGCGTAGCGTTGCGCAGTTGGAGGTGAGCCGCCAGCAGTGGTGGATGTGGGGAGAGAGATGGCGGAGTTTTGAAATTTGTAACACTGGATGTCATGAACTACTATATATATATTATGACTGTTAAGGTAAATACATTGTTTGTTCTCTATTAACATCTTTCAATTGCTAACTATGCCTATCAGTAGTTAGTGCCTTCAGTAGTTTGAATCTTTTATTTAGCTGGCAGTAGTGGCGCTCGCTGTATTGCAGTAGTTCGAGTAACGAAGATTTTTGGTGAGGTAAGTGATTTGTGAAAGGTACAGGTTAATGTTAGTCAGGGCCATTCCTTTGTAGGGATTTCTGAAAGTCAGATTGCGTTGCGCTAAAAAATATTGTGTGTCATTTTAAGCACAGTCATGTATAATTGTTCTAAGGGGACGTTTCAAGTGGCCCTCCCACATTTTTGTGTAAACAAAGACAAAACATTCCTACCCTATTCCTAATGCAAATTTTTAGGCTTTGGGCAACTGGCTCCAAACTTACAAAGACACAGCATCAGAGGGGTTGTGGTGGGGGAAACCGTTTAAACTTTAAATATGAGCATACTACATGTAAACTTAGAGTTCGAGAAATGGACTCTGAACTACAACGTCATACGAGAATTTAAACACCATTTTACATTTAGGATAGGATTCTAAACTTCGAACATATGAAATCTGATGACCATGCTGCTGGTCCGTATATCCACATGTCCTTCATCTTCGATTTAAGTGACCTGGCAGTCATGTAGACGCTCATATCTCCATGTTACCATCTTGGTTAGCCATCTTTGATTGCAATGTCACAGAGGCTGTTCTTGGCCAATGGCCTTGCTGCAGTGGTAACACGGGTCCCTATCAGATCACCGAACTTAAGTGCTGCCGAACTTGGCGAGCACTTGGATGGGTGGCCATCTGGCCTGCCAAGCGCTGTTGGCAAGCAGGGTGCACTCAGTCCTTGTAAAGTCCACCCATATCCGCATCCAGTGATGCCTGTGGTCTGAGGATGAGACGGTGGTCAGTCGGTGCCGTTGAGCCTTTTGGCCTGTTCTGGCGGATTTAGTTTTCTTTTTTCTTTAGAGGCTATTCTCGTATCTCCATATCAGCTGTCTTGGGTTCTGATGTCACGGGGCTGTCCTCATATCTCCAGGTCGCTGTCTTGGATTTTTGAATTTCACACCAACAGAACAATCGTCCTTTTGCAATTTCTAATTTTCCACTAGTTTTTGAATTTACCTCCATTTTTATACACAAGACAATTAGGTTACGTTAGATAGGTGGAGAGAGGGGGCATAATGGCGTGGCGTTATAGGGGGAGGGTATATAAAACATTCTCGGTATTCTTGACGCGTCAGTTCTGGATAAAATCTCGAGCTTTCGACGATTACCTCCATCGTCATCGTCAAGAGCTGACTGTCTTCACTGCATTTTTTTTTTCCTTTATTGTATGTTAATTCCCCATCGGGGCGGGCTGGCAGCAGCATATGCGCTGCTCTTCAGCCGAAAGACATAGAACAAACAATAGAAGACATTTAAAAATAACAAGGGAGAGAATATGGTGAACATAGATATAAAAAAGGGGAACATCATGGAAGGCAATAGACAAAAAAACGGGGTGACTGTAAAATGGAGATAAAAAACTGTTTAAAAGTAGCACACAGAAAAAGCCACACACTGTGGCAATTAAAAGAACACAAGGCACAGTATGACTGGAGCATAAAAGGTATTGACGGATGGCGTAGCACATAACAAACACTGACGGCGAACCTCAAGGCAGTACACAATTAAAATTACACCTCTTGACACACAGGAGAAACAGCACTAAACACAACACTGATGTGGCACACTGACGATGATCAGAACGGAGGATCTGCCAGGCGCAAGGAGATGAGGGAGACTGGAAGAAGGGAGGGAGGGGAAGAGATGGGGGAGATTGGGGGAGATGAGCGGGGGGCGCGCTGAAGAGGGCCAGGTAGGGAGGGATGTGGGAAGGAAAGAAGCAAGTATGGGGTGCAGGGTCTCAGAGGAGGGGGGGGGAAGGAGGAAAATCCGCCTGGGGAGAAGGAGGGAAGAGGAAAAAGGGGGCCCTGGGGAGGGGAGGGGGGACAAGGCCAGGTTATAGTTGGAAGGTAGATGTCACGGCGAAGTTCATCATCCTGTCTTCACTGCTGCTGTGGTAGCCTTTTTATAGCCCATGGACGGCTTCTGATTGGTCGCAGACGGTGTCACTGTGTGCGCCGGTGGCGCCACCGCTTCCGTTGGAACGTAAACCTTGGAAGGAACGTCTCTGCTGCTTCTCTGCATCAAGCGCTCTCTTCCACGCACAGCTCAGATGGTATCCTCTATCGCGGTTAAAGTTCTTTTGGCTCATTCTTATTTCAACAGCCTCCTTAATAATAGAATACCAGTACGTGGAGGCATGGGACAGAATTTTAGTTTCATCGAACAATATTTTATGTTTATTCGTGAGGCTGCGCTCCGCAATTGCCGATTTCTCCAGTTCTCCATTTTTAATATGGCGTTGGTGTTCTGCACAGCGGTCGGAAACGGTACGAATCGTCTGTTCGAACATCCAGTTCACTGTCGAGATGTAGAAGGAAGGGAGACTGCCTTTCTTAGACGTTTTAGTTCAACGACAGGCGGACGGGCGTCTTGGCCACTCTGTATACCGCAAGCCGACGCATACAGATTTATACCTGAATGCACAGAGTTTCCATCATCCTGCTCAGAAAAGAGCCGTCTTGAACACGTTGGTATATAGAGCAACAACTGTTTCTGACGAGGACCACCTAAGGTCCGAGATTAACTATCTGAAGTATGTGTTCCGAAAGAATGGCTATAGTGCACGCGATATAAAGGCAGCGTTCTCCGAAAAAAGGAAACGTGAAAATGCTGCAGACTCACAGGATGAAACACCGATTGTGGTTCTTCCATTTTGTGGTGCGATTTCCAGCAAAACAGGAAGAGTCCTGCGTAGACGAGGTATAAGACCGGTTCTTCGTCCTCCTAAGAAAATTAAGAAGATGATGCGCCCTGTTAAGGACAATCTCGGCCCCAGGGTCCCTGGAGTTTATAATATACCCTGTGAGTGTGGAAGCAGTTACATAGGTCAGACGATTCGTATCGTTTCCAACTGCAGTGCAGAACACCAACGCCATATTAAAAATAGAGAACTGGATAAATTGGCAATTGTTCGATGTAACTAAAGTTTGGTCCCATGCCTCCACGTACTGGGATTCTATTATTAAGGAGGCTGTTGAAATAAGAATGAGCCAAAAGAACTTGAACCGCGATAGCGGATACCATCTCAGCTGTGAAGGGAAGCGAGTGCTCGATACAGAGAAGCAGCAGAGACGTTCCTTCCAAGGTTTACGTTCCAACGGAAGCGGTGGCGCCACCGGCGCCCACAGTGACACCGTCTGCGACAGCAGCACGTAATCGCCGACCAATCATAAGCTGACCAATCAGAAGCCGTCCATGGGCTATAAAGAGGCTACCACAGCAGCAGTGAAGACAGTCAGCTCTTGACGATGACGATGGAGGTAATCGTCGAAAGCTCGAGATTTTATCCAGAACTGACGCGCCAAGAATACCGAGAATGTTTTATATATAAGTGCCTTCGCGTAGAACTTCGTTCCCACACAACAATGCAGGGTGTATAGCTATACCACTAGCATGTCCAGCACTGTTGTTCAACGTATACTTGTAAATTTATATTTGTACCATAACATCATAATTTCTGATTAACTTTGTTCCTCTATCTTTTTGTTGAAATTAACGAAACCTATACTTGAATATTTTACACACATGTCAATCAATGTCAGAAGTAGAAAACTGTATGTTAGACTTGTATCTGTGTGCTCTGATATTCTTTTACCGATTTATGTTTTGTGCCGTATGTCAATCGTTGTTGTAGTCTTCAATCCATAATCTGGTTTCATGCCGCTCTCCATCCTAGTCTATCATGTGAAAGTCTCTTCATCCCTCCATAACTACTGGAACCTACATCGATTTGAACCTGCTTACTATATTCAAGCCTTGATCTCCCACTGTACTTTTATACCCTCCCACCCTCCCCCATCCCCTACACACACTTACTTCCATTACCAAACTGACTATTCCTTGATTCCTTTGGATATTTCCTATCAGTTGATTCCTTCTTTTGGTTAAGTTGTGCCATAAATTTCTTTTTTCCCCAATTCGATTCAGAACCACCTCATTTGCTATGTGATTCTCCCATTTAACCTTCAGCAATTTTCTATAGCACCACATTTCAAAAGTTTCTGTTATTTGTTATCTATACTTGTGTATCGTCCATGTGACAAGGCTACATTCCATACAAGGCTACATGGCAGCCAAACACCTTCGGAAAAATCTCGTAGCATGTAAAATTATATTTGATGTTAATAAATTCCCTTTCTTCATGAATGCTTTCCTTGATATTGCCAGTCTGCGTTTAATATCCTCTCTACTTCGCCCATCATCAGTTAGTTTGATGGCCAAGTAACAAAATTCTTCCAACACTTTTAGTATTCATTTCCTAATCTAACAGCCCCAGAAATCGTTTATCTTCTGATTAGAAACTAAGATCGTGTGTTTTTTAAAGAAAACTTGAAGATGTATTACTTCAGAAGACAGGAAGACCCAGTGAACTTCTGGAAAACGCATGAACTGTTTTTTTTATAGAACTTTACATATTGGTTACTAAATACAGTATTAGTGCGTTACAGCAACTTCTACTCTCTCTAAAAGAGCAGTTTTTAAAGATGGCAAGCTTACTAATGTGAGAAGAAATCACAGACTTAATCTGGTGGAAGCCGACCTCGGGGAAGATCAGTTTGGATTCCGTAGAAACACTGGAACACGTGAGGCAATACTGACCTTACGACTTATCTTAGAAGAAAGATTAAGGAAAGGCAAACCTACGTTTCTAGCATTTGTAGACTTAGAGAAAGCTTTTGACAATGTTGACTGGAATACTCTCTTTCAAATTCTAAAGGTGGCAGGGGTAAAATACAGGGAGCGAAAGGCTATTTACAATTTGTACAGAAACCAGATGGCAGTTATAAGAGTCGAGGGACATGAAAGGGAAGCAGTGGTTGGGAAGGGAGTAAGACAGGGTTGTAGCCTCTCCCCGATGCTATTCAATCTGTATATTGAGCAAGCAGTAAAGGAAACAAAAGAAAAATTTGGAGTAGGTATTAAAATCCATGGAGAAGAAATAAAAACTTTTTTGTTCGCCGATAACATTGTAATTCTGTCAGAGACAGCAAAGGACTTGGAAGAGCAGTTGAACATTCTGGACAGTGTCTTGAAGGGAGGATATAAGATGAACATCAACAAAGCAAAACGCGGATAATGGAATGTAGTCGAATTAAGTCGGGTGATGCTGAGGGAATTAGATTAGGAAATGAGACACTTAAAGTAGTAAAGGAGTTTTGCTATTTGGGGAGCAAAATAACTGATGATGGTCGAAGTAGAGAGGATATAAAATGTAGACTGGCAATGGCAAGGAAAGCTTTTCTGAAGAAGAGAAATTTGTTAACATCGAGTATAGATTTAAGTGTCAGGAAGTCATTTCTGAAAGTATTTTTATGGAGTGTAGCCATGTATGGAAGTGAAACATGGACAATAACTAGTTTGGACAAGAAGAGAATAGAAGCTTTCGAAATGTGGTGCTACAGAAGAATGCCTGAGATCAGATGGGTAGATCACATAACTAATGAGGAAGAATTGAATAGGATTGCGGAGAAGAGAAGTTTGTGGCACAACTTGGCCAGAAGAAGGGATCGGTTGGTAGGACATGTTCTGAGGCATCAAGGGATCACCAATTTTGTATTGGAGGGCAGCGTGGAGGGTAAAAATCGTAGAGGGAGACCAAGAGATGAATACACTAAACAGATTCAGAAGGATGTAGGTTGCAGTAGGTACTGGGAGATGAAGAAGCTTGCACAGGATAGAGTGGCATGGAGAGCTGCATCAAACCAGTCTCAGGACTGAAGACCGCAACAACAACAACAATCTTAGGAAATCATTGTGACCATGTTGTAAAGTATACACAGGGAGAATCGCCTTAAATTTGCACCGCAAATATTGCGGAAATGGAAAGTGTTATTGATGTGCAGTTTTCACACGATGGATTGGTAGTTAGGCGCTCATATTTTTAGCCAATAAACAGATTATAATTGTATTTAGCATGTGTATTTTTTATGCAAACATACATTTTTAAATGCAGCAATGCCTATCGACAGCAATAAACAAAAAGTAGAATAAATTAGAAAGTCATTGGTGTTTGCTGCAGGATTTTAGTGCGAGTCGTTTACGAGATACTGTATTTTGGAAAGTTCAATGGTTCAATGGCTCTGATCACTATGGGACTTAACTGCTGAGGTCATCAGTCCCCTATAACTTACAACTACTTAAACCTAACTAACCTAAGGACATCACACACATCCATGTCCGAGGCAGGATTCGAACCGGCGATCGTAGCGGTCGCGCGACTCCAGACTGTAGCGCCTAGAACCGATCGGCCACTACGGACGGCTTGGAAAGTTCCTACACTGACTCTTGTACAAAGGACATTCAAAAAGTTTTGCACACTCGTCTCTAATTCGTTTATTTTGTGCAGGAGGAGACTGAAAATTTTTGTGAACATACTTGGAACATTGATCTATAAGTAGGTGTACAAAAGTATTTTCTGTTATTTACAGGTGAGCCATAATGGACCGTGAAGTAGATTTCAGGTGTGACTACGGTCGGTGATGGAGTTCCTCTTCAAGATCGGCGATGACTCGGTCACATCGATTCACACGAAGTTGGTCCCTGTTTATTGGGAGGACGCAGCGGATCGCAGCAGCATCCAGCGGTGGTTGCAGAGGTTTAAAGAAGGCTCGTATTTCTCTCTACTGGACAATCCACGACGTGGTAGACCACCGACAGCAGTGAGCGATGTGAATAAGGAGACCATTGATCAAATCATCCAAAATGACAGATGTGTGACGACAGGACAGCTTGCTAAAATGACTCGTTTGTCATTGGGTAGTGTGGTATCACTTGTACAGTCACTAGGGTACAGAAAAATCTGTGCACGTTGGGTGACTAGACATTGACAAGAGAAATGAAAACGATGACGAAGAATGTGTGCGAGGGTCTCGTGAAGACCTTTACTGAAGAGTGGAAACAGTGTCTTGACGGCGTCATTACCCAGGATGGAACATCGTTGTTTTTGTCCGAACCTGAGAGCAAAACCCAGTCCATGGAGTGGCGTCATCCGGGATCCCCTCGGAAGAAGAAAGCAAGACTTTCACGAACAGCTGGCCGAAAGGTGATGGCCTCCTTCTTCTGGGATCAGTGTGGTGTCATTTTCATTGACGTTTGGGAACCTGGCTCTACAATTAACCAGGACCGTTACTGTTTGTCACTGGACAAGATGCGACGTGCCATCAAGACCCACAGCCCTCAGCTTCAGGGTCAGCTCATCAGACTACACCATGACAATGCCAAACCCCATACAGCCCTTATGAGGCAGGAGAGAATCAGGAAAATGGATTGGAAAATTGTTCCTCATCCTCCCAACAGTCTGGACTTGGCTCCATCTGATTTTTACCTCCTTGGTCGTCTGAAGGGCCACCTGCGCGGTAAAACATTTGATAGTGAGAAAGACCTTATTTCATGTGTCAAGCGATGGTGTAAAAGTCAGTCCCCAGAATTTTACCAAAGTGCATTTACATCATGGAAAGAACGTTGGTCCGGATGCGTCACAGCTGATTGAGTCTGCATTGAGTAGGCTCAATGTATAGCCAAATGTTCCAAGAATGTTCACAAAAAATTTCATTCTCCTCCTGTAAAAAATAAAAAAATTAGAGACGACTGTGCAAAACATTTTGAACGCCCTTTCTACAATACCTGTGGTAGCACACGTGTGTACACTACAGGGTTATTACAAATGATTGAAGCGATTTCACAGCTCTACAATAACTTTATTATTTGAGATATTTTCAAAATGCTTTGCACACACATACAAAAACTCAAAAAGTTTTTTTAGGCATTCACAAATGTTCGATATGTGCCCCTTTAGTGATTCGGCAGACATCAAGCCAATAATCAAGTTCCTCCCACACTCTGCGCAGCATGTCGCTATCAATGAGTTCGAAAGCATCGTTGATGCGAGCTCGCAGTTCTGGCACGTTTCTTGGTAGAGGAGGTTTAAACACTGAATCTTTCACATAACCCCACAGAAAGAAATCGCATTGGGTTAAGTCGGGAGAGCGTGGAGGCCATGACATGAATTGCTGATCATGATCTCCACCACGACCGATCCATCGGTTTTCCAATCTCATGTTTAAGAAATGCCGAACATCATGACGGAAGTGCGGTGGAGCACCATCCTGTTGAAAGATGAAGTCGGCGCTGTCGGTCTCCAGTTGTGGCACGAGCCACTTTTCCGCGGGCTACGCGTGAAACTTGCCCGCACGCGTTCAACCGTTTCTTCGCTCACTGCAGGCCGACCCGTTGATTTCCCCTTACAGAGGCATCCAGAAGCTTTAAACTGCGCATACCGTCGCCGAATGGAGTTAGCAGTTGGTGGATCTTTGTTGAACTTCGTCCTGAAGTGTCGTTGCACTGTTATGACTGACTGATGTGAGTGCATTTCAAGCACGACATACGCTTTCTCGGCTCCTGTCGCCATTTTGTCTCACTGCGCTCTCGAGCGCTCTGACGGCAGAAAGCTGAAGTGCGGCTTCAGCCGAACAAACTTTATGAGTTTTCCTACGTATCTGTAGTGTGTCGTGACCATATGTCAATGAATGGAGTTACAGTGAATTTATGAAATCGCTTCAATCATTTGTAATAGCCCTGTAGTTATGTGGATTTTGACCAGTAACTGGACACTTCACCATCACAGGTTGTGTTCAAAATAACCACTACTGAGGCGTACGGCTCGATGAGCGATATTCCCGCCGCCGGTGTGGGTCATCTTTCCGCTGGTGTGCGCAGAGTGCGCGGTGGCGCCACCTACCGGGCCGATCGGCGAGCGAAGGGGTAACGTCTAGGAAGTATCGAAGATTTTTGCTTTGGGACGCCAAGCAGTAACGTCGTTTGGGAAGTGTGGTGGACAGTAGAGGCGCCGTGCGAGACAGCAGGAAGAGCACATCTCAAAGGGGCTGTTTACCCGGGTGGCGGCGCCGTAGCAAATATCGCCGACGTGGGAAGCCGTCGGTGTATTTCGCTTGCTGCATGTCTTCTGGCACCGGGATCTGCGGCGGCTCTCTTCGTCGAACAAGCAAGAGGGTAAGGGCCCTGCTTGTGCTGTAAATTATGGCCGGAATCGCCTACTGGGTTCTCTGCTGTTGACTTCATTTTCTTGGCCGGCCGTTGCTACTCCTACTAAGTCTGTCCTCGAATGCTGTCAACTTGCTTACAAGGGAACCTCCCCATCGCACCCCCCTCAGATTTAGTTATAAGTTGGCACAGTGAATAGGCCTTGAAAAACTGAACACAGATCAATCGAAAAAACAAGAAGAAGTTGTGTGGAACTATGAAAAAAGTAAGCAAAATGTACAAATTGAGTAGTCCATGTGCAAGATAGGCAACATCAAGGACAGTCTGAGCATAGGAGCGCCGTGGTCCCGTGGTCAGCGCGAGCCGCTGTGGAACTAGAGGTCCTAGGTTCAAGTCTTCGCTCGAGTGAAAATTTTAATTTCTTTATTTTCGCAGAGTTATGATCTGTCCGTTCGTTCACTGACGTCTCTGTTCACTGTACTAAGTTTAGCGCCTGTGTTTTGCGACCGCACCGCAAAACCGTGCGATTGTTATTGAAGTCGCGAGCTATATTTGCTGGATTCATATTGCCCACGGAATACATCTCACGTATTTAATGCACTCTCGTCCAAAGTAGTGAACAGTCAACTGCCAGCCAGGGAGCCTCGTTAGCAGGAATACTCTCTCTTCCGTGCGCTGTAGTCGACTGACATCGTGTGTTTGTTTAGGTGTGGCGTCCCCATACTACGGCGCAGTTATCTCGCATCGGACGGACGGACGGACAGATAATAATTGTCTGAAAATAAAAAGTTAAACTTTTCAGTCATGGACGACTTGCACCAAGGACCTCTCATTCCGCAGCTGCTCACGCTAACCACGGGACCAAGGCGCTCTAGAGCTCACATTGTCCTTGATGTTGCCTATCTTGCGCATGGACTACTCAGTTTGTATATTTTACTTATTTTTTTCATAGTTCCAAACAACGTCTTCCTGTTTTCTCGATTGGCCTATCCACTGTGCCAACTTATAACTAAATCTGCAAGGGGGGGGGGGGGGGTGCGATGGGGAGGTTCCCTTGTTAGTACGCAAGGTTATAGTGAGAGCTGTATGTGATGTGATGATTAATACTTACTAGGGCCTTGAGTGCTGATACATTCTGTTTGTCGATTTCTACTGTCAGTGTTCAACCGCCATTGAAAACAGTTTGGTTGGTCCTGGTTAAATGCCGCCTGGCTATTGTATTTCTATCATACGATGGAGTGTCGTGTGACTAGGGCCTCCCGTCGGGTAGACCGTCTTTCGATGTGAAGCCACTTCGGCGACTTGCACGTCGACGGAAATGAAATGATGATGATTAGGACAACGCAACGCTTAGTCCCTGAGCGGAGAAAATCTCCGACCCTGCCAGGAATCGAACCCAGGGTGGACAGAGCCTTGATTAACTTGTGGATAATAAGCCACGACGAATACAGGCGTGCATCAATGCAAGAGGACGTGCTACTGGGTACTACAGGTACCAGTGTGTACAGAAAGCTGGATCATTTACCCTGGATATATTCTGCTATGAATTGCAAGCCGGCCGCGGTGGTCTAGCGGTTCTGACGCTGCAGTCCGGAACCGCGGGACTGCTACGGTCGCAGGTTCGAATCCTGCCTCGGGCATGGGTGTGTGTGATGTCCTTAGGTTAGTTAGGTTTAAGTAGTTCTAAGTTCTATGGGACTTATGACCTAAGATGTTGAGTCCCATAGTGCTCAGAGCCATTTTTTGCTGTGAATTGCAATAACATTACTGTTAAGTTTCTATTTGAAGTGACAGTGTTTCTGAGAGACACATGTCTAATTTTAAATGAGTAGTTTCATAAATTCTTACAAGTTACTGAGAGGCCAGTTGTTATTGCGTGTTTAAATAGTTGGAAACTGATTCTATTAATGAAAGTACAAGAATTTCTTCAATGACAGTATGTGGATATGGTAATTAATTCTGATTTAATCACAAATTTAAGTGTGGCTATTTGGTGTAAGTCGCTTTGTGTTTTGCGTCGGGGGGGGGGGGTGTAGGGGGGGTGCACGCTAGTTACTTGCATTTGATTTCGTTTTATCGGGACTTCTGCTGTTTGTCTTGGTAGCGGGTGCGGGGTCTGCGTTGCGTCCTGCTTGTGCTGTTGTGTATTTTTCGCCCCCTTTGCCCGCGCGTGCCGGCTGGCCGTGTATCTAGTTCGCTCGTTGCTTGATGTATAATTGGCCATACGCACAAAGATAATAGATTTGTACTGCTTAGCTGATGTTCATTAATAGGTTGATTCATTCTACAGATAATGTGCTGTAATGATTTATTGTGTTTCTAGTTACTTAAGGCAGATGTCAGTCTGTTGTAGATACCTACTAGTTCTGTGACTTTTTCGTGCCTATTCGTGACCGTTGCTGCTCCCACTTGGGGGTCCATGCTGAACCTGTAATGGAAACAGCTGAGTGGGCGGGCGTCCGCTTCTGGGCGTAGTTTGTTGAATCCGAAGAGATTGCTTGGTCACATGAAATTTTATATTTTATATCCTAAATTGTAGGGTGCCTGCCATTTAAGCAACGTGGTTGTGTGCCATGGAGTCTGATTTTTTTGTCGCTGTACCCTGAATTACTTTGGTAATACCAATCATTGCAGTAACGAAAGACTACATGTTCTCATTAAATTTTAGTAAATTGTTCTTCAGGTTGATCATAGTTTTTGAGTAAATAATTTTTAACTCATTTCACTGAATTTGTAACAGGCCATAAATGCCATGGTTTACGAATGTTTAAATTTTGAAGTAACTTGCTCTCACCTAAATGGTAATTTTAAAAATGTGTTTGTTTAATTTGTTACTTGTCTTGTTTAAATGTGGCAAATAAATGTTCAGTGCCACTTTTGATGGTGATTGCCTGATGTCACTTGGTCCAGTCCTACCACCCCACAGACTATTGTGCTCAGCTTGTGTCGTTACGTAAAAGTTGAATTCCATGCTGCGCCGACACATCAACCACCAGCAGCAATACACGATCCCAGTTTTGTGTGGAGAGAATGCTACACTCATGCTAGCATTTAAGTGGAGATGTCCAAGCAGGCTGCAGTAATACGGCGCTGCATATCATTGGGTGTAGCTGGTATGTGCTTATAGACAGCGTCTTTCAGCTTTCTCCACAGAAAAAGTCTTCAGATTTTCAAATATGGGGAATGGGCCATTCAAAGAATAGGTGCTCTGGGTCCAATCCAACGATTTGGAAACAGTTCGTGAAGACGAGCCGTAGTACCACGTGCACTAAGGTATGGACAGCCGTCATGTTGCTACCACAGGTTCTCCCTAGTCTGCAGAAGAACGTCTTCTAGCATCTGTGGAAGACGGTCTGTTAGGAGGTTGCGATACTACTATGCATTCAGTGTTCCATCTATGAAAAATGGACATATGAGCTGATGGTTTACTATCCCACACCACACGTTTACACAACTGACGATGCCAACGTAGATTGTCAACAGACCAATAGTGTATGTTTCGTCGGTTTACCTGGCCGTGATTGTAAATGTACCTTAATCACTAAACAAGATACATTATACATCTGGTGTATCCTGTCTTCATGCCCATGCACAGATGCTGATTCTCACAATAGTTTCCGTGGCGCACTTGACAGAGAGAAATGTGATAGGATGTAATCTACAGGGTTATTACAAATGATTGAAGCGATTTCACAGCTCTACTATAACTTTATTGTTTGAGATATTTTCACAATGCTTTGCACATACATACAAAAACTCAAAAAGTTTTTTTAGGCATTCACAAATGTTCGATATGTGCCCCTTTAGTGATTCGGCAGACATCAAGCCGATAATCAAGTTCCTCCCACACTCGGCGCAGCATGTCCCCATCAATGAGTTCGAAAGCATTGTTGATGCGAGCTCGCAGTTCTGGCACGTTTCTTGGTAGAGGAGGTTTAAACACTGAATCTTTCACATAACCCTACAGAAAGAAATCGCATGGGGTTAAGTCGGGAGAGCGTGGAGGCCATGACATGAATTGCTGATCATGATCTCCACCACGACCGATCCATCGGTTTTCCAATCTCCTGTTTAAGAAATGCCGAACATCATGATGGAAGTGCAGTGGAGCACCATACTGTTGAAAGATGAAGTCGGCGCTGTCGGTCTCCAGTTGTGGTATGAGCCAATTTTCCGCGGGCTATGCGTGAAACTTGCCCGCACGCGTTCAACCGTTTCTTCACTCACTGCAGGCCGACCCGGTGATTTCCCCTTACAGAGGCATCCAGAAGCTTTCAACTGCGCTTCCATCGCCGAATGAAGTTAGTAGTTGGTGGATCTTTGTTGAACTTCGTCCCGAAGTGTCGTTGCACTGTTATGACTGACTGATGTGAGTGCATTTCAAGCACGACATACGCTTTCTCGGCTCCTGTCGCCATTTTGTCTCACTGCGCTCTCGAGCGCTCTGGCGGCAGAAACCTGAAGTGCGGCTTCAGCCGAACAAAACTTTATGAGTTTTTCTACGTATCTGTAGTGTGTCGTGACCATATGTCAATGAATGGAGCTACAGTGAATTTATGAAATCGCCTCAATCATTTGTAATAGCCCTGTATGTTGATGGAGAATGCATAGGACACTTGCCTGACTCATGCCACTTACTGATGTGATTGTGCGGGAGCTAACATGTGGATCAACTTCAACAGCAGCAAGAACATTAATTTCCCCGTCTTCTGTCGTCACTTCTTTCCCTCTGTCACATTGCCTAGGTGTTACATTACCAATTTCACGTAACCTGTAGAGGAGACTGATAAATAACTGCCGAGATGGTTAACTTCTATTGGGATTTCTTGCTGCATGCACCATTCAAGAAGAAACTTCTTTCTTCCTACACTCTCCATTCATCATGGGCATGTCAGTTTTTCCTGCGTTGGTAAATCCCATCGTCCACTCACGACCTACTAATTGGACCGTCACAAACAAAATGACTAGCAAGTCGCGACGCACTCAAGAAACACACAAGCACACTGTAAGCAAACAAAACAACATCGTACCTAGCAGCTAAGCAAGTTGCACGGCAAAATCAAATGTCGGTGTGGAAACTTTGTACAATATGATAGCTCATAAACGACTCGCACTAAAATCCTGCAACGAATACCACTGACATTCTAATTTACCTGCGTTTAGCCTGTTAATGGCAATAGCCATTGTTCCGTTTAAAAAGTGTCTGCTCAAAAATACACTTTCTG
This sequence comes from Schistocerca cancellata, assembly GCF_023864275.1. Taxonomy (NCBI): domain Eukaryota; kingdom Metazoa; phylum Arthropoda; class Insecta; order Orthoptera; family Acrididae; genus Schistocerca; species Schistocerca cancellata. The sequence goes on along the minus strand of NC_064626.1, from coordinate 75,144,717 downwards.
AGTACATTGAAGCGCCGAAGAAACTGCTTATTCAAATACAGAGATATGAAAACAGGCAGAATACGGCGCTGAGGTCGGCGACGGCTATACAAGACAAGTGTCTGGCACAGTTGTACACTCCTGGAAATTGAAATAAGAACACCGTGAATTCATTGTCCCAGGAAAGGGAAACTTTATTGACACATTCCTGGGGTCAGATACATCACATGATCACACTGACAGAACCACAGGCACATAGACACAGGCAACAGAGCATGCACAATGTCGGCACTAGTACAGTGTATATCCACCTTTCGCAGCAATGCAGGCTGCTATTCTCCCATGGAGACGATCGTAGAGATGCTGGATGTAGTCCTGTGGAACGGCTTGCCATGCCATTTCCACCTGGCGCCTCAGTTGGACCAGCGTTCGTGCTGGACGTGCAGACCGCGTGAGACGACGCTTCATCCAGTCCCAAACATGCTCAATGGGGGACAGATCCGGAGATCTTGCTGGCCAGGGTAGTTGACTTACACCTTCTAGAGCACGTTGGGTGGCACGGGATACATGCGGACGTGCATTGTCCTGTTGGAACAGCAAGTTCCCTTGCCGGTCTAGGAATGGTAGAACGATGGGTTCGATGACGGTTTGGATGTACCGTGCACTATTCAGTTTCCCCTCGACGATCACCAGTGGTGTACGGCCAGTGTAGGAGATCGCTCCCCACACCATGATGCCGGGTATTGGCCCTGTGTGCCTCGGTCGTATGCAGTCCTGATTGTGGCGCTCACCTGCACGGCGCCAAACACGCATACGACCATCATTGGCACCAAGGCAGAAGCGACTCTCATCGCTGAAGACGACACGTCTCCATTCGTCCCTCCATTCACGCCTGTCGCGACACCACTGGAGGCGGGCTGCACGATGTTGGGGCGTGAGCGGAAGACGGCCTAACGGTGTGCGGGACCGTAGCCCAGCGTCATGGAGACGGTTGCGAATGGTCCTCGCCGATACCCCAGGAGCAACAGTGTCCCTAATTTGCTGGGAAGTGGCGGTGCGGTCCCCTACGGCACTGCGTAGGATCCTACGGTCTTGGCGTGCATCCGTGCGTCGCTGCGGTCCGGTCCCAGGTCGACGGGCACGTGCACCTTCCGCCGACCACTGGCGACAACATCGATGTACTGTGGAGACCTCACGCCCCACGTGTTGAGCAATTCGGCGGTACGTCCACCCGGCCTCCCGCATGCCCACTATACGCCCTCGCTCAAAGTCCGTCAACTGCACATACGGTTCACGTCCACGCTTTCGCGGCATGCTACCAGTGTTAAAGACTGCGATGGAGCTCCGTATGCCACGACAAACTGGCTGACACTGACGGCGGCGGTGCACAAATGCTGCGCAGCTAGCGCCATTCGACGGCCAACACCGCGGTTCCTGGTGTGTCCGCTGTGCCGTGCGTGTGATCATTGCTTGTACAGCCCTCTCGCAGAGTCCGGAGCAAGTATGGTGGGTCTGACACACCGGTGTCAATGTGTTCTTTTTTCCATTTCCAGGAGTGTAGATTATTTACTGCTGCCACAATGGCAGGTTATCAAGATTTAAGTGAATTTGTACTTGGTGCTATAGTCGGTGCACCAGCGATGGGACACAGCATCTCCAAGGTAGTGATGAAGTGGGGATTTTACCGTACGACCATTTCACAAGTGTACCGTGAATATTAGGAATCTGGTAAAACATCAAGTCTCCGACATCGCTGCGGCTGGAAAAAGATCCGGCAAGAACGGGAGCAACGAAGACTGAACAGAATCGTTCAACGTGACAGCAGTGGAACTCTTCCGCAAATTGCTGCAGATTTCAGTGCTGGGCCATCAACAAGTACCAGCATGCGGACCATTCAACGAAACATCATCGATATGGGCTTTCGGAGCCGAAGGCCCACTCGTGTATCCTTGATGGCTGTACGACAAAAAAGCTTTACTCTTCGCCTGGGCCTGACAACGACATTGGACTGTTGAAGACTGGGAACGTGTTGCCTGGTCGTATGAGTCTCGTTTCAGATTGTATCGAGCAGATGGACGTGTACGGGTATGGAGACAACCTCATGAATCCATGGACATTACACGTGAGCAGGAGACTGTTCAAGCTGGAGGAGGCTTTGTAATGGTATGGGGTGAGTGCAGTTGGACTGATACGGGACCCCTGACACGTCTAGATACGACCCGGACAGGTAACACATACGTAAGAATCCTGTCTGATCGCCGGCCTCCATTCATGTCCATTCTTCATACTGACGGACTTGAACAATTCCAGCAGGACGATGCGACACCCCACACGTCCAGAATTGCTACAGACTGGCTCCAGGAACACTCTTCTGTGTTTAAACATTTCCGCTGGCCACTAAACTCCCCAGAAATGGACATTACACTACACAACAAAAAAAGCTTTTTTCAAGTACAGAGATAAAACATGATGGACCTAACTAATTTGGACTTGATGAATCTGAAAATGCAGTTAAATTTTCGCCATCACCATCCAATTTCTTGTTACGGATGTTTTTAAACGCCTATATCAAAAAACAGAGACTAGGGTGGTCTATACTAAATTTACACAATATATAACATACTTAGGGCCATAAAACTATCTTACTGTAGTGTCCTGCGCCTAATGTACATATTTACAAGAAAAACTGCAACATTCATTTGCTCGATGGTGATGTTGATGGTGGAGGGTTGAGTCTTTTTGATGACAACTTCCTTCTGTGGGATATATATCCTTTACGCTTCAAAAACCTACAGTAGTCACTTAACATTGAAGGGTTGCATCTATCTTTATAGCGGCTTTCCATTCGCAAAATGTCCTGATGGAACCTTAGTCCATGTGCGTCACTAACCGCGCCCAAATTGGTAGGGAAGAAATCTAAATGAGAATGAAGGAAGTGCACTTTTAGTGACAGTCGGCATCCAAGATTTTCATAGTTATCTAAAAGAGATCCCACTAATATGTCCCTGTTTTCTGCTCTTGTATTCCCTAGGAAACCTTCAACGACATCCTTAAAAGAACTCCAGGCTGCAGGTTCTAACTGACTTAATTCCTCTCTGAAGTTCTTATCATGCGTTAACTTCCTAATTTGTGGCCCAATAAAAATCCGCTCTTTCAATTTGGCGTCACTTAATGCAGGGAACACTTCACGTAGATACATGAAACCATTAGCATTTGTTAGAATTATATTAATACCTTCAGCTGCTAACGAGCGTTGATATATATCGACGGGGACAGGTGAAAATATGTGCCCCCGACCGGGACTCGAACCCGGGATCTCCTGCTTACATGGCAGACGCTCTATCCATCTTTTTTTCTAAATCTCGTTTTGTTCGCTTTTGTTCGTTGCATCTGCTCGGGGCGGACGTCGAAAGACACCCGTTTAAGTTCTTCGTTGGTCAATTAATTCAATTTTTTTATTACAGAGGGGAGTTAACCCTTTGACCGAACACACTGAGCTACCGTGCCGGCATCCATCTGAGCCGCCGAGGGCACAGAGGATAGCGCGACTGCAGGGATTTATCGCTTGCACGCCTCCTGCGAGACCCACATTCTCACCTTGTATGTCCACACACTACATTCGTACTGTCCCACCCCAACACACTCATTACTCATGGAAGACATTCTTTCCAAGTCCCGTAATAGTTCGGGGAATATGTGTGCAACCGCACAGAAGAAGAAGGTCATGGCTGATGTTGCCAGAACTACATACTTATATGGATATGGTGTCTGTTCTTTCGGACGGGATGTAAGTCTGGAGAACAGGCAGGCCACTCTATTCGCCTGATATCTTCTGTTTCAAGGTACTCCTCCACGATGGCAGCTCGGTGGGGCCGTGCGTTATCATCCATCAGGAGGAAGTTGGGACTCACTGCACACCTGAAAAGGCGGACATACTGGTGCAAAATGACGTCCCGATATACCTGATGCGTTACAGTTCGTCTGTCAAAGACATGCAGGGATGTACGTACACCAATCATAATCCCACCCCACACCATAAAACCACGACCTCCATAGATGTCCCTTTAAAGGACATTAAGGGTTTGTATCTGGTTCCCGGTTCACGCTAGATGAAAACCCGGCGAGAATCACTGTTCAGACTATACCTGGGCTCATCCGTGTACATAAACTGGGACCACTGTTCCAATGACCATGTACTGTGTTCTTGACACCAGGCTTTACGACCTCTCCTGTGACCAGGGGTCAGTGGAATGCACCTTGCAGGCCTCTGGGCCAACAAACCATGTCTGTTCAGTCGTCTGTAGACTGTGTGTCTGGAGACAACTGTTCCAGTGGCTGCGGTAAGGTCCCGAGCGAGGCTACCTGCAGTACCCTGTGGCCGTCTGCAGGACTGATTGTGGTGTTGTACACTGTGAACGTCCCGTACTGTAGCGCCTGGACACGTTTCCGGTCTGCTGGAATCGTTGCCATAATCTTGAGATCACATTTTGTGGCGCGAGGAGGGCCCGTGCTACGACCTGCTGTGTTTGACCAGCCTCCAGTCGCCCTAGTATTCTACCCCTCATAACGTCATCAATATGTGTTCTTTTTGCCATTTTCAGCACACAGTCACCATTAGCACGTCTGAAAACGTCTGCACACTTACTCGCTGCACCGTACTCTGACATGCACCAACACACCTCGGCGTATGTGGACTGCTGCCAGCGCCACCGTGCGACGACCGCAGGTCAAATGTACCGCATGGTCAAACCCCGAGGTGATTCAAACCCGCAAACCGCCCACCAGAGCGTTGTTTCACCATGTATCAGCATTATCCTTAGTTTATGAGCACGAGTGTATATTGTGGCAGCAGAGAGCGCTCGAAGTACCGAGCTGCTGGAGTGTGGCTCAGTGGACGCGCAGCATTGAGTATGCCGGATCCCGCACTGCTGCTATCTGCATTAGACGCAAACTTGGCTAAGCCATGTCTCCGCTATATCCTTTCTTTCAGGAGTGCTAGTTCTGCAAGGTTCGCAGGAGAACTTCTGTAAAGTTTGGAAGGTAGGAGACGAGATACTGGCAGAAGTAAATCTGTGAGTACCGGGCGTGAGTCGTGCTTCGGTAGCTCAGATGGTAGAGCACTTGCCTGCGAAAGGCAAAGGTCCCGAGTTCGAATCTCGGTCGGGCACACAGCTTTAATCTACCAGGAAATTTCATATCAGTGCACACTCCGCTGCAGAGTGAAAATCTCATTTTGGTACTTCGTTACCAGTTATCCAATGCCTGCGGGGTGCTCTCAATACGTGATACCACACTACCACCTGCGTTTGTCCTGTCCTGTATCATCTGCTTTTTATTTTGTTCTGTTCCCCCACCATTTCCGCTAGTTTCCTTAGAAATTGTTAAGAACAGGACATAACGTTCATATGATGTTTTCTCTTCAGAATTACTAATACTACACCCCCTCATAGCATGCACCTTTCCTTCTGACTCACCCTGTACAGCACGATTCTCGCCTTGTGATGTGGTCAGTTACTGTGGTGTGCGCACTGTAAGACCTTCAGTACACACACCATCAGATTATCTGACTTGCCGCTCTAACGAAGTAGACGAGTGCCAGCAATATGTCTCGTGGTCTTATCGTCGTGTGTTTATCTTCTGCTGTTAGGTCAGATGATAGAAATGCCACTTGCACGTTTAGAGTAGCAGATTGACGGTGACCAGCTTTAAACAGAACTTGATTAATTTTCACACACATTTATTAAAATAATTAACAAGCATAAAAATTACTTAACTTGGTTCTGGATGCTATTTACAATTGACAGTCTGAAGTTCCTTTGGTACGTTAATCTTATTCTCACATATATCTCTGATACTTGACAAAAGTGTCTACACATTCATCTTCATGGCTATGTACAGGAATACCGTAATCTTATTAGGCGCAGACTGAAACTTGACTATAGACTGGTACAGACAAATGTAGAATTCGTACAGACTGGTACAGACTAATGCAGACTGGTACAGACAAATGCAGACTGACTAATCGGAGGTCTGTACACTCGTTATAATACCTCGCGCATTTGTGTATCACTGCGCGAGTGTGATCCGCGAGGAGAAAAGGTTCTATGTTAGCAGCAATCTCATTGGTTGCGCTACATATTAACATGGGGATCGGCGGAAGCAGAATTTGCTCCTTCTCTATGGCAGCGCCATCTCGTAGAGCGGAGACGGAGGAGCGCTGCGCCTGCGCTGTTGTGCTTAGCAGGGTGCGCTCTGGTGGGAAAGTTGTGTACGTGCAGACTATGGGGAACTATGTACACAGCAGTTACCCTCCTGGAAGGTTACCGATCAAGCACGAAGGGAATCACCTGGTCCACAGTAATGTTCTTGTAGTCCACAATTACTATCACATGTACTGTGGAAACTGAGTAGAATGGCCCGCGTAGCATAATATTGCCCCCATCGACCTGCATCTGTGGCACACTGCATGTTTTGTACAGCTATTCGCCTGAATAACAGCACATCTGTACACAACCACCGACCTGGTGTTCCATAACCAGGCGACACGTTTCCTTTGATCCAAGGTCCAATCTCGATGATTCCGTGCCCACTGCAATTGTATCTGACGATGTTGTTGGACCACCATTCGAACACGAATGGATCGACTGCAGTGGAAATCCATGTTTAGAATGTGCACCAATCAGTGTACTCTTATATACTATAGTCCAATTAAAATTACTTGATAGTTGAATCTTCATGCATTCCAGGTGGTTTGCTCCAACCAGAGAGCTCAACGTCACGCCTGAACCATTTGCCGTTGCCTTATCCGGCATTCTTTCTTGGTGTATTTGGACCCCGAATAATGGCTCTGGCACTTTTATTTCGCATTTTATCATAAATGATAACCACGCAAAAAACTACACACACACACACACACACACACACACACACAAAATACTGCTAATGAAATATGCACATTTCATTCATAGGACTAGCCAGTCAGTACTGGATACTTCCGCACAAGACGCGATTTAGCGTCACATATAGATTTGTCATAATCAAAGAGATTGTCTTACATTAAATATGCTTCACACGACATTAAATGATGCCGAATTTTTGATGGGTGCAAATCGTTGTTGCGACTGGTATAAAATCACTCAGCTATCTTCACTTACTGTTATTTGTATTTTGCCTATACTGAGCCTTTTATTCTAAGATGTTTCCCACACCACCTTGTGTTGTGGCTTTACATGTATGAGTGATTGTCTGTGTGTGTGTTCTGTTGTAGTGAATAACTACACCGTTGGGTGAAACTGCTTTCACACTATACGCTTCCGTTGTTATGGCGATCTGCTCCAGCTGCTGCAGATGCTGTATTGAAGCTGAAAGTGTTAATCAAAGTTGCGGAGAAATATTCTTCGGGGCTCTGTAGCATAGCAATCAGATTTGCCTTCAATTCTTAGAAACATTGGTGGAAAAAGAAATGATCCGTGAAATTACTTCTTTTCCGAAGAAAGCATGAAATTACTTAATTAGAACTGAATGCTCCCGTCGGAATTGTTCTCGAGCTGGTATTCATTAATGGATCACACTTGAGTATACGTCGTTTGTGGAAATGAACGAAGTTTTATTGTCCTTAGTGTCAATGAAATTCTTCTCGCACATGAATTAGCGTTTGTCTATTATATATACCGATGTATATACAAATTTCATTTATGATCTCGCAAAGGCTAACTATTTGAACGCCATAATAATTAATTCTTAACAAGAACAAAAGCTTACTATCTAAGAATAATCATCTAATCGCACTACGTCACAGAGTAATAAAGATTAACTTTGTCTCTCTCTCGCAGTGTCACATTAATGCATATCAATCTTATTACATGATACATCATATTGAGTCACCACAGTCATAAATATAACAAATTAACCCAATGTTGTGGCATAGCACAATGGTTGGTGTATAAATCTGACCGTGTAGAAAGTCGTAGGTTCAGATTTCGTCAAATATAACGAAATTCTTTTTATTTCTAAATCTAATCAAAAGAGTTTGATTATTATTTTTATTGATTAATTGGTTCAAATATAATTTTTTATTTCTAATTCTTTGCCACATAATTTACGTCATCGTATTTACTTTATCTTAGTTTTCTTCTTATTCTTTTTCGTATGGAATCTGTGTATGTCGCCTATAATGTGCAGCCAAGTCCCAACGAGGACTGACCATTTGGTTGGTAACGCGGCAGCTCGTGCAGCCAGTGTGAGGATAGTTCCAGATAATCTATGATATCGAGAGCCGCGCGGTCTAGGATGCCTTGTCACGGTCCGTGTGGCTCCCCCCGTCGGAGGTTCGAGTCCTCCCTCGGGCATGGGTGCGTGTGTTGTCCATAGCGTAAGTTAGATTAAGTAGTTTGTAGGCTTAGGGACCGATGACCTCAGCAGTTTGGTCCCATAAGACCTAGCCACAACGACAGCCAGAAACCGTAGTTTGCTTTTAGCGCTGAAAGCAAATTATTTCTGTCTTCAGTTTACTCGTCGAGGTTAGCTTTAACAGCAACGAATAAAACGATCGTTATCTTAGTTCTGCCACAAATTGTTGACCACCTTTTACTCGGATACGTTTCACAGCATGAGGTTGTGGTTAGCTTGAAACACGGCGAAACTGACGGTTTAGTCGACTTTCGTCATCATCATCTTGGACAGTTTCCAGCCACTGGCTGGGTCTGTCGGGAACACGAGCCTCTCCATCGTGTTCTGTCTTTCCACCATTCCCCCTCTTCCACCTTCGTCCAGTTCTCTCCACTTGGCATCACACATTCCTTCACTCCCATCACCCATCTATCCCTTGGTCTTCCTCTGGGCCTCTTCCCCTCCAGTTGCAGATCAAACATCCTCTTTGGAATTCTTCCCTCCTCCTTTCTCTTCATGTGTCCATACCAATGCAGTCTTGATTTTTCTATCCTGTCCTGTACTGGTTCCTCCTTTAGTCTTTCCCTCACATACACATTTCGCAATCTGTCTCGTCTTGTTACACCCAACCTGCTCCTCTGGAACTTCATTTCACTAGCCTGTATTCTACTTTTGTCGCTTTTGTGCATTACCCATGTCTCACTTCTGTATGCCAATATGGGGACAAAGTAGGTTCGGTATATAATTCCCTTGGATTTCTGTGGCACCTCCTTGCTCCAAATAAGCCCCCTTATGCATTTGTAGAACTGCCCTGCTTTTCTGCACCTATCATTTATTTCCATTGCGTTTCCCCCCTTACTTTCAATCACGCTTCCCAGGTACTTGAAGTTCTCTACCACTTGTAGTTTTTCCCCTCCACAAGTTATATCCACATTTGGCCTATTCTTCTTCCTTGTTGTTACGATTATTTCACTTTTCTTTGCAGAGAAATGCATTCCATATTGTGCTGCCGTTGCCTCCCATGCATCTAACTGCTCTTGCACCCCCTTCTCGCAATTTCCCCATAACATCAGGTCATCGGCAAAAAGCAGTACTTGTAGGCGTTTTTATATTTTGAGAATTGCGTTTGGCTGGGCTGGCAATTTCACACACAGACAGCAAATCAAAGCGGGCCGAAGGCGACCATTAAATTAACGCAGGTTGTAAAAAGCGACGCCGGCGATAGGTAGGACAGCGTTCGCCGAAGGCTGTTTTGTGTAGCGGACAGGATGAAAGGACGCCCATCGCGGGTCGACACATTGCGGACAGGAGGTAACGCCGCGGAGGAGTCATTAAAATTCTGCACGAGATGACCGCCGCTCCCACGTCCCTCAAACGTTTTTCTGCGGTTGAGGGCATTGTTAAGTACAGCAAAGATCCCAGAAGGTGGGCAAGAGTGCGCCTTGGGCGGAGAACGCGGTGAAAACGGCGCCAGTCTGACGACAGGAGAGCCATATGCTGTAGACACTGCGCAGGCTCTGTGAAAGCTGCAGGTATTTATGGCTCTATGCTCTCGGCGCAACACGGCAGGCGAGATTGCGGATTCTGTTAGTGTGAGACTGCAAACTTTCTCGTCCCAAAACTACGTGTACCTGACTCCGCACGTATATAAAGCAGGTACACTGTTACACTATGTTATCAAAAGTATCCGGACACCCCCAAAAACATACGTTTTTCATATTAGGTGCATACTGCCACCTACTGCCAGGTACTCCACATCAGCGACCTCAGTGGTCATTAGACAACGTGAGAGAGCAGAGTGGGGTACTCGGAGTGAGCCGTGGTAAAATTTGCTATTTTGAAGAGCGCGGCGCAGCGCGTAGTGTGAAGCAGTCGCCCTCCGTTTCTGGCGGTGGCGCCGCTGTGGCAGTTGCAGCTTTGGTGTCTCCCTCTGGTGGAAAAGGGGAAAGGTTGCCTGTTCACGTGCATTTAAGGGGCGCTATAAGCTCGCCAGTGGCCCCTCACCCCCTGGTTGCTCCTCTCCTCTCCCATCCCCGCCCCCTGCCACGTCTTCACCGTTGTGTCCCCCCTACCCTCCATCTCTACACCCTCCATCTCCTTTCCCAAGGTGGCTTCCGTCAACTCCCCCTCCCGGACGATGCCCTCTCTCCCTCCATTTATCCTTATCAACTCTGATCCTCACTCCCCCTCCTTTCCTCTGTCCTTTCCCTGGGCTCCCTCTTCCCCCCCTTCCGTCCTGTTTTCTCCCCACTAAACCTCTCCCTACCTCCCTTCTCCCCCCCAAGTCCTTTTGTATTCCCCTCCTCTGCCTACCCCACTCCCTGTCGCGTCTGCCCCCCACCCCTCTTATGGGTCCTCATCCTCCATCAGCTCCTTTCCCGGTTTCCCCCTTCGCTTTTACTCTCCTTTGCCCCCTTTTTTGTTTTCCCATCTTCTGTCCAGTTTCCCCCCATCTGCTCTCGACTGTGGTATGTCACATTTGCCAACCTTTTAGTGCAGTGTTCCAGTGACTATTCAGTGTTGTTTGTCTTTCTCGTGTTGCGTACAGAAACCATGCTGTCGCTAGGTGTGAATTTTATGTCTTTTGGGAACAGAATCCAGACTGTCGCCGTGTTTTTTAATTGTCTGTCTATTGTTTTCCCTGTCTGCTTCGTATGTATTTTATTAGCATCATCATCCCTCTGTTGTTTGTTTTAAGTTCCACGATTTCTTTTCGTCATGTAACTCTTTAAATCTCCGATTGTATCGCCTGTTTTTCATTATTTATTCTCTTGAACTTTCTCGCAAAATCTGTAGGCTGAAGAGCGGCATACTAAGCTGCTGCCAGCCCGCCCCCTTCAGGGAGACCTGAAATTCAATAAAGAAAAAAAAAAAAAAAAAACTCGCCAGTGGCAGTTGCTGGTCGGTCTCTCGTTCACATTTGTGCGGCAGTTAGTGTCTGACTGTCGTCGGAGTGCTACTAGGTCTGTCGTTTGGATCAAACTTTACAGCCAGAAAATGAGAGTCTTGCCACTCAGCCAGTAACAGATCTTAGCTAGTAGTCGCCCGGTCGGGGCTGAGTTCCTGCGTCTGAGTCCGCGCCTTAGCCCGCCAGTCTGCGCGAGTTGCTGGGGCAACGGTCATTGGCGGTTGGATCTATCGGTTGGTCGGTCGCGCACTGAGACACGAGACTGCAGCGAATTGACGCATGGTTCAGGGAATGGCAATTGAATCTCAATGTAGACAAGTGTAATGTGCTGCGAATACACAGAAAGATAGATCCTTTATCATTTAGCTACAAAATAGCAGGTCAGCAACTGGAAGCACTTAATACCATAAATTATCTGGGAGTACGCATTAGGAGTGATTTAAAATGGAATGATCATATAATGTTGATCGTCGGTAAAGCAGATGCCAGACTGAGATTCATTGGAAGAATCCTAAGGAAATGCAATCCGAAAACAAAGGAAGTAGGTTACAGTACGCTTGTTCGCCCACTGCTTGAATACTGCTCAGCAGTGTGGGATCCGTACCAGATAGGGTTGATAGAAGATATAGAGAAGATCCAACGGAGAGCAGCGCGCTTCGTTACAGGATCATTTAGTAATCGCGAAAGCGTTACGGAGATGATAGATAAACTCCAGTGGAAGACACTGCAGGAGAGACGCTCAGTAGCTCGGTACAGGCTTTTGTCAAAGTTTCGAGAACATACCTTCACCGAAGAGTCAAGCAGTATATTGCTCCCTCCTACGTATATCTCGCAAAGAGACCATGAGGATAAAATCAGAGAGATTAGAGCCCACACAGAGGCATACCGACAATCCTTCTTTCCACGAACAATACGAGACTGGAATAGAAGGGAGAACCGATAGAGGTACTGAAGGTACCCTCCGCCACACACCGTCAGGTGGCTTGCGGAGTATGGATGTAGATGTAGATGTAGATGACGTGTCCGCCTTGAGCGTCAGCGCAGGTGAGGTCGCCAAGTGAGTCCAGTGGGCCGCGCCGTATAGAAAGGGGTAGTGGCTTCGCGGTCGACACGAGACCAACAGGAGTCAACCTACAACATCGGTCTGGCCGGTGCGAGCTGCGACGTCGCGAGACGGGAGATCGGCGCGCCTTCCTGCGTCCGTTGAAGCGGCTGGCAGCGGACGGTTCGGGAGAGCGTTGGGGGTGCTGCGCCAGGTCTTCGCCAGAAATCGCAGTTTATTAGAAGTTAAGTGATTGGAGATATGTTGTTTCATTTACTTGTTAAATTCTATTTGTTTTCTTGGTGGGGTCACCAGCCGCTTTGTTTTGGGGTCGTCCCACCATTCTTCTCCGTTTGCCCACCCGCGGGAAGGTCGTTATTTATGAATTGGGTGGTCAGTTTTTCTCTTGTGGAGTAGGAGCGGGTTAGAGCAATCTGCAGTTCGGGTTGTTCAGTAATCCCCCTGTCAATCTGCCATACGTTAATAGCTGCCCCTGTCATGTTTGTCGGATTCGGTGTTAACGAATTTATTGCTTAAGGTGTAAAGGCCGAATTCGAAAATGGTTCAAATGGCTCCGAGCACTATGGGACTTAACATCTATGGTCATCAGTCCCCTAGAACTTAGAACTACTTAAACCTAACTAACCTAAGGACAGCACACAACACCCAGCCATCACGAGGCAGAGAAAATCCCTGACCCCGCCGGGAATCGAACCCGGGTACCCGGGCGTGGGAAGCGAGAACGCTACCGCACGACCACGAGATGCGGGCAAAGACCGAATTCCTGAAATATGTTTTTATTTTGTCTATCATCTTGAGAGGCGGTATATGTATAATGTAGAGCACGTTTGTACATTTTATGTAAGACTGAATTTCATGGGTTTTTATTTACATGGTCATTTTAGTATATAAAATTGCCACCCTTCCACCGTAGGAGTTTTCTTTTAAAAACAAGTTACACTTTCGGTGGCAAGTAATTTTTTTTAATGTGAGTGTTTTGTACCATTTCCATCCCTCCTACGGGATACATAGTTATGTGTTTGTGTGAGTTGTTAAAATTTTTAGTTTAAAGTAATCTGGTGTGTTGCAGATTTGCACCAGTGTAGTCTTTCAGAGGTTGTTGTGAGCGGTCGTGTCAACGGCCGTGTTTAAACGGAGCGGCAACGTTCTCAGCCAGAAAGCTCATACTGTCAAAAAAAAAAATATTTGTTATTTCTGCCTCTGAATAAATTGTAACTTGATATTTAGAGGGTGCTTTCTGATTATAATTTTTAAATCTGTTTTTTTTTTTTAAAGAAAGGGTTTTTAGGAATAAAATTTCCATTTCTTGAAAGAAATTTGTTTTCATCAGTAACCCACTGGCAACTACTTCCACGCTCACGTAGTGTGATTAAATGTGTTAATGTTCTTGATGAATCGCTAGTAAATAAAGTAAATTCTTTAAGAAAAGATTATGAAAGTAAATCCACGGTACACCACGGAACTCACGGACTTCAGACATGGTCAGGTGATTGGGTGCCACTCGTGTCATACGTCTGTACACGATATTTCCACACTCCTAAATATCTCTAGGTCCACTGTTTCCTATGTGATAGTGAAGTGGAAACGTGGAGGGACACATACAGCACAAAAGAGTGTAGGTCGACCTCGTCTGTTGACTGACAGAGACTGTTGACAGTTGAAGAGAGTCGTAATGTGTAATAGGCAGACATACAGGGCTATTACAAATGATTGAAGCGATTTCATAAATTCACTGTAGCTCCATTCATTGACATATGGTCACGACACACTGCAGATATGTAGAAAAACTCATAAAGTTTTGTTCGGCTGAAGTCGCACTTCAGGTTTCTGCCGCCAGAGCGCTCGAGAGCGCAGTGAGACAAAATGGCGACAGGAGCCGAGAAAGCGTATGTCGTGCTTGAAATGCACTCACATCAGTCAGTCATAACAGTGCAACGACACTTCAGGACGAAGTTCAACAAAGATCCACCAACTGCTAACTCCATTCGGCGATGGTATGCGCAGTTTAAAGCTTCTGGATGCCTCTGTAAGGGGAAATCAACGGGTCGGCCTCCAGTGAGCGAAGAAACGGTTGAACGCGTGCGGGCAAGTTTCACGCGTTACAGGACACGTGTATCTGGACATGCTGGAAAATTGGCTCATGTCACAACTGGAGACCGACAGCGCCGACTCCATCTTTCAACAGGATGATGCTCCACTGCACTTCCATCATGATGTTCGGCATTTCTTAAACAGGAGATTGGAAAACCGATGGATCGGTCGTGGTGGAGATCATGATCAGCAATTCATGTCATGGCCCCCACGCTCTCCCGACTTAACCCCATGCGATTTCTTTCTGTGGGGTTATGTGAAAGATTCAGTGTTTAAACCTCCTCTACCAAGAAACGTGCCAGAACTGCGAGCTCGCATCAACAATGGTTTCGAACTCATTGATGGGGACATGCTGCGCCGAGTGTGGGAGGAACCTGATTATCAGCTTGATGTCTGCCGAATCACTAAAGGGGCACATATCGAACATTTGTGAATGCCTAAAAAAACTTTTTGAGTTTTTGTATGTGTGTGCAAAGCATTGTGAAAATATTTCAAATAATAAAGTTATTGTAGAGCTCTGAAATCGGTTCAATCATTTGTCATAACCTTGTATATCCAGACCATCACACAGGAATTCCAAACTGCGTCAGGAGCCACTGTAAGTAAAATGACAGTTAGGCGACAGGTGAGAAAACTTGGATTTCATGGTCGAGCGGCTGTTCATAAGCCACACCTCACGCCCGTAAGTGCCAAATGACGCCTCGCTTGGTGTAAGGAGCGTAAATATTGGACGATTGAACAGTGGAAAAACGTTGTGTGGAGTGACGAATCATGGTACACAATGTGGCGGTATGATGACAGGGTGTGGGTATGGTGAATGACCTGTGAACGTCCTCTGCCAGCGTGTGTAGCGCCAACAGTAAAATTCGGAGGCTGTGGTGTTATGGTGTGGTCGTGGTTTTCATGGAGGGTGCTTGCAGCTCTTGTTGTTTTGCGTGGCACTATCACAGCGCAGGCCTACATTGATGTTTTAAGCACCTTCTTGCTTCCCACTGTTGAAGACCAATTCGGGGATGACGATTGCATCTTTCAACACGATCGAGCTCCTGTTCATAATGCACGGCGTGTGGCGGAGTTGTTACACGATAATAACATCCCTGTAATGGACTGACCTGCACAGAGTCCTGACCTGAATCCTACAGAGCACCTATGAGATGGTTTGTAACGCCGACTTCGTGCCAGGCCTCACCGACCGACTGGATAACTCTCCTCAGTGCAGCATTCCGTGAAGAATGGGCTGTCATTCCCCAAGAAACCTTACAGTACCTGATTGAGCGCATGCCTGCGAGAGTGGAAGCTGTCATCAGGGCTAAGGGTGGGCCAACACCATATTGAATTCCAGCATTACCAATTGTGGGCGCCACAAACTTGTAAGTCATTTTCAGCCAGATGTCCGGATACTTTTGATCACATAGTGTAGGAATCTTAGGAGGGTCGTATGAAACAATACGCTAAAGCGTTCTTTCGAGACAGGACAGAGGCAAAACACGTTCCTTTCTTTGTCAGTAGGCTTCTGGGCGCGAAAATGTGGGAGTTTCATTGGTCAGCCTGGTATGACGTAGTAGTGTTGAAAAATCATTGAGAAGTGGGAGGACGCTCCAGGAGAACTGACACTGGTCATCGAATGACCGCTCATGAGAGGCTAGGATTGGCTCTCGAAGAAGGGGCGAATGTTACGCGGGAAGACAGGAGAAACTAAGGTAGCTTTCCGTCCACTGCTAGTGAGAGAATCGCTTCGAATTCTTCTCGCAGAATTCAGTGTGGGAAGTAGTCATTTCACTTTGCAGCTCCAGATGGACCATTGGGTAAAGTTTGCGTTAGGTAGCTTTTCGGGATTTGAGTAGGAGGAAGACTTCCTTCTGACGTGCATAATTTTAAGAACTCAAAGTTTGGCAATCATTGTCGCTAAATCGCGGAAACCGATCATTGTGCTAATAATATAGTAACCTACCTATCGGTTCATTGTCTTGAATTCCCGCCTACCTTAGCTACTTTAACGGTTTCATGTTCGTGTGATAATTTGTCAGTGAATAGGATATTGTTAAACATGTTCGTGTTATACTTCAGTTCAACTACTGCGCTCGTTTTGTGTGAGGACTTATAATAAACAATATGACTTATGGTGATTTTGACTTTCATTTTATACGTATCTCACTTGATTCTTCTGAAGTTTGTAGGGCCATAATTTAGCGTTAATAAAAAAAACCTTGCACAACAAATGGTAGTTTATAGTTTTCGTTGGGCATCTACATATCGATACAGGTTAATTACGCGAAGACGTAAATGATGGAGTAGTACAGGCATAGCACACGAGTCTATACGCCTTTCATCATAAGAGTAAACCTGATGTAAACAAACACAAATGCGATGATTGGTCAGCAACCGTAACTCCCGTACACTGGTGCTGTTCCGCTCTTGGAAGTAGGTCCAAATTATGTATTAGATATTTTATTACTATGTCTGTCCTGATGTATTTTTCCCAAAATCGCCCCAGGCAAATGTCGGGATGGTTACTTTGAAAGGGCACGGCTGACTTCCTTCCCGGACTTCCATTATCCGATGAGACCAACGACCTCGTTGTTCGGTTCTCTTCCCCCAAACAACCCCAACCCATTCTGATGTATTGTTGTTGTTGTTGTTGTTGTGGTCTTCAGTCCTGAGACTGGTTTGATGCAGCTCTCCATGCTACTCTATCCTGTGCAAGCTTCTTCATCTCCCAGTACCTACTGCAACCTACATCCTTCTGAATCTGCTTAGTGTATTCATCTCTTGGTTTTCCCCCTACGATTTTTACCCTCCACGCTGCCCTCCAGTACTAAATTGGTGATCCCTTGATGCTTCAGAACATGTCCTACCAACCGATCCCTTCTTCTGGTCAAGTTGTGCCACAAACTTCTCTTCTCCCCAATCCTATTCAATACTTCCTCATTAGTTATGTGATCTACCCAACTAATTTTCAACATTCTTCTGTAGCACCACATTTCGAAAGCTTCTATTCTCTTCTTGTCCAAACTATTTACTGTCCATGTTTCACTTCCATACATGGCTACACTTCATACAAATACTTTCATAAATGACTTCCTGACACTTAAATCTATACTCGATGTTAACAAATTTCTCTTCTTCAGAAACGCTTTCCTTGCCATTGCCAGTCTACATTTTATATCCTCTCTACTTCGACCATCATCAGTTATTTTGCTCCCCAAATAGCAAAACTCCTTTACTACTTTAAGTGTCTCATTTCCTAATCTAATACCCTCAACATCACCCGACGTAATTCGACTACATTCCATTATCCTCGTTTTGCTTTTGTTGACGTTCATCTTATATCCTCCCTTCAAGACACCATCCATTCCGTTCAACTGCTCTTTCAAGTCCTTTGCTGTCTCTGACAGAATTGCAATGTCATCGGCGAACCTCAACGTTTTTATTTCTTCTCCATGGATTTTAATACCTACTCCGAATTTTTCTTTTGTTTCCTTTACTGCTTGCTCAATATACAGATTGAATAACATTGGGGAACGGCTACAACCCTGTCTCACTCCCTTCCCAACCACTGCTTCCCTTTCATGTCCCTCGACTCTTATAACTGCCATCTGGTTTCTGTACAAATTGTAAATAGCCTTTCGCTCCCTGTATTTTACCCCTGCCACCTTTAGAATTTGAAAGAGAGTATTCCAGTCAACATTGTCAAAAGCTTTCTCTAAGTCTACAAACGCTAGAAACGTAGGTTTGCCTTTCCTTAATCTTTCTTGTAAGATAAGTCGTAAGGTCAGTATTGCCTCAAGTGTTCCAGTATTTCTACGGAATCCAAACTGATCTTCCCCGAGGTCGGCTTCTACTAGTTTTTCCATTCGTCTGTAAAGAATTCGTGTTAGTATTTTGCAGCTGTGGCTTATTAAGCTGATTGTTCGGTAATTTTCACATCTGTCAACACCTGCTTTCTTTGGGATTGGAATTATTATATTGTTCTTGAAGTCTGAGGGAATTTCGCCTGTTTCATACATCTTGCTCACCAGATGGTAGAGTTTTGTCAGGACTGGCTCTCCCAAGGCCGTCAGTAGTTCCAATGGGGCCCTGTTTCGACTCAGGTCTTTCAGTGCTCTGTCAAACTCTTCACGCAGTATCGTATCTCCCATTTCATCTTCATCTACATCCTCTTCCATTTCCATAATATTGTCCTCAAGTGCATCGCCCTTGTATAGACCCTCTATATACTCCTTCCACCTTTCTGCTTTCCCTTCTTTGCTTAGATCTGGGTTTCCATCTGAGCTCTTGATGTTCATACAAGTGGTTCTCTTATCTCCAAGGGTCTCTTTAATTTTCCTGTAGGCAGTATCTATCTTACCCCTAGTGAGATAAGCCTCTACATCCTTACATTTGTCCTCTAGCCATCCCTGCTTAGCCATTTTGCACTTCCTGTCGATCTCATTTTTGAGACGTTTGTATTCCTTTTTGCCTGCTTCATTTACTGCATTTTTATATTTTCTCCTTTCATCAATTAAATTCAATATTTCTTCTGTTACCCAAGGATTTCTACTAGCCCTCGTCTTTTTACCTACTTGATCCTCTGCTGCCTTCACTACTTCATCCCTCAAAGCTACCCATTCTTCTTCTACTGTATTTCTTTCCCCCATTCCTGTCAATTGTTCCCTTATGCTCTCCCTGAAACTCTGTACAACCTTTGGTCCTTTCAGTTTATCCAGATCCCATCTCCTTAAATTCCCACCTTTTTGCAGTTTCTTCAGTTTTAATCTACAGGTCATAACCAATAGATTGTGGTCAGAGTCCACATCTGCTCCTGGAAATGTCTTACAATTTAAAACCTGGTTCCTAAATCTCTGTCTTACCATCCATGTATACAACCTTCTATCATGATTCTTAAACCAAGTGTTAGCTATGATTAAGTTGTGCTCTGCGCAAAATTCTACCAGGCGGCTTCCTCTTTCATTTCTTAACCCCAATCCATATTCTCCTACTACGTTTCCTTCTCTCCCTTTTCCTACACTCGAATTCCAGTTACCCATGACTATTAAATTTTCGTCTCCCTTCACTATCTGAATAATTTCTTTTATTTCATCATACATTTCTTCAATTTCTTCGTCATCTGCAGAGCTAGTTGGCATATAAACTTGTACTACTGTAGTAGGTGTGGGCTTCGTATCTATCTTGGCCACAATAATGCGTTCACTATGCTGCTTGTAGTAGCTTACCCGCATTCCTATTTTCCTATTCATTATTAAACCTACTCCTGCATTACCCCTATTTGACTTTGTGTTTATAACCCTGTAGTCACCTGACCAGAAGTCTTGTTCCTCCTGCCACCAAACTTCACTAATTCCCACTATATCTAACTTTAAACTATCCATTTCCCTTTTTAAATTTTCTAACCTACCTGCCCGATTAAGGGATCTGACATTCCACGCTCCGATCCGTAGAACGCCAGTTTTCTTTCTCCTGATAACGACATACGACATCCTCTTGAGTAGTCCCCGCCCGGAGATTTTAATGGGGGACTATTTTACCTCCGGAATATTTTACCCAAGAGGACGCCATCATCATTTAATCATACAGTAAAGCTGCATGCCCTCGGGAAAAATTACGGCCGTAGTTTCCCCTTGCTTTCAGCCGTTCGCAGTACCAGCACAGCAAGGCCGTTTTGGTTATTGTTACAAGGCCAGATCAGTCAATCATCCAGACTGTTGCCCTTGCAACTACTGAAAAGGCTGCTGCCCCTCTTCAGGAACCACACGTTTGTCTGACCTCTCAACAGATACCCCTCCGTTGTGGTTGTACCTACGGTACGGCTATCTGTATCGCTGAGGCACGCAAGCCTCCCCACCAACGGCCAGGTCCACGGTTCATGGGGGGGTCTGATGTATTAACAGCCATCAAAGTTTTTCTTAATCATACTTCAGAAACGTAATTTTTATTTCGAAAATCGTGAACAGTCACAGTCTTTCGGCGTTACTTGTGCTCTGACTGTCTCGCTCTTCACATGTACTGTGAAAATGGGTGTCACAGCTTCCTGCTTCGCAATGAAACACGCGCGCGGAACACCGTTAATGGCTTGAGACAAGTTGTTCTTAATGTTTTTCACAACATTACAGAGAAAACTGAGCTTTGACGTTTGTTGAGAAAGACGATATAATAAATATAACAGACGCAATTATAACTGTAATCGTGGCGTAATCTGTAGTGTCGTTAGCTGGTAATCGTGTGGGCGGTGGTGCATAATCCGTTGTGAGCAACAATTTCTTTTGTTCCGTTTGAATACCTAAATCATTTAAATAAGAAATTTATCAAAATGTGGTAATTAACTTATTCGATGCACGTCTTCTAGATTATGATTACGTATCACACGCAGAATTCTGGTTTTCATTGGAAATACACATTGTTAATTATCGTTGTATTATGAAGGATTGTTACAAATTTTCAAGTTAAGGAAATACTACAAAATTAAATTTTTTGGAGAAAAATGAAAAATCAAATACTCTTTGTTTGAATACGCCCACTGTTTTATAGGACAAATGTGGTCTCACACGAGACAGAGTGATAAGCGTCGTAGAAACACGGAAAACAATTTTCACGGCGTCGAGCACACTGTGCAAATGCTGCATTTCTACAGTTGCCACCGTACCACTGTTATCTGAACCCAGTAGAATTGATCTGGAGCAAGAGAAGGGATTTGTTGCGAGAAATAACAAGACATTTAAGATTCCAAACTTACTGGACTTAATGCACGAAGCTTTGTGACACGTCACTGCCGAACGATGGCGAAATGCAGAACAGCACGTCGTAAAAGCGGAGGAGTAAATGTGGACTGTTGTATGGAAGAAGTTCAGAGATTACCAGACGACTGACTGTTATACCCTCAGTGGCTTCAATATTTAACTACAGCAGTGCTCTTTTACGCCGCATATTGCTCATGCAGAAAAATTACGTTTTCAAAAGTCAGGAATTTTCATCACTCTCATTTTTAATTACAGTACCACGTTAGCTAAGATCGAGAGCATGATTCCCTTCAGATCGCGTAGAATGCGTCCGCCCCCGGTAGCTGAGTGGTCAGCGTGACAGAATGTCAATCCTAAGGGCCCGGGTTCGGTTCCCGGCTGGGTCGGAGATTTTTCTCCGCTCAGGGACTGGGACCCTAGCGCGTCGCGGCCATGTGGACACTTGACAGCGCAAAAAAAGCAGACGGACACGGTGCAGTTCCTCACAGATATCTGGGATGAGCACGAGAGAGCCAGGCAGAAAAACAACTACCACCGGCATAAGTTCCAGAGCTATCTGCAGATAGCGCTGGACGCCGCCGTCAAGGACGCCCTCCGTCCTCAGACGCGGCGACCGCTGCCGCCGCCGCAGCCACCACATCACGCCCTGCCATAGCCCCTCACGCCACCGTTGTTGCTGACGCAGACACCCTCCCACCCTCCAACATTCTCAAAGTGCGTGTTAAATACAGGGTGTTTCAAAAATGACCGGTATATTTGAAACGGCAATAAAAACTAAACGAGCAGCGATAGAAATACACCGTTTGTTGCAATATGCTTGGGACAACAGTACATTTTCAGGCAGACAAACTTTCGAAATTACAGTAGTTACAATTTTCAACAACAGATGGCGCTGCAGTCTGGGAAACTCTATAGTACGATATTTTCCACATATCCACCATGCGTAGCAATAATATGGCGTAGTCTCTGAATGAAATTACCCGAAACCTTTGACAACGTGTCTGGCGGAATGGCTTCACATGCAGATGAGATGTACTGCTTCAGCTGTTCAATTGTTTCTGGATTCTGACGGTACACCTGGTCTTTCAAGTGTCCCCACAGAAAGAAGTCACAGGGGTTCATGTCTGGCGAATAGGGAGGCCAATCCACGCCGCCTCCTGTATGTTTCGGATAGCCCAAAGCAATCACACGATCATCGAAATATTCATTCAGGAAATTAAAGACGTCGGCCGTGCGATGTGGCCGGGCACCATCTTGCATAAACCACGAGGTGTTCGCAGTGTCGTCTAAGGCAGTTTGTACCGCCACAAATTCACGAAGAATGTCCAGATAGCGTGATGCAGTAATCGTTTCGGATCTGAAAAATGGGCCAATGATTCCTTTGGAAGAAATGGCGGCCCAGACCAGTACTTTTTGAGGATGCAGGGACGATGGGACTGCAACATGGGGCTTTTCGGTTCCCCATATGCGCCAGTTCTGTTTATTGACGAAGCGGTCCAGGTAAAAATAAGCTTCCTCAGTAAACCAAATGCTGCCCACATGCATATCGCCGTCATCAATCCTGTGCACTATATCGTTAGCGAATGTCTCTCGTGCAGCAATGGTAGCGGCGCTGAGGGGTTGCCGCGTTTGAATTTTGTACGGATAGAGGTGTAAACTCTGGCGCATGAGACGATACGTGGACGTTGGCGTCATTTGGACCGCAGCTGCAACACGGTGAACGGAAACCCAAGGCCGCTGTCGGATCACCTGCTGCACTAGCTGCGCGTTGCCCTCTGTGGTTGCCGTACGCGGTCGCCCTACCTTTCCCGCACGTTCATCCGTCACATTCCCAGTCCGTTGAAATTTTTCAAACAGATCCTTTATTGTATCGATTTTCGGTCCCTTGGTTACATTAAGCCTCCGTTGAAAACTTCGTCTTGTTGCAACAACACTGTGTTCTAGGCGGTGGAATTCCAACACCAGAAAAATCCTCTGTTCTAAGGAATAAACCATGTTGTCTACAGCACACTTACACGTTGTGAACAGCACACGCTTACAGTAGAAAGACGACGTACAGAATGGCGCACCCACAGACTGCGTTGTCTTCTATATCTTTCACATCACTTGCAGCGCCATCTGTCGTTGAAAATTGTAACTACTGTAATTTCGAAAGTTTGTCCGCCTGAAAATGTGCTGTTGTCCCAAGCATATTGCAACAAACGGTGTATTTCTATCGCTGCTCGTTTAGTTTTTATTGCCGTTTCAAATATACCGGTCATTTTTGAAACACCCTGTATGTGTGCTTGTGTAAAAAGTGGCAGTGCTTCATCTGTGTTCTCATATGCGACACAACAAATTATATCGTCACACAACTAGGGAAAAGTGTTAAAATACTGGAGATCTTCTGTGTGTCCAAAAGGTGTTTATGTAAATACCATACCAAATAAGCAATACGACTGCAATTCATTTCAATAATCATGCAGGTCACAAACAATTGTGACTCGATGCAAATATGACGATTCGCAAAGAGTTCATTTATCATATATCAAATGTTTTCCTCTCTCTCTCCCTCTCTCTCTCTTTCTCTTACTCTCTCTCCTTGTCTCCTCTCTCCCTCTCTCTCTCTCTCTCTCCCCCAATCACAATCTAACAACTACTTCTCGCTAGAAACAATATCCATATGTATATATATGTGTTGAGTGTAGCCATAAGTGTATGTCATGCCTAGCTATTTTTCTTATTGAGCACTGCTCAAAATGTTGCAATTTGCTGCTGACATTAGAGGGGTCCAAGATACCGTTAATTCATCTTCTGCAGTCTAAGCTTGGTAACCTTGCAAAGAGCCTTAAGTTACTAGAGGATGCATTTTTTATTTTATTTTTTTTATTTTTCGGGACAGCCCAGAAAAACTTCTTAAACTGCCAGAGCATATGCAAGTACAGTTAACATCACTCTTCCAGTCTGTAGGTAGAGGAAGTCCTACAAAACTGAACCACTTGATGGAGTGTGATACAGAAAAAAATGTCATTTCTTCTATAGGTAAATTGTTTGATCCGAGAAACATAACAAAAGGCAATTTAGACAGTGCTGAAATCTCTCAGCTGATAAAGAAAATTCCCATTCTACAACAACTTCCAACATCAGAATTTCTTGTACCATACACATTGTTTAGGGATTTAGGAGCTAGTTCTTGTAGAGAAGGTAAATATGTTGATGTGATAGTATTCTTCTTTCCCTGAAAGCAGAGTATGGACTTTTTATGGAAGCTGCAGTGAAGGCTTTGTGGATCCCAGTCAGTAATGCTGATGGTGAGAGATCATTTTCTAGGTATTGCAATATAATGTCTGACAGGAGAACAGCTCAGACTCCCAGTAATATGGAAGTCATGGTATCCTTGTCTTTGTCAGACTGACTTGTGTGTTGTGAACATAGACTAGGACAGGATAAATGTTTTCCAAACTTTCATGATTTGGTATTTGTGTTTTAATAAGATTTATAATTTTTATGCTTTTTCAATTTATGTAAAATAAAAGATTTTTCACTGCAAATGTGCCATAAATGTATTTCCTTTACCTTTTACTGCTGAAAAGTGGAAATAAAATTTAACGAAATTATTGACGAAATGGGAAAAAAACTAGCGAAAAATATACCGAAATAGCTTTTTAAAAATGACGAAATCGGGCAACAATTTTCACCGCAAACAGGTGCCTCTAGTCATAGTCACTAAGTTCAAACCAAATTTAAAGGACGCCATCATTTGGCACCAATCAAAATTAATCTCACGAAATATCATGTTTTTTTTTACAAAGACAGCATTATCAATCTCATACAGAACTATAACTAAAAACAAAAAGACCACAGCACTGCCATAAATCAGGCTAGACAACAAACAAATACAACCAAGTAGATAATTAGAAACAAAAGTTGCATATCAGAAAGAACCAAAGTAAAAAGAAAACATAAGAAAAGTAGCAAACGATAGGAAAAGTGTATGTGTGAAACTTAAACGTACCTTTGATCAAAGCAATGTAATTGTTAACTTGTAAATAAAAGTTAATAGTTACAAAAAAGGTGTTTTGTTGTCCTAAACTTCATCATTTTTCATCCCCATCGACGCGCAAGTGGCATCAAATCGAAAGACTAGCACCCGGCGAACGGTCTACCCGAAGGGAGGCCCTAGTCACACATTTACATTTACATAAGATTCGTGTCGCCTGAATTGTACCATTATTTCATTCTGTTCAAAAATTAAATGACATTCAAGGCTTTATTGTTCTCAGCTCGTCTCTCTTTACGTCTTTACTACAACTGTCCACATCACTGGAGATTAGT